>NC_090933.1:484665414-485290414 GCF_040938575.1 Ambystoma mexicanum | reverse complement strand
CCAGTGATGAATTGTGCAGAGTAAAGAGGAGTGGGCCCATTAATAATCCATGAGGGAAGCACATCAGAAGTGGAGAGGGTGAGGAGATGTTGCCGTTTTGAGAGATGAAGAAGGATGTTTAGAACGAAATCAGCAATATGAAGCAACCAATTTGAGTGCATGTCTTTACATCCTGCATAAACTCCAGCAATGTCCCTCAATGTCCTGTCAGGATGAAATCCATTTTTAAAGTAGGCCTGCCGTGCCTTACTGGTTCCCCTTTGCCCATGACTTCCTTCATCATGTTCCTCTTATTGAGGTCTCCTTTGCAACCCTCATGGGGCAATTAACTGAAGAGTTTAAGGGTGAAATCGATTGGACCTTTTTTCATGTTTAGAAGGGTCATGGGCCACAACCCCTGCTTCCACCCTGTTACTCAGGTGGTGACCTATAGACAGCACCCTTCTGTGAACCCCTGGTCACACTCTCGCTATTATTGACATCATATTTCTTGCTTGTCCATCTATTCCCCATGTTTCCAAACATCTTACTCTTTCTTCCGGAAACTTTATTTCATCCACTCTATTGGAGCTTCAGTGACATCCCATAATACTCACCCCTATACCTCCTGTCTTCCTTTCTCTCACTTCCCATCACCATCATTCCATACACCTCTCAAATGACATTCTGGTCATTCCTCACACACTACCTTTTGTAACATAATGTTCCCCACTGATCTCCCTCAAAAGGCCTCCTCCATATCTAGACACTCCTGCTGACCCCAATGTACGTTCTCTTGGTATATATAATTCCCTTTGTTTCTGCAACAGAACTTCTTCTCACATTGACTAGTTTAAATCCCACTCCAATTCACCTACATGACTTGGCTGCTCTGGCTGCCCCACACCCTGACGCTGCTCCATTTTCCTAATACTCTTCACTAGACAAGAGAGGGTGATGTTGGCTGCTGATGATCAACAAGAACACACCATCAGCCTGTGTTCCTCCTTCTGAACTTACACTCTCTTTTTGAACGCATCCCTTTACAACTTTTTGCTCCCACGCCTCTCAGTAGCCAGCTCATCTATGCTCTACAAATACAACCTCTACTTCCTTATCTCTCATATGTCGGTAAAATAGCTAATTAGGTTGAGAGGTTGATACTGTGATCTGTGTGTGATTTGCAGGGCACAGGTTTGCATCCCGGAAAGGCCAATTCAACCTTTCACCCTCCCAAGGTCGATAAATGAGTATCAGTTTTGGTTAAGATGATGATGATGTATGCATATATGTTCTATGTACAGTGGTTAGGTTTAAGTGCTATATAAATACAAATCATTAACAAAGCATTATATCTACCTTCATCATGGTGGACCTCATCCTTCCTAACATTATGAAGACTCACCAGTGGCAACTGGATCCCACTTATTCCGAACACTCTTTATCACCGCAGAACCTACCTGCTCAAAATCGCAGCAGCCCATTAGATCTCATCTTTCTCACTTCATTTGCATGATCCTTCTGTTAAACACTCACCATCTGCCTTTTCATACAGCCACTTCATCATTTCTGTCCTTACAGTGCAGTTTCTTTAAAAACCTGCATTTATTATTAAAAAGAAATTCAAACCTGACTCCATGACCCTTTAACTTCACCAAGTCTGGACTGCCTTCCAGGTTTTCTCCCCGACACTTACTCACCCTTGTGAGCTTGCCTTCATAGAGTTGAAGTTGCATCTCTCTGCCTCATTCAGGCTCCACTACTTGACTTTGGATCTCCTCAAGCATTCAACAACAGAGAACAACTATGCATCTTCATCTGCACCACTCGTTCCAAACTGGCTCCCCTACACTCTTCACAGCCCACGAGGACTTGTGTAGAGTAAAGGACCTTACGAGGTCCCAGAGGAAGTCTTGCGATATCACGAGTGGCAGAGCCTGCTCAAGACATTCTGAGTGCGGCAATCCATGGAGTAGCAGCTTGCCATACCTTCTCCCCTGCAACTTCCTGCCCAGATACCCTAACCCACCTAAACACGAGCAGGGCAAGATAACCATATAATTAGATGCTGAAATGTATGCTGTATGGTGATTATTATATGAAGGCAGTGTTAAATGTGAAGAAATGATAAAAGCACATTAACCCAACCTTCAGGCTTGGTGTGATCATTGAAGGGCCACTACATAATTGGCGACGAGGTATCGGATCGGATCGGCCGAGCAGCTCTACAATGCAAGGAGCAATGCCACCACCACCGTTCCTGCAAGTCGCAGACAAGCCAGCGATTCCATGGCTCCAATGGGAGCCTTTATTTCAAACATATCTGGAAACGATGGGTGGAACAGGCGATCCAGCGGCACGCAAGAAGGCCATGCTACTAAATGCACTGGGCGTGGATGGACAAAGAACTTTTGCAGGCATGAACCCAGAAACCCCGACAGGAGACAGTGATGATGTCTATCAAGAGGCAAAAAGGAGAATAGGCAACAGATTCTCATGGAAACAAAATGTGGTACTACACAGAATCAGATTTTACGGCAGGAAGCAGGAACCGGCAGAACCCGTGGACGACTACATAGTCAGGTTAAGAGAATTGGTTGCATTGTGCACATTTGAGACATGCTCATACAAATGAACAACAGAAAGGTAAAAGACACATTTATTCTGGAAAAGGAAATAGTGTTGGATAAACCAATCCAGATTGCGAGAGCGGTAGAAGAGACGTCTTGCAGGTGCAAAGAGTGGGGAATTGCTGCGCAACCACCTGAAATACAGTGGGTACGATCCAGAGGCAGAAGGGACAGAGGACAATGCAAAACCAGAGATGATGCAGCAGTGAAACGTGAAGCGTTGAAGTGCCACAGGTGCGCCAGTACAAGCCTCTTAGCCAACAGCAGAGAATGCCCCGCAAGGAACAAAGAGTGTTCAAAATGCAGAAGGTATGGATATTTCACGTCAGTGTGCATGTGGAAAGCGAGGAAAATGGTAGCAGCAACGCAGACCGAGGAAGGCAGAGATGAGGCCTACTCAGATGAAGAAGCATGTGCCACAGCTCTCATGGTGAACACCGGCACGACTAGAGGGAAAAGCCCCACTGTTCCATTATAGTCTCTGGCCATGAAACAAGAGTGATGGTAGACTCGGGTTCCGACCTCACCATACTACCCTTAAACTTATACAAAAGCATGGTGGGAAGAGAAAGAGTTCAAGCTTACAAAACAAACATTAGTCACACAGCGTACATAGGTGCCAGTGTAAATCTTTTGGGATACGTCAGAGCGACAGTAGAATTCAAGGACAGGGTCACCAGAACCAAAGTGTATCTGGCAGAACATGAACCACCAGTATTAGGCTGGGATGATTAAGCCAAATTGCAAATCAGGCACAACCCCAGCGTGGAGGCACAAGTCCTGTCCATAAACAAAAACGGCATTTCAATCAGCAAAGAAGAATTCCCACATTTATTTTCATACTCGCCCGGGCACATCATAAACTATGTGCACAAGATAAAACTATAACAGGGAGCTGTACCAGTCAAGCATAGGGTGAGACTTGTGCCGGTGGCGGCAAGAGTTGCATTACAAGAAAAGCTCAACAAGTTGCTATCGGAAGGAACCATTGGGATGGTGGAGTCTTCAGAATGGCTCAGCCCCGTGGTTCTCATAAAGAAACAGCATACCAGCGACTTGCGTATTTGCATTGATTTACGTAGTTTAAATCTGGAGGTGGTGGCGGTTAGTTACCCCTTACCGAGCATAAATAAACTGATCTTGCTCATGAAGGAGGCTAAAATATTTTCAAAATTGGACATGGGGGATGCCTACCACCAAATCACCTCACATTGAGAATCCCGACCCCTCACAGCGTTCATAACTCATTTGGAACATATAAATTCACGAGAATGCCATTTGGGTTGTCCTCGGCGGCCTCTGCATTTCAACACATGATGGACTCCCTCTTGAAAAACATTGGTAATGTCTCTTACTTCCAGGATGACATATTAATATATGCAGGAGATAGGGAGACACATGATGCAGCTCTCCACAAAGTGTTGGCAAAATACAAGAAGCAGGAGTACAACTACCCTACAACACATGCATACTCAAGGCAGACGAGGTGGAATGTCTGGGATACACCATATCCCAGGCAGGTATCAGCCCCAAGAAAGACTTACTGCAAGCAATTGTAAAGGCGACTCCCCCAACCAGTATAGAAGAGCTGAGCTCATTTTTGGGGCCATCAGAATACTACTAAAAATTCGTACCAAACTTCTCAGAGACCACTGCTCCCATCAGAGAATTACTCAAGAAAAGCGCGGAATACCACTGGGAGGCAGAACAGGCCAAAGCATTTGAAGATGTCCAAGAGGGAATAATGGCATGTACCCTGCCTGCAACCCTTCAATCCTCAATGGAAGACCATGATTACCGCAGATGCCAGCACATACGGTATAGGAGCAACGCTCACACAAAAGAAGGGCGATGAACAACATATTATCACGTTTGCGTCCAAGGCCCTCTCACAATCAGAAAAAAATACTCCACCATTGAAAAGGAAATGTTTGCATGTGCATGGGCCGTGGATTACTTCCGCACATACGTAAGGGATACAAAATTTCACCTGGTTATCGATCACAAACCCCTAGTGCACCTACTGGGCCCGGGAGGAACCTGCACAGTGACACCTCACCTTGCTCGCATCGCTGCCAAGCTGCAAGAATATAGATATGAGATACAGCACATTTCAGGATGGAATAATACCCAGACGGACTATATGTTCAGACACCCACAGCGCAAAGATAAAGAAAGCAGTTTTCTACAGGACGAATGTGTCATTGCATCTCTCACGGACCTAAAGAACAAGGAATTCCTCAAAATGAGTAAGTGACACTGTAGAGAAGAAGCAGCTAAAGATGACACCACAACAACAATCACGGCGTGGGTCAGAAAGGGGTGGCCGGACGAGAGGTCGATCCGAGAGGGGTTGCGTCCCTATTGGAAAGTATCAGACCAAATATTTGAAAACGAAGGGATGCTCATTAGAGGCGACCAAGTGATACCACCCATACCCTTGAGAGAAACCATCATATGCAGGGCTCACGCCGGTCATCTTGGGATCAACATGACAAAAAGGATAGTAAGAGAAGCGTATTGGTGGCCAGGTATGGACTTGGAAATAAGAACCATGACAGAGAGATGTCATGAGTGTGTGAATAGTGACAAGAGGCTCAAAGTAAGGCAACCGCCACTACACCCCACAGAAGTGCCAGAAGGAGTATGGCAAAAATTAGGCTTGGACTTTGTAGGCCTGCTAGAACTCATGGAACATGAAAAGAAGTACGGCATAGTGTTAGTGGACTATTTATCCAAACGGGTATAGGTTGAATTTGTACCCAACATAACCACAGCCACAGTGATTCAGTTTTTCAAAAACATCTTTCAGAGGGAAGGATTGCCCAGGGAACTGGTTACTGACAATGGAGTCCAACTTGTATCCAGAGAGATGGATAATTTCTTGAAGGAGAACAATATCTTCAAATTAAAGAAGCTTTGTATCACCCACAAGCAAAATGGGTTGGTGGAACACACCAACAGATTAATTAAGGGAGCGTTGCAGTTAGCCAAAGCAGCGAGACTCAACCTGCTCTGAACAGTCAAGGAAGCTATAGCTGCGCATTTCCTCTCCCCCAATGGGGTGAGAAACATATTGCTGTTCCACCTCCTTAGAGCATGCAGGGCAGCCTCTACCCTGGTCCCGCCATGGTTGTCAAACGTGAGAGAGTATGAAAAGGTGGACATGGAAGAATTGGCATGGCGAGTTAAGAAGAGCAAAGAAAACATGAAGCAATATAGCGATGAAAGGAGAAAGCCTCAACAAAGCACAGTCCGAGAAGGAGATCTTATAAAAATTAAAATGCTGAACAGAGATATCAAGACGGGGTCTATGTTCATTAGACCATTGAGAGTGGTGCAACAAGGGACAAAACATCCATGCACCCAGGACGTAAAGCGTTGGAACTTAGTTAGGGTATCACTGTCCGAAAAGGGGACAGAAGTGGCACCCAGTCCCGTAACACAAGAGCACAGAGGCCGAGAGGAGAGCTTTGCCAAAGAGAACCCGACCATGGGGGAACAGTCAGGACATGCAGAGATGGAGAACATAGGGACACCCTCTCAAGAGGAAGCCAGTCCCAGAAGGAATGCAATGAGACAAGAACGAACCAGTGAAAGAGCTGGAACGCCACGAGAAGAGAATCCAGAGAACAGCCGACCACAGAGAGAAGAAAAAGGCCAGGAAGGTACACCGACTTTGTCATGGAGTATGACAAACCTTGTCCAACAAAAGGAGGTATGTAGAGTAAGGACCTTACGAGGTCCCAGAGGAAGTCCTGTGATATCAGGAGTGGCAGAGCTTGCTCAAGACATTCTGAGTGCAGCAAGCCACAGAGTAACAGCTTGCCATACGCTTTCCACTGCAACTTCCTGCCCACAGACCCTAACCCACCTAAATACGAGAACTACCAGCAGGGCAAGATAAACCATATAATTAGATGCTGAAATGTATGCTGAATGGTGATTATTATATGAAGGCAGTGTTACATGTGAAGAAATGATAAAAGCACCTTAACCCAACCTTCAGGCTTGGTGTGATCATTGCAGGACCACTATAACGTGCCCTCACAACTACTCTAGAGTTTCTTACATGTTCTTAATATGTCCATCTCATATAATCTCTCTGATTTCAGGCTGTGATTGCTCTTCCCATACCATTCCCCATGTCCTCCTTCCTCTCTTCTTTTGACTTTGCCTCCTACTTTTCCTCTAAAATCACAATAATACACAATACCATTCTACATCTCCTCGTTGTGCTTGTTTTGCAGATAAAGTGCATGGCTGCAAAACATGCCATATTTTATCTTTGCATGTCCATCATTATTTTTTCTGTTCAAATGGAATTTGAATTCATAAAGTGCAACAATTATACAATGTGTCTATGGGAGACACATATTACATACATATCACACCATTTGTTTCCCGATTAAATACACTAAGCATTTAAATACTTTACTTTACATACACACATTCCATGTTATGTTCTGCCACATTGTTTATTGCATTACAGCGTGTTTGGAAATTATCAGCAGCTATATTAAATAGTTCGGCACAGGTCAGCCGATTTGAAATGTTTGTCACACTGTGCATGCAGTGAGACATTCCTTTTTACATCTTGGCTGTAAATCAGAATGCACAGGTCAGCCGATTTGAAATATGTTTGTTACACTGTGCAGTGAGACATTCCTTTTTACATCTTGGCTGTAAATCAGAATGCACAGGTGAAAGTCAGTCCAGCCTAATCTACATTTCGGTAGCAAGTCGCAATTCAGTCTGGCCTTGTGGTATGCTGCCTGACAGCCACTGTGCTGCTTCCCAACATGTTGGATGGAAGTCATTTCAGCCAAGTGAAATGACTGTCCCTTACATTTAATCAACACGGTGGATGACAGGCATACTTCCCAGATGGAGGGACCTTTAGCTGTCCTAATCTATAATTGGTGAAAAGACACATTTCACCTAGTACTTGCTTCGGACTAAAGTTGGATGACATCCACTACGCAAAGATGTAAGATTCCCTAAGAATCACTGTCTAGCATCCCAGAAAGGCAATTAACCCAAAAAACCTCAGGCACAATCAAAAAGTCTGACAGTACATCATCAATTTAAATTTAAATTTCACATTTAATTTCTAATTCCTCATTTCAGATATTTAATGCAGAGAGCATTAAGTTAAAAACCTATACCCTTGTGCATTCAATACAATACATATTCACAAACCTTTGTAAATACAATCAATCTAAATTAATTTGAAATACAAAACCAAATTCACCATAGTAAAGACATGTTTTCGTCAAGTCCATAACATGCTAACATAACAAAGATGAAGGTAAAAATTCAATTTGACACCATATAGGACAAAATACATTTGACAAATGTTACATAATAATAATAAACAAAAATTGATTCATTCCTATTTATTTATTTGTTTTGATTTCATTTAACCCGTAATTCGCCCTCAGGCCTCTGTGCGCACAGCCAAGAACAACCATCTAATAATAGAAATAGTTAATACTATTATTATTAATATTGTTAATATTATTATTATTATTAGTGCAAGCTGTTCAGGTCGTAGAGCAAACATTTATCGCAATAATATGTGAGTAATAATTAGCACAGTACAATTTACTGATAGGGGTGTGCACACAATAGCCAGAATCGAGGTGACACCAAGGTGCTGTTGGAAGAGCGAAGTCTTTAGTTCTTTCCTAAACTGAAGGAAACTACTTTAGCATGAGAAGGACTGTTTTTTAGTGATCTCCTCCTACTTTCTAGTAAAGTGAGGGTCTTACAAGGAGATTACCATGTGCTGATATTTTTAGTTTGGCCATTAGGTAGGCAGATGTACTGGCAGTGGTTACATTGTAGGTGAGAATTGCGGTTTTGAATCTGATCCTCACCAGAATGATGAGTATGGATTGGGCAAGCCAGGCACAAGAAGAGTCTGAGGGCCTGATTCTCATGTCGGCGCAGAGAGCATGCCAAACAGCATTCCTCACTCTGCCTTTTCTTGATGCCCAGCCACCACGGTTATTCTCAAGTGGGCTTGGGTGTTGTTGCAGTGCATGACAGTGCACTGCCAGCAATCAGCCTGTTTCTGTGGCGAACGGGCACATTGCAAAATCTCGGCAGCATTTTCAGAAAATAACTAGGAAATCGTAATTTTACGAAAGTTCTGCTGAGATCACGGCAAGTAATGATAATTTTTTCCGGACTATTTCCTGCCTCTTGTGTCTGGATTAAGTCATACCTCATGATATAAATCATACGGTATTTCTCAACATGAGATTATTTTTCAACATGAGAAATCTCTTGGAACAAGGAATGCAGTTTCATATGGCACTCCTCCACAACAGCGACACCAATATGTTGATGTACTTGTGCGCCACTTTGTGCTGTGTGTGAAACTGGAGTGCCAATGAAATCGGCATGCAAAATGCTGCATACTGAAACCACGGCTACTAGTTTTATTTATTGCCCATCTTGGCAACCGGCACATACATTCCAAACGTGTTAAGTACCGAAAAGGTTGATAACGCTTTCTGTGACCCTTTCAGTACTTAACACCACGTTCATAATCGAGCCTTCACTGAGCAGAGACACCTACCGACTACACAGCCCACATGGTCCTGAGTGGGATTTATTTTGACTTGCCACCAAGGGAGACTTTAAATGGAGGAGACTGTGGTCTTCTGCCCAGTGGAGGACTGTGCAAAATGGTCAAATAGGAGAAAAGTGAAGGTGGAAGAGCCGTGTCTTAGGGACAGCAGCCATAATGATAACATTTGCTGGAGGCACAAGAATGGTCACCAGTAGCACAAGTATGTAATCTTCACATATGTTGCTATTTACCATGCAACTCCACCCCCTTCAAGGGTGGTAAGGAAGGGAGAGGGTCCTAGGACATCACAGGGCTAAGGGCTAGCATTGGGGCAACACTGGGTGTGCAGTACTCAAAGACCTGCACCCCTCCAGTCTGCCCAATCATTACCAGTGCATTGGCAACTGTGGCCAATGGCAGGCCCGTCTTGCCAGTTTTGCCCCAACAAGCATCACCTGGACTATATTATATAGCATGGAAGAACCTACTGCATGTATTGTGGGCTGCCTGTCAGCCAGGGGGAGCTGAGTTGAATAGTTGTGGAGGGTTCCTTGAGGAGCGAAATGGAGGTCCACCCCCGCCTCCTTTCTTTACAGCATTGTTCATTGATGCAGTCATTGGAAGGGACTGCCTCAGCGGGAGATTCCCCACCTGTGATAGTTACTGCAGTCTGTGAGAGAGCTGGCGAACATTTGAAAACGCTCTTTGGGAGAGCTTGAGAACTTTAGAAAGCGGATGTGCCTGGTTAAAAAAACTGAGAAAAGTTAATGGGTGGCCGCCTCCTGAAAAAAATCAAGAACTATAGTGTTTGCTGTGCCCTGTGAAAAAATCCAAGTTCTACTGTGGTTGTCTTAGCTCTGTGAAAAAACATGAGAACCTTGGTGGGTGCTGGACCCTTTGAGAAATAAATGTGGGAGAGATCTTTTGCAAATGCTCTGTGCGAGAGCTTGAGATTTTTAGTAGGCTGATGTGCCTGGTTCAAAAACCTGAACAACCTCGATGGGTGGCCACCTCCTGAAAAAGATCAAGAACTATAGTGTGTTGCTGTGCCCTGTGAAAAAATCCAAGTTCTATTATGGTTGTCTGTGCTCTTTGAAAAAACATGAGACCTTGGAGGGTGCTGGACCCTTGGAGAAAATATGGGTGTGCACTTTTGCAAATGCTCTGTGGGAGAGCATGAGATTTTTAATGGATGGTTGTGCCCTGTGAAAAAAGTCCTGAGAATTTGAAGAGGTTGCTGTGCAATGAGCCAGAACCTGGGAGCCTTAAAGGATGGATGAACCCTGCGCAAGAACCTTAGAACCTTATTGGGTGGCTATGCCTTCATGGAGAAGAGGAGAATTTTTGATAAGTGGTGTAATCGTCATGAGACACTGCACAGTTTTTTAATATAGTATTTGTACAACAGACAACAACGTGTGTATGAAAGAAACTGGTCAGGCCTTCAGTCACTAATACACCTAGCTGAGGAAACACAGAAGAAAGGAGAGGACTAGCGCAAGGGATGCAGCGCTTCGTGAGCAGGATTACCAGAAAGCAAGGCTTGCGAATGGACCAATAGATCAGTGCCTTTCTTTGTTTTTGTGGCGCGCCGGGTACTAATGTGCTTTACTCAATGGATGGAAAGCTTTGGTATTATAGATGCCACACGCAGATGAGTGGCTAGCTACATGTTTATGGTATCTTGTGATAAAACTGATTATAGCCAGTAGCTGATGGAATATCTAGAGGTTACCTTGACCCGATGCATCCACAACCCACCACACACTCCCTAATCTATATAACAGACATGGCCTTTAATGAAGTATTTCTATCCTATCAACATAAATAATGTTGCATGGTCTTAAGTGACAAGCACCTGCTACTATATCTACTTTTTGTCTTCTTAGAGCATCAGCTGTTGCAAATTACCTGGAGTGTGCCCATCCCAAATTCTCCCATACTGACCCCATACCATATTCCCTTATTCCTAAGGTATTTCCCTTATTGATTTCTCACCTTACTATGCTATGCAATATGTATATCTCTACTTTTAACCTCCTTAGGATTTCAAACACGATTTTATCATCCATAATCTGAAAACGTCTTACCTTCATTCATTTTCTCTCTCAAAGTATGCTCCTGATTCTCTTATCTGTTTCAACTCAAAGGTCAACGTCATCTTCTCCCTCTTCATCAATCTGGGCACAGTCTTTCCTAATCTATTTAGACTATGTTAATATATGTGTCCAACTCTACTTACTGCTTGCCATGCTATGAAGTTCTCTCTTCTTGTCTTGCTTGATACTTTTGATACTGCAGATCACTCTATTGCCACATGTATTTTCTATTGTTTAGGTTGCTATGGGTCTGCTCACAAGAGGTTTTGTCCCTGGCTTATTGATCATGCTTATGCTGCTTCTTCATCTGGGAAATGTTCCTATTCACCACGGGGTTCTTCAAAGCTTTTTATTTTCTCTTTACACCATTCGCCTCTCTGCTATTATATTTTCTATTGGTTATCATTTCAATCTTTCCTACCATTTTAACACCAAACAGTCTTACATGTTCATTTATTTTCTTCATTTTCTAAGTCACTTCATTGTATTCTTTCTGTTTTTCTAACTGCAATTCAGACTTAGATGTTTGCTAATTGTCTTCATCACAATCCGTCCAAAACTGAAAGATTTTCTCGGCTTCTTCAACATCTTCTCCATTTCCTCTGACATCTATCTCTTTTCCTCCTCCTGAAATTCCTCTTAAGGACGTAATGTAGAAGTGGTCTTTGATTCTTTTCTCTCTTTTGCCACTAATGCTGTCTGGTCCTTCATTTTCACTTATATAATGTGTGTGAAAATCATCCATTTATTTCCTTTCAGATCCCTAAGCATCATGTTTCTTTACTGGTTTGACTGTCCTGGCCTATCACACTGATTCTCTCCATTCTATCTACAATTCCTCTATATGTCTATTTCCTTGCCTCTCCCATAGCAATACAATCTCCTGCACTCTTTTATCTCTTTGATGGCCCCCTTTTGATCTATGCCCCTTTTTCCAGTGCATTTGCATTGTAAATGTGTCCATGGGCTGGCCTAATTATATAATTCATCTCTTATTTCTCTTTACTGTCCAACTCATACTATTAGATCTCAGTCACAATTTGTTCTTAATGTTACTTGCCCACTTGTGCTCAGTCCTGATCCCCACCTTCTACTCTTCTCCTCCCTAAACATTGGAATCTACTTCCACTTTCTATGAAGTCCTCTGCCTCTTTTTCTCTGTGTTGTTCTTCACTAATAGAACATCTTTTCTCATTCTGTTTACTACATTTGGAATTTTTGATTGCTCATTCATTACTTTGTGCCAGTTTATCTTTTTATGTTCTATGCTTTGGTGAAAGAGCTATGCAAGCAAATGAGTATACATACACAGTGTGGTGCCTTGTGCAGTACCTGGAGACTGCTCTTTGATACCTGCAAGACATAGGGCCTCATCACGAGTTGGGCGCTAACGCCGGCACTAATAGCCCTACCGCCAAACCCCCCAGCGCTAATAGTACGGGATCACGGGTTTGGCGGAACGGGTATTGCCCATTCCCCACTGAGCCCATTCGGGAATTCCCCATTCCCCATTGGGCTCAATGGGGAATTTTCGCGCTCTTACCGCCGGCAGATTTCCCGGTAATAGCGCTACCGCCGCATTTAAGGGTTACCGCCAGACTCGTGATGAGGCCCATAGTAGGGAAATCGGAGATTCGACAAGGTAACACCATTTCAGAACTGTGGAAGTGAGTGAACTCCTGAATGAGAGGTGCATGTGGCAGTGAAGAGTCTAATGAGTGCTGCAGGTCTCACGACAGATTATGAGACTGCAATGGAACTGCTTCTTGACAGCTGCAGGACACCTGGCATAGTCTGGGGCAGGCAACAGTGTTTTTCCCACAGACTTGCTATCACAGGTAACTGGGCACAGTATGATCACAGACTGGTTTGTAAAGAGGATCTAATGTAATCTCACAATGCTGTGCTAACTGGGCACTATAGACTCCTCCCTTCTAATGCTAACTGCACCCAGGTAATCTAACCAGACGTTGCCATGGGGTAAAAGTTAATCTGGCTGTACTGTAACCAATGGGCATAATTAACTGTGCCCTTACGTCACAGACATGTAAAATGAAATCTGGACTTTCTGTGCTAACGGACCATTATGGAACCTCCCAAACCTATGCTAACAGGAAGTAGTACAATTTGGCAATGCTGTGATATTGTAAGTTGCCAATAAAGAATAAAGCCCCAATGTGATAATGGCATACTAGTACACAGACTTACTGTGATAGGTGGGCACAACAGAATCTGGCTCGGGTGTGATATCTCGGCATAATGAAGTTTGATCAGATTAGGTGTGCGAAGTGCATGTAACGGTTTGCAGCAGTGCTGTGCAAGCTGGACCTCAGTTTTCTGGCCTTTCTGTGCTTATTCTCTATTAAGGAAACTGTTGAACAAACTAGGAAACACATTGTCTGGCAAACTTGGAGAAGAGTGCAATTGAATCTGCCCTGCTGTACTAACAAGGTACATTTGAATCTGTCCATTCTGTGCTCATGGGTCATAATCTAATCTGGCACCACTGATGCACTAGCTAGATATAATGAAAACTGGTCTTATTGTGCTAACTGGTCATTCCAGTTAGGTCAACTGGTAGATGGGGAGCAGGTGCAAGTGGATCTAGGTCACTTGGCCTAAGCGCCAACCTCCTGGTGCCTTCCTGCCTGCCGCTCTTTTTCACCACTTAGCAAGCCACGCCCACCTGGCGCCTTCCTGCTTCCCGCTCTTTTTCCCTACTTAAGGAGCCCTCCAGATTCTTTTCCTTTGCAGATGGGGAGCAGGTGCAAGTGGATCTAGGTCACCTGGCCTAAGCCGCGCCCACCTGGTGCCTTCCTGCCTGCTGCTCTTTTTCACCACTTAGCAAGCCCCGCCCACCTGGTGCCTTCCTGCTTGCTGCTCTTTCCACCACTTAGCAAGCCCCACCCACCTGGTGCCTTCCTGCTTGCCGCTCTGTTTCCCCACCTAAGGAGCCCTCCAGCCTCTTTTGCTTTGCAGATGGGGAGCAGGTGCAAGTGGATCTAGGTCACCTGGCCTAAGCCCCGCCGACCTGGTGCCTTCCTGGCTGCCACTCTTTTTCACCACTTAGCAAGCCCCGCCCACCTGGTGCCTTCCTGCTTCCCGCTCTTTTTCACCACTTAGCAAGCCCCGCCCACCTGGTGCCTTCCTGCTTCCCGCTCTTTTTCACCACTTAGCAAGCCACGGCCACCTGGTGCCTTCCTGCTTGCCGCTCTGTTTCCCTACTTAAGGAGCCCTCCAGCTTCTTTTCCTTTGCAAATGGGGAGCAGGTGCAAGTGGATCTAGGTCACCTGGCCTAAGCCCCGCCCACCTGGTGCCTTCCTGCCTGCCGCTCTTTTTCACCACTTAGCAAGCCCCGCCCAACTGGTGCCTTCCTGCTTCCCGCTCTTTTTCACCACTTAGCAAGCCCCGCCCACCTGGTGCCTTCCTGCTTCCCGCTCTCTTTCACCACTTAGCACCACTTAGCAAGCCCCGCCCACCTGGTGCCTTCCTGCTTGCTGCTCTGTTTCCCTACCTAAGGAGCCCTCCAGCCTCTTTTCCTTTGCAGATGGGGAGCAGGTGCAAGTGGATTTAGGTCACCTGGCCTAAGCCCCGCCCACCTGGTGCCTTCCTGCCTGCTGCTCTTTTTCACCTCTTAGCAAGCCCCGCCCACCTGGTGCTTTCCTGCTTGCCGCTCTTTTCCACCACTTGTCAAGCTCCACCCACCTGGTGCCTTCCTGCTTGCTGCTCTTTTTCACCACTTAGCAAGCCCCACCCAACTGGTGCCTTCCTGCTTGCCGCTCTGTTTCCCTACTTAAGGAGCCCTCCAGCTTCTTTTCCTTTGCAGATGGTGAGCAGGTGCAAGTGGATCTAGGTCACCTGGCCTAAGCCCTGCCCACCTGGTGCCTTCCTGCCTGCCGCTCTTTTTCACCACTTAGCAAGCCCCGCCCACCTGGTGCCTTCCTGCTTACCGTTCTTTTCCACCACTTCGCAAGCCACGCCCACCTGGAGCCTTCCTGCTTGCCGCTCTGTTTCCCTACTTAAGGAGCCCTCCAGCTTCTTTTCCTTTGCAATTGGGGAGCAGGTGCAAGTGGATCTAGGTCACCTGGCCTAAGCCCTGCCCACCTGGTGCCTTCCTGCTTGCTGCTCTTTTTCACCACTTAGCAAGCCCACCCACCTGGTGCCTTCCTGCTTGCCGCTCTGTTTCCCTACTTAAGGAGCCCTCCAGCTTCTTTTCCTTTGCAAATGGGGAGCAGGTGCAAGTGAATCTAGGTCACCTGGACTAAGCCCCGCCCACCTGGTGCCTTTGTGCCTGCTGCTTTTTTTCACCACTTAGCAAGCCCCGCCCACCTGGTGCCTTCCTTCACCATCACCGTCGTGTGACCAATGCTGGATTTGACTTTTATGGACTTCATTCATGGTGCGTCACTCTTTCTCAACTCTCATGCTGGACTTCCTTTGCATCTTGTACTCATGGTGGCCCTGAATCATGCTGTTCCCTTATTCATCTTGTATCCTGTCTTGCAACATCATGTGTTACTATTTTTTTTCCTCCCCACAACCCCTCCAGCACTATCTGAAATGTTGTCAGGCCTAGTATGATAGTCGCTTGATTTGTTCCTCCCCTCCCTTTCTGCACCCCTCTCCCTCACCTTTTATTATTCTCCGGCTCTACCAGAAATGTCGTCAGGCCTAGTACGGTAGTCGCCTGTCTGTTTCCATTTCCTTCCCACTCTCCCCCTCCCTTCCTTATCTATGTCTTAGCTCTTGCACTATCTGAATTGTCGTCAGGCCGAGTACGATAGTTAATTTCACATCCTTACTGTTCATGGCCTGTAAGAATGTGGTTGTATTTTCCCTTGTTCCCTCCCTTGCCTTGAAGCGCTTTGAAACACATTTTGTATAGGTGCTATATAAATAAACAATCATATCATATCATTCCATTGAGATGGTCTGAGTACCTGGGCTTTGGGTTGTAATGCCAAGAGTGCCTGTGATTTTGATGCCAATTGCTAGCAATAGTTCAAGCTCCTGGGCTTTGATAACAAAGTCTCAACGTTGTATGAGGGGATGGGGTTTTGATGGAAATATCTGTTATCTAGTCCCGCTGCCTGCCATATGATAAGAGTACCAAACGATGTCATGGCCATACTCCACAAGTGTCTCACTGCCTGGAATGCACAGACACGGGTTCCCCTGTGAAGAAAGTTAGAGTTAAGGATATACATATATGTAGAAAGTTATAGTCAAGTTACAGTCAAGTTTATACATGTATGGAGGGTGCACATCATAGTAAGTTCAGATAATCGTTACAATCTGATTGGGGCTACACCATGACAGATCTGTTATAAAAGGATCTGTGCTATTCAAAGCTCAGCAATTGATATTGGTCCTAATCTGGTTATCAGATCATGGTGAAACAAGAGGTCTAATACTGAGAATGCATGCTAGGGAAATTAAGGTACAGAAATGCATGTTTCCCTGCACTTCAATAAGTTATGCATGTTTCCCATGCACTTTCAAATAATGGATTTACGAAGGTAAGAATACATCTGTTTGGAGTACAAGTTAGTGAGACATGTTGAACGTATAATAAAGGGGGCACATACAGTCTTACAAAATTGTCAGAACAATGAAGTGGGGGATTAAGCTTGCACTGTAATAATTAGGGAGATGTATTCTGCACAAATGGAAAAGTGACCTATGAGTGGCAGGGCAATATCTTGACTGATTTCAACAAGGTGAAAGGATACACTTTACGACACGTAATTGATCACACGTTAGAAGATACAAAACAGGAAAAAGTGCTCTGTGATTACCAATATAGGCACCATATATGTGGAACTATCAGGAAAGGAGACCCTTGACAAAAGAACTCTGAAAGAATTATCAGTCAGAATGATGATGGTGATATACAGATTAGATGAGTTTGCAATGTACTAAATGTCCCTCCGAAACAATTATTGCATGCAGTATTAGTGCATGTGGTAATACTGAATGCAGCAATATTGCATTTCTCCAAAGGAGTTCTATGGGACTCCAAAATGAAGACTAACAGAAGGCTTTGCATGACTCTAAAGGATGTGCACCCTTCAAGTTACAGCATGCATACTGCATGCAGTTACTGACATTTAGTTTGCCAGTATTACCAGAGGTAAATCAGCAAAATACTTACTTAGGTTCTTACAGTTGAATTTATTGAAGGCAAGTAAAACATGACAAACAGCTGGCATAGGCAAATTTAGGTTGTCATAGTTGCTATTGACACCGGGGGAAGGGAGCTCAGCCAATCAGGTGGCTGGAACAGTGGGGGAAAATACACAATCCCCACCCGCTGTTCTAGCCACCCTTCCTCGGGTGGTGCTGTTTTCCTTTTTCTATTTTTCTAGCATGGGGAGGCAATAGGGTGGCTCTACCTCTTGCCTACCCATGTTAAAAAAAAAAACAATTCACCATACCCCCACCCCAACTGACCTGCAGGACCTGAGCCTTGTGCTCAGGTCCCCTTTGCTCCTCCCGTCTTGCTTTCACCATTAAAATCGAAGAGGGACTAGGTCTCTTTTCGGATGACAGCAGACATTTTCGTACATGTTTTCCATGGCCGTCAGTGATCCGAAAAGGGTCCTAGTCCCTTTTCTATTTTGGTGGCAGTTGCCATTTTATATTTTTCTCTGAAGGGATATGGGCTCGCGCTGAGCTCATCTACTCGGATGAAAAAAAGAGAAACTATCCGCACCCCAGGAAATATAGCTTTCCTGCCCCGGCTGGGTGGAGGACATGGGCTTTAATGGCCTGCAGCCCGATCTGAGACCCTTGCTTCTCTCCAGTCTACCAAAGTTCAGGCTGGCGGCCCGTTAAAGCCCATGTCCGCCCCCCAGCCGGGGCGGGAAAGCTATATTTGTTGCTTGTTCTGGCAGATGTTTCCCAGCCATTATATTTTTGGGAACAGTCCTACCTATTGTCTCTAAGAGCTGCCTACATGTTGCACTAAGGAATTAGTGTGGTGATAACAAGAACAGGGTCTCCCAAACATGTGATTTCCTCTCTCTGATGAAGAATTTGGTTCTGTATTTGATCCTGAGTTTTTGGATCTAGTTATGTCGCAACATGACATGCACTTCCCCATTAATGCCTTAAAATCAGGCTGACTCCCTCCCGTGCTTGGCATATCCCTGGTTTCTGATTGGTAATTATGTGTTCAGTTCTATTGAGCTTCTTGTCTTACTGCAGAAGGTTTACAAAAAAGCATTGAGGGTGTCCCTCTTCGTCATGCTTGACCCACGCTTGGCAAACATTTTTGAGAACCTTTGATGATTTCACATTTTATGCTGTATTCAATTGGTTTAGCCATTTCCTTTATTAAAGTCCAGTAAATGGAACTTTTAACATTTAATGAAACTTGGAGACGGTTTGGTGTATTGTAAAAAAATGTGTTGCGTCTTTTATAAAATTGTTCTTATTTCCCACCCCTGCTGCAACCTCCCTACCTGCATTAGGGAGCATTTTAGGCTCTTTAAGCTTCCCCATGTGAGCCTGTCAGAATGAGGAATGTTCACATTATTGTGTTCTTATTTGCCATTGCCTTTACTTAATGTCTAAGTGAATTGCTATCTTCTGAGCATCCCAATGCATAAACTTCGCAGTTTGCAAATGTGTAAAAAAACAAAAAACAAATTAACATCATATCGCAATGAGGTTTCACATTGTTCACACAGGATGGAAACAGTTGTGTAAACTTGCGCTTTACAATACGTTTACAAACTCCTCAATCCCTGATTTTAGACAGGCCCATTTGTATCATAATTTTAAAAATTTGTAAACCTGGTGTGCCATATAGATTACACAATGTCATTCAGTTTTATAAACCTCATCTAAACCATTGTTTGTAACCAATACAGTCCTTCAAAACATGTATAGGTTTAAAATATATACATTATATATACATTACTAGGAAAAAGTACCCGTTCTCTAAAAGGGTTCTGTGGAAAAGACATGACAACACTCTCACCAATTGTTGAAAATAAATGATCCTGTAGATGGCTGTTCCGATTCACTTATCGCTTGATGTGCTTTGCACTCTGAAGTAAATTGCACTGAGAATGGGCGTGTGTGGCTGGCTGACATACCCCGGAGCAGACATTGGGGAGAGGCGGAAGTTGGTGTGCTGCTGCATACTGGGACCTACTGTGCTCTCTCCCCACCTGTTGGCCCTCCTTGGTGTGGTGCCGTACATTGCAGTGCATTGTAGTGCACATGTCTCAGAAACTGTGCATTCTAGGGTTGAGGGCCGTTTCTTCTATGACCACATTGATGTTTTTCAGATTTCAGGCAACTGTCTCATGTGTGAAGGTGCTGAAATCCGTGAAAGTGGTTGGATTGTCCAAATGTAATTTTGCCAGTAATGTTTGCAGGGTCCTAACAGGTAACTATGGAAAATGTGGTGCAGATTGGTGAAACGGTGAGGAAGTGTATAAGGAACAACTCTTCGCCAAGCCACAAAGCTACCAACAAATTTTGACTTTTGCTGAATCCAGGGAAAGTGATGTGGTGTCCGAATGAGATATAGGCAGTAATGGCTGAAGGATCCTAACAGGTAACTTTGCAAAATGTGGAGCAGATTGGTGAAACAGTTTGGAAATGTGTAAGGAACAACACTTTTCCAAGCCACAAACCTGCAAACTAATTTTGAGTTGCGCTGAAATCCAGGGTAAGTGGTGGGGTGTCCAAATGGCATACGGCAAATAATAGCTGGAGGGTCCTAACAGATAACTGTGCAAAATTTGGTGCAGATTGGTGAAACGGTTTGGAATTGTATGAGGAACAATGCTTTGCCAAGGCACAAACCCACCAAGACATTTTGGCTTTTGGTGAAATCCAGGGAAAGTGGTGGGGTGTCCAAATGGCATATAGCCAGTAATGGCTGGTGGGTCCTAACAGGTAAATATGCAAAATATGGTGCACATTGGTTAAACGGTTTGGAATTGTACAAGAAACACTGCTTTGCCAAGTCACAAACCCACAAACTATGTTTGATTTGTGCTGAAATCCAGGGAAGGGGGTGGGGGGGTCCACATGTCATGTAGCCAGTATTGTCTGCAGGGTTCTAACAAGTACCTATGTACAATTCGGTGCAGATTGGTGAAATGGTGTGGAATTGTATATGGAACAATGCTTTGCCACAAACCCAACCACCCATCCACCCACACATGTTCACTTTTATAAATATAGATATCTACAAGCGTGTTAAATAATAAGCAAACCCTGATGGTGTTATGGTTTTAAAAAAAGAAAAGCCTATCAATCCTAGCCCCATTGTAGTGTTCTTGAGCTAGTGGTTCACAGCCCCGACTAACACATTAAGACCGTGCTCTTTGCCTGTCCTAATTATTCACATACAATCATTAACCCTCAAAGGTATACATTTGCACAAGTAACTGTTTGGTGCACTGAAAGGTCAAAGAAGCTGCGCATTGTTCAAGAAAGCGTATTTTTAAAGAAAGTGCGGACAACTTAACTTTTAGCTCTAGTTTTGATCAGTCTTGACTTTAGGTTCATGATAGCATTCGAAATCTGTTTTCTGCCAGTGTTCAATTACAGAATATAGCAGGATATGTGTGTTTTCTATGTCACAGAAGAGTCAACACAATTACAAGCGCTCACTTATTCTTGTTCCCCATACATTTGTTAAAACATCATATAAATACTACACAGACCTACTTTTTTGCCAGATCCCTAACTGTAATAATGGTATCCATACATAATGTAATCGATTCATTCTCTGGATGAAGTTATTTGAGCATTTTCACTTGGGACTCCTTACCCCTTGTTTACTTTTTAGAAATATTCACATTTATGCGTGGCTTTTTGTGAGTGTGATCTTAGCCACTAAAGTCACTGTGTATTGTAGTGAAGAGCACAGTTTGGTATTTCTGAGACTTTACGATAGGGAAATATGTCCAATCCCATTTTGTCAACAGGCTTGAAGTAGCACAAGAGAACACAACCCCAGGCGCGCCCTGAAGACAGGTGATGCCATAAAAAGAGCAGCGCATGCAAACCATAAACAATGCTAGAATACGAACCAACAAAGAAAAAAAAACGTCATGTGTAAAAGTAAGCATTTCAGATCACACGCAGAACCAAGAGTCATAGGAGTGCATATTGTACACTACAAACCATTACATGGTTTCATACATTTACCAACAAATCCACAAGTCGAAGAATACACATGACATACATCTGCACTCACCCACTAACAAACAGATACATTTGAAGTGTTTAATGTCTTTTTCGAGTACAATTACCTCGACCTCGGTTTGGTCGACCTTTGTAGTTACTGTGAACTGCAAGATTCGACAAAACCAAGTTCCAACTAACTGATGTCGAAATAAATATGTGGGACCGAATAAGCAATCACCAATCATAGACATATCGTTGGGGCAAAAAGCTAGACGTGCATGGTAAAATGGTAGCCTCATTAGTACATGTAGTCCTTAAAAACATGGAAAGTCTGGATTAGATACGGTGGTTGTGTACATCCACAGGCAGGGTTGCATAGACGATGAAGTAGCTGTGTCATCAACGAAATAACATTTCAGAGTACACTAAATATGAAGTAGCATCAACAACATTAAAAGAGGCAATCCCCTAATGATCTAACACACACAACTGATGTATATTCAAGATATGCGCCCAGATGCCCCAGGGCTTGGCTGCGCTTTATAAATAAATAAAATACAAATACATACCAACAGGCATAGTAGTCATAGCTAAGATGGCGATTGTGACGCAGATCTCTACAAAGAAACGTGTCTGACTTTGGATAAATGCTAAAAGACGTACATGGCACCTGTGGCAAAGGTCAAGTCAGAAAATCAAGTGCAACAAAATAAAAGCCTTTACTCACGCTACCTCTTCTGCAGTACCCCCACACAGTGTGTAACAAAGCCAGGGGCGGGGGTCGGGGGGAGAGGGCGGGGTCGAACAGTAGCAAAACAAATTATATATGTCAATTTGAACAATTCTTCATACAAGACATCAAAAAACGAAAACATGAATATATCTAGATGTAAATTATAGCCTTCTTAATCAGATTGGACATGAACTAGTTATCACAAAAAATGACAATGTATCAATGAATGCATTTCCAATTTGCCTTTTGGGTGAACAGAAGCATCCAAAGATCAAAGTAACTAAGGTGTTATGTAAGGAGAAATAGAACGTCACTTGCACGTTGCTATCTAATGACTATCATCCAATAGAACACCAAGTTGTGACTGTGTCACAGTTTGTGCTATATACGTGTCACGGGATTGAAATGAAGATTTGATGAGCAGGAACTTAATATAGCCCAGGTAGCAGGATCTACTTCTTGCGAACCAGGGGTTAGGGCATAGTGAGCCAGAGTTCTCACTTTCACACTAGCTGCATACTACAACATATTGCCCATTGTTTGCGACCCATTATTGTTTAAATGTATTACAGATGTGTCCTCATGCTTCTTAATACACATTTAACGTCACATACTTATGGTGCTTAAACGGCACCAGATGAACTGGAAGACAAAGGTAGCTCCTGGTACCAGTCGGTGTCAAGATAACCAGGGTCTACTAGGCCTCATTCAGGAGCTAGAAAAAACAAGGACATATTATTTAAACATAATCAAGCCTTCCATGTAATTAATATAGCACAGAACACATACACAGAACACATGTAATAATGCAGCATAGATTTGTCACACCTGAATTAGGTCTTCTGATGCCGCTGGAGATGGATGTATAAAGAAAGAGCCAGGCTTGCATCTGCTCCCATCCTGTTAAATGTGTCCCATCTCGAGCGGAGGACTGCTATGGGGCTCTTGGAGGAACAGAAAATAACGTGTGATTCTTGTAAGTGTCACAGAACTCCACTAACCAACTGGAAAATATACTCTTTACTCATAATCAATGACAAGGCAGTTCTGGTCTCATGTGATGATTCAAAAGCAATGTGAAGAGAATTTCTTTTTTTATTTATTTATTTATTACATTTATATAGCGCGCAGGCAGCCCAGGGGCATTGTGGCGCTGTTACTTGTAAGGAGACTTAGTTACACTGGGTACAGGTTGTGCCTTGGGTTACAGTAAGGCAGGGACCTGTGATCGGCTATAGGTGGTATCATACAACATAATACATCATACATGTTATTCATGAGAACTTGGACATATGCGCTTATAGAGATGTTGCATTGTTAAAGAGAATGCCAATGTACAGCGGCAGCCATTATGGAACCCATGGATGTGGAATATTCCTTAAGTCCCCATGCCATCAGCACAACCAAGGACAAGGCTCCACATTAAATAGGGATACGCTCTCGAGTGAAGTGTCTCGTCCATGTCGGTTGTGAGAACTGTCGTCTAACCTGCCATCTATTTGTGCAGATATGACTGATAAGAAAGTGAGGCACCCAAAACAATATGGTCAAACTGTAAACGTGGTGTTAATGCCCGACTGATACTGTGCATTTACTGACATAGAATGTGCGGAACGATTCATGATCTGGCAGCTTCAACTTGCACTGCCGAGGTGATGCCTATCCCTCTGGAAGAACTCATATGTGAATGTCACTCTCTCTGTATCACTGTGAGACATGGTTGTATCTCTTCTTATGCCTTTGTGCTACCCTAAATTAGCTATTGTATGAGATGTCATTTGAGCTTTAGTGCACCAAAGTGTTGTAAACCGGGTAGACCCATAATTGCTTTTTCTACAAGTCTGCGCTAATGTGCAGCACATCACATCTCTGCTTTGTGTCACTAGGTCTAGCACATGCACCCACATTTTCATCATATACAGATTGAGTAGTAATGACAGGCCTTCATATTGCAATTGATTGCTCACATATGATTTTCTGAGCTCCTTTCCCATTTGGCATATTTGTAAGTATGCCACTCACTACCAGACACCTAAAAAAGGATGTTGTGTTACAACTCATCAGATCATTGATGCGGGAGCTCATGCATGCTGTCCAAAATCTCTTGGAGACCATATCACACTGGAGAACGAGCATGAAGGGCCTATCAAAACTGAACATCATGGTGAGGTTGAGTGTTCTAAACTATGACTCTGGCAAGGGGCACTTGTGATTTTCACATTTTCCATGACTGGTTACTCGACTGTTCCAAATGGTAATCCGAGGCCTGGTCGGGCCTGCAGATCTGACTGACATGCCAACGACGCCTCGAAGATCTCAGGAGATGGGTGATCAGCCTGTTGTAATTGGATGTGGATTTGTTGGTGCTTTTCCCTTCTATGTTTATTTTTAGGCGTTTACAAACATTTGAATACTCTTGCAGTTTAAATATCCACTTGTGTTCAAATTAAGCCAAGATACAATAACATCATAATGTGTATTCGTCCCTTTACATCTTCTACTTGTGTTTTGCTACTTGAGTAGCTCATCAAGAGGAACAATACGCTGAACTGATTCAACTCCTAATAAGTCACATTTTACATTGACATAAAAACAATTGATACTTATTTAATGAAAACATGCTAACCTTGTTTTTGATGCTGACTGTTTTTCGATCGATTCTATGAATATCATTATTTGGCCTCCATTTGCAATCTTTACTGAGTTAAAGGGAAATTGCATCTTCATAAATGTGTCTTAATAGTCTCACATCTAGTGGTCTTCAATAATATTCTCAGTATCCCATTGTAAAATGTGATAATAACAATGTGGATACCTGAAAATTATATATTTTTTTTGCAAACTATCTTAAATGTTAATAGATGATGAGATCCAAAGTGTCTCATCTCACTGTCCCACGTATTAAAACCTATGTGTATGGTATCCACGTTTTACAGAATGCCATGAAATCAAGATTCAAATTGGAGTCTGTTAGTATAGGAGTGTTTCAGGAGGATAGCTCAGCAGCAACGTGCTCGCCTTGGAAGCAAGACGACACAGAGCAACACAGGATCAATCCCTGGGTCCGAGCTTATAAACCTCTGGGTATTAAGTGCGTTGTAAATAACCTATCATATCATATCATATAACAACATTGCCCTGTGCGACGCACGCTGACATTATTGCGGCTAAATGGTCCTAATGGGTAGGTTTTTTAGTTGCGAATAGAACATGCAGTCTCTTAATATAAGCATGTGACATCATCACGCTGTTTTGTAGGTGATGACATCTTCACGTTTGAACATTATTTACGCATGTATTGATTTATTTGCACATTTTGCACTTTCTCCTGCTGTTTAACAAGATGTATTGCAAATGTTTTTGATGCATTATTAACTTTATTTTAACGAAAGTGTATATTCTAAAAATAAAAATAAAAATAAAACTTAAGCATATTTGACTTAAAAGATGTGTGTTATAAAAAAAAAAACATGCTTTTTGGATAAATGCCGAATATACGTATTACTAAATCCCCACTCACCAAACTGTACAAAATGATATTTATAGTTTGTTTTTGTGTCTTTTTATGTTGTGTTTCAATCAGTTGATCTCTGCACCGCCCCAAATGTGTTCTGAGAGTAAGGAGGTGTGTCCATGATGGTCATTTGACATCTAATGCCTCACATTTGGAATATGAAGATGGGGCCTCATTACAAACCAGGCGTTAAGGGGTTAACGGCGCCGTAAAAGGTGTCGGCGCCGTTAAACCCTTAACGCCTGATTACGAGGTCCCTTTGCGGGTTGCACTTTAACGCCTGCTTTTAGCAAAGGGACCTAGGAGCTAATTACAGCACCGTAATTTACGGTGCTGTAATTAGCGCCTTCCCCATTCCCATTGAGCCCTATGGGCCAAAAATGGGAATGGGGAAGGGGCCATGGTGAATGGGGAATTACCTCCCCGCCAACCTTGGAATGGGGCGGTAATTCCGCCATTCACCATGGCGGATTCCGGCATGGACTATGGTGCTAATAGCACCATGGTCCACTGCCTGGGTTGTAATGAGGCCCCAACAGTCCATTCCCCAGGGAAGTTCTCCCCTCTTCCTAGATGGCCACTGATGTCTGTAGACATATAACTCCTTCCCTGGTTCACATGTGTTCCCCATTTAAAGGTAGCATAAAGCAGATTCTCACTTTCTCTTGTTTTTCTAAAAAATACATAACATCTGCACCGGTAACCCCATTCCATTCAAACCATGCCCTGCATCTTAATCTCGCCCTGTGGCGAGGAATTAGTCTACCCACCCCATTCCCCCTTCTTTCTCAAATTGTTTCCACACTGGTGACACATTGAAGTAATTCTGCTGGAATTTAAAAAGCAGAACTTCTTATTCATCCCAAATTGCCCCAACACACTTTGCACAGCCTATTACAACCTAGCTGTCTGGAAATCTGCTAACACACCATAATGCTCTGCTTTCCTCACTATTACATCCCATTCCCTAATCAACCTCTCAATCCTCAGGTAATCTCCCACCCCATGCACCCCTAGCTTTCACCTCATCCTGATCAGCCCCAAATGTTCATATCCAGTTATGCCACACACATCCACTCTAAATGACCACTACCTGGGGACAGATACCAGACATTCCTTAAACACCCGTTCATCCAAATATGTGTTTGTTAAAACCCAAGATTTGTATTGTATTGTCATTTTTAAACTCCTGTCTCCTTTTGTTGCTCTCAATAGGTAAAAAAAACATCTCTTTCTTAAACAGGAAAAAGTCAGAGACAAATGAATCTGGTACAGAAATGCATTCTGCATTTTTGAATCTTACTATTAAAACGAGTGACGCCAAGAAGAAGCACAAGAAAGACAGAGAGAGGAAAGGAGAAACTGGGAAGCAGAATGCAAAGGGTAAGTAGCATAACAGAACGTCACTACAAAGGCAAGCGAAACAGGCAGACAACAGACAAGGGTTGACAAGGTTACATTCAAAATATGAACAGTTTAAGTCACTGGAGATTCAGGGATCTCTGGCTCATGGTGTACACCAGGCACAGGAAGACTAACATAAATGTAGATCTGGCACTGCCCTCGAATTGGCACAAGCGATTGACACCATTTGCATTTGAAGCTGGAAATGATTGAACACCTTTAAACAGAATTTGAGACCAATCAAATAATACAAGCTCTATGGTAATATTGAATTCTGGGATAGTGGAGGCTAAGGAAATGATTTAAAACCATCATTTCCTGCCTAGATACAATATGTTGCAAGAAGACAATAGACGAAGAACACCATGGCTTTTCTGCTTCATTCCAAAGCCATGCTAATCTCATGAAAACATTTTACTTCATTTGTTTTTCTTGTATGCTTTAATATCAAGAAAACATTTTATTTCTTTGACTATTAATTTTACTAAGGACATCATGGCTTGCTCCATTGAGCCACTGCTCGTTAAGCAACATGCCGACTCAGGCAGTCCCATTGTTTTATTTAGTATAATTCGTTTCAGAACAATGCTCAAAGTAAACATTGTCTTTAGTTTTGCAGTTAATTTTTTTTTTTCATCTTACATAGAAGTAAAAGGCATTTTGTTAAATCTCCTCCTCTTTCAACCTATTCGTTGTTTATCTGTTTTCTAAAAATACATCTTTGTAAATTAAATTTTGTCAGATTTCTTTTATCTTGTTCCAATATTTTTCTTTTTTTCTGAAAAAGATAAGAACTTGCACAATATTTTGTATTGTGATTGATCCTGTTCGAAGTTCTTTTTAAAAGTGCCATTAGGATTTTTGAAAGGGCAGCTTTTCTATAATAAAAGACAATTGAGCTTTTCCAAGATGTATTGTTCTGTGACAGTGATACTTTGACATTTTTCATGCAGTAGATGTTCTATCGTGGAAAGCTAGAACAAAGTCTGTGAGAGTGAATGTTCTATGAGTCTGTTAGGTAGAGCTGAGTCAAAACTAACATCTCTCAAGGAACCACTTTTTGTGACAACGTGCTGTGTAAATAAATACAATGCCTACACTGGCAACATCCTATCTCTTGACAAGCAGAAGGGCTGAAGACAGACTAGAAGCCTACAAAATGTGCTAGAGGGCCAGAAAAAAAACATAATACTTTACACATGCTTGTGAGAATGTGTGGAGAATACACTTCCACTGAAAATGTAGTGGCATATCAGTGCATCCCTACAACAACGGAGGCACCTGTAAATTAAAGGTATATGCCTAATAGCAGTGTAAGACTATGTCCGAGCAAAGAAGTTGTCCCAGTAGTAGTAAATTGAACATTAAATGTGGCAGTGTCTGAGGCCATAGCAGAGTGGGAAGGAGTATATGAATCTGATCAGTGGTCATGTAAAAGAGAAACAACAGATACATTGACAGTACAGAGAGATTGGACTCGTGTATAATATCCTAATGGTGATCGCATGGAATATTTCACAGAAAATGAAAACCCACATGACGATAGACATGAGAGATACACAGATAGTATTTTACTGTAATATTGTGTTTCAAGGAAGCCTATAAAAGGAATGGCCAGTGACACTGTAAAGCACGTACTGTTTGTTCATGTCCGGAAACACCATCCTGCCATCTGAAAATTCCTGAAACGCAAGGCATCTAGTTCCGTGTACTATCACTAAACCCTCAACATATGTTGTTTGGAGCTAATTTCATATACATCCCTAACATATTATAGGCAAGTGTAACTGCAAAGTCAGCCAAGAAAACAGACAGGCTGTTTCAGTAGAACGTCACTTAAATGCCACCTTGAAAGGTGTCATTCAATAGCACTTTCGAATTAACACACAGGCAGCACAAAGGATGCTGGAAAGTTATCAATGGTGATTAAAAATTAGAAGAATGATAACAGAAATTCCAGAAGGGCTATTTCCTTAGAATGCAGTTATGCATCACATCACAAGTACACTGTCAGGTGCCATGCGAAAAACTCTGTAAAACAACCTGTTGATTGGAGAGGTCAAATAGTAATTTCTTATCACCCTACTATTACATAACAAGCCAACGATTTGTTAAACTAATCAAGTTCTACAGTTTCATGAAAACTTGTGTAGAACTGTACATTCTGCCCCGCAGGGTCAGTGAAATCCATACAGTCATATAATAACCGATATGTGGAAGTACTAAAAAACCACGTTGGGTATAGTTCCAACCTACAGATCAATAATTCTCCTGTTCTAAGTCATTGCCCCCAAAATGCTCCTCATGCAGCAACACTAGCAGTGGTATGCAGAAAAAGGATGATCTGCTCTCTGCATTCTCCATTTGGAGAAAAAGAAATCACTTTATATGTATGAATATTAGATTAAAAGAGCTGCAAGATGTTACATCCAAGTTGCAGCAGCCGCTAAATATATATGTACGTTTTGTGTTATCTGATAATGAGGCGAACATAGTGACTACAGATTCCATCACCTGCCATGTTTTGCTGACTGGTTGTTCTGATCCGTGGCTTTTTGAAGGAGGACAGGAACACTGTTACCTTGGTGCGAGAAGCAAATAAAATATGTGGCTATTTTTCTTAACATTCTGTGAAGACATGGGCAGCACAGGCAAACATTCAGGAAAAAAACAACTTGTAATGTCAACTTGTGTCGCCACATCATGCAACTCCACTTTTTATATGTTTCAAAGAATGTTGGAGCAAAAGAAGGCAGTAGTATACCTTGCAGTATGAGGCGGCAGATAGTGTTAGGCTTAATACATGATAGTCCCTCATGTGAGAGCACCTGACTAGTCTTCTGAGGTCTTATAAAGAAGCCACTTACCAAATAAGGAGGGAGCATGCCACCATGTGGGAAGTGGTCACACTAATAAATCTGTTAAAGCAACAAGATGAGACACAGCATAGAGCCTTCCCAAACAAAGGAGCTGTTTCTAGTAAACCCCTTGCTGACTGATTGCTTCAGCTGCTTTAAAAAAGCGTCCAGTGTATCACACAGGTGGACACAGAACAATGCAAGCTAGCAACCCGACTTCACTCTCTGTTTAAAATGACACAGATGTCTAGGTGTGTGGAATTATTATCTAATATAAGCATGATGGACTCTGTAGGACTAGATGCCATGAAAGCTTTGGCAGAGGATTATAATGAGCCACTTTGACAACCCACCCCTTCCGCCCAATATCACCAGTAAAGTAGTAGGAGTGCCATCTCATGCACAACACACGTTAGAAAGTACTCCACACAAGAGTCAACAAACAATACCTCTTAAGAAACGCATTTCTGAAAGGCTACTCATGTCCACACAGGATGACACTATGGTTGTGTCAAGGGAGAACTCTATATAGTACAATGATGAGAGCTACCTCAGGGAAGGTGTCACACCTTTTGACACTGATCAGTTATATTGCTGGAGAGAAGAGAAACAGAACTACTGGCCCAGTCTTTCCAGGTTAGCTTGTAAAATGGTAACCATCCCACAAACCAGTGTTTACTTTGAGCAGACGCTTAGCACAACCTTGAAATATAGGGGGTAATTCATAGAATTCAGCGCACAAGTGGCGCACCTGGCTGGCGCACAGTGTGCGCGTGAGAATCCCTGCGCCAGCCACGTGCGCTAAAATACATTTCCGCGCACAGCGTATTCATGGATTCCAGCCACAAAAACCAGCCGTGGCGCACAGTGGCGCAGCGAGCCTGCAGCAGCGCCAGTTATGCCCCCAAGAACGCCCCCAAGAACGCCCCTTGCGCAGGGAAAAGCCATCAAAATCCCCAATCCAGAGCATAGGGATGCGCTAACCCTGTACCAGCACGGCAAGCGGGGTACATGTATCACTGGGGTGTGCGGGAAGTTTCTCACGTTATTTCAGCGAAGTACGTGTATTACTGGGGTGCGCGGGAAGTTTCACACGCAAATTCAGCAGGGTACGTGTATTTCAGGGGTGCGCGGGAAGTTTCACATGTGATTCCATCAGGGTACGTGTATTTCAGGGGTGCACGGGAAGTTCCACACGCGATTCCATCAGGGTACGTGTATATCAGGGGTGCGCGGGACGTTTCACACGTGATTTCAGCTGGGTACGTGTATTCCAGGGGTGCGCGGGAAGTTCCACACGCGAATGTCCTGAGTATGTGTATTTTGGGGTGCGCAGGAAGTTACACATGCAAATTCAGCAGGGTACGTGTATTTCAGGGGTGCGCGGGAAGTTCCACACGCGATTACATCAGGGTACGTGTATATCAGGGGTGCGCGGGAAGATCCACACGCGATTCCATCAGGGTACGTGTATTTCAGGGGTGCGCGGGAAGTTCCACACGCGATTGGCCCCGTGCAAGCGGGGTACATGTATTACTGGGGTGAGCGGGAAGTTTCACACGCGATTTCAGCTGGGTACGGGTATTTCAGGGGTGCGCGGGAAGTTCCACACGCGATTCCATCAGGGTACATGTATTTCAGGGGTGCGTGGGAAGTTCCACACGCGATTCCATCAGGGTACGTGTATATCAGGGGTGCGCAGGAAGTTTCACACGCGATTTCAGCTGGGTATGTGTATTCCAGGGGTGCGCGGGAAGTTCCACACGCGAATGTCCTGGGTACGTGTATTTCGGGGTGTGCAGGAAGTTACACACGCGAATTCAGCAGGGTACGTGTATTTCAGGGGTGCGCGGGAAGTTCCATACGCGATTCCATCAGGGTACGTGTATATCAGGGGTGCGCGGGAAGTTCCGCAAGCAATTCCATCAGGGTACGTGTATTTCAGGGGTGTGCGGGAAGTTCCACACGTGATTGGCCCCGTGCGAGCGGGGTACGTGTATTACTGGGGTGCGCGGGAAGTTCCACACGCGAAAGTCCTGTGTACGTGTATTTCGGGGAGCACGGGAAGTTTCACACGCGATTTCAGCAGGGTACGTGTATTTCAGGGGTTCTGTGGAGTACTACACGTGAATTGGCCGTGTGGGTCCTCCCAGGTGTTCGCTCTACAACCTCCACGGCCCCTGCAGGCAGCCCACACCACCCCTGCTCATGTTCCGCAGGCAGCCCATCCACCATGGGCATGCCCCCCAGCCAAGCCACATGTCACCTTGCACTACTGATCAACAATGCATGTCTCCCAGTACCCCCACCCCCCAGCAGTGCAGGGCACCCTCCACCAGGCCCCCACACATGTCTCCCAGCACCCCCACCTCCACCAGTCAGGGGCACCCTCCACCAGGCCCCCACTCCTGTCTCCCTGCACCCCCACCCCCCACCAGTCAGGGGCACCCTCCACCAGGCTCCCACTCCTGTCTCCCAGCACCCCCACCCCCCACCAGTCAGGGGCACCCTCCACCAGGCCCCCAATCCTGTCTCCCAGCACCCCCACCCCCCACCAGTCAGGGGCACCCTCCACCAGGCCCCCACTCCTGTCTCCCTGCACCCCCACCCCCCACCAGTCAGGGGCACCCTCCACCAGGCCCCCACTCCTGTCTTCTGCACCCCCACCCCCCACCAGTCAGGGGCACCCTCCACCAGGCCCCCACTCCTGTCTCCCAGCATCCCCACCCCCCAGCATTGCGAGGCACCTGCCAGCAGGCCCCCACTCCTGTTTCCCTGCACCCCCACCCCCCAGCATTGCGAGGCACCTGCCAGCAGGCCCCCACTCCTGTCTCCCTGCACCCCCACCCCCCACCAGTCAGGGGCACCCTCCACCAGGCCCCCAATCCTGTCTCCCTGCACCCCCACCCCCCACCAGTCAGGGGCACCCTCCACCAGGCCCCTACTCCTGTCTCCCTGCGCCCCCACCCCCCAGCATTGCGAGGCACCTGCCAGCAGGCCCCCACTCCTGTCTCCCAGCACCCCCACCCCCCCAGCATTGCGAGGCACCTGCCAGCAGGCCCCCACTCCTGTCTCCCAGCACCCCCACCCCCCAGAATTGCGAGGCACTTGCCAGCAGGCCCCCACTCCTGTCTCCCAGCACCCCCCAGCATTGTGAGGCACCTGCCAGCAGGCCCCCACTCCTGTCTTCCTGCACCCCCACCAATCAGGGGCACCCTCCACCAGGCCCCAACTCCTGTCTCCCTGCACCCCCACCGCCCACCAGTCAGGGCACCCTCCATCAGGCCCCCAGTCCTGTCTCCCAGCACCCCCACCCCCCACCAGTCAGGGGCACCCTCCACCAGGCCCCCACTCTTGTCTCCCTGCACCCCCACCCCCCACCAGTCAGGGGCACCCTCCACCAGGCCCCCACTCCTGTCTCCCTGCACCCCCACCCGCCACCAGTCAGGGGCACCCTCCACCAGGCCCCCACTCCTGTCTCCCAGCACCCCCACCCCCCACCAGTCAGGGGCACCCCCCACCAGGACCCCACTCCTGTCTCCCTGCACCCCCACCCCCCACCAGTCAGGGGCACCCTCCACCAGGCCCCCACTCCTGTCTCCAAGCACCCCCACCCCCCAGCATTGCGAGGCACCTGCCAGCAGGCCCCCACTCCTGTCTCCCAGCACCTCCACCCCCCAGCATTGCGAGGCACCTGCCAGCAGGCCCCCACTCCTGTCCCCCTGCACCCCCACCCCCACCAGTCAGGGGCACCCTCCACCAGGACCCCACTCCTGTCACCCTGCACCCCCACCCCCCACCAGTCAGGGGCACCCTCCACCATGCCCCCACTCCTGTCTCCCTGCACCTCCACCCCCCACCAGTCAGGGGCACCCTCCACCAGGCCCCCACTCCTGTCTCCCTGCACCAACACCCTCCAGCATTGCGAGGCACCTGCCAGCAGGCCCCCACTCCTGTCTCCCTGCACCCCCACCCCCCACCAGTCAGGGGCACCCTCCACCAGGCCCCCACTCCTGTCTCCCTGCACCCCCACCCCCCACCAGTCAGGGGCACCCTCCACCAGGCCCCCACTCCTGTCTCCCAGCACCCCCACCCCCCACCAGTCAGGGGCACCCTCCACCAGGCCCCCACACATGTCTCCCAGCACCCCCACCCCCCAGCATTGCGAGGCACCTGCCAGCAGGCCCCCACTCCTATCTCCCTGCACCCCCACCCCCCACCAGTCAGGGGCACCCTCCACCAGGCCCCCACTCCTGTCTCCCTGCACCCCCACCAGTCAGGGGCACCCTCCACCAGGCCCCCACTCCTGTCTCCCTGCACCCCCACGCCCCACCAGTCAGGGGCACCCTCCACCAGGCCCCCACTCCTGTCTCCCAGCACCCCCGCCCCCCACCAGTCAGGGGCACCCTCCACCAGGCCCCCACTCCTGTCTCCCTGCACCCCCACCCCCCACCAGTCAGGGGCACCCTCCACCAGGCCCCCACTCCTGTCTCCCAACACCCCCACCCCCCAAAAGTCAGGGGCACCCTCCACCAGGCCCCCACTCCTGTCTCCCAGCACCCCCACCCCCCATCATTGCGAGGCACCTGCCAGCAGGCCCCCACTCCTGTCTCCCAGCACCCCCACTCCCCAGCATTGCGAGGCACCTGCCAGCAGGCCCCCACTCCTGTCTCCCAGCTCCCCCACCCCCCAGCATTGCGAGGCACCTGTCAGCAGCCCCCCATTCATGTCCCACTCATGTCCCCCTGCACCCCGACCCCCCAGCATTGCGAGGCACCTGCCAGCAGGCCCCCACTCATGTCCCACTCATGTCCCCCTGCACCCCCACCCCCCAGCATTGCGAGGCACCTGTCAGCAGGCCCCCACTCATGTCCCACTCATTTCCCCCTGCACCCCCACCCCCCAGCATTGCGAGGCACCTGCCAGCAGGCCCCCACTCATGTCCCACTCATGTTCCCCTGCACCCCCACCCCTCAGCATTGCGAGGCACCTGCCAGCAGGCCCCCACTCCTGTCTCCCTGCACCCCCCACCAGTCAGGGGCACCCTCCACCAGGCCCCCACACATGTCTCCCAGCACCCCCACCCCCCAGCATTGCGAGGCACCTGCCAGCAGGCCCAGACACATGTCCCTCAGCCAACACGTCATCACAATCTAGATCCCTGGCCCTTATCGGCAGCCTCCACATGCCAAACACCCACTCAAGTATTGCATCCACCCACTCAGAATTGCCAATTACATGATACAACCCCAATGGCAAGTATGTAAATGAACACATGTCCCTCACATACACACAATGGGTGTAAGTGAATGTCAAAACCCATATCATGACATGCATGAAACCAATGATATGATACTACACATTGAAGTTTGATGGAAAACAAATGTATTAAAAGCAACATAAATGGGATTAAAAGTAAACAAACAACAATAGGAATTAAAATTAAAAAAGCAGCATGTCCGTAAAATAATGAAAAACCACAAATCATAATCCAAAGGAAAGGTGTCCAAAGTCACAGTTCAAACAAGTACATCCAAGGGAAAAACAAAACCAAAAACCATTGCTCCATGGGTAAATCAAAAAAAAATCCATAATCCAACAGTCAACTATATACAGATAAACAATCCAGGGTCCATGATCCCAACTGAAGAAAGGAAACCTGTCTAAAAATACTACATAATAAAAAAACTATATACAAAACTGTTGGCCATTGTCCAAAAGGTCCAAAATCAAGAAAAAAGCAAAGGAAACCTAACACTTACTACATAACTATTTACAAGGGCAGCGGGCTAGTTCAACGGCTCACTGGATGTTGTCATGGGCCAGGGCATCATCGAATTCCTGTTCAATTGCTTGGAGACGGGCATGTTCCCTGGCCCCGAGGTCTCGCAGGGATAAAGCAGTGCCCACCTCCAACTCCCTGCGAAGACCCTCGAGGCACTCAGCCCGCCTCAGCGCCCTCCATGCATGGAGTTCTCCGCCCTGACCATTGTGAGCCGTTCCTCCTCTGCCCGCTGCCACGCCGCACCTATCTGCTGGCCCAACCGCTCCCACACGGAAGCCACTCCCATTCCAGGGTTCTCCTGCCCTCTGGCCGATGCCTGCACCCCTGATGTTGATGGCTCCGAGCCATGATGCCTCCCACGTCGAGCCTGCCGCTGCCTCCGACGAAACTGCCTGTGCTAGCACGACGGCATCCAGGCAGATGGAATCCACCGACGCTGTCGTTCACGTGCCCTGCCCGATGATGCCGTCACATCCTCCATCTGCTGGGGTCCAGTTGCTGGTGTGTCCACCCCTGCTGGACCTCGGACTCCCGACTGTGGCAGGGATGGGATCCCCACCGAGTTGGCTGCATTGGTCGGGGCAGGTCCACAGGGGGCCCTGGTGGCATCTGAGCTGGAAGACGGCATGGAGAATGACTGGCGCATAGCCTCCACAGAGGAGGAGAGGGTCGCCAAAGTGCCCGACACATGTATGAGACCCCCGACCACGACCGCTCCCAACTGGGCCACGCTGGCACGGTGCTCTTTGTGATGACGTGCGTGCTCCCCCCGGGAAGCACGCACCTCATCACGAATGACACCCGTGCGCAACGCAACACCAATCAGGACCTTCTCCATACGGCCAAGGGTCCCCTCGTCCGCAGGTGGAGGGGAGTCAGATGACATGGACATCCCCCCTACCTGCGGACGGGCCTGGGATGGGGCATCCCTGCTGGTGCATCGTGGTGCAGTCACAGTGTCAGGGACAGTGACATGCACAGGAACCTCCACGGCGACCTGTGCTGCCTCCTGCCCCTGCCCCTGGACTGCACCACTTGCACCAGCAGGGATGCCCCCACCAGGCCCCATGTGCGGCTCAGTAGCGGCCTCCTCCTCCTCTATGGAAACCACCAACCTGGATGGCTCCACACCGTCTTCCGCCGTTTCAAGCCCCTGTGGGGGCTCACCCACCCCTTCCGCTGCAGCCGTGGGGGCATCCCCACCGCTTGGCTCCACAGCGCCGTCTCCGCCCTCTTCTTCACTTTGCGCTGCGTAGAGGGAGACATAGAACACAAGCATCAGGGGACTGTACAATGGTCCCCTAGACAGGAAGCAATAGCAGATGAGTGGCACTGTCAAAGATCACTTCCATCATGTCCCTCCACAACACATGGGTCAGTGCAGGCAAAACACATGCAGTAACAGGCATGGCGCATGCTATGGACATAAGCAAACATGTCCAAGGGACTCTTGAAAAATACAATGTTGTTTTTGAACTCACATGCATCATGTGTCATGCCTATCACATTCACACACTTCACCGTACTTTCATCCATCTGGACTCGTACACCCCAGACACAGTGGATCCAAGGATCGCTAGGCTGCATCAGTGGATCTGAACATTGACACAGACATGTGTCATGTATCCATGGCATTCACAAGTCACAGACACGCAGGTCAGACACACAGACATGGAAACCATACATGTACATGGCATCATCACCCATCCCTCACCCCCACCCATGTCCAGGAACACAGACTGGCATGCTCTCATGTGTCCATTCCGCACAGGGCTCCCCATGTGGCATTTAAACACATACACCAACCGTTTGCTTCACACATTACTGGTCTCACATGCATGACCATGATGTCCCTGCACACACACACGTGTACATGGCCTATGTCACGCATACAGGCAAGTGTCAGACAACCAGCACACTACAACATGCCCTGTCTCACACAGCAATGCCTGGCCACTTACCGCTCGACTCCAGACGGGTCTGCCTCTCAAGGACCTGGACGTGGAGTGCTGGGGATATGCGTTCCAGGACCCTCATCTGATCTTCCGACAAGTGGCCCCAGCGCCCCTTAGCATCCGCTGCCTTCAAGAGGCACCGGTCCTTGTTGAGGGTCCTGGACCTGAAGTCCTCCCAGTGCTTCTTGACATGTTGCAAGTCGCGGACTGCCACCCCCTCCCCGTTGATGGCAATCACGATGTCTGTCCAGATCCTGTCCCGTCCATCCGTGTCGGCGCGTGATGATCCGAAGAGGGCATCATAATGCCCCAGGACATGCTCCTTCAGGACACCAACTTCCTTCTGACTGAAGCTGGTGGCCCTCTGCCCCTCTGGCTGGGGGTCGCCAGTGGTCTCGGATGGTGTTTGCCCCGACATGGCAACCCCCGAGGCAGGCGTGGGTGGGCAACTGGGTCCTGGGGATGGGCTGTGGAGCAATGGTATCCCAGTCGGGAGTCTTCTGTTCCAGCAGGGGTGGACACAGCAACTGGACCCCTGCAGATGGCTGATGTGCAGGCACCAAATGGCAGGGCACGGTGGCACAGGCAGGCAGGCAGGCAGCAGCAGATGGCTCGTGGGAGGCTGCTCAGGGCTCTGGGGGGCAGTAATTCGGCCTTTTGGGCATGAGCATGGTCTTCCGTGTGCTTACGCGTGGCCAGCTTGATACGGAGTGATTTGGCACGTGAAAATTCTGCACATCAGCGTGTAATTCGAGGAAAGGCCCTTAGCGCGTAAGCGCGTCTGCACGCATACGCAATTTCATTGGACAGAAGGCCCTTCAAGCGCAAGCGCCTCTGTGACGTGAAGCGCGCAAGCGTGCATGGGCGTTTCAGCGCGCGTAAAAAACTGCACGTCCGCGTGTAATCCGAGGAAAGGGTCCATGCGTGTAAGTGACCTGACGCACGCAGGCGTTTCCCCTAGCACCGGTTAAAGGTGAGCGGGGCCAGCAGTTTGCTGTACGTGCCTTTCATGGAGACCGACGTGTGTTGCTGCTTCCTGTTGTTTCGCGCGCCATCACAACTTCACAGCTATCAAGGACGTATCTCTTCTTTTGGCGGGGGTATTGGCTACGCGTGTTTTTCTGCATCGCGCTAGTCAGATGGTGAGTCGCACATGCTATTTTTCCCACTGCGGGCGCCCCTGTGTATCGCACCCATTTTTGATGTCATAGTAGCCTGCGTGTCCCACGCGTACGCGTTATTCTTGTTACTGGGTGCCACCGCGTACTGCGGGAGGTTGATTCCACGCACTTAGGCTGCAGGGTTGCATGCAAGGTTTTACTGCAGTTTTGGGGTGCCTGAGCGTTGCGTGACCCGTCACTACATCACTGGGGTCACATACAGCCTTGCAGGTGCAGGGGGCTGGTAACATCTTGCTTCCCACCCCCTTCACCCCAATTGCCCAAGTCAATTGTGGTGTACACCTCCCATTGGCACTACTCCATCTGTGCCGGCACTTCTACATCTGTGCCATGGTTGGGAGGACACCAAAGGTGAGGGGCGCCTCAGCTGGGTGTACTCCTCGTGGCGGGCATGGTCAGGGACGTGGCCGTGGTGACCAGGGAGTATGGGGACTCCAGGGTGTCCAGGGCGGCCACAGAGGGGGAAGAGGCAGGGGTGCGCCACTTGAGCACAATGTTATGCCATGTGTCGGTGCAGTCATGCCACCACCCCCTGTGGTTCCGGGGGATGCAGCTTCTGCATCTGGCACTGGCGCCCGTGTGACCCAGCAGTCCGTTCCATCGACTGCCACGGGCCCAAGGGTAGTGGTAGCTGCAGGTGCAGCTGTGGACACCGCCACCCAGGCTCAGGGTCTGCCAGCGCAGGCTGCGTTGGCACTTGAGGAGCCCTTGGTAGATTTCCAACAGGCCAGGAGGAAAACCATAGGGGCAGGCAGGGCTGCTCAGACCAAGACACGTGTCCCTGGGGCAATTATGTCATCTGCTGCCCCGAACAGCCGGGTGTTGGCAAGTGCAGGGGCAGATGCACCCAACAACACCCCGGTTGTGAGTCTGCCAACCAGGACCGTTGTGGTCAATGACCCTGCCACAGCTGATGTTGCTGCGCAGGGTCCACTAGAGGGCACCCAGATGCCACTGACACAAGTCAGGCCTTTGGTCGACCCTCCACCTGCCACTCCCTTGGCTCAATCCACAGAACCCACTGGCCATACTGGTCAGGGAGGCATTAGCCAGCCAGGGTCTGCGCCACAGTCCAAGAGGAGTAAGGTTGCACCTGCAGCACAGGCTGGGACCCCACACACAGCCACGACCTCCTGCACGTCGAGGAAGAAGCCTTTCTGCAAGCAGGAACTGGACATCCTTGTGGGCTACGTGTGGGGCCACAACCGTGACATGCTAGTGGGTGCCAATAGTCAGACTACGGCTGCCCAACGTGACACCCACTGGAAGCATGTTGCAGAACATGTCAGTTCATTCGGCCATGAGGTTGCACGGCACAAGAGTGCAAAAAGCGTTGGAATGACATCAAACGCAGCACTAAGGCTAAGCGTGCCTCTAATTACAACTTGACTCTGGTGACTGGCGGTGGGCCTGCACCAGAGGAGGAAGAGCTCACGCTGCATGAGGCACTCGTTGCGGAGTTCATACCACCTGAATTGGTCGAAGAAGTGGGAGAGATGCTGGACTTTGATGCCCATTCCAGTGAGTGTTGATGCGTGTTTGTTGAGGACGTGTGTGTTTCACTTGTGCGATGTGTTGTGCATGATTGCCACTACATGTGACGTGTACATGGTTCTGATGTGTAAGTAATGCAATGCTTCCGTGATGCATGTCTGCTCTGCTGGATGGTGGACATGTGGAGCAGACGGGGACTGTCCGCATCACCACTATTGCACCCTACTGACATGCTGGTTACAAGTATGCCCCTCCGGTCCATGTTCCAGCTCACTGGCCCTTCTGCATGTGGCGTGGGGTGACCTTCCTCTCAGCCCAGGCACAATGTCATTGCATGACTGACGTGCATGTCTCCTCTGCCTGCATGCGGGGACTCCATGTAGGCATGCTCCCTTGCCCCTCCTCCGCCGCTCTGCACCCCAGTTCCACCTTTGCACGGGTCTGCTTCAATCTTGCCAATGTGTACTTTCCTGTTCATGCGTCCTGTGTAGATGCTAACTTCCAGCGTACAATCTGCCAGACATATGCCATTTGGTACAGCCTTAGTACTTGATGCAGGGTATCTCACTTGTACTGTGCATAGGTCAGATGTCCCGCAGGGACATGAGTGCCCATTCATGCTCCATGTGCATTGCACGCATGCCCCTATGTGTCCTTGACTGGATGATCACTGTAATACAAGTCCTGGGTGACATACATTGCATGGCATCTCATCAGCCTTCCCATGTCAACTGTGGGTCAGTACTGCGTTGCACACATGTTTAGGGTCTGACAATCTGTGTGGCTCACAGGCCTCAGCCTGTTCAATGGCCAATGACTCTGTCCAACTGTTGTTGTGTCTTCTTCACACGTGGGCGGCCTCCAGAGTTTTCAGCATGTGTCCTGCTTACTGTCCCATCATTATTTGCAGTGTTGTCACTTGAATCACATTAAGCTGTTGATGCAAGTCAACACTGCCTGTCAATACACAAGTGTATGGTCAGCCTTTTGATACCATGCTAGGCATCCCTGCTTTTGTACTTGGGTGGAGGGGTGCTTGGCTTCTAGATATGGTACACATTGAATGCACAATTCACGTGATGCCTGAATTTGACCTTGTACTGCCTTCACATTTCCTGAAACACACCATGGAGTCCTTGTACATGTAGGTAGTGAGTGGCGTACACATTTTCTGCACTGCATAGACCCACTTCCATGGAAACTGCCACCTTTCAACAGGTCTGATCACAGAAGCAATTCAAAGTTGACCCAGCATGCATGCCAGGTTATATGTTGTGTGTCACATGTCTGCCTGATGCATTTGTTGTTGGTGTGTGTGTGTGTTGTGTGCTTCTGACATGTGTAGTGACCTTTTTTTTTTTTTTTTTTTTTTTTTTTTTTATTAAAATGTTTTGTTTGATTTTACAAACTTTTCATTTCTTCATAAAAAATAAAATACAACAAAAGAAACTAGACAAAGTGACATTATAAAATAGGAATCTCATATAATCCTTGTTTCTGCTTCCTTCGTGCGTTTCAAATGTCATTTGTTAATAGCTATCCAGAATTTAATAATTGTTAAAATTAACTTTTGATCTTGACCTCTTAGCAGATTGTCCCATCTTTCACTGGTTGTTAGTTGTTTATTTGATATACCAAAATAGTCTCTGTGTAGTGATCTTTGGTCTATCAAGGCCGTGCAGACCATAACCAAATGAAATAAAGTTTCTTTGTTGGTTGCAATTTTGCAAAAACGGCAGTATGGTGTTATTCTGTTTGTTTTATCAATCATAGCTTGATACTCTTGTGTTGGTAGGATATTCAGCCTAAATCGGAAGAACAGGTCACGGATATAGCAATCCGGAAAGATGTTTAGATAAGCAGGTAATTCGTGTAAGGCTCTTGATTCTATTTGGCATTTTAGATGTCTTTTGTATTGGTCTTGATCACCGATGGTTTGGATCCAGTCGTTCGTCTGAATTTTGCGTTTGGCATATTGAGGTCTATTAATTAACATTTCCTCAGATATATCGCCAGCTTGCATTTCCATTTTAATTTTAGAGCTCCATTTTGTAAGTGCTGTGATGTGGAAAGCGGTTTTTTTTTCTCTCAATATTTCCAATGACGGGATCTTATCTTTTGTGATTATTTTTCTAAGAAGGTCCATTTGCTTCCATAGAACGATGGATTTAATGGATTGGAGAGCTAGTTCGAATCGTATTCTAGCCATAGGAAAAGATCTTGGAAGGGATAAGGTTTTTCTCCAAAACAGTGCTTCATATCTAGTCCAATTAATGGATTCATAGTTGATGAGGGATTCAGAAGCATACGATAGAACAGGAATTACTTTTTGTTTGTAGAAGGCTATTATTGGTTTAAAAGAATATGTGCCGTACTTCCTATGGAAGAAGCAGCCTTGTCTGGCCAGAGATCTGGCTTTGTCCTCTAAGTAATTTTTCCATTCCTGTTCATTTGCAGAGGAGTTGATCATCGCGCCCAAGTATTTCATCGAGGTTGTCATGGCGATCTCATTCCCATCTAAGAATATTTTTAGGCTGGGTTTATCGGTTTTCTGCGGGGCGAGTCTCATCGTCCTTGTTTTGTTGCAATTAATCACTAGATCGTTCTCCTGCATGAATTCTTGGGTTTTATCTAGAGATTTTTGTAAGCCCGCTATAGTCTTATCCAGAATGATGATGTCATCAGCATAAATTAAAGTCTGAACAGTTTCGTTGTTGATTTTAGGAGGATTTGCTACCGAGTTTTGGATTTGTTTGCTAAAGTCAAATGTATACAAATTATACAAGCAGGCAGCCAAAGGGCATCCTTGTTTCAGGCCATTGGAGGTTTGAATAGGAGAAGTAACTGTACCGTCGTTCGTTAAGCGAACTCTAACAGAAGTATTTGAATAGAGTTGCATGATGGGGTGCAAGATAGAGTCTGGGCAACCCCAGGCTGTCAGTTTGGACCATAGCTTTGACCTGTTCACCGAATCAAAGGCCATTTTTAAATCTATGAAGATTACATATATTTGATGTTTTTTTTGTATCGCCTCATGTTTAATCAGGTTCAGGAGTAATAAGTTCACATTTGTTCCAACTTTCTTGATAAAGCCAGTTTGTCTTTGGTCTCGTTTGTCATTTTCCATTGCCCAATTGGTGAGTTTGTTAACAAGGTATCCTGCGAATAATTTGCCCAAGGGATCTAACAGGGCTATGGGTCTATAATTTGCAGGGGATTTGCGGTCTCCATTTTTGTAGATGGGAATCAAAACGGCAAACGTCCAACTTTGCGGAATTTGTTTCGTTTTTTCTATCAGTTGGAGGAGAAGAAAAAAGAAGGATGCCCATTCATGCGGGTTTGCTTTAAGGGTAGCATTAGATAGACCGTCGGGTCCCGGTGCTCTGGAAGGATTCAACTCCATGATGGTAATTCTTATATCCTCCACATCCCAGTTGAGATTCCAAGGTTCTTTGTTTTGCATTTCATTAATTAGAGACGCATTTGGATAGGTGTTATACAAGGATGTAAAATGCTTTATCCATTCTTGAGCTTCGACTTCTTGGGTCATAGCGGTTACTTTAGAAGCAGGATTCAGCAGAGTCCAAAAGTTCCTTGAGTTTTTGTCTTTTAGAGCCGCTAAAATTGCTTCAGCGTCATTCTGTTTAGTTAGAGCTTTAATTGTTTTAATTGAATTAGAATATTTTTGTTTTTCTTTTTTTATTTTGGTCTCAAAGTCAGGTTCTTTCAATTTTTTTAATTGTCTAATTTGTTTTTGAAGCTTCTTTTTCTTCTGGGCAATTTCAAGATTGAATTGATGCTTATGACAGACAATAGGATGGTTTTTTTTATGTGATGGATGATGGTATTTCTCGAGAATCCAACTATAGTTAAGTTTTGCATGATCATGAAGTGTAGAATCTTTAAAAGTTGACAGTAACTCAGGTATTTGATGATTTTTAATACGAATTCTATTAAGAGCATTATTAATCTCGAGAGGTGGCAAAATTATTCGTGGATATTTTAATGTTGCTGAATCCCAAGTGATTCTTATTTGTTGGTGATCGCTGGAAGGTTGAGGAAGATTTTCAATCGAAGTTATTAGAGTTTTCAAACCTTCTGATGAAAAAATGTAGTCAATAATAGAATTTGTGTTGTTACGGGACCATGTTGGAATCGGGATTCCTTTGTTGTCCACAGCAGGGTCGATTAATGTGATGTTACGGATCGATAATTCTTTTACCCATTTTTTTGCTCTCTCTGATAATGCATTTCTGTCCAGTTTTTGGCCTTGTTTGTCAAATAAGTGGAAATTGAAATCCCCTACAATTAAAAAGACCGTTCTATGATTGAGTAAGACAATATTATCAATTTCGTCCAGTATGGATTCCAGGAATTTATGGTCGTTCATTGCTGACGGATTCCAGTATATGTTAAATATAGTGATATAGTTATTATCCTTACATTGATCTTGGTCTGTAAATAAAGTTGAAATAAGAATGGTCACAAACTGAGCCCAAGGATGGATGTTCTTTCTCATTATAATTTTCCAAAATGGATTGATTTTCACTAGGATCATCATACCTGAGGCTGGACGTCCAAGTTGAGAGGAGATTGCAAGGTTTGATAATGTAATGAACCCTTCGCAGACTACCTCCTCTTTCAGCCAGGTTTCTTGTAAACATATTATCTCAGTTTCAGAAAGCACAGATGATCCTTCATTAAAAAGATGTTTATGGCCTCGAGTGTTCCACGAGCATAGTGAAATCACGCTCAGTTGTGTTGGATTTCTTGTTGATTGTTATAAGTATGTTTTCTTGGTCGTGGACCGATGATCGTTATATAGTACATTTGTGTCGAGGGACCGTTCTAGATCTCTCCCTATCCCGCGTTTCTTTGTAAATTCATTTCGATCAAATAATGAATTTTCCTCATTATATTTTGTGGTTTTGTTGTACACAATTGTTTTATTATGACGATAGGAGTCCATTATCGCAAGTTTGTGAGTGTATTTGTTCAAAGCCAAAAGGCTTGATACAGTAATTTTTTTAACTTCAAATCCCAGGATTTCCAATTGTTTTGTAGTAGACAATACACGATTCATAAGTTTTTCGGAATAAAAATCTATCTGTACAGAATCCATTTTGTTTTTATTAGGAAATAGAATTACTTCTATATCTCGGGATTTAATATCCGCCGTTTGTGGAATAGCATTTAGGAGGCGTAATACATTTGCTCTATTCAATATTACAGCCTCATCATTACTTGCTGCGCAGGAAGCTAGAGAAATTCTGAAAGCAAGAGACCTTGTTTTCCAATTAAGAAAGGTCGGTCTAATCAGTGGAGGGTCCGGTTGAGCTGAACGAGACATGTTGTCACTTGATTTCTGGTTCACTTCTGACTGTGACCCTGAGTCATCCTCGGACACTTCTGAGTATTCTAAAGAAATAATAGAGGAGTGCCTAGAGGTGTAACTCGAGTCCACAGAATCAAAGGAAGATTCTTTACATTCGTCCAGCACAAGAAAGATCTCATCTTGTGGATCTATAGAGCTGAACGTCTTATGTGTCACAACTTCAAGAGTTGTAACGTCATCAGAGTTATTCTCGCCATCGATTACTGATGCAATGATTTTATTAGGGGCGTCTTGATTTATAACGGCCAGTAGTGCATCTAGTGGTTCCGATTGCAATTTGTCCACATCTTTATTGGATGAGGTTGGTCCAGTATCACTTGACGTAGAGGCAGCAACAGCTGACAGGCTGCTAGATTTAAACTTTTTTTGTTTTTCCCTTCCGGTATTGATTGTGTTTTCTTGCACGGACTTTTGTACAATTTGCATTTTTCTTAAAAAGGCCCGTGACCCCGTTTGTATTTTTTTTGTGGGTTTCTTTTTGTTTGTTTTTGGAAGAGGTGATATTCCCACTGAGCCTCGTTTAGTCAAATCAAAGATGTCAAAAGGAATACATGCCGGCGGTTCAGAGTTAGGAGTAGGCATCATATGATTTGGATCTAGTGTACCGCTATTGATTGGTTGTACTTCAAAATCGTGTCGTTGTTCTGTTTTTGGAACGTCAGTTTGTACAGTGCTGTCAATAGTTTGAGATTGTTTTGCTAGACTTGCAGGAGAGGGCAGCACTAGCGATTGTTTCTTTATTTTTTCATCTAGCATTCTTTTTGTGATGGAGGAAACAGTCTCCATTAAATTTTGTTTCTCGGCACGATCTGATCTTGCGACTTCGGCGAGTCGGCTTTGCCATATCCTCGATGTTTCCGCCTCATGATTTAAACGTTCATGGATAGTTCCAATAAAACTTTCTAAATACGTTTGCTTAGTCATAATCATTGCCAGTAGAGTGGCTTGATCTTTGGTAGAATCTACCATTGCTTCTTGTAATTTTAAAAAAGGAATCATAGCTACAGAAAGTACAGCGACTAGCGAGTTTTGTAGCTCCAACATCGTCGTAGGTAGTCTGTTTGGTTGGTCTTGAAAGTCGTCTGTTACTTCAGACATCTTAGGAGGTAAGAACGAGTCATGCTCTATATTATCTTGAATAGTCTTTGGAGAGGTTTTGATATGTGCATAGAGACCCTTAGAGACAATTGGGGTCGATGTGTTTATTTTTGGAGCTATTGTTAAATTCTGATTAGCTCCGATAATGTCTTCTCTTTTTTGTTGGGAATCCATGATTGCATTGATTTCAGTCATATCAAGCGATAACCGTGCAGTACGAGCTGGGAGTGGTTCTGAATTGTCATTGACAGTCGTTTTGTTTAATAAATAAGAAGATTGCCATTGTTGTTTTGCAAGTTTCGCTCGATCCCTAAGGGTTTGTGAATAGCTGGGGTCGTCAAATATAGAATTACTTTCCACTTGCGCAGGTTGGAAGAGCGGAAGTGGCGGCAAGACAGGATCCGGCTCGGTATTCTGGATTAACTGTATTACTGGCATTGCATTTCCAGAAGAGTGATGAATTGCTGTTAAATGCGAGGCCTGGTGATCTGCTTGCTGTGAATCAAACGCCAAATCTACATGCGGAGGGGAAGATAATTTCAGGGTTCGTTGTCCTTTTGTATTTATTTTAGTAGGACCATTATTTGCCAAGGATAGCGTTTCATCCAATTTGCCTTGGAGGCGAGTTCGTGGTTTGATGGGCTCCATTTGAAGGGTTATATCACTCGATGGGGAGGATAACAGTAGGGTAGTGTCTTAGCCAGATATATTATTAGGAGCGAGTACTTACCGCACACAGCCGCACAGCCAACAACAGCCGCGCCCTTTACTCCACTGCGGGCTTCACGCCGCAAGGGCCGCTGCGTGCAGCTCTTATAGTTCTTCCTGTAGGTGTGGTCAAAGAAGGGTCACGTGACTCCAGTCACGTGACAGACCAGGAAGAAAAAGTGCTCACTTCAACTACTAACGGCTCCAGCCGTTAGACTAACACAAATCGGAGCAAGTCGCGGTTGCAGGTAAGGAGAGATCACAGCAGCCGCACAGCCAACAACAGCCGCGCCCTTTACTCCACTGCGGGCTTCATGCCGCAAGGGCCGCTGCGTGCAGCTCTTATAGTTCTTCCTGTAGGTGTGGTCAAAGAAGGGTCACGTGACTCCAGTCACGTGACAGACCAGGAAGAAAAAGTGCTCACTTCAACTACTAACGGCTCCAGCCGTTAGACTAACACAAATCGGAGCAAGTCGCGGTTGCAGGTAAGGAGAGATCACAGCAGCCGCACAGCCAACAACAGCCGCGCCCTTTACTCCACTGCGGGCTTCTCTCTATTTTTCAGGTGATGACGCAATGGAGGCGGAGGATGGTGTTGTCATGCCAGACACAGGATTGTTACCACTACATCAACCCGGCACAAGTGGGGGTCGTGGGGTGGTAGGCCATGAAAACCCCCAAGTGGTACAGTCCATCTTGACTCTGGCTGCCTATGAGTCCAGCCTTGATGACGACTCTGACGTCCATGTTGAGTTGGATGAGCATCAAGTCCATGTGTAAGGGGTGAGTGATTCTGATGTGGAGACTCCTCTGTCCGCGACACCTGCACTGAGGGATCAGACAGTCTTGGTTCCTCCACCCGTGGTGGATCAGGACGCAGGGTCACCCTCCAAACCAGTCACTGATGTGCCTGGGGTTAGGGAGAATTCTCTATTTAGGCTGAATTTCCTAACCTAGTGAGTCCCCCAGCAGCTTTGCTGGATTTCTGGAGTTTGTTTTTTCCATCCTGCCAAGAGTGAGACTCTTTTTCTCTCACTCTTGTACATGAATGTGTTTAATTCCTTTGACGGTCAATGTGTTCTATGGGCTATGGGGTCTTTTACTCCATAGGGTCGAATATGTTTTTCTATGTGTGTTACACCGCACCATACGTGCCGTAATACTGGGGCGTCCTAGCGGACCCCCGTCATAGACTCCATACTCGGGGACTGACTACTGTCTCCCCGGGCATGTAAAGTCACCATTGGCTTTACTAGACCTAAATTTACTAACAGAACTAGTACAAACCATCCTATTGTGGACGTACTAGTAGGGGTAATTCGATTACTCCTGGATCTGTTATTCGAGGGGGCACTGTCCCATCCCCCCTCGTCGAGTTTTGGCTGGTGGCAGTGGAAACTACTTGTTATGTTCGACCCTGAATATAACTCTATGGGATTCTTCCCATTGTTGGAGATTGATACTTTTTCTCGTTAGTCTCTAACATACCACCGGTCTACTTATGTTAAATAAGTCTATCGGATGGTATTTTCTGCCGGAACTCGGTTTTCTAAAATGGCGTCTGTGTTCGTCTCTGTGACTCCTAAACCAAAGATTGAGCCCTTTGTTCCACTTTTGGCGGGCCTCTGTACAGAGACCCTCCAAAGTGGTGCCATTCTGTCTGGGTTACCACAGGGGTGTGGGAGGGGGGTTAGGCACCCTGGACCGAGTTGCCTTGCCAACTCCGGTCGCACTCTGGTGTGATTGGCCCAAGTGGTGAGCCTCCCCGCTCACCACTTAGTGTGTGTTGATTGACAGCTAGGCTGGATGAATGGGGGTTTTCTGCATAAAATCAGGGCTTTTGGGACTGGATCTTCAGAAGTCGCCACAGGACCTAAGAATCCAACGAGGGTAAAGCTGAGCCAACCTGCAACAACGACACCTCCGGTGGAGCCCTGCTGAACCGACTCAGCACTTCCCAACGACAGAGTAGATCTCCCTGCCGGAGAGTCTCTTCCCCTGACTGGTGGGAACAACCAGTCCCCTTTGCTTTTTCTTCGCCTCAGGACGCAGTGGTCGAATTGCCCGTGCAGAGCACCTCGGCAACCGGATAGCCACTACCCCTGTACCGCGACCAAAAGGTGGTGCCTTGTGACGGAGCACTCCGCAGCTGGTCTCTTCCCTGGTGGTGCACCGGACTTCACTTTTCTTCGACGACGAGATCATCTCTACTCTTGGCAAAGACCCGACGTGCATCCACCACCAGGAACAACTGCCCCCGCCGGAGCTGCTTCTCCACAATCAAGGTACTGTGTCCGCCTGGCTTCCCTTGTTGCCGGATAGAGTGAGGTGTCTTAATCCTCGCCTCTCCATAGGGTCGCCTACTAGCTTTCTCTAGCGTATTGTTCTGAACTGGTTCAATCTTCCAATAACAATTTGCTACACAGGGCCTCATTACGACCCTGGCGGTAAGGGTTTTACGCCAGCGTTAGCTGCGCCGACCCCTTACCGCCAATTACGAGGTCCCTTAGCGCCATGGAGCTTTTAACACCCGCTTTTAGCGGGTGTTAAATCCATGGCGCTAAGGGACCATGGAGTTAATTACGCCACCGTAATTTACGGTGGCGTAATTAACGCCTTCCCCACTCCCATTATGCCCTATGGGGCAAAAATGGGAATGGGGAAGGGTAAATGGGGATTGGGGACTTACCGCCCCGCCAAGGTCGGAATGGGGCGGTAAGTCCGCCAACCACCATGGCGTAAATGTAGTTTACGCCATGGTGGTAAAGTGACGGCCCAGGCGGTAACTTACCGCCTGGGTCGTAATGAGGCCCACAGACTCAAATGCATTTCCACAAAGAGACTTTTTGGGACATATCGCCTTGCCTCTCACCGAGTGGGCCTGGCCTCTGAAATTTATGATCTATTGTGGTTCTTGTCTTCTTGCCTTGCATTTTTCCCGTGAAGTATTGAACTGTGTTGATTTCGTAACCTACTTATTTTTCTCTCCCGTCCTAACGAATACTAGAGTGCCATCTAGGTGGCAGCATACACCTCTGTCTGCAAATAAGTGATGCTGGTAAAACCTAGACTTGTCGAGCTATTGTTAGGGGGATTGATCTTTTGCTTCGTAGAGGAATTGTAATTGAATTGTTTGCCGTGATAGTGCCAGAGTGTTTTCTATAGATGTTCCGTTATAAATAAATACCTGTATATCTTTACACTGAAGCCTTGTTGCGTGTTTGCTTGTCTTACTGTGAAAAATTGCCCTATATTGTATACTCCACATACTGCTTAACTCTTCTTGAGGGAAGTCTGACTGCTCAGCCACAGCTACCAAGTGAATCTGTGTGGTACAGACTGCTACCAAGTGGGTTTACTGCCAAACACCTGTAGTCCTAAATCTTTTGCAGTGGTCCCAGAGGGAACTGCACAGGTATCCGCCTAACACTGGTGTACAGCGGTGGGATTTGTATCGAGTATACAGTTTAGAGTGCTTTTCGACATTTTAGGATAACTAACCACAAAGCTTAGCACTAAAAAGCAACTTTCAAAAACATGTCTACGATGGAAACTTACAGTCAAGAATCCTTGTCAGGTGAAAATACTGAGAGTTTGTGAGCTCTCTGTAGGCAAGAGAATCTTTCTGTAAGAGGCAAGAAATTAGAACTAATAGAGAGATTGCTGGCGAACCAAAGTCTGGGTACTGGTTCAGAGGAACCAATTTCTCCAGCAAATGTAGATAACAGTGATGGTGTTGATCTAAATCATAATTGTGATGATAGTGATGAAGAGGCTGAAGAGGAAGGAGAGGCTAACGAAACCTTCTCCCCTGCTCCTCTACCTGCCTTACCCGCTGTACCTACGGTGCCCACACCCGGTCCCACAAGTAACCCTGCTTATTTTGAACTTGAAAAAATGAAGCTCGAATTAGAATACAAACGGTTCTTGGCCCAATCCGAACGAAACCAAGAGTTTGAGATCAGACGGATGAATGCCCAGGCTGAGCAGAAGCAAGCTGAGTTAAGACTCAGAGAAATAGAACTTAATCACGAGTTAGAGATGAAAAAGTTGTCTATGGAAAATGCTTCTCTCTCCTCTGGTTCCTCTAGGAGCTCCAGTCCCAAAAGACCCCAGATGCCAAAGGAATTAGTGGGTATGTATGAACCGAGATTGGATGTGTTGGATTGGTTAAAACTGTTTGAGTACAATCATGGGCTCCAGGACATCACCGGGAACGATTTACTACCCTGGTTGTTCTCTAGGCTCCCTCCTGTTGCGACTGATGTGGTAATGGAATTGGGGGAGGCGGATAAGACGGATTACGAAAGTGTGAAACTAGCTTTGATAGCTAGATTCCGGAAGACCCCTTCCCAGTATTTTAAGAGGTTTAGAACCCTCAAAAAGCATGATGGTACCCCTTGGGCTACCTGGGTGAGTAAAGGGTTGAAAAACTTAGAGGGATGGATTAAGGGTTACAAAGTGAACACTTATGAGGGTATGAAGAATCTTTTTATGTTGGAGTCTATTTATGATGCCTGTTCTCCTGAGCTCAGACAGCACTTGGCTGATTCGAAGGAATTAGATTCCCGGACGCTAGCTAGGGCTGCTGACTTTTGGGTTGCCAACAGGGCTACTCACAAGGATTCTGGGGCAACTCAGAAAAAGGATGAGGGAAGACAGCCTAAAAAAGACTCAAAAGAGAATTCGAATAACTCAAATTCCAATGAGGGCCCCAAACTGAATAACCAGGGTAAACCCCAGGGAAAACCACAACAGAATAGTGTTCCTTCTGACCACAAACTGGAAGGAGGTCAGAACAAGCCACCATTCCAGAGAGCATTTGGAACATGCTATCTCTGTGGGGCAAACTGACCATATCAAAGGAGATCCAAAATGTAAGGGTAAACCTACTGGGATCAGCACAGTCTCCTTAGCCTTCACTCCTGAGGAGGAAGTTCAAGTGACTAGTGCTCACTTTGAAGTCTTTGCTGAAGAATCTTGGGTTCTTCAAGCAAGTGTATCAGTAGAGTCGATGGATCTGGTTAGTAATCAGAATAGGAGTGTGTACGACTCTATACCCGAAAACTCTAAATGTTATTATGTGGACAGTGTTCTTGTCAATGGCCAGGATACCCCTGCCAGGCGAGACTCTGGGGCCAGCAGAACAGTAGTGGATGAAAGCTTTTTCAGGCCTGAGGATGTTGCTATGGCACCCAAAGGTCCCGCTAAGATGTCGGGAGGCCCTGTCCAAATGGTTCCAATTCTACCAGCCCTCATTCAGTGTAATGACATGACAGTGTTGATTCCTGTCAGTGTTCAGACTGAGGTGCCTGGGAGAGTCCTGTTGGGGAATGATCTAAAAACTCTAGGAGTAGTATCGAGTACCCCCAGGCCTCCCAATGTGGAGACCCAGAACCAAACCAAATTAGCTAGAGAGGCCACCTTAAAGAACCACTCTAAGCCTGTGGGACCCTCTACTGAGACCCCCACAACAAGCCCTGATGTTAGTAAGTTGACCTCTGACCCAGGCACATTTCAGGCTAACATGTTAGGGAAATGGGAGCCCCAACCAAGCTCCATCATTGTTCCCCCATTTATAGAGTCTGTGACTCCCAGTGCTTCTAAGGAAGAGGTAGATAGACCTACTGGAACCCTAACTAGGCCTAAGAGAACTGGTAATTCTCGGTGCTGGTGGAAAACCAGAAAAGAGAAGTCTAAGGCCAAAAACCTTCAGACTGTTGGACCTTCCACAGAAGACTCCAACCCAATTCCTAGACTTAAGGGGGAAACTCCTAAAGTACGGAAAGTAAGATCTCAGAGGAAGGAGAAGCATGTACCTTGCTTATCTCCATCCCCTCCAATCAAGAGGCCTAAAACTCAACCTTCTCTCAACCGAGAGGTAGGGAAGACCTCTGGAGGCCCCTCTAGATCTAAGGGAATCCTTTATAAGGGCCCCTTGCAAAAGCCTAACACAGGTTCAGGAGTTGTAACAACTTCTGAGGGACTAGTCAACCAGATCCCCTATAAACTTAAAAAGATTGATGTTCCTAGGAAGGTTTGTAGGTCATATAGCTTACAAAGGAAAACCTGGAAACCCATTGAACATAGGTCGGGGTGTCACCACCAAAATGCTGATGGTCTCTCTAGGATGTATGTCATCGACTAGAGGTATGAGATTCATCCAGGAGTGGATTAAATCCTCCTGTCCCTTAGTCTGGGGGGGGGGCGAGTGTTAGGGAGAATTCTCTGTTTAGGCTGAATTTCCTAACCTAGTGAGTCCCCCAGCAGCTTTGCTGGATTTCTGGAGTTTGTTTTTTCCATCCTGCCAAGTGTGTGACTCTTTTTCTCCCACTCTTGGACATGAATGTGTGTAATTCCTTTGACTGTCAATGTGTTCTATGGGCTATGGGGTCTTTTACTCCATAGGGTCTCATATGTTTTTCTATGTGTGTTACACCGCACCCTACGTGCCGTAACACTGGGGTGTCCTAGCGGACCCCCGTCATAGACTCCATACCCGGGGACTGACTACTGTCTCCCCGGGCATGTAAAGTCACCATTGGCTTTACTAGACCTAAATTTACTAACAGAACTAGTACAAACCATCCTATTGTGGACGTACTAGTAGGGGTAATTCGATTACTCCTGGATCTGTTATTCGAGGGGGCACTGTCCCATCCCCCCTCATCGAGTTTTGGCTGGTGGCAGTGGAAACTACTTGTTATGTTCGACCCTGAATATAACTCTATGGGATTCTTCCCATTGTTGGAGATTGATACTTTTTCTCGTTAGTCTCTAACATACCACCGGTCTACTTATCTTAAATAAGTCTATCGGATGGTATTTTCTGCCAGAACTCGGTTTTCTACAATGGCGTCTGTGTTCGTCTCTGTGACTCCTAAACCAAAGTTTGAGCCCTTTGTTCCACTTTTGGCGGGCCTCTGTACAGAGACCCTCCAAAGTGGTACCATTCTGTCTGGGTTACCACAGGGGTGTGGGAGGGGGTTTAGGCACCCTGGACCGAGTTGCCTTGCCAACTCCGGTCGCATTCTGGTGTGATTGGCCGAAGTGGTGAGCCTCCCCGCTCACCACTTAGCATGTGTTGATTGACAGCTAGGCTGGATGAATGGGGGTTTTCTGCATAAAAGCAGGGCTTTTGGGACTGGATCTTCAGAAGTCGCCACAGGACCTAAGAATCCGATGAGGGTAAAGCTGAGCCGACCTGCAACGACGACACCTCCGGTGGAGCCCTGATGAACCGACTCACCACTTCCCAACAACAGAGGAGATCTCCCTGCCAGAGAGTCTCTTCCCCTGACTGGTGGGAACAACCAGTCCCCTTTGCTTTTTCTTCACCTCAGGACGCAGTGGTCGAATTGCCCGTGCAGAGCACCTCGGCAACCGGATAGCCACTACCCCTGTACCGCGACCAAAAGGTGGTGCCTTGTGACGGAGCACTCCGCGGCTGGTCTCTTCCCTGGTGGTGCACCGGACTTCACTTTTCTTCGACGACGAGATCATCTCTACTCTTGGCAAAGACCCGACGTGCATCCACCACCAGGAACAACTGCCCCCGCCGTAGCTGCCTCTCCACAATCAAGGTACTGTGTCCGCCTGGCTTCCCTTGTTGCCGGATAGAGTGAGGTGTCTTAATCCTCGCCTCTCCATAGGGTAGCCTACTAGCTTTCTCTAACGTATTGTTCTGAACTGGTTCAATCTTCCAATAACAATTTGCTACAGAGACTCGAACGCATTTCCACAAAGAGACTTTTTGGGACATATTGCCTTGCCTCTCACCGAGTGGGCCTGGCCTCTGAACTTTATGATCTATTGTGGTTCTTGTCTTCTTGCCTTGCATTTTTTCCGTGAAGTATTGAACTGTGTTGATTTCGTAACCTACTTATTTTTCTCTCCCGTCCTAACGAATACTAGAGTGCCATCTAGGTGGCAGCATACACCTCTGTCTGCAAATAAGTGATGCTGGTAAAACCTAGACTTGTCGAGCTATTGTTAGGGGGATTGATCTTTTGCTTCGTAGAGGAATTGTAATTGAATTGTTTGCCGTGATAGTGCCAGAGTGTTTTCTATAGATGTTCCGTTATAAATAAATACCTGTATATCTTTACACTGAAGCCTTGTTGCGTGTTTGCTTGTCTTACTGTGAAGAATTGCCCTATATTGTATACTCCACATACTGCTTAACTCTTCTTGAGGGAAGTCTGACTGCTCAGCCACAGCTACCAAGGGAATCTGTGTGGTACAGACTGCTACCAAGTGGGTTTACTGCCAAACACCTGTAGTTCTAAATCTTTTGCAGTGGTCCCAGAGGGAACTGCACAGGTATTTCCGCCTAACACCTGGGACATCACGTCGACGGGGGCATGTAGTCGTGCAGCCGCGGGCGGTGCAAACACAGCGAGGACCCCCGGTCCTTGGTTCCCGCAGGGGTCAAGCCCGACAACGAGGTCGCCGCGCGCAACCGCAGTATACTGAGTGGGAGCAAGACATAACTGCCAATTCAGAACGGCAGGGGGCAGCAATGGAGAACATCGCTGAGAGCATGGAGCGTGTGGCCAGATCTTTGCTCCCCCCTGCTAGGCAGGTGCTTCTCCAGCTGCAGGCGGCACGGTCCATGGCCCGCTCGCTCAGGCTGGGCATTGCGGCCTACGACAGGGCACGCCAGGCTGAAATGTCATCTCTGCGTCAAGCAATTGCTGCTCACGCAGAGGCGCACATGGATGCCCTGAGGGAGGAGTATGCTTCCCTCAAATCCACTCTGGGTGTCCTTATGATGTCCCAGAGGCAGCGGGCAGAGGAGAAGTTTGCACAGCTTGAGCGTACCATCTCGGCTGAGCTACAGGCTTGCCGGGAGGTTCAGCGGTTGTCCAGCCAGGCCTTGCAGGAGGAACTCCATGTTACACGTGCTACCTTGCAAGAGGAAGCACGTGTATCACGTGAGGTTCTGCATGCAGACATACATCACATTGCCACACAGAACCAGGCTCACCCGTCTGGCAGACTTGCTGCCGACGAGGGGCAAGCTGTGGCGAGGCATGGCCAGGCTACTGTGCCACGTCCTCCTTTCCAGGATGAGCCAGACTCGGACGACCATCTATCTCCCACATAGGTCGGGCTGTGCAGGCGTTGAGCCCATGGAGGTTTTTTTTTTGGCTCAGCATCATCGCATGTGGGTGTTGAGCAGCACCCTGTACCTCCCCCCTCCTGGGTGCCTCCCTTCCCCCCCGGGTCGCATGTGGCCATTTTTGATTTTTCTTTTAGTTTAGTTAGTTAAGTTTCTGTTTCATAGTTAGTTTAATTAGGTAATGTAGGTTTTTCATAGTTAGTGTAATTAGTTAATATAGTTTAAAATTGCTTGTCTATTGTGCTTTCATGTGACGGTGCGGTGCTTTGTGGCTTTTGAAGGCATTCACTGTCTGTTCCAGCTGGGCCCTTCAGGCTTGTCTTGTGTATGTGTTTGCTGCTTGGGGTCCTTGACTTACATGTGACACTCCTCCTTCCCTTATCCATGGACTCGCAAGGATGGTTCGGTGTGACAGCCTATTACACAAGGGCTTTGGACTGTCATATCTGTGGCATGTCTGGTTCAGTGTGACTTGTGTTGACACCCCTAGTGGGGATAATTGCGGTGTTATTGTCCACTGTTCAGCTTTTGCTAGATGGGGTGTTTCATGATTAATGTGTACATTCATTGCTATGCATTGTGAGTATGTTTCTTATCTTTACTGTACACGTGCTTGTTGCAATTCATGCCGTAGATAGTGTGTTCAACACTTTGGATGTGAAAGACGGACTGATGGTGTGATTTCTGATGTAAGTCTCTGACATGGTCCAGTAATGAGATGCCTGAAGAGACACACACAGATGACTTTAAAGCATTAATCATGTGTTTCATGCCCTTTCTGCAGGGGGATGAGCCTCCAGACCACCTTTTCCAGCAGACATGGCCCATTGGACTTCTGAATTCTGGAAACGTTTGTTGGTGCCTACATGCACATGTGTGCACAAGCAGAGGCACAGGGATTGCAGACCTACATCCTAGAACTGCTGACGTGTTCCAAGGAACTCCAGGCATGGTGAGCAGCACAGGGGGGCCACAACACAGCAAAGCTTGCACCAGGCGACTTGCACATGCAGGCTTAGTTACAGCACTGAGGGTGAGCTTGGACGAATATTGGTGTTGAAGCACACAATGCAGCTCAGATGTGTTGGTGGACTGATGGCTGTTGATTGTAAGGTTGTCTGGGACACCTGCAGGGGTAGTGGCACATACCCTCCGGTACACCAAGGTCCATTGAGGCACTTGTATCAACCATGTAGCCTTCCGAGACATGGAAAGGGGCAGCTCACAGGGACATACAGCAAGGGACATACTCGGGTGCAGTGCATTTCATTTCCATGTACATTTTGATACATGCACTGCCTACTTTGTTTCGGTCATGGTGGAACACGACTTGTTCTGAAGTCATGCCTTGCTATACGGGTCTGTCTGCTTACCCAGGGAACATTGCATGTTGTGTGAATTGTGACACATTGGTGTTCCATTTGCCACGCACCCACCGGCGGCTGACTTACTGCATTGACTGTGTATGACCCATCACAAGGGTAATGTTACATATGGGTACGAAGCATCTACACCAGATTGTCTGTTTGTAGAGTAGTTTATTGCTATAGGGCATGTTTGGTGGTGTGTTTTTGTGTTATGGGCACAGACAGATTATTAACTGTGGCTCTCTGTGCAGCATTGCAGTGCTCCTGTAACCGGACCCGAGAGTGCGCAGGCAGGAGGCCAGCACTCAAAACCAGAGCTAAGTGTCTTGTTGTTTTTCTTTCAAACTGCTCTGCATAGGCTTGCTGGGGGGTGCACTAATGCATGGATGAATGTGTAATTCAATTTGGTATGTTTGTTTTTCCCTAATCACCCGGAGTCCTATCCAATTTTAAAACCTGTACCCTCTACCCGGTGTTCGTGCTTCCCGAACCTATCCAAGCAACGTTCCCTAACCCTCTTTCCCCGCTGGGGTTGCGGATGCCTGTGTAAGCCCCAAACTTGCAGGCGCCAAAACCCTAGAGGGGGTGGTTGGTTCATGCCACTCCTCAGCCTGGACTACAGAATGGGATAGTTGTGGTTTGACATGCTGGGGTGTACACATGGTGAATGTTCACATGTGATGTGTAGAGGACACTGATGGTCACTTGATTGCACATGCATATGTTGAGTGCATGTCCTTACTGACCCACACACTTGCACTATGATGCACTACATGTACAACCACCCTTGGATATCCACGTGTACACTCTGTTTGCCTTGTGGTGCCCACTGTGTCCCGGCAGCACATGTTCTGTGACCAATTATGGATCCTGTACATGCCTAATTTGCTTTTTGATGTGGTTTGTCGCTTAGATGTGATGCTCAGGGTGTGCATCATACACAATGGCTGTTCACTGTGCTGTGTGCTGAGCAGTGTGTTGCAGGAGTTGGACACAGCACACAGAAGCTGCAGTGTTGATTTTGCAATGCACAATATGCATGTAGACAGGCATTCATTGTTATGTTATGTCTACAACTTTTGTAATGCATTTGGGAATTACTTATTTTGGGTGGGAGGTTGTTGGTCAGTCATTTTATCTGATTCCATGTCAGGCATCATTGTCTGATGCCACTGTACATTTTTGACATGGCAATGTGTACCTTATTGGTACTGTGTTGGTGTATGGGTATTGCTTGCCATGTCATGTTGTGGTTTGGGAGGGTTTGAGTGACATAACAGTGATGGTCATGGCCTGTTTTGCAGGTGTGTGTGATTCACACCTTGCATGTCAGGGTCATCCGCTTCTCAAAGCAACTAGCTGGGGGTAGATCTCTCTCCGTGGCAGGGGCCTCCCTTTGGAACAGCCTTCCTGCCTCGCTGGAACTTGAGGAGAACCATCTCCGGTTCGGGAAGCACCTCAAGACCTTCCTCTTTGCTTCTGCTTTCTCTCTCCCTCTCCCTTGCAAAATTCTTCACTGGAACTGCACTGGATCTGCAACTGGGCCACTCTCACCAACCTCGGTCCCTGGCCCAGCCACTCTCCACTTGCACTGCCTCCCTGGCAACCCCTGCACTGCTGGACTGTCTCTCTATCCCTACAGCCCCCCCTTCCCAGCACTTGTCTGCACTTACCTTTGCAGTTGCCACCAGCTGGCCTATTTGTTTTTTAGTATACTTACCCTGTACTGCACTCCCCCCCTCACCTTCCCCTTGCACTTTTCCCTTCCCCCTACCCCTGCACTTGCGCAATCTAAATGACACCTGGCCTAGTAGTATCGTTGTCTGTCTTCCCTTGTTCCCCCCTCCCTGCCTCGTCGCACCTTGAAATACTTGTGTATAGGCACGTTACAAATGCCATATCATGTCATGTCATATGTGTGCCTTTTGGTCACACAGGATAGCTTGTGTTTAAGTAGCTAGGGATGCAGACAATGTGGCACTTCCATGGCAACTATCTCAGGGTGGTAGGTTTGTGACAGTTGACTGTCTCTTTGTCATCATCGATTGTCACCTGGTATGTGCCAGGCCTGTGTGCACTCCACAGGGGTGGGAGTTTAGGTGAAAAATGTGGCCACAAGCTGGGTCTGGGCTTCCTCGCTACGTGCCCTGTCCCCTCCCATGGGCAGCGCCTGTGCCTGTGGTTGGGGATGTGGGGGCACCACCATGACCACCGGTACGCCCTGCCGTGTTGCAACATTGTGCAGGACACATGCTGCCACAATGATCCTGCACACTACTGGGGGTGCATAGAGTAGCTGCCCGCCAGAGCGGTTAAAGGGAGCAGAAACGTCACTTGAGCACTCCGAATGTGCGCTCCACTATGGCCCTGATTGCAATATGGGCGGCGTTGTATCTTACCTGGGGTGGTGTGGTGGGGCTCCAGATTGGCGTCATCATGTGGTTGCTCAGAGGGTAGGCACTGTCCCCTGGGGAGGTGTAAATGGTTGTGATTATTGGGGTTTGTGTATTTGTGTGTGTGTGTGTGACATGCATGCATGTGCAAGGGCATTTGTACTCACCTAGGAGCCAGGTGTCGCCATGCTGCCCAGCTTCCAGGGCCCGGCTCAGGGCGGACATTCTGTATATGAAACTGTCATGGGTGGAGCCAGGGTAGTTTGCATAGACAGAGGTGATGATTCCCTTTGCATCGCATACCACCTGTACATTGATGGAATGCCAGCGCTTGCGGTTTCGGTAGATGTGCTCAGTGGCCCTAGGTGGACGTAGGGCCACATGGGTGCAATCTATGGCACCGAGCACTTTGGGGAAGTGTGCCACCCTGAAAAAATCCAGGACAACGGCCTGCCTTTTTGCGGGTGTTCTGGGCATGTATATGTGCCTGCGGACTGAGGGGCGCGCTGTCATGATTGCCAGTACCTGGTGTAAGCAGCGTGACTGCTTGGCCTGTGAGACCCCCCCACTATGGCAGTAGTCCGCTGAAATGACCCAGTGGCCAAGAAATGCAGGATATTGAGCACCTTCTCCAAGGGGCTCAATGCTTGGGAGCAAAGGGTGGGGGATGTAAGGTCATCTTCCCACTCCCTGACCAGGTCTAGGATGATATGGGGTGGAAACCTATACCTGCCGTATACCTGGTCGTCAGGCAGCCCAAAAAGGCTTGTCCGTGGTGCGAAAATGCGTGCCCTGGCTATTCTCCTCCTCCTGCGGTGTCCCACGATCAGTGCTGTGACAAATGGGGCATTCATCGTAGCTGTATATAAGTGTTTGTTGTTTGCACGCACTTTTATACTGTGCGCGGTGACGCTTCCGCCTGCCTTCGTGTGGCGGACGCGTTGACGCCTGTGTGCATCTTTTGTCGTGCGCGTGTTTCCCGTATTCGAATCCATGAATATGGGTTGTTTGCGTGCGTGTGGGTGTTCCGTGTAGTTCCCTGCAGTACTTCCCCAGTTATGCCTTCTTTTTCACGCGTTATTCCCCATTCCGCGTGTTATGCCCACTGTTCCGCCCACTTTGGTTGTGTGCGCTGAGCTATGTCCGCTTTTGCTGTGCACGTAGCGCACGCCGTGTGTGCCCGCATGTGCCATGGAAGGATTTGGCGCACGGACAGCGGGAAACACGCGCAGCGTCTTCCTTGAATCGCACGGGTGCGCGTGCGCTGGGTTTCTCACGCTTGCGCCACCTTGCGCCTGCTTGCGCTGGGATTTTCAGCGCACGTTTGCTCCATGAATCGACCCCATAATGTCTGAATCACATACTCGACTCAGTACGAAAAATGTTCAGAACCTTTCTTTCATAAAAAAGCAATATAAAGTATTACCCCCAGCAACTGCTGCCAATGATATTGGTGGCAGGCATTCAGATTCAGACATTCCAGGTCCATGTAAACATAAACATTGCATGTATTGGAGGATGAGCACACGCATTATTAGCAAATAGCGGTACCACCCGGCGTTGCCGGGTCTGTAGCTGACATGCACGTGGGGGTCTGCTATAGCCTTGTGTATGTTTTATTGTGTCAAAACTTCCTATTTCTGAAAAATCGCAAAGTTGGCAATCTCCCAAAATTACCTATACAGATAGAGCACGGATGGATCCTGCTCCACCCATGTGCAGGACGACTGGGTGGGGTTGGTCAAATTTCACTATCACCAGTGCACCCCAGACTGGTATGCAGACCTTAGCTCTTGTGTTCTAACTTCCAATTTTTGGAAAGGTTGCAGAATCGGCAATCTCCCGAAATCGGCTATGCTGATAGCACACGGCCAGACCCCGCTCTGTGCAGGGCAAATGGGTGGGATTGGTCAGATTTCACTATCGCCAGTACACCCCAGAATGGTATGCCGACCTTGGGCCAAAACTTCAGCCCACCAACTGTTGTGGGGCTGGAGCCAACAATTGCGAAATTGTCAATTTCCCGAAACCGCCCTTTCAGATAACATAGGGCCAGACCCCACCATACGCAGTGTGAATAGGTGGGGTTGGTCAAATTTCACTATCGCCAGTACACCCCAGACTTGTATGTCGACCTTGGTCCAACATTTCAGCCCACCAACTGTTATGGGGCTAGAGCCAATGCCTATACTGATAGCACTGGGCCGGACCTGCCCTCTGCAGGACATATGCGTAGGTATGGTCAGGTTTTACTATTGCCAGTACACCCCAGACTGGTATGGCGACCTCGGGCCAAAACCTCAGCCCACCAACTGTTGTGGAGCTGGAGCACACATTCTCAAAATTGGGAATCTGTTGAAATCGCCCATACTGATCGCACTGGGCCAGACCCTGCCCTGTGCAGGGCGAATGGGTGGGTTTGGTGAAATTGCACTATCGCCAGTACACCCCAGACTGGTATACCGATGGTGGGCCACAATTTCAGCCCACCAACTTTTGTGGGGCTGGAGCCAACCCTGGACAGACACACACACTTTCCCAAATTACAGGGCCTGCAGTAGCGGCTCTATGGTTATGGTTAAGTTGCTCAACCCATAGGAAGAGCACTTTTTGGGCAGCTTATAACTGCGCACCCTCTGGACGAATTCTCACGAAACTTTGCAGAAAAAACATATTGCCCATCAAATTAAACCTGGCAGTTTGCTGAGGTTTTTTCAAGGAGGGGCAAAGTCATATGGGGGTCCCAAAATGTGTGAATTTTTCCCATGACCACAATGGAAAGAAATGTGCTCATGTCTACAGCCCAAAACGCTGGATTGATTTTCATCAAATTTGCAGCATGAGCGCCGGCTTGGTCTCAATAGCATGATTTTGTAAATTAGTTGTAAATCCATCCAGTAGTTTTCTTTAAAACGACCAAAAAGTAGGCCCAAAAAAATGTGTGATATCTGGATTTTGGTTCGCGAACTGACTACCCTCTTCGGTCCGCAGAGTGGCAGACGTTATTCTGAGAAGTGATTCTGAGAAGTGTCCTGTATTAAAGCCTGAGTGTCACAAATGCGGAAAGGAAGGACCCTTTGCACGGTGCTGCTGTATCAGGGTTCTCCAAGGCAAGTAACGACTGAAACATCAAAGTAATTCAAAAGGAGCGTACACCAACCAAGAAGTTACACAGTTTATTAAAGGTCCAGATGCAGCTGGGAGAGCATGGTTCAAACAGCACAGTGGAACGAAACTGAATGAAGAGAGCTGTCGGCGGCGCCTACTGCGGACAAACCTTTTAAGCATTTCTCACATAATTAGCATAGACAAAATAGTAGCAACTGTTAATTCATCTTACAAAGCTCATTGATGGGACTATGTCAGTCCACTCTAGCTAAACATACAGTACCTACTCCGGATTGAAGCAGGCCCTCCTGTCCCCTAATATCTAACACCAGCCCTTGTGATGTCATGAACCTTCCCACACTGCCCTAAAATGATATTTCTATTGATTGTGCTGACCACTGGAACTGTATTATCCTGCCATTGGTCAATTCTCATGAGACAGATAAAACAATCTGAGCTTGGCAAAGGGGAGACATCCACATGGCATCCAACCAATGACGCGCCCTTAAGACATCAGCAAGGACACAAAACACTGTTGCACCCTAGGGACACAGAAACTGTCATGTTATGTTATGTTATGTTATCTGCACTTGTAAAGTGCACGGTCGCCCGAAGGCATCATGGCGCTGCAGAGGGAGGACTGACCAATTAACAGAGACACATAGAGTAATTGTTAGAAGAGAATGGTCTTAAGCGCTCTTCTAAAAGTGAGATGATTGGGAGTTTTTCTCATTGCGGAAGGGTGACCGCGGCTACGGAAAAGGCCCTGCCTCTGACCCTAGCACGATGATATCTAGGGACAACAAGAAGGTCAGCAGTGGAAGAGCGTAGGTCCCACTCTGGAAGATAACGGGAGAATTTGTCCTGCAAAACTCGGCCCCTTGACCGTGGATGGCCCAATGGACTATGCACAGGGCCTTGAAGCAGACACGCTGGCAGACTGGCAGACTGGCAGCCAATGAAGTGAGCGCAGTACCAGGGTAATATGGGCTCCATACGGGGTGCCCATCGACAGCCTAGCCGCCAGGTTCAGTATGCGCTGTAGCCATTGTATCAATCCAATTGGCTGCGACAGATACAGCGACAGCCTCGGATATCCAACACCACTCATTGTTCCATCACAAACCTTCCCACATCATCCCAAAATGACATTGATCAAACATTACTTGATTGTGCTTACTGCTGGAATTATATTTTTCTGCCATTGGTCACTTCTCCTAAGACACACAAGACAACCTGAGCTTGGTAAAGGGGAGACAGTCACATAGCATCTAACCAATGAGGCACCCTGTGAACATCAGCGAACACACACACCATTGTTGCACCCTGGGGACACAGCACCTCCACAGCTGATTGGTCCTTTCCCAGCTCACCCCCTTCCCACAAAGCCCTGCTCCCGGGCCCATCTGCCAAGGGGCAATTTGAAAATGCTTAATCCACAATGATTCTAATACTATTTGTCTGTATTTATTATTTGAATCCCTACATGTCCCAGCGAGTGCCCAGGTGCCCGGCCCGCTGACCTAGAAAGTATATCCTGGCCCCCTTTCCCAGTGACTACGGTTTCATGGGAATGGTCATCTTGCAACATTTTCCAGCACACTGCTCTAGCTGAGTGCTTGAGAAATTAATTCCTGGTCAAGACACATGGCCGATCACTATGAATAGACAACACTTTATTTACCTGCAGCCTATGTTGCAAACTGACTGTTCTGTTTCTCATATTATAATGCACACCCGCTTCTTCCCCTTTGCCCTTGTCCCTGATCATCATCCCCTGCAGGCCCCCCTTTTCTCCATGCCCAAATGGATCCTCCAACCCCACTCTTCCCCACAGACTTCTCTAGCTGCACCTGCCACACAGCACATACATTACATGTTTCAGCTGCCATTGATGTCTCTACCTCTACGGATGCCCCTTCGCCAGCAGTCTCACAACTGGTAGGTGTGCCCCCCTTAGCAGTGCTGAATCTGTACCTTTACTGCATCCGCCCTTCAATCAATCTATCAATTGAAAATATATTGCCCACCATTCTCTTACTCAGCGTTTTGGGGATCCACAACCATTTTAGCCTGTTCATGTCCCCCCATCTTCCTCATACTCCCCCAGGGATGAGTATATCATCATACACTCCTGCCCATCATCTGAACCCACACCCAAAAAACATCACACTCATCCACAGTTGCAGGTGGCACTGTAGGTACCACTTGAGTATCACTTTAATTTCCTCCAGATCATGTGGCACTCACTTTTTGATCCTGTGCTTCACCCTCTTCCACCCAATATTCATAGACATTATATAACTCTTTATCCCCTGTTTACATTTGCAGTAAATTAATATCAGCTGGCCGCACAGAAGGTCATGAGCACCAGAACGATCACCAGGACAGTCACTTAACAAATTATTGCCAACCACATGGGGACCCATGCAAACAAAGAGTGGAACCAGCTGTCTGATGCTACATCATGCGTTTCCCTTGCCATTTTCTCATGGAGTGTGCACATTTCCTCAATTGCTTTGGTTAGCATCCCATTGGCTGCATTATTTGCCGTAATTACAGTACAGCAGATGTTGCCTATTTTGTGGCAAATGCCACCTTCTATTGCTGTTAGTATATCCAAAATGTATCTATTTTGAAGTGCCACCAGTTTCACTGCATCAAGCCCTTCCCTCACTGCATTGAGTCCCTTAACAGTAGTGTTTGGCAGTTGCAGCACTTTATAACGTGTCAATTGCAGCCACTTGGCATTAGCAGCTGCTGAGACCACAGGAAGCAAGAGGGATGCAAAGAATGCAGGAGCTTTTTAGAGGAGTCGAAAGTGCGATGTGGTGGAAGCCAGACTTTGTGATGATGCAGTTGACCAGTAATTACTGCTCTGCCACCTCCTATTCAATGTGTGCGCCCACTATCGCCTTTATTTTTCTTTTCAATAATGCCGGTTGGTTGTTGAAGGGCAGCAGGTCTCCTTGGGGAACTTCCAGGGCAGTGCAGTGAAGCGTGACTAGGGAGCACAATCCCCCACAGTCAGGAGGCAGCTGGACATTTGCCTGGGTCCCACATGGACACAAATGGTTCATCACTGCTGCTGTCCCATTTCACAGTGCTGGGATGCTCATCACCTTGGTGCAGCATGCATTAGCCCCTAGCTATGTTGACCCTGTGGACCTCAAACAGACGGAAAATCATTTAAGAGGCTTTAAGTGGACCGGTTGATGTCTCTTATCTATCCATGTTAATGCGTTTTCATATTTGCTCCATATTGACCTAAAACTAGCATTTATTTTTGCTTCTACATCCCCTTTAAGCCCCACTAATCCCTCTTCTTGAAACTGTACCATTCCACCTTCCCCATTTGCCATCACAAAACACTGATCCCTGTATCCTCATCAATGTCCTCATGTGGCAGCATGGAATATCATGCCCTGATGCATTTTTGCAGTGCAGGGTCCCTGTCCCTGCTTGTCCAGTTACCCATGCACTGCCTTTGGACCTCCCAAGCACTTAAGGGTCTGTATCTGCAACCCTACCGTCCCCTGACTCTCTGCACGTATGAGCCACTTACCGGCAGCACAATTCAGCTACCTGCACTTTCCATTCCCCCTCCCCTTCTCACACTTCTCCTCCTCATTCCCCCCTGCATGTGCATGATCTGAATGGCACAGGGCCTAGTAAGATCATTGTTTTGTCCTCCATTCTCCCCCCCCCTTCCTTGTTTTGTTATGCCTAGAAACACTTGTGTACAGGCACCTTATAAATCACCTATCATATCACTCTGCTGTGAGTCGTGAACAGCTGCTCTCCTTTCCTTACCCCATCTGTTATGTATTCTAGTATAATGTGCTTTATAGCTTCCTTTCTGGACATTCTTCCAAGCTGTATATAGTTGTCTGCATAGACATTCTCCCCTTCATCTACCCGATGAACAGACACTGTTTGACCCTGAATAAGACCCCACGTTTGAACACAAAGACAAGTGCATTATGCATCCCACCTCCCCCACTGTCACTTCCAGGGGCAGAAAAGGTTTGGGTGTCCCTGTGACATGTAGGATGAGAGAGCACATGTAACAAGTGTCATCAGCCCTCTCTTGTCCCACTCTCTGCACATAATTGTACCACACATTGCCAGATGCCGTGTCCTGCTTTCCACCAATGACATTGTGAAGCACATCTGCTTCAAATATTCTCCTTTTTGTTCTTATATTTTTGTCATTATTTTTAATAGTGTTTCTTGACTTTCTATATAACAGAAACCAGAGAAATGAAAGAGACAGAACAACAGAGAAATAATCAAAAGCAAAACATAGAACATTATGTTTCTGCTGTCTATTATTACCAACACCACTGTGAGTCAAATCATCCACCTCATCCACAGGCCTCCTGTAAAATCTTATAGCAGAACACAGCCTGATGCCTGCAGATTTTTGGTGCTACACCAATAAAAAATAAAAAAATAATTAAAAGTCATTGAAAGTCGGGTTATACTTTCATCAGGTTGTGCTTATCTCTCTTCTCAGAGGGAGCCGGCACAGTTGTCTCCGCAGACATCGGAAAGGTGAATCCATTGTTTTCTGTTAGTCACTTTCACTGCAATGGGTGTTACAGAGAGGACTGTATAAGTGCCGGTAAAGTAAAGCTCTTTCCTCTTTCTTACAAAGTTCCTGATGAAGATCTTGTCATCTGGGTAGAGAGGCACAGCTGGTGGAAAAGTATCTTCTCCTTGTGTCTCTGTGGGTGGAATTCTTCACCAAAGATCTGGGCTGAGCTATTACCATCCAAAATTGTATGTGCAGGAGTGAGAGGCACATTAACTCTCCTGCCAATGACAATTTCATGCAGAGTCACGTGATGATCTGAGCCAGGTGATTTGCGTAGTGCAACTAAAGCGAGCGGTAAGCAATATAGCCTGTTTTTCCAAGCGTCACTGTCAGCTTAGCCAAGCAATCTTTAAGCAAGTAGTTTAATCACTCTAATAAACTGTTCGCTTTTGGGTGGTACACTGAGAATAGGCAGTGCATATCCCCATGAGGGCAGGAAACTCCTTCAAGAGATCTTAGCAAAGTGTTGCCTATTGTCTGACCTCAATTTATCACATATCCCCCACCTCGGAAATACCTCCAGTACCGAAAATGTGGCCACCGACTTTGCATCATTGTGGGCACAGAGACCCGTCTCAAGCAAATGTGAGAATGGACAAGCTACAACAAGCATGTACCTGTAACAGGCACACCTGTCTTGCATATTGACATGGTCAATATGCAAGTACCAGGAGGGCCCTTCCAGTCATGTTAGTTTTGCCCTAACAGTTTCCAATGTGTGCCCTGCCAGGTCATTCTGGCAGATCATGCAATTTCCTGTGAATTCAGTCACTAATTCATAAAGATTAGCCACAAACCATCATTAATTATCTCTGTGGTCACGTGTTCTTTTGATGCGTGGGGCAGATAATGTAATTGCTCTAATGCTACATTCCGTAATTTTCTAGACATGACTGGTTTTCTTGTGCTGTTCTACATCCACACCAGTCAGTGGGGGAGAGAGACCACCCTCTCTGTATCCATAGCTCCTTTTCCTCCTGTGGTGCTTCTCCTTGCAGTTCGATTATCAGGACAATGGGCAGTGCATTGAAGGGCTTTCTAGTATTAGAGCTCTCGGGTTGCTTGGACCCCAGTGTCATCATGGGTACTTTTTCTTTGACATCTGCACATGATCTAGTGGTTCCTTCGGGAAGGTAGGCTGCTTCTTTTGCTTGTCGGCCACGTCATTGCCTTGGGAAATAAAGTCCAGTCCGCCTGTGTGTACAGCGCATTTTATTATCAATAACTCTACTCCGGGAGATTCAGCACCTCATTTAGCTTCACCAGCAACTCTGCATGCTAGACCGGGACCCATCACTCCTCTTGAACCCCATCCTTTCCCATCAGACCAAACCTGAGTGCATTGTGGAAGTGATGTAAGCAGAGTCTGAGAAGAATTTGCCCATGTGTCCTTCTGACATATCTAATGCTTTTATTAGGGCATTAACTCTGCCCCCTGTGCAGAGTAATGAGCTGGCAACCACACAAGAGCAAATGTGAAATACTCCCTCCATGTGACACACTACTCCAGCCCCAGAATGCCTACTTCCTGTGCTAGAATCTATCGTTGATAACCCATCAACAAAGACCATGCCCCCCATCTATTACATGCTCCTTCATCTGGGGGTTCCATTCAATTCTGTCCATGTATGAGGAACAATAGAGAATGTATTCTCGCAGTGCGGCTGGCCATGTTATGAAGGAGGCTGGGTTCACTACATGACATCTAGCAACCTCAATTGCTGGGTTTGTCAGTTTTACCTTGTATCCTGAGGCCCTCTGAGTTGTCAACGTGGATTTTGATTTCTCAAGTATTGTGGAAAGTGAGTGCTCCATGTATACAATTAGAGGAAACCGCGTTGTTATCATTGCTGCCTTCTCTGTGGCAAAAGCTGCTGCCACACACGCTTGTTTGGAGGGGAAGTGACCCTGGATCAATGGGTCTAGCAAACCGTTGTAGTATTCCAGTGGCTTGTGCCCCTGTGATTTTCTCTGTGTGAGGACAGTCGCCATCACTGTGCCTTAATAATGGGACAACAAGTAGAACTTCTCTTTATATTTGGGGTTGCCAACACTGGGGCATACGCCAGTGCCTCTTTTAGGTCGCAATATTTTCTTTCACCTCTGAGGTCCATTGAATATGGCCCTTAACCATTTTGGCTGATTTGAAGGCTTGGAGAAGGGGCTGTGTGAAGGTTGAATTGTCAAAAACCCATGCCCTGTAGTAATTACACAATCCCGAGAACTGCTTCATTTCCTTCACCATGCAAGGTGGCGGGGTCATGCGTATTGCTTCCACTCTGTCCGGTGTTATCTTTTACTCCTCTGCAGATATTATCTGTCCTAGGTACACCACTTGTGTCAGGCAATAATGTAGCTTTTCCTTGTCTACCTTGTACCTTTGACTGCTAGCAGGGTCTTAAGGAGGGTAGAATATGCCCTGCACTGTTCCTCTGTCACACTGCACACTAGGAGGTCATCCACATACTGTATCACGCTACTAGAAACTTGTAAATAGCTTAGATCCATCTGGGTCACCCTGTTTAAGTCAGACCCCACGATATGTGAATGCTGCGAGACATCTGGAATCGGGATATAATGGGATGGAAATTAAGGCATTTTTTAGATCAACCACAATGAAATATTTCAAGTTTCCTGGGATGTTGCACAGCATTGTAACAGGGTGCGGCACAAGTGGGAACTCTTCCTCTATCACATTGTTCAAGGGGCAGAGATCCTGTATAAACGTCCAGGCCTCTCCCTTTGCCTCTTTAATATGGTATATGGCCATTTTGCATGGGGGTGTTGAAGGATGTATTATACCTTTCTGCCAAAACACGAGGAGTGTGTCATAAATACCCCTATCTGCTTTGGAGGAAAGTAGGCATTCTTTTACCTGGGGCAGTAATGCCCCTTCTTATAATTTCATGCAGACCGCTCTAGCTGCTTTGTGTACTCCCACATCATTAGGCCCTTTTGTCCGTGAGATTTCTGGGACCTTCTTCAAATCTTCCCAGGTGTGGCTGGTCTGCTTTTTCACTCTCTGTGTCATTTGCAGCACCAGCCTCTCTATCACTTGAATGGATCATAGGATGTGTAGTTGGAACATGACTTATCCTCCTCCTCCTCTTCTCCATCGGCAAAAAGCTGTTCATCAGTCACATCAGTCAATGTCAATGTGGGGTCAATAAAGAGTACTGTACACAATTCAATGTTGTCCTCATCTGTCCCACACAGAATCACCACATATTTTTGTGTAATCACCTCCAACAATATTCACTTACTGGGGGCAATTTCATTGTGCCACGAGGACCTGAACAGGAATTCTGTGTTTAGTCTGAATGTCTTTCCCTTCATCCCTGACACCCATCCCAATAATACTTGGACCCCATACAGGAATACCTCGGGGTGCATGGGCTGCACTCGTAATGTGCTTGGGCATAGCAGATCTGTATAATGGCCGCCACCCATATGGGGTACATGCCAGGAGTTGAGCACACCATAACTTGTTCTGTGAATGAAATGGTTGCTTTTAGCTTGAATAACATGTCCCTTCCCCATATGTTTGTGGGGGTATCTTTTGAGTATAGAAGAGGTGCTACAGGGTGTTGTGTGCCTATTGTTAGTGGTAAATACTGTATAACTGGAACCGTGACAATAATCCCAAAGAAGTCCTGTGTGTCCATAACTTTATTTGACAGTGGGAACCCACCCTCCTTTATGCAAGATTTGGTTGCCCCTGTATCTATCAGGGAGACATCTTTCTGTCCTATCTTCACTGCTGCCTCTGGTTCCTCTTTGGGGTCTTCAGTTACTGCAAGGGATGGACACAAAACTCTTTTTTTGGGCACTCCTATAGGGGTGTTATTTTCAGTGGGAAGGGGTTCCCTGCCGAACTATTACTCCTGTGTAATGGGGTACCACGTTCTTCCCAAAAGTGTACTGTTCTCTTCTGGGTGTGTTTGCACTCGTGTCTGCAATGCATTTGTGGCGGGGGTCGCTGAGACTGTGGATCGGTGGGCAGCACTTGTGGCAGTGGTATGGCCTGCTGCATTGGGGCCTCCTGTGTTGGTTGGCCCCCTGGCTGTGGTCCCACGGGATTGTAGTATAGTTGTTGGCCAAAGGGACACATTCATGCAAAGTGGCTTGGTTGTCCACAGAGACAACATGGCACCAGAAACCTAGGTACTTGCCTTCTGAAGCCGCCCCCTTGCCCCTCTGCTTATACCCTCCCCCTTGTGGGTAGCATCCCATTGGCTGGAAAATCCCCCCTTGTGAGTACAAAATGGGCAGCTGGGCTCCCCACGGCAGGGCACACTGTGGCTGTATGTACCCTGTTTGCTGTGCCCAACCCTACTGGGAACCCCCCTGTTGGTCAGGAGCCACTTCTGCAGGGCCTGGGGTGAGCACTGCCCCTTCCATGGAGAGCTTAGCTAACTTCTTTTAGACTAGCTTGTTCTCTGCCTTAGTGGCATTATCTGTAGACTCCCTCACTCTTTCTTGCTTCCTTTTACAATAGTGTGTGATAGTTGATTGTATCTCTGGAAACCCTTTTGATCTATCCCCACTATTTTATCTAGTGAGGTTCAGACATCTGGGGGAAGCCCTCGGATCAGTATATGGCTAAAAATGGGTACATATTCATCCCAGGATTTCTGTTTCTCTAGCGTACAAAGCTCATGTGTCTGTCATATATATTCTGTGGCGTCCTTGTCTGGCTCCATTTTGTGCCCAATATGGTCCCCAGATCTGAGGTATCGGGGTACATACTTATTTGCACCTTCCACACATGGGCATGGCAGTTATTAAAGGGTGCCCCATCGTGTACATTTGTACTCAGTTTTACCCTGCTGTATCCCGCTTGTTCCCATATTTTGTCCTCTTGCTCCCCTATTATGACTGCAAACAAGCTCTTAATATCACTGATCACAAGGGCGACCACTTGCTTCCTCCTGCCTTAAGGGATGGCAAGCTGTATGTCAAATTGTCTCTGTCCATCATCTGCCACAGAGCGTAGTGCACATCTCCCCTACTCTTCTGTAACAGGGACATTTGGGTAGTTTGAGGCCAAGAGACAGGCCCTCTACTCACAACCTTTGCCATCACTATCTTCACCTTCCTCTTAGGGAGGATTATCAACCAGTTTCTGTTTGTTTACTCCTCATCCACCTTCTTCTTTTGCTCTCATCCCCTCTCCTTCTCCTTATCTGCAGCTGAGGAATTGTCCTCGACAGACATGGCTGGCCCATCCTCCTCCTTGTCATATCCTCATTGTCCTATTTAAACTTAATTTTCCCTGATGTCCACCCATCACTGCAACCGGCAGCGCCCTGCTCCCTCTCCTGTTGCTGCACCTCCTTTTCTATCACCCTCTCAGCCCCTTAAACATATTGTGTAACTGCTGCTGCATGTTTGGCCAAATATTTTCAGTCGCCTTTCTCCTTCATTCTAGAGCCCCATTCTCCTTGTGCTTCTTTCTTCCCTGTTCTGTCCCCCTCTACTTGGGGCCATGCACCGTGGGTTGGTTTACCCCAGGGCAGGCTTCAACATTGGGTAAGATCCATAGGGAGGAGCCAGAGACTAGGTGGACCTGTCGCATCACTGTCCTGCCCACTACAATTCCTGGACTCCTTATTTTTCTCTTCATAGAGCTTCCAAACCTTCCAAAGCCCTGGAATAATTTGCTTTCTTGAGCTTTGATCCTGTATATGTTGCTTGCAAGTATGAGAACATATGTTCTATTACTCCACTTTTGAAAGTTTCCTCTCCTGAGCATTCATGGAAACACTGTCCTGCAGTGTCCAAAGCCAATTGAAAGTGGTATATTAATATTTTAAAATTACATTGAGTCAACCTATTACATAAATGATCCAGGGACATGTCCATTCTGAAAGCCATCCCCACCCTGTATATATTCCAACTATACTCCCCTCTAGTTACTATAAACCTTCCCCACAATTCAAATTACCCTTGCACACTTTACACCACCGCCAAATCCCCAATTCTCACTCTCCCCTTTTACATCACCCACCATCTCCTCACACATCCTTACTTACCATTGCTTCAGCTCACACCCTGTCCACATTCACTGGCCCTCTCCACAGGCCCACCCACCTACACCTGTCATGGTCACCATCCTTTTCCTCATGCCCGACAACTCACTCTTTGTTAGTTCAAGAACAGCCCACTCGACAGGCCCACAAGGTTCCTAAATACTCTACATTAGTATGCAAACACCTGGCCACACACCTCCTCTAGCGTCTACAGCTACTAAGCCAATCGCAACTATGTACAAGCTAACTCTGCTGTCGACCCTCCCACCTCGGCCAACTACACATAAACCAAAAAAAACTGCAACCAGTACTAAATCAGCATGACACCTGAAAATCGGAACAATAGACTTACCAACATATACTACCCTAGCGCTTGCCCTCCTTCAGCGAATCATAAAATCATAAACACCCCATCCTCAAAATGACACAACTATACAATCAGGTGCACTATGTGCAACTCCATTTAATGGGATCCGCCATCTTTTATGCATTTTTCAGCTCTAACGCAGAAGTGCCCACCACACACCCGCTCCCTATGAGAGGGGTGGAAGTAAACTCTAAGACTACTAAGGAAGAATGTCCTCCCCCCTGTAGGATGTGTCCTAATCAAGAAAAAAGATTGTTCCCCCCTGCGTGGGCATACTATCACGGTATCGTGCATTCATGTAAGGGTACTCTCCCGTGTCCTAGAGATCCTCCAGTCCTCCTGTCGAAAGAGAAATTATATCGTGCCTCCTATTGCAATAAATATATGTATATTGGCCTATGCCAAGCCGCTTATAAGTCGCTTGCGAAGGAATCCGTGTTGCAGGGCCCTGACCTTAAAATCAATGTAAGCTGCCATTTTAGGTCACTCCGCCATTTTAGGTTCGCTTTGTAAAGTCACCCGGTGAGTTAAAATGGTGGACAATGTCATTCCAAAATACAACATGGCCGTCTTGACCTCTTTATGTAGCTAATATGTAACTTTCCTCCAGGCTACTTGTTGAGGTCGTGAACTGAGACTTTGTCCTTCGTTGACCTGTGTGTAAAGGATTACTCGTGCAATGAAACTAATCCGTGAGCATATGTTAAGAACAATGTATTGAATATACTGAACGTAGAACACTTGTTTAACTACATTGTATTAATGTTTGAGAAGACCTACATGGAAAATCCCAGAATACACAGTTGCCGTATAGGCTTGTTGATATATGTTTTAAAAGCAAACCAGTTATATGCGGATGTGCGAGACTTGGCATGAACCCTAGATCGGTGATGTATTAGCGGAATATTAACCCCAAGTAGGGCTGGACATCGTGCTCACAAAGAGTATAAAAACCAATGCATTCTAATGTACAGCGTCTCTCACTGAACACACTGAACCACGCTGAAGTGTGTTGTGTTGCACTTAGGGCCGATAGCTATCTGATTTTTGCTCTGTTCTTCGAAACTGGATTCAGTATAAAATAAAGTACTTTGTATGTTCCTTTGTAACCCGTGTTCGGTGTATTTTCTTTTGGGGTACTCAGCCTCGATATTTTGATTTTGTTTTCACAGTTGGCGCCCGAATAGAGACCCTCAAGATTGATGCTGGATTGTTGAAAGTTGACGCAGGCTATCGGACCGGGATCGGACGGTGTCACAAAAAGGGGCCCCACTGAACGAGACGCGACACCTCAGCAGCGCTGCATGACCCGATCCCTGGACGATTAGCGTGTGGTCCGAGACGGCATCTTGACGAAGGTCCACTTATCGAGGCAGGCAGATATGCCAAAATCACCATACACGAGGTAAGATTAGTTAGATAAGATTCTTTGAAATCTAATCGGACCTCCTTAGGTTTGTTCAGGTGAGTCATGACTCGACTCTTAATTCAACCCTGATGATTTGAATTTGGCGCATTGTATCTGCAGACACAATTATTGGCCAGATAACACCAATAATTTGATATGCCTGGGAAATTGTCTACCTGCTTCAAGGCGTTGTTCCGCAGCGATAGACAATCTTTGGAATTTAGCCATCCCGCAGCACAGGAGGGGTTGCCGGCATGTACTATGTACTGTAAGCATGGCATTCGAAGTATAGTATTTAATGATATTTGGCACAGACAAACCAGACATGCCTCCGAACTTCAGTTGCCAATCAATGGTAGTTTTGAAATCCCTCGTATTGAGTATTTAGAGTCAATTCTATTAAAGAAAAAGGCTAAACCTGCAGCATTTGATGTTTTGTAGAATTGGAAAAAAGAAGCATTGCAGCAACTTAAAAGTAGAGAAAAACATGCGCGCCGTCATAAGACGAACGCCGAAAAAGCATTATTGTATGACCAAGATAAACATTCTGAATAGACTAGGAATATGGATAGGGCTTTCTCACTTGGAATTCAGAAAAAATCTATCCTTCTAAAGACCTCCATGCTTCCGACGAATTCATAGACAAATTGTTAAATGAACGAAGTCCTGGTGCCTCTGCTCCACCTCGGTATGTTCCTCTTCCTGCTGCTTTGCCTCTTCCTCCTGCTATTCCTGCTCTACCTGCTGTTTTTCCCGTTGTTCCTGCTCCTCCTAATGTTCCCCTTCCTCCAGCTCCTCCACCTCTTCTTATCGCATTAGTTACAGTACCTCCATTGAATTTGCCTGCTCCTTCTCTTCCAAGTGGTCCTGAGCCGCTTGTAGTCGATCAAGGTGCAGGGTCGAAGGTTGTCACTCGCAACACCAGAGAAGAAACGTGATTTGATTGCATGGGCTAAGCATTGTAAGGAGAGGGATGATCAAGCTAATGTTTTTGCCACACTTTGTAATATGGATAATTTTCCTGAGAAAAATGTTTTTATTGAAGGTTTAGGGATTCATTTATGTGTAATGTGGGGAAAATTAAATAATACATATCTCCTGCAAGGGTTAAGGGATCTAAATACTTTAGCGTTTTCTAGAGACACTTTGGAGAAAGTAAATGCTGAGAGGTTATTTGGGTATAGAAAGGAGTTAGAAAAGTTGCAGAATTAGGATTACGAGGGGGAAAGTATGTATGTGCAGAAACGGTTCCTTCCTTGTCGTAAATCGATATCTGAGGAAACACGAATTTGTACGAAGGACACGCTTAGATGGATTTCAGATATGTCGATAACTCCAGTTGAAGTATATGACACATATAGTCAGTATACGCCAGAAATGCAGAGGAAAGTGATACAGGTAATGATAGAGTACCTACGGGATGATTGTGTAAAAAGAAAGATTAGTTGTCCCACAGAATTATTGAGTATTTACAAGAGAGCTTTTTCACTTGACACTTCTTCGACTGCTTTAGCGCTCGATTTAGCTCTGTTGCTTAGTAAGCGTTCGGAGCCACCTACTTCTCAATTGCCTATGAGAGAGGTTCCTCCGACATTTGTCCCGAAGGTTGAGATTGCGGCTGATGCTGCACAGGCTATAGTCGCTGTGGACATTCCTGCACATTATGTATCGCAGTTCGTTCACGTCCCGTTCTCAAGGCAGGAAGTGAATACTATTAGACAATCTATTCCTGATATTAGGAAAAATCCGACAGGATTCTATAAAGAAATAGAGTATGTCTTGCAATCCTCAGTGTTCAGCTTAGACAATATCGATTTGTTATTCCCTATACTCCTGCCCGTAGATTTGTGGAAACATATTAGAACCATAGACGACATACCAGTGTTGGGAGATACATGGGTGAATATAACTAGACTCGATGGAGAAAGGCCAGCTGGTGAAAGACCGCCTCAGGTGATATAGACTTTGCCTGATAAAATTATTGCAAAATTGAAAACTATAATTCCAGAGAAAATAACTATTTCGGACAAACTTACGGCCTGTGTCCAAGGAAAGTCTGAGGGTGATAGCGAGTTCTTTAAACGGTTTGAACAGGTATTCTCGGATTTCAGTGGACAAGACCTAGGCACAGAGTCTGGGAAAAGGTTATTTGTGGACAAATTTGTGCGTGGATTGCTGCCTGACATCCAGTCACAAATTATGTCTTCTGAGAGCGCTTGGCAGGCAAAGTCACAGTCAGAAGTACTGCACATGGCTCAGTACTACGAGAATCGTGTCAACAATGAAAAAGATAGAGTTGAAAAATGAAAAGGTGATTTGAAGACTGAAGTGCTATTACAACAAATTGTTAGAGGCCCCAGAGGGGGTAGTTCGCAGATTAGAGGTCAGTATGTCCCGCAAGGGAATGTGCCCTTGGGCCCCGTGAACATTTACCAGTGCACCTATTGTCGTCAAGAGGGTCATTGGTGTGCACAATGCCCCGTCTTTCGACAAAGGTCGAATAACACATTCGGGAATATGGTTAGACGATCCAGAGGTCGCCCGGGTGTAGGGGGCCCTGGTAGAGGTCAGTTTACACAGGATCCTCAGCAAACTTTTTCACAGGATAATCAGATTTTGAGTGTGGACACCAGGAACATATTTGATCATCCTTCCGCTGCATATTTATCTGAAGAGCTTTCTTTGATGACATTCTGTTCCGTTAGGATTGCCCGAAGCAGGGTTTGGAACCTACACCTATTCCCGTCAATCACAAAGGTCCCTACATTGAAATGGTGGTGGGAAATAGGAAACATCAGTTTTTGATAGACACAGGAGCACAGAAGTGTTCCATTGATCATTCACGGGTTCCAAACATTCCACTGTCATGGCAAACCAATGTTTCTGTAGGGTTTTCAGGCACATCAGTTGTTTGTCCGGTTTCTTCACCGGTACCCTTTTCTTTGGGTCACCTTTACAGAGCACTGTCCATTTCTGTTGACTTCGAATTGTGGAGAGAACTTGCTAGGGTTGAATCTGTTAAAAGAATTAAATGCAGTGATTTATTGTTCTTCTGATGGAGTACGCTTGACCATTTCACAACAGCACTTTTCTGTCTCGCAATTCTTGACTAGACCTTTGCCACCAGAATTCATTAATGTACCAGAGAGCTTATGGGCTGTTGACGACAATGATGTCGGTGTTTTACAGATTGAACCTGTTAAGATAGTTTTGAAACATGGAATTGAGCTGCCACGTATTCCCCAGTATAAGATTTCAGTTGAGGGCGAGCAAGCTTTGAAATGCATTGTTTCCGATTTTGTGCCTCGCGGGGTGATTGAAGAAATTTCAGAAAGTTTGTGTAATAGTCCGATTTTACCCATGTACAAGAAAGGCGATAATGCAATTCCATTCCGTTTCATAATTGATTTACGTGCCATTAATAAAGTCGTCGCTCCACAATTTCCAATTGTGCCTGATGTGACGAAAATCTTAATCATGATTCCAGCTACAGCTACATACTTTAGTGTGGTGGATCTAAAGAATGCTTTCTTTAGTATTCCTATACACAAGGATAGTAGATACTTGTTCACGTTCTACTTGTACATTGCTTCAGTATGTTGATGACTTGCTTTTAGCTGCTAACTCTGAGAGCGCCTGTAAGGAAGGCACTGTGTTATTGCTTATCCATCTAGCTAAGCATGGTCACAAAGCTTTGCTTAAAAAGTTTCAATATTGTTGCCAGGAGGTTGCCTATGTAGGCTATCTCCTGTCAAAGGAGGGAAGAAGATTGACACCTGAAAGAATAAAACACATTTCTGGCATGTCTGTCCCAAATACACAGAAGGAAGTTAGTGCCTTGATAGGTATGGTTTCTTACTGTAGGTTGTGGATCCCAAACTTTTCACTAGTGATCAAACCGATGTTGGCTTTGACAAAGAGGGGCATTTCTTCGCCATTGCCGTAGAACACGGAACAACAGCATTCGTTTGACTTGCTTAAGACTGCATTATGCTCTGCACCAGTTTTGGGCATACCAAACTATGAAAAGGCCTTTGTGTTGTTTGTGCATGAATGTGATGGATGGGCTTTGGCTGTATTAACGCAGGTACATGGAGGGAAGAATAGGCGGTCTGGTTACTTTTCTTCCACCCTTGATCCTGTAGCATGAGCTTTACCAAGATGTTTGCGAGCTGTCGCTGCTGCTGCTGCATCTGTAAAACAGAGTGAGGGAACAGTCCTAGGCCATGATCTAACCCTGATGGTGCCTCACTCTGTAGATGTTCTACTGAACCGAACCCAAACGCAACACCTCACTTCTGCACGGTTGACAAGATATGAATTGATCTTGTTTGCTCCTCACATTCAAATTAAAAGGTGTTGTGTTCTTAATCCGGCTGAACTCCTACCTTTCCCCCAAGATACTACTTGCAGCGATTAAGAGTCACAAAGACTGTTTGTATACTAACAAACAAGAAACAAAGGGTAGAATTGATTTGAAAGTCACTCCTTCGGATAATCCGCAGGAGAGCTGTTCTGTGATGGCTCCTGCTTCAAAATTCCAGATGGTACATCCACAGCTGCTTATGCAATCACCACATTAAGCATGGTCGAGGAAACCAAGAGAATCACGCATAACTCTGCGCAGGCCGCAGAGATTATAGCATTGGCCCGAGCATGTGAACTTTCCGAAGGGCTTGCAGTAAACATATATACTGATAGTCAGTATGCCTTTGGGGTGGTTCACAACTTTGGGAGACTTTGGTCAGAGAGAGGGTTCCTAACTTCACATGGCACTAAAATCCAACATGGCTCCCTAATAGTACAACTACTCTCAGCGCTTGCGCTCCCTACTCAGTTAGCAGTTATGAAATGTGCAGCACATTGAAAGATTACAGATGACATAGGGAAAGGGAATGCTTTCGCTGATCAGATAGCTAGACAAACTGCTACCGGTCCCCTTACGGAGATGTATGTTTCAAGGGAGACTGTAAATGCTTATGCAATGGATGAGGGTGTTGGGTCTGTGTGGGATATCCAAGCTGATGCCACATTAGAAGAGTCCAAGAGGTGGGCTGAAGGCTTGGGGAAACCTGATGATGACGGGTGTTGGGTGGACATAGCGGAAGGGAAATGGCTACTCCCTGACGCATATATAATGATGATGGTCGTCATGGCCCATGGTCCTACGCATGTATGTGCCCAGAAGATGACAAAAATGTTAGAGAAAGTTTGGGCAAATGACAAAATTTTGAAAAATTGCCCAGCGCTACTTCCAGGATTGTATGATTTGCCTACAACACAATGTGGGAAAGGGGACAGCAACTTCAAGGGGAAGTTCTGGGACACCCTCTGTTCCCTTTGAAGTTATCCACTTTGACTTTATTGAAATGGAACGATGTGACAATAAAAAATATGTGCTGGTGGTCATCTGTGCTTTTAGTAAATGGGTTGATGCTTTCCCTGTTAAAGATGCTACTGTTACGCTCACCTGGTTCCACGGGGGCACCACCCAGCAGTTGGGGTTTAGATGTCCCTCCACCGATGCCCAGATGCGACCAGTGGAAGAGTTCTGCCTGGAATACAGGTAAGCTATGTTCAGAACTGGGCAACCGGGTAAACAGCCTCCCACCTCCCTGTAGGTCTGCGACCCTTCTGGACTTCTCCTCGCCTTGTTTTAGATGTTGGCGGGTTCTCCGTCCTGCTGTCTTTGCATGGGCGCGTTCTGCTTGGTGGGCAATGGCGATCGAGTTGCTTCACTGATGCCGGCCCGTCTTGAGTCTGTCAGGTAGGTCTTATTGCAGTGAATATTGCTGTTCTTGCATGCCTTTTAAACAATGTCTTTTTCTTCCTAGGTACACGGAAGTCCAATATGTGGCAAGGCGGAATCTGTGTTTCGCCGGTAAGTATGGGCGTTTATGGAGTGCCTTGATGCGGTGAGTAGGCACTATGCGCTGCACTCAAGATGCCTTGCCTTCGCTAACCTGTTTTCTTTTCCTCTCCACAGGTCGCGTTACTCGGCCGGAGTATGGAATTTTCGTAGTGATGCTGATTGAGGAGCGGCTGGCAAGGTAAGCCTTTCGGCACAGTTTGTTAATTGTACAATGTCTAATGCCTTGTTTCTTCTCTTTTACAGGTCTGTCGATCCGAAGGAGCGCTGGTTCCAGGATGATGGTCGGGAGAGCTGCGGGCCGCTGGCGATGAAGTTCAGGTAAGCTGCTGCCTTTTCTCACAATGTCTTCTCCTTTCCTTTGCAGGTGCTGTTTTTCCAAGGTTCGTGGCTGAAGCTGAACACGGTGAGCGTTACATTGCAGAAATGCAAACTAACGCGAAGCGTGTCAGTCTATTCGGGTATGGTTTAAATAGCTTCAAGAAAGAAGTCCAGGTAAAATAGTCCCCATGGTACCACACTCAAAAACACTACACTGCAAGCCTGGTTTCAAGGAGCCAGGTTATGAGGATGCCTCCACATGACTGGCATTAATGAAAAGTAGTTCCCAAGCACAAGTCCATATTCAAACATGAGCCTGGCGCCAAAGGCACCAGAACTGGCCCCAAGAAGGCCTAGGCTGCAAATTCTTGGGTTTAGTGGGGACTGGAATCAAGACTCTCCCTGGCCCATAGGTTGGCCAGGGGGTCTTCAGACTATGGGTCGTGACAGCTACAGCCATGACTACTGCGAAAACCATGTTAAAAGGAGTACTTCCTGCGGTTCGGGCTACCAAGAGTTATCTGGTCAGACAATGGTCCACATTTTGTCGCTGCTGTAATTCTGCAGATATGTGCGGTATTACAGATCGACAAACGGTTCCATTCGGCCAGACATGCTCAGAGCGCCGGACTAGTAGAAAGACACAACAGTATCATCAAGAACAAGCTCGCTAAGACGTGTGCCGGCACCAAACTAAAATGGCCGGACGCCTTACCGATCGTGTTATTATCCATGCATACAACCCCTCAAACTAAGACTGGGCTCTCGCCATTTGAGGTGGTAATGGGGAGACCTGCCAATATCTGGAACCTTCCTAAATGCAATTTTATTGAGAAATGTTGAAAATGTATTACTTTCAGATTATTGCAGGCAGTTGACTAAAAACCTGTATTTTATTTATCACCAGGTACGAGAAGCTTTACCTGTGCGATACGAGGGCCCGGGCCACAGTACACGGCCTGGAAGATTGGTGCTCATCAAGGCATTTGAGGGCTCTTCCTGCCTTGCGCCTCGCTGGCGTGGCCCGTTCCAGGTCCTGTTGGTCACGCAAACAGCAGTGCGGGTCTCTGGAAGAAAGAAGTGGATCCCCGCGTCCCGCGTCAAGAAACTTCCTCACCCAGTGCCACACGTTACAGAAGAAACAGAACCCCTCGCTAATGCTGCAACCAATGATCCCAAAGCAGTAAATAGCACGAGAGTGTGTCGGAGAATCTTTCTGAGCCCATGAGGCTTGGGGAAGCTGCCATTTTGTCTCCACACTCTCCAAAAGGTTCCAAATTCGGCATCTTCTCTTGTCTCTGATATGTTGCTTCCAACGGGAAGTGATGGCACATTGTTTCCGGATCAATCGGTACCGGGAAAAGCAAGGTACAATCTGCGTCCAAGAAAATAGACTTACGGCACAGTTTTGCTGTTCATCTGATAGACTTACGACACGGTTTTGCTGTGCATCTGATAGACTTATGGCACAGTTCGGATGTGCATTCGAAGAAGAAAAGGATCATTGAGGGCTTGTTTTTGCCCAAATTTGAGAAAGGGGATTCCGTTGGCTAGGGTTGTGGAAGGACTAAGAAGTCGCGCGGCCGGGAGGTCGCCAGCAACGAACATTGGGGGTATCCGTGTGAAGACTACAATGCCTGCTACCGCTACTGCTCATATGGGACTTATAAACAAGGGGGTGACCAACCAGGACAATGGACAATATGCCTGGGCCCCGAAAACGTATTGCTTTGTTTTTATAATGATATTTGGGTTTATAATAGTCATTGTCTTAGGATTGTGGTACCTTGAGGAAATGCATCCTTTAGAATCCTTGTTGCCGACTGAAAATGTACCTGCTGTTCCTACTCCCTTTGTACATTTGCATACTATGTCCCCTAGGGACTCTCAGCATAGACAAAGGTACCACAATAATACTCTACTACTTATCATGAATGCTATGCATGCCATTTTTAATAAGTTTAACTGTTGGGTCTGCTCACATTTACCGCAACACGGGGATAGGGGGCTAGGTTGGTATATTCATCCTTTACCTTTGACAACTGCTTGCTATGCCTCTCTTAGAGCACTGTTCTTTGGCCGTTGGAATGATAGCATCTCAGGGAACTTTGACGGCACTAATTTGAATAGTTTTGAGAAACGTGTTTTGACTCCCCTGGGATGGTCGCTTTTCTCAAACAGGAGTAAACATAACATTGCTTCTATTAGGCCTTCTGATAGACTGTCTCATCCTTTTCAATCTCTTATTTCCTTTAAGATGGCTCTGATAGGCAATAAGGATGCCAGGCCTCCTTCTTACACTGTTAATCATAGCCCCGATTCAGTTTCTTTTTGCATACAGAGGAATGGAACTCAGTCAATGGGAGATTTTCTAGGTTGTGCCAAATTTTACTGGGGAAAACAGACCTTTCTATGTAGGCAGACCTGTCTACTTTGTCTGCGGTAATGTAGCATTCCCATGTTTGCCCAGGGATTGGTAGGGAACCTGTTATTTAGGGATCCTGTTACCTGGGGAGTTTATAGCTAGTACAAAAGAAGTTTCAAAGGCTCGTCCACGGCGGGACGAGAATGCTGACACCCCAGCACAAATCTTGGGAGATATAGCAAAATCAGTTGCGCCATTTTGGGGGCAGATAGCGAATTCCGAAGATATCAGAAAACTAGCAAGGGTATTGGAGAGAACCATCAACCGGACCACAGACATACTCTATAATATGACATTAGAACAGAAGGCAATAAGACTAGTAGCACTTCAAAACCGGATGGCATCAGATGTCATTCTGGCTGAACGTGGTGGAGTGTGTAAATTAGTGGGGTCCGCTTGCTGTGTTTTCGTGCCAGATTCCTCCCCAACCATCTCAAGGCAATACAGAATCTGCACGTCCTTAGTTCAGAAGTGCATGTTCCCGAGGGAAACTGGGATCTTAGCGCTTGGTTCTGGGACTTCTTGCGATCTTGGGGTTGGAAAGTACTTTCGGTCTTGCTGATTATTTTGGGAATCCTGTTGTTTCTTTGTTGCTGTATTCAGTGTCTACCTAGTATATGTTCAATGCTAAGGGGATGTTGCGCAAAAGCGATAGGTATGATAGGACATAAAGTGTATGCCCCAGATAAAACTTCCAAAGAATATGTGTTGAAAGAAATTTTAACGAATTACCTAATGGCAATAGATATTTCCAACAGCGATTCAGGGTGCATGAACGCTGATGCATGGAGTTATTTGCAAGGAGATCCAAAGTGGTTTTAGCACTTGGCATAGGCCAAAAGGAGGGTTTGTCGAAAGAGAAATTATATTGTGCCTCCTATCGCAATAAATATATGCATATTGGCCTACGCCAAGCTGCTTATAAGTCGCTAGAGAAGAAATCTGTGTTGCAAGGTCCTGACCTTAAAATCAATGTAAGCTGCCATTTTAGGTCAATCCGCCATTTTAGGTTCTCTTTGTAAAGTCGCCCTGTAAGTTAAAATGGTGGACGATGTCATTCCAAAATACAACATGCCCGTCTTTTCCTCTGTATGTAGCTAATATGTAACTTGCCTCCAGGCCACTTGTTGAGGTCGTGAACTGAGACCTTGTCCTTCGTTGACCTATGTGTAAAGGATTACTCATGCAATGAAACTAATCCGCGAGCATATGTTCAGAACAATGTATTCAAATACTGAACGTAGAACACTTATTTAACTACATGGTATCAATGTAGGAGAAGACCTACATGGAAAATCCCAGAATACACAGTTGCCGTATAGGCTTGTTGATATATGTATTAAAAGCAAACCAGTTATATGCGGATGTGCGAGACTTGGCTTGAACCCTAGATCAGTGATGTATTAGCGGAATATTAACCCAAAGTAGGGCTGGACATCGTGCTCACAAAGAGTATAAAAACCAATGCATTCTAATGTACAGCGTCTCTCACTGAACAAACTGAACCAAGCTGGAGTTTGTTGTGTTGCACTGAGGGCCGATAGCTATCTGATTTTTGCTCTGTTCTTCGTAACGGGATTCAGTATAAAATTAAGTACTTTGTGTGTTCCATTGTAACCCGTGTTCGGTGTATTTCCTTTTGGGGTACTCAGCCTCGATATTTTGATTTTGTTTTCACACTCCCAGCACTGAAACTTCCCTATGGCTTGCACCTCCACCTGAGCACGGGTGGCGCTCGGTACCAGGCAGACCCTTGTGAATTCAGCATATGCTGGGCATCCTCGGTTGTGCTCGTGAGTCTGGTCTGCGCTCGCATGACCCACAGCCCCAGGAGGGCTGCTAGAATAAATCAGCTGGCCGAGGGAAATGAGGATCTCGCTGGGGCCTCCAAATGTATCAGGGGTCCTCCAAGGGAAGTAATGACTGGAACACCAAAATAATCCAAAAAGGAGCGTACACCAAGCAGGAAGTAATACAGTTTATTACAGGCCCAGATGCATCTGGACGAGCACAGTTCAAACAGCACAATGGAATGAAACTGAATGAAGTGAGATGTCAACGTGGCCTACTGCGGGCAAACATTTGAAGCATTTATCACATGATTAGCATAGACAAAATTGTAGAAACTGTTCATTCATATTACAATGTTCAGTAGTGAGACTACGTCAGTCCACTATAGCTAAAGATACAGTACCTACTCCGGATTGGAGCAGACTTTCCTGGCCCCTGATATCCGACACCAGCCCTTGTGATGTCATGAACCTTCCCACACTGCTCCAAAATGATATTTCTATTGATTGTGCTGACCACTGGAACTTTATTATGCTGCCATGGTTCAGTTCATATGAGACACACAAAGCAATCTGAGCTTGGCAAACGGGAGACATTCACATGGCATCCAACCAATGACATGCCCTCAATTCATCAGCAAGGACACAAAAACTATTGCACCCTAGGGACACAGAAACTGTCATGCTGATTGGTCCGTTCCTGGCTCACCCCCTCGCCCCACAGCCCTCTTCCCAGGCCCATCTGCCTATGGGCAATTTGAAACTGCTTACCCCACTGTGATTGTACTCCTGTTTGCCTATATTTATAAGTTGAATCCCAACATTTCCCAATGAGCACCCAGGTGCCTGGCATGCTGACCTTGAAAGTATCTGCTGGTCCCATTTCCCTGTGACTACAGTCTCCTGGAAATGGTCAGCTTGCAACATTTCACCAGCACACTGCTGTAGGTGAGCACTCAAGAAATGCATGCCTGCCCAAGACACATGGTCTGTGGCTGGGAATAGACACATCTTTTACTTACCTGTGGCCTATGTTCCTAAATGGATGTTCTGTCGTTCATATTATACTGCACTACCACTTCTTCCCCATTGTCCATGTCCATGATCCCCATACCCAATGGGTCACCCTCTTCTCCATGCCCCCCCTTTAGGGATGCCCCTCCCGCATCAGTCCTGTAACTGGCAGGTGCGCCCCCCCTTGCTAGCTCTTAATCTGCACCTTTACTTCACTGCAATCACTTTTCCCATGGGACAGTGAGGGTAATTGGTGAGCCTCATGTTGAGGAGCATGAGTGAGATGATGGACAGTACTAGTGTGGAGAGGGTGTTAGTTGGTTGGTCAGCCAAGCTAGGTCTAGACCCAGAAAGGGAGAGAACCCTCATGCTGTTGTTAAAATTGAAAGGACTGAGATACTGATGTTAGTGGACACAAGATCAGATTATACCATCTTTGAAAGAGATGTGTGCAAGAGAAATTTCAGGGCAAACGGTTGAAACTACCGAAAGTGAAGGCACATGGTTATGGTATTGATATTTTATTTCTATCACGCTCATACACAAGTATTTCAGAGCGCGACGAGGCACGGGAGGGGAACAGGGGAGAACAAAACAACGATCTTACTAGGCCCAGTGACATTGAGAACGTGCAAATGCTTGGGAGAGGGGGAGGAGAAAAGTGCATGGAAGGGGATAGAAGTGGAAAGTGCAAAGGAGAAACAGATAAATAAATAAATGAATAAATAAATAAATAAAGGCAACAAACAGTGGTAGTGCAGCCAGCAATTTGCAAGTGCTAGATTTAAGGCAGCAGACAGGGTAGGTCTGATAAGTGCAGAAAGAAAAAGGGGGTGCTCTATGGGTACAGATACAGACCCCAGTGCAAGAGGTGGCCCGGAGGCAGTGCACAAGGGTGGTCGAGTGAGCAGGTATCTGGGCCCAGAGGGAAGAGGGTGGCCAAGTGCATGGTGCCAAGAGAGAACAGATCAGCAGGGGAGAGGGGGGGGCGAAGGCAGAAGAAAAAAGGAAGGTCTTGAGATGCTTCCGGAACCAGAGATGGTTCTCCTCAAGTTTCAGAGTGGCAGGCAGGCTGTTCTAGAGGAAGGCTCTAGCCAAAGACATAGATCTACCCCCAGCTTATTTCTTTGAAAAACGACTGACCCTGAGGGAGTTAGAGGTAGAGGAGCGAAGAGCTCGAGAAGGGAGGTATTTGCAGAGGGATAGCTTAAGGTATTTTGGACCCAGGCCCCAGAAAGCTTTGTGGACAATGCAGAGGGTTTTGAATTGAATCCTTGCATCCACTGGGAGCCAATGGAGGGATTTCAGAGCTGGAGAGATACGATCCCAGGGCTTGAGGCCAAGGACAAGTCTTGCAGTCCTGTTCTGGATTAGTTGCAGAGGGCGGAGAGTAGAGGCAGGTAGATTTAGAAAGAGGCTGTTACAATAGAGCAACCTAGAGAGAACCAGAGCTTGGGAGACCATGAGCTTCTGGGGGAAGTAGAGGAAAGACCTCTGAGGAGGTGCAGTAGGAAGTTTGACTTTTTAGAGAAATCAGAGATATGGGCGGAGAAGGAAAGTGTGGAGTCAAAGATGACCCTGAGATTCTTAGCCTCAGAGGTGGGGGTAGGAGGAGGGCCAACGGAGGCAGGCCAGAGAGTGAGGGGAAAGGACGGTGAAGGTGTGACAATGAGGAGGATCTCTGTCTTGCTGGCATTCAGACAAAGATCATTGGCGGCACAACAATCTTGAATGGTAATTAGGCAATCATAGATGAGAGAGGGAGAGGAGGTGGCCGAGAGCAGCCTGAAAATGAGTTGAGTGTCGTCAGTGTAGCACTGGAAATTTGAGCAGAAAATGGCAATGCAGTGGGCGAGAATTGCCAGGTATTGGTTGAATAGCGAGGTCGAGAGGTTATACCCCTTGGGAACACCACATGTAGAGAGGAAGATAGACGATAGGAAGGACCCAAGTTGGACCTGGGTGGGTCGATCAGAGAGGAAAGAGATCAGCCAGGCCATATTCTGATCAGTGATACTCAGGTTATCACGGAGACGGTTGAGCAGGATGGTATGGTTGACCATGTCGAAGGCAGAGGAGGGATCGAGGAGAATGAGGACAGAGGGAATGTTAGAGTGAAGGTTGGAGAGCAGATCTTCACGGATGTTCAGGAGAGCAGTTTCCGTGCTTCTGGCAGCTCTGAAGCCAGACTGGTGGTCATGGAGAAAGCCAAAAGAACTGGAATGAAGGTTAAGCTGAGAGATGGCCAGCTTTTCCAGGAGTTGGCGGCATTCATATTAAAATGCTGCGAGTGTTTGGAGGGTGTCTGGAATGTAAGGGAAAGAAAATGTTGGAAATGTGTTAATCTCAGAAAAGGATGGACATCTCCTAAACTGTTATGAGCAGAGTGAGGTGGGGATTAAGATTGATCCCAGTGTTCCTGGTCTTGTGCTTGTGGTGAGTCAACAGGATATGCCTGAAAAGTCAGGGAGCAATATTTTTAAGCAAGAATTGGGATGGCTCAAAGGATACCATCATAATATTAAAATAAAGAGTGAGGCAGTGCCTATAGCTGCATGGGTGAGGAGTAGTCCTATGTCCTTGAGGGATAAGGTGACAAAGGAGATCAAACTTTTGAATGGTGGTGTCATTGAGGTCATAGAAGTCTCAGAGTAGGTTTTGTTTGTGGTAGTGGTCCGAAAAAGCAATTGGCAAATTTGACAATGTGTGGACCTTAGAGGTCTCAACAAGGTTGTGGTTGTTTAAACGTTTCCTCATCCGAACATTGGGCAGTTGGAGTGCTAAAGTTTTCAGCACACTTGAATTGTCTTCAGCATATCACCAGGGCAAAGTACCTCCTGACTCCAGAGATCATACCTCTCTTGTCACACATGAAGGGACTTTTTGGTTCAAGAGGATGCCTTTTAGACTGGTGTCAGCAGCTTCATTTTTCCAGAGGATGATGCATGCAGTGTTGAAGGATGTCAAAGGAGTTGTGTACTTCCAAGAAGATGTGTTGGTTACAGGGAAAGATTTTGTGGAACATGATTAGCATTTAGGGTGGTGTTAAGGGTATTGTCCAATGCATGTCTTACCCTAAGGAAGGAGAAATGTTGATTTTGTGCACCCTTGATAGATTATTTGGGGCACAAGTTAAGTGAGTGGGGGTAGAGCCCAAGGACGAATTGATTTCAGCTATAGTGATGGTGGAGACTCCCAAAGATAAGAAGGGTGTTTTGTCATTTTGCGAACTTGTAGAATACTACTTCAAGTTTATTAAGCAATTTGCAGATAGACGCAAGGCCAGCAGGGAAGTGTTTAAAAAAGGGTATTTGTTTGATTGTATTGAAGCTTGCCAAAGGGAATTTGAGGACATCAAGAGTGCCATTGTCCGAGTGCAGGCATTGGGAACATTTTTGACAGTGTGTGTGAGACATTTATTATATCTGATGCAAGTGATTTTGGTTTGGGTGCTGTTCTGATGCAAACCCAAAGTAGAGTTGAAAGATAGCATTTGCCTCAAGGTTATTGAGAGGGGCTGAGTTTGAACATTCAGTGATTGAGAAGGAGGCGCTTAGAATGGTGTGTGTGGTGAGGAGATTAAAGACTTACCTGTGGGGGAAGGGCGTTTACTATCTTCTCAGATCGCAAGCCATGGTGAAATAGTTTTTGAAGAGAGGCCTTGAAGCAGTTTCGAGAACAATAATCAGATGGTTCACTTCAATGTTAGAGCATGCAATCGTGGTGAAGCACGTGCTTGGGAAACATAATATTGTTGCAGATTACTTATCAAGGGGATCCTATAGTGTTTCAAAGGAACTATATGTTAACAACAGTGATATTGTCGAAGATCAAGTCTATTTGGTATGTAAAGGGTCTGTTACAGAAAGAGAATGGTCAGAGGTGCTAGAGCAGGATGTGGATAATCAGCGGGTCATGAATTTCTGTCGAGTCTGTATAGACGGATTGGCCACCGACTGATGGGTTAGTCTGCCATTATAATGTCAAGGATCAGTTGAGTACATGTGCAAAGCCGGACGGTCATTACCGCCATTAGGCATGAGGAGGATCATTTTGGAGGTGGCTCATAGGGGGACATTTGGGAATAACCAAGACAAAAGGGATTTTGAGGGAAGATTATTGGTGGCCTGGGATGCATGCTGAGGTTGAGGGGCTGGTAAAGGAATGTGTTGTTTGTTGAGATGCAGATAAGATTCTGGGGAACAGTGGAGCAGTTTAGTAACACCCTTATGCAGGGGATCAGAATGGCTGCAACTGCTGGCCAGAACAGGTGAACAAGAGGGTGTGTGCTTACAGGTCGGCTCCACATGCCATAACTGTTCTTATTCAGTTTGAGATTCTGAAAAAGCATGACCACACACTGAGACTAAACCACTTTGGTGGGGCAGAACAGGTTTTGTCTATTGGAATGACAATGAGTCGAGGGAGAAAGTGATGTGTTGGGAGTAGAGTGTTTGCGTGGAAGCCTGGACAAGTGAAAAGGTGTGAGCCAAGGTACTGGGAACCGCAGAGGGTGACAAAGGAATTTGACAATTCTGTGGAGGTGGAGCATGGTCATGTGTGGAACAAAGCAAGGTTGGCTGGAAGGGTGAATGTGGGTTGGTGTAGTAGGATGGGGTCTCCAAGCTTGGAGTCTCCAAGCATGGGGATGTTGTTTTAATATGCCCTCTTCCTAAATGCTGTTGCAATTGTTAAATATGGGTGGGGAGGTGGTTATATCCTGCATGTTTCCTGTTCTTGTACATAGTTTCACGTTCTTGGAGTCATGGGGCAAGTAAGTTCTGATTCTGAATTGTTGAGCGTTCAGACCATGGGGAGGAGAGGCAGTAGGTGGAGGGAGATGAGAAGTGAGTGCGGCTGGGGGCTTGTTACCCTTGCAATGTGCCTTGTGTGGATGTAAATAAATATGAGTTGGTAACTCACCTTCGATCAGCTTCTTTATAATAGTTCCAAACTCTGAAGAACCTGAAATATTAGTGTCACTTATATAATGATGCTTTAGAAATTAATGGATTGTTATAATGAGTCATTGCGCCCTATTTACAGGCCATGACAATTTTGGGGTTTATCAGGGACTCATTCCTCTTTTCTTCCCACTTCAAATACTGAACTTTATGTAGAATCGTGCCATGTTTTATTTAACCCTTTATACCACGATTCAATTAAGTTCAATGTTTGGTGGTAACTTTTCACGTTGGATAATCTGTGTTACAGTGAGGTACACATATTGACATTAAATGGTTAGAGCGATATAAAGGCCGAACCATTCTGCAGATATTCTTAGGCAATATCATTTTGGCTCATGGATAATTTTTGTACCACACAGTACAGATGCAAGTATATGTCTTATAATGTCCCAGCGCTAACTCTCTCATGTTCCGTGCCAAACACACTCTGCATAGATCAGCAATGGCACCTACACCTCAATCATTTAAAATCCTTAGCTGTGGATATCCAACAAAATAGCTCTACAAGTTTATAACCAACGTACATACAGTCACCCCGACCAATGCATCTTTGCATCATAGCAGTAACAAAGGATTTGTGATGGGCACTTTGCTTTAAAGAGAGACCATAAACAAACACTACCAAACATGCAATCATGTTGCAACTACCCTTTCACTGAAGAACCTTCAAAGACTTAGGGCCTTATCACGAGTTGGGTGGTAGCCCTTAAATGTGGCAGTAACGTTGTTACTGCCTCATTTAAGGGTCCGCCCAATCACGAGTTTGGCAGCATTTAACCCCAGCTCTAAGCTGGAGGTAAATGCGCCAACGTAATGCCCATTTTTGGGCGCAATTAGCCCAGCGTTATTAGGGTACACTAATTGCACTGAGAATACCCCATTGGGTAAAATGGATCCACTGGGAAATGGGGAATACCCATTACCGCCCAACCCTTGGTCCGGTGCTAATAGTGCCAGACCGGGTGGTGGGAACGCTATTAGCCTGGGTGGTATCCCGGCAGTAATACCGCCAGGATACCGTCCAACTCGTGGTGAGGCCCTTAGTAACAATCGAAACATGTAAAGAACTGTACTATCGCCTGACGTCATGACATCCTTTTCCTTTCTTGGCCTGAATTTCACATATTATACATCTCCCTATGTCTGCACAAATCATTAGACATTTATATTCCAAATACTTTACAGCGAAATCACAGGCGTCTGCTCATAATAAACAACTTTATTCGAAACAGTACACAATATTATGATGCACTGTAAACGCTTGAACTGGTTCATTTATTTAAATACTATGATGTGTATCTTTCTCAATTTAGTTTCAAACCTGAACAGCAAGTGTGGTGATATCTTTGTACATCATTCAACAGGTCTGAATAGTTCTTATATTCCTTATAGCTTGTGTTGCAGTGAAAATCCATAACCATGTATTACAATAAGCACCCTCGAACAGCAAAGGTAGAAACAGGTTTTATTTCCATTCAGCCGTGCAGAAAATGATAGGGAAACTGGCATAGTATCCCTGTCCCACAATTGTGCCACTGAACATTTCATCAGATCTTTACATTGCACATACGACCTGACCATTTAAGTATGCAGCACCCATACAACTCTCATTCCAGTACTGAGGTTACTTAATATGCAATGCTGTAGAGTTCTTTGAAGATGGCTGCAAAGGATTACATTATTCTCACACAGCCTTATGGGCTGTCACGTGTGTCCCAGCCAAAAATATTTCTTACTCCGCCACCTCCCCAAAAATGGCTGCGGTTATCACATAATTCTCTTGAAATGGCTGTGATTTTGCTATGTCTATGTACATTCATGACTCATGAGAAATAAAATACGGTTGCTTGGCAATGATAGCTCCCCACCTTTCTGCGTTCAGCACAAAGTACATAGAAACTGTATTTCATCTTCATTTATGTTTATTTTGCTATCATCACCACAAGCCATGTATACGAGCATTCCATCTTCACAATCCTTAGCATCTCAATCAAGATATCTTCACTCTCAACAGCATCAGTGTCAGAATCCGGCCAGTCTTTTCCTTGGCATCAAGTACCCCCAGCAAGAAGAAGTAGCTCCAGACAGCAGCGCAAGGCTTACACAGTGTGGGAAGCCCATTGGAGAATGCAGTGCCGGTGTTGCGTAGTTAATACGCGGTATTGCGCATGCGCGGCCCACAACGAGGCTCGCGCATGCGCGTTCGGAATAAAGACGGTCCCGGCTGGCAGTTCGCGCCGGAGACCATAGCAGCAACACGTCTCCGGCGTGTCTCTCTGTATGAGTGTTCGATGTGTGTGTGTGCGCCAGCGCGTGGGGCTTGACATCGCCCCACAATACCACACTGGCGACGAAGACGGCACGGGAGCAGTCCTCCGCTCCGGTAGCGTCCAGGGAGGAGAATGCTGCTCCATGTCGGCACGGGCCCACACGTGTGGCCGGCGGCCATCTTGGATTGTGCGCGGAATGCAGTGGTTGCGGCCCGTGAGGGTGCTCATGCGCCACCTGCGATTTGCACAAAAAAACCCTTAATTTTTGGACCCTCCACAGCCTGTGCAGCTGCAAGGTTGTGGCACTTTGACGGAAGGAAAGAAGAGTGGTACTGGGGAAAGTATCACGCCAAGGGTGATCCGGAGCCCTATCTTCAAAGTAGTTCAACGCATACCTGTGAGTACCACGCAGCAAAATGGGGGAGGAAGAGGAACAGGATGGCGCCCCTGCCCCCATCCCTCGCAGGGTGAACAGCACACTAGCCCCCATGCCCGAATTCGATACCACGGGCTCTCCTTCCAAGTTGGGGCCTAAATGGCTCCTATGGGTGAAGAGGTTGGAGATGTTCTTCATGGCCTCGGGGATCACGGAGGACGAAGAAAAGATCGCAATCATGGTGTACTCGGCAGGGGCCGAGGTTCACAAGATATATGACTCTCTGAACATTCCGGCTGTGACATATGCTGCGGTGAAGCAAGCGCTCCGAGATCATTTTCTGCCAATGGCGAATGTAGACTTTGATAGGTTCGTCATGAGTGCGGAAAGACAACGAGAGGAAGAGTCATTAGATCAATTTTGTGCGCGACTCAGAGTTCTGGCAAGCTCCTGTAGATGGGGAAATGAAGAGGAGATGGTTCGGAACCAGTTGTTGCAGGGCTGCAGCTCCGGCAAACTGAGGAGGCAGGTATTGAGGGAGCCTGGTTTGACCCTACAACAGATCCTGGACACAGGGAGGGCTTATGAGCTGGCTGACGCGAGGGGTGCGAAAATGGATGCAGTCACGCATGGGAGAAAGGAAGGTGAGGCTTTTGCAATCGGCCGCACTACCTGTCACGACTCGCTCCCTTCGCTCCCGTTCCCGCCACTTGGGGGCATGTTTTGGGGCTTATTCCTTGCTGGACATTTCCTCCGAACCTAATGCCACAGTGCTGTAATGAATTGGGAGCGCTAAATCCCTATTTTCCAAACTACTTCCCTTCCGGATCCATTCCAGGTTTTTGGCAGCCAGCATGCTTCTTTAACCAAATGACTGTGCTTCCCAGAATGCCTGGCCCACTGCTCCACCTCCACCCTTGCAGGACAAGGTTGGGTGGAGGATAGGCAACACCTGTGGCTGCAGGTGCAGCAGTCAGCACACCTGAGGAGTGTGCTCGTTAAACAGCTTTAAAAGCCTCAGTCTCACTTCAGTCCAGCGCTGGTCATCGTTTGCAGTGTTCCTGTTTTTGACTAGTCCCTGGTCCCTGGTTCCTTGCCTTTGTACCTACTTCCTTGTTCCTGTTTTCTTGTTTCCTCCGCCCTGAATTTCGGATTCATGCGCTAATTGATTTCTGCTCCCTTGATTTCCCTTTTTGTCTTCCCCTGTTTGCAGGCAGCAATTCTCAGTGCTTTCCCCTTTTAGATGCAGCCCAGTTTGTCTGTGTTCTATATTTCTTTGACTCTGTCCTTTGCTGCTGTTACCCATTTGCCTTAGCCTTCCTCTTAGTTTAGTTTCCTGTCTTTTCCTTGGAAGGGTAGGGAGAAGTTTGCATAGGTTATTTCGTTTTTCCCTGCTCCTGATCCTTACTTTCTAGAGGATCCATTCCATGTTTTCCATTGCACTTCTGCATCCATTTCCCATTTGATCATTAGGTGTGGTGTGTGGTGGTAGCTAGCTCCTGTGTGAATGCTTATGTTTTCCCCACTATTTGTAATCCCTATTCCTACTTAGGTATTTAGTTTTCTGCAGCGGATCACGCTCCGCTGCCTTCCAGTCTCCGCCCTTGCCCTGCCGGGCTCTCCACATTGCAGCGGATCTCGCTCTGCTGCCTTCCAGTCTCCGCCCTTGTCCTGCCGGGCTCTCCACATTGCAGCGGATCTCGCTCTGCTGCCTTCCAGCCTCCGCCCTTGCCCTGCGGGCTCTCCACATAGCAGCGGATCTCGCTCTGCTGATTCCCAGCCTCAGCCCTTGTCCTCTGGGCTCCCTGCCCGGCAGCCTGCCTCATTCCGGCTGCCTACAGCCCTTGTTCTCTGGACCTCCCTACTTCTCCCATTGCTGTTATAGCCTTTCTGGGTCCCAGATTCATCAACAGGATTCGTGGGCTAGCTGACATTCAAGAGGTGTATCTCGTCCTCGTGAGTACAGTTCCTAAGTTCCCTTATGTAATACCATCAAGAGTGTTAGTACACAGATCCTGTCATTGCTGGCCCTCCACGTGGGTTTAGCGCTGTCAGTACCTGTAACAGCATTGGGGGTAAGGCGCTTGCCGACTTTCCTCGCGGTCAGGTGCTTACCCCACATCCCTTTTCATATATTGGTTTTGATGTCACACTCTATTTTGCACTCCTGGGTTCTAGCATACCTGAGTCGTTGTTCCTGGGTGCACATTTCCCTTGCCATATTCGCTGCCTTAGTACTCGCCTGACTAATCCTGACAGTATGACCAGCCCAAAATTCCCATTGAATATGGCAAGTTTAAGAAAGAAAGGCAGCAAGGCCTCTAACAAGTTTGTACAGAAAGCTTCCCCTACATTTACCTGTGACAATCAAATCACTAGTCCTGACTCCAATGAACTCCTTGTCACGAATGGGCATTTACGTGCAAAGTATTTTTCCCATAGGATGGCACATCCTACATGGCCTGATCCTAGTTCTATCTTTGGTTTTGATCCCGATTCTATGTCAGCACAAGCCTTAGCCGCAGAAAACAACACACTGTTAGACTTATTATACGAGAGTACCTCTGTTGTTGAACCCCATGATTCCAGTTGTGCTTCACCTCAGATAGAACAGTTTCATGGTACAAACATAACGAATGGAGGAGTTCCTTGCATAACTTCAGTTTTCTACCCTCAGTCCAAATACTTCTTTGCACAAGTACATACGGTAGTCCCTAATGTCAAGAGGTCTAAGGTCAATAGATTGCTTAAGGGTAACACAGACCAAGTTAGTATGAGAAAGTATAAATCTCAGAACCCGAAAGCAGTTGAGGATAATGCACAATCGGTGCACATCCAGATTGCTAGTGCAGGATCCAGCCCTGATGCCACTATGCCTCCCCCTGTGCCTACTGATAGTGATGTACAGTTAATGCAGGGCATGCTAAGAGCTAAGCTTGAGGAGTTAACACAAGAATTCATTTCTTTACAAGAGGAGAATAAGATCTTGCACGCATTCCTGAATACACCTCTTACTTTATCCATTGATGTTGATGAAGTGAACACAGTTCAGCCCCTGAGTGCAGAGACTTTGGTAAACCATGATAATTGCCAATATGTTAGATCTATTGGAAGTGAAAGTCTTTCTTCTAGCACAGCGCTCAATCAAGCACAGTTTCTAACAATTGTTCTGCTGATTGTCAGGGATTGCAGTTAGCTGAAGATTTACAAGCCACTCCTTTACCTATAGTTTCCTGTGTAGCAGTCTGTCATAATTCTGAGCTAGCACACATACAAGCTTCTGATCTCCAATCACAATACACAAAGGTGGCATACACACATTCAGTCACTACAGTAGGCTTAGGTCCTGCTCTTGATACAGCTGCTGAGACTGAAGTAGATGTTAAAGCTGATGTGGAAGACGATCTTACCTCTGGGTTCACTCTTCCTTCTGCCAATTCTGATCAATACGAACAGTCAGAGACAGTACAGATTTCATGTTCTGATGAACTCATTCCACAGTATACAGAACCAAAAGACCAGCAGGCGATTCCTGAACTGTTGATTGTTAATCTGCCTCTTTCAGAAGCTAAGACAGAGGAATGGACAATTGACGAAATCCTGATTAACAGAGACTTTACTATGGTGATTCCACTGGTTGATTTTGACTTCCACAAAGAAAGAGACTCTGTGTCACCCACTAAAGAAAAGGACTGCAAGGGTACAGTTCAGTCCTTGGTTACTGGAGCCAAGGAGTCTAATGCCCTAAAGGTGCCCTCCATTCCTGAGCCACTAATGTGTCTATCAACTTCTGAGACTTCTGTGTGTCCTCCTACAACCATTGACTCTTCTATGATCCAATCCACAGCCCTGCAGTCATCTTTGGTACACGTGTCTTCAATAAATGAACCGCTGCCATGTCTGCCATTTAATCAAGAGCCTCCACCATGCACGGGGTTAGTCCCAAAGACCCTGACATGTTTGGATTCAGCTACCGAGACGGCTCCAACTCGCATGCCTTCAGCTTCAAAGTTTCCTCTGGCCTGCCTGTCTTCAGCTACAGTGACTCATCCAGAAGATCATCCTTCAGCCAGAGAGCCTCCGGTCCATCATATGTGCATGTCTTCAGTTCCAGAGTTTATTGCTTGTTTGCCTTCAGTTCATGATACACCGGTATCCTGCTTAGCTTCGCTTCCAACATCAGAGGTATACCTGTCTACACCATCAGATCCTGCTATATTTTCTACTGCTCCAGACAGTCCTCCTGAATCCCAAACATTTACTGTCGATGAACGTTTAGATTGCCTTTCTTTTGCTTCAGGAGGAGCACCAGAATGCCTGCCTTTTCCACAAGGCGATTCTCCCAACTGCTTCACTTTAGCATCAGAGCCTCCTAAAAATGCAGCATCAGAGTTTGAGACTTTTGCCAGCTCCCGCTTCAGAGTCATCAAGCTGGACCAAGTGGTGAGTCAGAACCACTCACCTGGGTGTGCACAGGGGGTGGTGCAGACCGGCGTATTACCTACAGAACTTGTGCAACAGAATTCCGCCAAGAAGCACCAGTTGGGTGCTAGTAGCCAAAGGAAGGGAATGACTGCTGCAGTTCAAGATGTGTCTGTTATTGCTCCTTCTGCGAGTGTGCCTGAAATACCAAGTACTGTGTCTATCACTCCTATCAGTATGCCAAACGTCCCTGCTGTTGTATCCAACGTGCAACAAAGTGGCTACACGACTGTCACCAGGAGTACCAGCCTCGTACAACCCATGGGACTTCCAGGCATCCAAGGCGTAGAATATGTGCAGTCAAACCTTAATCATTTTCAACCACAAGCCTTTTCCCAGATGGATGACAGAAAAAGATCTGAACCTCTACCTGAGCCGCCACCTTCTCTAATGGCTGAACATGAACATTTCCTGAAGCCAGCAACTTCCTCACCTCCCGCATGTCCGCTCTCGGCGGAAAGGCTAACAGAACTTCTACCATCGTCTAAGGCAAGTTGCACCAGCCTGCCTCCCTCCTCACAGACTTACAAGGGTCCAATCCCAGTGACTGAGCTTCCTGGACCTTCCAACTCTGCTCCAGGTCCTGCAAGTTCTTCATGCCTTTCTTCGAACCATGAGTCTCTTCCTCACCAGAAGTCACCGTTTCCATCAGTATCACCTCCAAAGACAACACACTCCTATCATGGAAGCCCATCTGCCTTTGCCCACATGCCACCACCTCCAAAGAAAAAGCACTCCCATCATGGAAAGAAGAAGTCTCGTACGGGTGGCGGGCACCCGAAGAGGGCCGTAGGAGGGGGTATACTGTCACGACTCGCTCCCTTCGCTCCCGTTCCCGCCACTTGGGGGCATGTTTTGGGGCTTATTCCTTGCTGGACATTTCCTCCGAACCTAATGCCACAGTGCTGTAATGAATTGGGAGCGCTAAATCCCTATTTTCCAAACTACTTCCCTTCCGGATCCATTCCAGGTTTTTGGCAGCCAGCATGCTTCTTTAACCAAATGACTGTGCTTCCCAGAATGCCTGGCCCACTGCTCCACCTCCACCCTTGCAGGACAAGGTTGGGTGGAGGATAGGCAACACCTGTGGCTGCAGGTGCAGCAGTCAGCACACCTGAGGAGTGTGCTCGTTAAACAGCTTTAAAAGCCTCAGTCTCACTTCAGTCCAGCGCTGGTCATCGTTTGCAGTGTTCCTGTTTTTGACTAGTCCCTGGTCCCTGGTTCCTTGCCTTTGTACCTACTTCCTTGTTCCTGTTTTCTTGTTTCCTCCGCCCTGAATTTCGGATTCATGCGCTAATTGATTTCTGCTCCCTTGATTTCCCTTTTTGTCTTCCCCTGTTTGCAGGCAGCAATTCTCAGTGCTTTCCCCTTTTAGATGCAGCCCAGTTTGTCTGTGTTCTATATTTCTTTGACTCTGTCCTTTGCTGCTGTTACCCATTTGCCTTAGCCTTCCTCTTAGTTTAGTTTCCTGTCTTTTCCTTGGAAGGGTAGGGAGAAGTTTGCATAGGTTATTTCGTTTTTCCCTGCTCCTGATCCTTACTTTCTAGAGGATCCATTCCATGTTTTCCATTGCACTTCTGCATCCATTTCCCATTTGATCATTAGGTGTGGTGTGTGGTGGTAGCTAGCTCCTGTGTGAATGCTTATGTTTTCCCCACTATTTGTAATCCCTATTCCTACTTAGGTATTTAGTTTTCTGCAGCGGATCACGCTCCGCTGCCTTCCAGTCTCCGCCCTTGCCCTGCCGGGCTCTCCACATTGCAGCGGATCTCGCTCTGCTGCCTTCCAGTCTCCGCCCTTGTCCTGCCGGGCTCTCCACATTGCAGCGGATCTCGCTCTGCTGCCTTCCAGCCTCCGCCCTTGCCCTGCGGGCTCTCCACATAGCAGCGGATCTCGCTCTGCTGATTCCCAGCCTCAGCCCTTGTCCTCTGGGCTCCCTGCCCGGCAGCCTGCCTCATTCCGGCTGCCTACAGCCCTTGTTCTCTGGACCTCCCTACTTCTCCCATTGCTGTTATAGCCTTTCTGGGTCCCAGATTCATCAACAGGATTCGTGGGCTAGCTGACATTCAAGAGGTGTATCTCGTCCTCGTGAGTACAGTTCCTAAGTTCCCTTATGTAATACCATCAAGAGTGTTAGTACACAGATCCTGTCATTGCTGGCCCTCCACGTGGGTTTAGCGCTGTCAGTACCTGTAACAGCATTGGGGGTAAGGCGCTTGCCGACTTTCCTCGCGGTCAGGTGCTTACCCCACATCCCTTTTCATATATTGGTTTTGATGTCACACTCTATTTTGCACTCCTGGGTTCTAGCATACCTGAGTCGTTGTTCCTGGGTGCACATTTCCCTTGCCATATTCGCTGCCTTAGTACTCGCCTGACTAATCCTGACACTACCCCAGGAAAGTCAAGGTGGACATCAAGAGGAGGTGATAGCCCCATGGGGCATAGCAATGCTCCCTCGTGCCAATATTGTGGGTATGACCTGCCGCACATGGGTGACTGTCCAGCCAAATCGAGAACCTGTGGCCGGAGTAACACACCAGGACATTATGCAAGAATGTGCAGAGCAACAGCACCTGTCGCAGTGTCGAGAGGGCCCGAAAGGGTTGGCAGAGGCAGCACTCGGAGAGTTAGGGGTGTATCATCCATTGAACAAGGTATGCAGGACCTAAACATTGCCGAGGTGGAGGAGGAGGAAGATGAAATCTTCTTCATCTCAAGTATAGCTGAAGGCCCCGGCAGAAGACGACAACCCAAGTGCACAGTTAACATTGGGGAAACACCCACACCAGTCTTGATAGACACTGGAGCGTCCGTCTGTGGTTGGCGACGGAACACTACAACGCACTCCCTGGTCCACCAAGCCTGGCCGAGTCCACAGCACGTATATACGCTTTTGGAGGACACACACCGCTCCCCATCCAAGGAGTATTCGTGGTCCCAGTCACTCACGGACAAAATCGAATAAGAGCGAGGTTCTTTGTCACAGATGTGAGCCCGAATTCCCTTCTGAGTTGTGCTGCAGCTGAGGCATTGGACATTGTACACTTCTCATTTGCGGTCTACCACACTGACTTGGAGTCGTTTTGAGACGATATTCAGAGGCATAGGGAAACTAAAGGCTGACCCAATACGCCTCCACATTGATGGGTCTGTGAGACCAATGGCTCTCAAACACCGCCGTGTCCCTTTCCATCTGAGGACACAGGTGGAACGCGAGCTACAATCCCTGATATGATAGACAAGGACATCATTGAGAAGGTAGAGGGACCCACCCCGTAGGTCTCCCCGATCGTGGTAGCCCCAAAGCCCAAGCAGCCGGGTGTGGTACGCATCTGCGTGGACATAAGGCTTCCCAACCTAGCAATCAAAAGAGAGCGCCACATAACACCCACCCTGGACGACATCATTGGGGAGCGTCAAGGGGCAAAAGTGTTCTCAAAACTGGATTTGAGATCCGGGTACCATCAGTTAGAGCTCCACCCCGAGTCAAGATACATTACAACGTTTACGACTCACGAGGGGTTATACCAATATAAAAGACTCATTTTTGGTATCTCTTCCGCGGCAGAGGTCTTCCAGAATACCATCAGGGGAGCCCTCTCTGGACTCAAGGGCGTGATAAACATGTGGGATGACATTCTGGTCTTTGCCCGTTCCGAGGCTGAACACCTAAAGCGCCTGGAAAGCACACTGGTGAGGCTGCGCGACCTAGGGTTGACACTGCACAAAGAGAAGTGTGAGTTCCTGAGGGACAGGCTGGAATTTTTCGGGTTCGACATCCACGCGGGGGGCATCTCACCTGATCCCGAAAAGGTGAAAGACATCCGGGAAGCGACCCCGCCAACCTCAGTCCACACACAGATCATTTTACCAATTGGCCAGCAAGAGACACACTGACTGACATAGGCGGAGAAGTCCTTGGAGGCTCGCTGATGCAGGACCTGGCCAAAAGTGGGACATATTCTGGGTGGAGAAATAATTGAAGAGGCACTTGTCTCTGAGCTTGAACAAAACCTGAGGGATCTGCAACTTATATACACAGGAGAACCACACTTTGGAAATGCTGGGTATTTGTGGAAGACTTTTATACAACCAAAACTATGACCACAGACAAAGTGGGTTCCAGAAGTGAAAGGCTTGTGACAGTGATAGTGGGAACAAGAATAAGTGTTTTGTATCTGCATGCAGGACCAAGCTTGGAAATTAGAAACATAACCTCTATCCGTGCAATGGCCTGTAGTGACAATTTCCATGTACATTAGTTAAGTACGATAGAGTTTGCAGAGAACTTTGAATGTGATATGGGTATAAAAGAATAAGTGAGTCACTGTGGAGAAGGTTTTAATAGTGTTTTATCCTTTCAGAATGGTGAAAGTAGTGTGGGAACCCCTACAGAACTAACACATATAATAGAAAACAACGGTTATTTATGATTTTACCAAACCAAATTACAGTGTGGTACATTTCATCGTGGCCACAATACCGAAAAAACACAGAACTTTTTAATTTTTTTATTTTGGGGGGGTCCGCCACCCAAGGCCCCAATTTTTACACCCTTATAATGCCTGCCCAACCCCATCCCGACTCATTTTAACCACTTACCCCACTACCCCATATATACATGTAATATATATTTTCCGTATTTTTCGGTGTTATGTACCTCTGTGAAATGTACCACTCTGTTCTGTTTTCGGTAAAATGACTGGGTACCGAAAACAACTTGTCCATGACCAATGAAGGGTTTGATCAAAGAGAAGAGGGTTCATTGCACCACACTTTACTCGATGTTGATAAGCGGATACATTGTACTTCTCCCACCATTTCCGGCCCTGAATACGAAGTTGAGCTCCTTTGTCGATTTATATGATAAAATATATAACAAAGTAAAAGCTCACACCATACTACTCAGTGAAAAGAATTGGAAACTGGAACTTCAAACTGCAATTCTATACCAAGCAAATCCTAATTTAGGACATGTAACTACATCTTTGATAAATCCTACTCAAACTCCTGATCTTAGAGATTCATTGAGTAGTACATGTCACCTTGGGACACTGGGCGGCAATGAGGGTGGCACAAGCAGAAACAGTTCCAAATCTGAGTCACTCAAAAAAGCTGGTGATACAAGATGCAAGAGTATGGACTCTGATCTTGAAATAATGGCATAATTCAGCCTACTATTAGGCCGCCAACAGCACATCACTGCCCTTGTGCACTTTTCCTGCTTCCTCCCACTAACTCAACCTCCCCTCCCGTTTCAGAGCCGCCAGAGCGCCAAGGAACCACTCCGGTGGTGATAGTGTGCGGTACAAATGTCCTTTAATATTAACATTAACATATTAACATCCTATCTTGAAATACATTGGAGCTAGCATATGTTGTGTTAAATGCCATTGGAAACATTTTGAAAGATGAAAATGGTAAATACTAAATAAATCTAGCCAAGACAAACAGCTTAATGTTGGCTATCAACGTTCCTCTGGAAGGCACATCAGGGAAATATTTAAGTCAGTAGAAAAAGGTAGAGGTAGGATTCTGAACAAGAAAAATAAAACAAAAACAGGAACGAGCAATACAAAAAAATGTCCAGAAAATACCTCAGAAACTTCAATATTGAGGAAATGTTGAAAGTACGGCTAGCAGTAGTACAAACAAAATACAGTAGCCACCAATACTACATTAGACACAATTGCCCAAACTTTGTTTGGATAGAAACTGTTTTGACAGAAAACTGTCAACTAAAGGGGTAAAAGAATTGCGAGAGGACAACCTGGGAGGGAAAACTATGGAGATAGCAATCCAGACAGTTATAGTACCTAACCGAGTTACAGAGAACATGGCAAACTCCATGCTGAAATCAGTAAAGTTTGTCGACCAGGGAAACATAATTGGGAATGTTGACAAGAATAAGGGTCTAGAGAGATTTGGGGTGAGGTGACACATATTAAGTTTATGCAGGAAAATCAAATCTGTTCAAATCAATATCTTAGCACTAAATTTGTGCAAATTAGTAATTTGAGAAATGATGCCACGATGGGCACTTCACTCCTGGAGCCTGGCACTCAGTGAAACCAGAACTGTTCACAACGAACCAACTGTCAGTTGAATGTGAATCTGCTAAAAAAAAATATATATTGGCCAAATGTAAAACAATATAGTAATGAGCATAATAGTGACAGAATAACAAAGGTCCAGACGAGAGGAGAGATTAGTGTTGATCCTTGTGTAAAATTGAGCAGAGACTGCGGAATCCAGCAATGGGATGAACATAGAGGTGTTATTCAGGGATGGGAAGAATACCGTGGTATGAGTGATGAAAACAATAATCCCTTTAGTGTCCTGAGAAATACATGGATAATGGATAATCAAGGATACATACGAGCAGATAATGTTGCAATGACGAGTCTGCAGCCAGAAGTGTTAACAACAGTTAACTGAATACAAGCAGTAGCACAACATAATAAAGTTGGCATTTGCTTATACAGCAAAGAGACATGCATTTGTCTGAATAGAGCCAGTATTCTGGCAATCCTCTAAGAGGTTCCTAGACTGAGGGCACTATATACCCACGACATAGATAGGGTTGAATTTAGTGATCAGATGAGAATGGACAGGTGTAAGGTTTGCTTTCCCTCTAGATTAGTGAGAAAGTTGATATTAAATAAGAAAGAGAGGTTTACAGAATTGAAGTATTGTCTGTTCAGAAGAAATGGGCTTGAGAGAACAAACTATGAGGAAAATTAGTAAACGAAGAAATAACATATTGGTTTAAGTGAACCTAACGTGGAATTCACAGAGAGAGGCGGAATGATCGAAAAGAAAAATGAAGAGTCCTCAAAGTAGATAGATTGGGCCTGGATGAAAAGTACCTTAAATGAGAAAAGTCAAGGAGCAGGTGGACAGATTACAGGCATACCTTTAGCAAAAACTACGAGCTAACGGTAGCCAGTTGGAATCCTAGAGTAACAACAATCTGTTTGTGAATGAAATGTTGGTTAAAGACTTGAACACATCAAATTGTATACTTATCCAGGAAACATGGCTACTGGAATGTCCAGTCCTGGGTGACTATCAAGTATACATTCAAGAAGGTAAACCCAGTATGGGTGGGAGGCCATCCGAAGAACTGTTGTCCATCAGATGGCCTCAGTGTAAATATGATGGATTTACACATTAACCTTATGCCATGACCCGGTCAATCTGGCCACTGCCCATGGCCACCGGCTATAACTTAGTCACCAAAGGTATATCACTATTTTTTGTACCTACATTATGACACTTGTCAAAAAATAAAACACAGACACATTTGCAAAACCATGCTTTCAGGTCCTTGTCAATGCCCCATACACAAGTTGGTTGGAAACACTAAAAAAGTGTCAAAATGTATAAACATAGAATAATCATTTAATTTAGCCCCCACTTGACAAAACCTATGGTCTGTGTACTTGAGACTATGGTACAACTCAGCCTAGTAGAAATAACATCAATGTTTGACCCAATTGCTTTCTGGAAAATAATTTGTTGCGCCCACTGGGGCTGTACAACTTATGTGGAATGACAATTTTTGGGTGATTAAGAACGTGATAAGCATGATTTTTCCATAGTGCATTTCGATTGCATGGTGACCATGCAATGCCAGCACATTGAATATTTGAGAATACATACAAGTGAGACCTCGAGGCATTAGATGGTAGACTAAAAGTCTGACTGGAGCAAAAGACGCCCACTGGGGAGTAACGAGTAATATACACGAGATTTTTATTCTACATTGTAAGAGACTTATGCGCTGCTGCTCAATTCTAGAGTCCTCTAAGTTGCGGTTTCCACAGCGTAGCCATGCATGACGCGATGTATAGTTTTTTTTAGTTATTTGTGAGATATTTTATCTTTGATCCAAAAAATAATAATAATAATAAAATTTGATATTTAAACAGCAGAACTGGGACTGTAATCTGACACTAAATAATTGAGCATCAAATGTTTTATTTGAACATGTAGTGAATTATTTAACTAAAAAGAGTATATGCCTATACAATTTGACTAGTCCAATATGGCTGCCAGTTTTTAGTATCTGAAAAGACCAACATAGATTGATCACATGATCATGAAAGAGTAGGTTTTCCTTCCTGTTTGACTCTAGATAAACAGCTCAGAAGCCTTAGGCTGCAAATTTGGCCTGAAGAAGACCCTGGGTTGGGATGGAACACGTTGCACTAACACTACGACTATGGATCCAAGCAACAATTTGAAAGTCTATGCTGACTTGTGTTTCTTTTAATGTTTTTTATTGAATAAAAGTTACACTTTAGCACTATTTTGGGATTTAGTGCTTTTGCTTCAAGCTGTATGGTGGGAGTGTGTTTTTTTACATACAAGTGCACTTCACTGAGATACAGTTTAATTTGCTAGAATTGTGACGTTTTTTCCAACCTGCAAAAGCACTTGCTGATAGAGGTTTGAATGCACCACGGAAAAGACGTTTTTTTAGTGATATATATATATATATATATATATATATATATATATATATATATATATATATATATATATATATATATATATATATATATATATATATATATATATATATATATATATATATATATATATATATATATATTTTTTTTTTTTTTTTTTTACAGGGCCTGCGGTAGCGGCCATGTAGTTATGGTTAAGTTGCTAAACCCATAGGAAGAGCACTTTTTGGGCGGCTTATAACTTCGCTCCCCCTGGACAATTCCTCACCAAACTTTGCAAAAACAGTATATGGCCCACTCTGAATTTATTTGCAAAGTTTGGTAAGGTTTGGTCCAGGGGGGGCAAAGCTAAATTTCTTTTTTTTCACATAGACTGAATGGAGAAAACATTTTTGTTGCACCTACAGCCCAAACCGCTGGATATATTTTCACCAAATTTCTGGCAGGAGAGGCGGCTTTGTCCTGAAAGTGTTCTTTTGTAAATTTGGTGAAAATCCATCCAGTAGTTTTTTTGAAAAACAATCAAAAAATAAATTAGTGATATCTATGGCCGCTCCGTGGACACACTTCCCTGTTCACTCCGCGGACAGGAAACTGATTGGATAATTGTGTTGTGTCGTGTCCACGGACACGCGACGTGTTCTCTGATTGGCCGGGATGAGGCATGAGGTGCGTCAAATTGTTTTGATGTGCCTGCCATATTGGATGCGCGGACATGCGCTGGAAGTGAGCATAAATCCAATTTTGGAGTGTGTTGGTGTGTATGAGTGCTTGGAGAGGGTGGGGGAGTAAGAGATGGGTCAAATGCTGTATTTGTTTAGGTGGGAGAAGGCTGTGATGTGTTCACGATGTCCACGGTCACCGCGGTTGTCCGGGGACATACTAAACATTGGGCGCACTACTGGCTATTTTAGTTCAGTATGATGTCGGTTTTGGGTCGTTAGAAGAGCATTGGGTGAAGAGGGTATGTATTGAAGAGTTAGTACGTTGGTTGTAATTAATTTTTAGAATGTTAATTGAAGTGCGTAGTTTTGCGGTGGATGTATTATGTTTTTGGGTTGTGGTCATTTGGTAGGTGTTCGTTTATATGAGTGTGTTATGCTGCGGTGGTTGTGGCCAGGGCGTAGAGTCTTGATGCATGACCGAAAACCGTACCAAACATTTTGATTGTGGTATGTGGGCTGCTTAGAGGATATGTTTTAAAAAATGTGAGTACTGATTGGTGTGTTACGCTGCAGTCGTTGTGGCCAGGGCCAAGAGTCTTGGGTGCATGGCAGAAGGCCGTAAGCCATAGGCCATGCACCCAAGACTCTAGGACCTGGCCACAACCACTGCAGCATAATTCTACAATGCCAAACATTTTGATTGTGGTATGTGGGCTGCTTAGGGGATATGTTTTAAAAAATGTGAGTACTGATTGGTAGTAGTGTAATAGTGTTTATAGGATAGTGAGATGATGCGTGTTTGTTTGTTTGTTGGATTGTGTTCAGATTGTTGGCATTGAAGACTCTAGGCATTTTGTTATATTTATTGGTGAGGTGTTTGTTTGCATGGGTGGGTTATGTTGCAGTGTTTGTGAGTTTAATTATTATACACTTACTTTTCCTTTGTTGAGGCTGTATGAAGAGTTTTGGCCATACCAAACCATGAATTCAAGATTGAAGTGTTGGGCAAGAAGTGCTGCAGCATAAGATACCCATGGAAGCAAACATTTTGGATTGTGGTTTATGGTCAGGTGTTTGCTTGAATGTGTGTGTTATGCTGTGGTGTTTGTGAGTCCAATCATTATATACTTACTGTTTGACTTTTTGTGGTTGTATGCAGTTTTTTCATGACATGGGTAGTTGGAGCACACATTTTTTTCAATCACTGTGATAAAAGAAAAAATCACATGTTAGTGTAGGTAGTTTATAATGAGTATTGCATTGCATAGTAGACATTTCTGTTTTTTGTCAACCCTCATAGTTAGTACTTTAGAAGTACTATAGTTCAAACCAGTGTACTGTACAATTTGCTCAGTTCCTGTGTTTGTTGATTAAATCATTGGGTCAGTGGGAAAAAAAAATCCATGCTGGATTAAAAAAAAAAAAAACTTTCTGCATTGTGGTACAGTATATTTCTTTCATTGATTTGAATAGGAGGATTTGAATAGGTGTATGTTTTTTCATTTGGATGTGTTGGTAGTATTGTTGCAATTAGATAGCAGTTGGTGTATTCTATTTGTTTATTTCTTTTTCCATTTTAGTGGTATTCATCTAACTCTTGGCTTGGTGCAGATGTTTGGGACAATTATATACTTGTTGGCGTATTCTACCTGTTTATTTCTTGTTTAATTTAAGTGGTCATTATTTATCTGTTTCTTTGTTGCAGATTCTTGGGGCAGTTAGATACCTGTTGGCGTATTCTAACTGGTCATACTTTTGAATTTCAAGTTTTCTTTATGTTCATACACAGATTAGTTATTACATTTTGGTTTTCAAGATTTGCTGGTAATCTCTGCTTTAGAGAAGTGGTACTATCATTACATTCGAACCATTCAGAATTCCTTTTTATATATGCAGTTTAGTGACCTGCATTGGTTGTGGCTCCTGTGTGGTAGATTATACCTATTGTGAAGGTTTTCTTACCAAATGATACTTGACCATGTGTGGATCCAGTCAGCTTGCAGTTGTTTTTGGTACCATCTGCATAATAACGTAAACGCATTACTATTATGTATTTACTATGTGTCTGTATTTGTAAGGTGGAACGATTATCGGAATTGCAGGTAGTGCATAATCTGTCATGGTTTGCATTTTGTACAAGATGCTGAAATGGAATGGATTCACAGTTAGGTATAAATACATACACAAAGCGTTAATTAGGAACTTCTTCTTGTACCACATGCCTTCAAAGAGTGCATGTATGTTTCCACATGTATGAAATCTGGAAGATTTCATTTATAGGTATGTTTTTGTTTTCTAGTACTTGTAGCAAGTACATTAGACATTCTTGTGGATCTTCTTGTGAGTTTATAGTGAATTTGACCATTCCAGCACAGTAGTCCAATTCCTGCCTTACTCCAGAAACACTGTAAGTGTTGTCAGGATTGTTGGGTGCATTTCTATGAAGGACTAACCTTTGCAAACACAATTGGTCTGTACTGTGTAAGTAAATGTTGTCAATAATTGGTGGCAATTGGAATATGATTTGTATTGCTACATATGCCTAGCAATCTAGACCAGTTGTATTTAAAATATTGAATGGACCTTACAGTTCTGTGTCCAAGTATTCTGTTGGGCATGTGTGTTGCTTCTTTGAAGAGATAGTTGAGTTATTTTGAGCAATAGATTTATCTTTGGATGTGGTCCTTGATGAAGTACTACTTTCTTTTACTTTCTTTGGAGGAATTGCTGTGAGATCCTGCACAGATTTAGTCTGAAGTAGTTTTCTTTTACAACGTTTTGCTTTTTTCGGAACAGGATAGGTTTTTAGATGGGGTGTAGAGTGAACGTAGTCTAGTGTATTCTAGACTGCAAGGATTATCAGCTTTTACTTTACTTGCATCAAAGTTGATTAGAAATAGTCTGGCAAGTGCAGTGAGCATGGTAGTGCTACATAGCTCATGCATTCTTTAAAGACTCTGATACCAATATCTCTCAATGCTTTATCTAAGGTAAGACCTTGTGATTTGTGAATGGTGACTGCGTATGCTAGAGTTAGAGAAAATTGTTCTCTGTGTACAAACATGTGTTTGAAAAGAAGGAAGCGGAACATCCTATCCTTTTAACTTCGGATAGTTTGTCAAAGAGAATATTGATAGATTGAATATTGTTGTCATATGGGTATGTTTGAAAGCCAACAACTGTACCACGTGCTCCATTAACTAGTCCTTGGTCCACGTCAAGGTTACGTTTAAGCATTACTCTACAGTTTAAAGATAATTTTAATATTTGCCCCAAACCAACTGTGTTAGAGATAGAGTTTTCCAAGATGTTTAGCCTTGTTGTGGCTTGTTGACACATGGGTAGAGTCATACCATGTACATCCATTTTGTCTGTGGAGGCAGTTTGAACTATTGGTTGCATTTCTTTTTTTAACATTGTTTCATTACAACAGCTTGCAAGAGTTGGAATCAAGGACATACAATTGACATTTCTGTGTGCTAATTGTTCCATGACATCAGTAGCACCTGCATTATGACCATAGAGTGCATGAATGTGCCTGGTTTTTAATATAGTTTGGCTTCTTGAGATAGTACACCAATTCTAATAATTTTTAACATGTTGGCGTATGTCGGGTCAGCAGACTGCTGCATATTTTCCGTTAATTCTCTGTATTGGAAATGTTGCCAAAGGTTGACATTTCCTATGCTGCTAAGAGTTTTACGGCACAGTTTGTGCCCTACAGTTTTAAAAATAGGTTCAGCTTTCACTGGTGTTAATTGAAGAAAATCTCCAAAAACAATAATGTGTTTTCCCTCAATTATCTCTTTGTAGTCTGTTTTGAGGACCTCTTGTAGTCTGAGGTGAATTAAAGCAACATTTAGTTGGAGACTATGCTCACCTCATCTATTAGCAGAATTTTCATTTCTTTGAAAACTGCATAGTTCCATTGCAGCTTCTGTAGAAAGTTTGTAATAGTCTAGTGTTGGTGTTCTACTGGAAGGAGTAGTAATTGGTGTAAAGTGACACAGCCTATGTTGTAGGCAGCTAAACCTGTGGAGAAGTTACAACAGCTAACTGTTGTTTGTCAGTTGTTTGAGGAACTTTCTGATGATTTTGATTAGAATGTTTTGCGTGAACCAGCTTGACCACTTACGTATAACAGTATAGGTTTGTTATCTTGGCAGGTGCAGTTTTTATTTTCATGTTGTACACCATGTTCACTTTGTTTTGTTACTTCTTGGAAAATGCTATGCTGCTCAGTGTTCAGTTGTGATTTCAGTACAGCAAAGCTTCTGTAGATGGCTCATACTTTTTTTTTACTTCTGTCATGGCTAATTCTGCCTCATTTGCTATTCGTGGCTGTCAAAGTGGTTCTTGGCTTCCTGTTACAGAAGGTTGACTACTGTCAGGAGTGTCCATATCTAGTTGGGCCTGGAGTTCTTCTTCATGTTGTTGTTCATTGTGCAACATTGATTGGTACTGTGTAAAGTTTACGTCTGTTATAGTGCTTTCATTTGCTTTGAAAGTGTCTTCATAGGAGTCATACGTATCCAGTAACTCTTCTTCTTTTCTCCATGGCTTAAAAAGTTGTAGCAGAGGCATGTAATACAGTTCTTTTATGTTGAGGAGTTTTTAATGACAATTAGATATGATTGATTAAGCAGCGTTTGGTAAGTTTCACTAAACTGCCTTCACAATTTGCTACTCTGTATCTACCTTTCTTTTCATCTGGTTTAATATTATTTTTGTATGTGAAGTTTTGGCTACATGGTAGCAACAATTGTTTTCCAAAGTGGTACTCCTGTTTGGGTAGTATGTGTCCAATAAATTGTTTTTCAAAATGTCCTGATTGTTGGGATCATTTTTGGCTATTGTTTCCATGTCCTCATTTGATTTGAGAACTTTTTTTCTAGATTTAGCAAGACTTAGCCATACTATATTATCAGATTTGCCATACAAGGCAGTACCAGTTAAATGGTCTGCAGCTTCATAGCAGCCACATTCTCTATGAGAGAGCATTTTTATGCCTAAGCTGTGCAATTTCTGTGATAGTGTTTTGGAAGATGATATGCGTTCCCAGAGGTCCTGATACTCTATTTTCTCTGCTTTGGTTAAATGGGCTGTGAAATATCGTGCAACTGCAGTGGAATTGTCTGCAATGTACTGCACATCTATGTTTGCATTCCATAGGAGGGCAATGATTGCATTGTAATCATTGATGTATTTTGATTCTTCTGTTCTTGTTATGTAATATGTGTTCTTAGGTGATTTACCTTTGACTCTATGTCTAACTGCAGTCATGAAGTTGTTTACTTGACCTGTTGTTGAAACTGGTCTAGAGAAACCAAAGCGGCATTTGGTGTAGTATTTGCCTTTGTTTTTATATTTGGGACGACAATATTTTCCACATTTGTGTCTTTGAAATTATACAATTTGTGCATGAGGGTCACTATGTGTTGTTTGTGAAGGGATTTCACAAGTGACATATTTTTGGATGAACTGCAAAACAGTGGCATCACTATCTAGACCAAATTTAGGGTCATCTTTAATCCACGAATGATGTGTGGTGCTACTCTGGCTTGGTATTCTTTTCTCCAAAAGAAGTGTTGCCCTTCTCCGAGGGGAGGAACAGTTTTATTACAAATGAAGTGTAGCATAGCAATGAAGCGATGATGGAAATATCTTGATACATTTACAGGATCTAGACAGCAGAGTTCTCCTGGTGTTTTTCTATCTATGTTTGTTTTGTTTGTGTTTGCTATGCATAGGAAATTGTGTAAATCTTCCCATGCATATACTGCACAACCTAATGTCACAAACCAAGTGGGTGGGCCAAGGTTTCTTATCATACAGCTTACATCTCCGTAATGTCGTAACCAGTATTCTTTGGTACCACGCATGTTTGCTAAAAGATTTGTAATGCTTGACTGTAAAATCTCATCTTTTTCTTGCACTTTTTATAGTGATTCCGTAGCTGACATATTTTGAAAATGGGTACCTGATTTCAATATGTGTGCAACTCCGTAGCATAGAGTTGCTAGTTCACTTTCAAAGAGAAGGTAGAATATGTATTCCACGTTTTGTCAGAATCTGGGGTCTTCAGAATACATTCGTAAAGTGCGGTATTCTGATGCTGTTATTTGTGTGGGTCTATCATCATACCTTCCACCTTTTCCAGTAGGAAAAGATAGAGGGAAGGCACGTGCTTCTATACTTTTTTCCAATATGCTGATTGGAGATCATTTGGCTTGTCACATTTGGTAAGTTTCCAGTGCATCATCTATGGTGTCTTTAGAGTGTAATGGGTGAATTGTATAATGGTCTTAAATATTGGATTCTGTGCCAGGATCTGAAAGTTGAAATTGACCAGTTTCTGATGACTCTTGAATTATTTCACAGGTTTCCCTCAGGTTTTCTTCAATATTAATTTCTCTGTAGTATTCATTGTTGTCTTTTAGATATTGCAGTGCTTGTCTAACTTTATGTAAGTCCACGAGTTGTTGTCAATTATTTTTGTCTTTTGTAGGTATGCCATTTACTAAGATAATTAAATATTGAACGTTTGGATGTTGCACTCCCAGAGTGTGTACATTTTCTTTGAGATCTAATGGCAAATAAACTGTGTTGCCACGAATGCCTTTCATTAATTCAGATGGAGGTAGTTTTGCTGTTTTTGGTTGAAAGCGTATTATTGCTTGAAATGGGTGCACTGTTTGAATTCTGATGCTCTCATACAAGTTGAGTTGTTGCAGGGGTTTTCGGAAGGGGAATAATTCCAATATATTTGTGATAGCATGTGAAGGTGTTTGGTTGTTGTCAAGTTTTGCATTGCAGTAACTGCAAATTAACAAGGGGTCTGTATTTCGTATTTGTTTTCTGCTATAATATAGAGAGCTAATTGTAACCATTTGGAATCTTCATTGTCTTCTATTTTGTATGTTATGTCTACAGTTTTTGTGCTATTTTTATAAAAAGTCCTTCGGCAACATACACACAAATGGTTGGGTACTTCGGCAGAAGTACTTTTAAACTTTAGTATTTCTTTTTTTATGTGTGTAATAGAAGGTTGCCATCTGTACAGTTGTTAGTAGTCTGTTGTAAATCTATTGCATTTTGTAAGTGGCTTTCAATTCCAAAATATTTTCTCTGGATATTCTCTATTTCTTCGAGTAGTTGTTTGGCTGTACCATGTAGAAGGTTGTTATTTAAGTTGGCTAGTGCTGAAGCGGGAGTTTTGGTACAGCACAGTTTATGGACCAGATTTCTTATAGTTGTATGGTGTGTTGATATCATTTTGATATGGTGGAAGGTGCATTTGCAAATAGGTCCACAAATGCAGGCTAATGAATGTCCTTGTAGTCCTGTGTATTTGCACACTGGACAGGGGTCCATATTTTGTAGTAGTTTAATATTGAATGTGTCTTTGCCTTTCACATTCTGATTGAGGAACTGGCATAAAGTTTTGAAAGATTTTTTTGGCAATGTTACACATTGATGTGCACGTCCGTTTGTAGTTGGACGTATTGGTTCAGTGGAATGGACAGGTGATTCTGAGTTTTCTGGGGATATTTGTGTGAGCAGCGTTTCTTATTCCATCATAGTATTATTAAGTTGTTCATACCCTCGTCCACTGCAATGTATGGCAATTGGGTTTATTTGCTTTGGTTTGAATGCTTTTTCATTGAAATATGGTTCTGTGCTCGTGGCGCGACCCCATTCACCTCCACAGATGTTTGTGAAGTTATGTTTGTTGATATTCTGTTTATTGAGAAGTCTTTTTTGTAGTTTAGTACTTAGTTTTGTTAGTGGTTTCATTCTGTTTAAAACTAATATAAATAATTTCCTTTTGAGAAGGATTGCACTGTCTATGAGAACTTCTAGGATTCATTTTCTATGGTAGGTTTTAAGGGTTGTGTGTGATTTCTCTCCTGTTTTTATAAGGTTCTGAAGGACTCTGTGGTGGAACATTTTTTGTAAAATGATTTGTTTGGTATGCTTACTTGCTGCTACATCAAGATTTATAGGTGCACTGTTAGCACTAGTGGTAGCTGCAGTCTTGTTAATCCCTTTCTGTTTCGTTTCACTGTATTAGCTGTTTTGTTTGAACTTTTTGTACAAATTCTGCTAGAGGTGGATGCTAATTTTTGAGAGTTTTAGTATGATTGTGTTTACTTTTACGTTGCTTTCTACGGAGTTGCTTTTTGGTAGGCATTGTTTGGGGTCTGTTGGAGAAAAAACAAAGTGTGGGTTGGGATCTTGTGCAGTGTATGTGTGCTTTGTGCATGAATGTCTGAATATTATGGTAAGGATGTATGTAGAGGTGTGTGATTGTGCAATGGGCTGCTACATCAGTTTGGAAAGGCTATTCTTGTATTTGTGTGCTACTATACTGGTGTTCAGATTGCAATAGAAAGTATGGAGCTGGTGAGGGGAAGCACTAATATTGAATTTAATGCTTCAGGGTTAATACAATTGTTTGTTCAAGAATACTAGAATTCTACAGTGTTTGAGTAACATTTAGAACATTATGGCAGTATTGCACTTACTTTTTTGGATGGAAATGGTAGGTTTCTTCTGAGTTCTCGTTCGTACTTCAGACGCTGCTGCTTTTCAGGAGAGTGGTCTTCACTGCAATTGTGAAAGAAAGAAGTTAGTAAATATGTGTGTTAATAACACTGTTGTTAATGTACACATGGATTTCTTTGCTTTTGCAGTAGTAGTGCTTTCTGATAACTGTGCATAGCATGTACATGCACTTTTCTTTGCCTATGTGCATTCTGTATATTTTATTTAGAATCTGTTAGTTGAATGTGCTTTAGAAATGAGTACAATATTAAGCGCACAGAGCACACTTGACTTTGTAAGGCAGTGTTATTGGATGTTAGGAGAAATAATCATATGCTTTGTTTGCTATTTTTACAGGGTAAATGGCAGGAACTGTATGGAAAAGTATGCAATGTATGTATTTGTGAAGATGTGGGCAAAAAACAGAAGGATTTGATGGGGTCAGCAGCTTATTACTCAGTAGGCGATTACTAAAGTACTGGGTGATTCTGTGGTGCTTGGAGATGGGAGAGTCTAAAATAAAGTAAGGGATGCAAGGAACGACCTGGTGCTTGTGTTGCAGACTGAAGGGACGGGGGAGATGTTGTATGACTTGCTTTACAACACTGTACATAGCTGTAGACGATGTGACAGATATGACTGCACCTATGCATAGTTGAATGCTGTTGTGAAATCTAGAACGGAATGGGCAACCAGCTGGAATGAGAGAGCTGTGTAGATTGGAAGAACAGTTGTAGAGGCAGTGGTGTTGTTTAATTTGGAGCCTTTCAAATGATATTGGTTATCTGTGTGCATAAATAAAAATGCATGTACTCATCCTGGCTGTGTGTAATTTTATAACACACTAGAAAGCCTTTTTCCATAATTATACTGTTATTTCTCCCATCTTTTAACATGAAATGACACTTTGTTAGATAGCTGTGTGTGTTGTGTCTGATTACTAATTTAGTCATTTTAAAGGAGGTTGAAATGATAGAATGTATGTGAAATATGCAGAATGTATAGAAAGGAAATTATATGTACATCTTATGCACTATAATGCATTAAATGCCTTCATGGTTGGAATGTGGTGAAATACGTGGCAGTGGTTTACAGAAATGATAGAATAAATGAAGAAAATAACAGTTTGCACATTGCAGTTAATAATATGGGTAAATAAAAATTTGGGGAGCAGACAACTTTGCAAGTGACACTTGATCATAGTAGATTGGAGAAATGACATTAAGCTTGTTTACAGGTTACACATGGTAAGTGGCAGTTATTCTGTTTATATGCATTTATACAAGAGATTTACATGTACCATACATGCCAATCCTCCCGATTTCGCAGGAGACTCCTGATTTTTCTGTGAAAAATATTTTTATTTGTCAGGTTCTCCCACCGAAAATACATCTTTGCCCAATGCATTCTTATGACACCAATGCTGTCTCCCGACTTTTCGGAGGAAATTTCCCTCTCAGGTGGGTCGGAATGTTGGCATGTATGATGTACTGTGCAAAAAATATTCATACCTGTACTTTGTGTTCATGCATGTGGATGTGCATGAATCTGCAAGTAGAAATGTTGAAGAGTTTACTAGTAGTTTCTGTAGGTGCTTTGATCAACAGTACATCTAAAGTGCTGAATTGTGATGATGGAGCTAGATGTAGAGGTCTTGCATGTGAATGGTGGATGGTTGTGTGCCTTCTTAACAGAATCCAATGAGGGAATGCTGCAAATAGTGAAGTGGAAAGGGTAGAAGGGCTGCCCCAGTGTTACTTACGCGTTTCGCAGACAGCGCGGCTGTTCGCAGACAGGACATACCACATCCAGGGCTTGCGAGCATGAAATGGGAGTGTATTTTGAGGATTAGCCAATCCGGTGTTGAAGTTCTGCTTCGTATTGAGAGAGGCTGTGTGTAGTGAAGATGGCCGAGGTGGAGAAAGTCAGGGTGGTGGTGCTTTGAGATATGTTTGTGAGTGGTTTGGAGCAGTTTGCTAAATCTAGGATGTGGCTAACCATTTTGACACAAAAGGAGTGGATGTGGTGTGGTGCACTGTGCCTGGTTTTAATTTGCAGGCAATGTTAGAAGTTTGTCAGGATATGGCTAGGTTTAATAGTCCACATGCGGTTGTTCTGCACTGTGGTGCTTTGCATTTGGGCTATGTCAGTGCCCCTACTTTGTTGCAAGATCTGCAAAACTTGGTTCAGTCAGTCATGAAAGTGCTTCCAAATGCCAAGGTTATTTTTTTCTGCGTTGGTACCTAGGGCAGTATGGGACAATAGTTCTGTTTATTGTCCTCAGCAAAATGTTGGTAGGTGCTTAATCAACCGAGGAATGTTTGCTTTTATGACTAGAGCTGGCATGTTCTTTTGCAACAATGAGAACATTGGCTCTGGTAATGTTGATTACTTTCAAGATGGCATCCACCACCTCACCTAATCCGTCTACCGTGTCACTTACTGACATGGCAGATGCCATCAACTACCTCCCATGCAAGATGTTCCCTACCACAGACAGAAATTTACACCTGAGACAAGCCAAAATATATGAGCCACTCACTAGGTCACTAAATATATGCCCAGAACCTAGGATTCCTAGCATGCCCTTAGCCCCCCACTGCGGCTCCAATCCTAAAAAATAAAGCTCAACTAAGTATAGCAAACCTAAACCCCTATAGGCCCCCTTCCAACTACACTAACCACTATGAGTCCCCAGATAAAAGGAGCACTAATAAACTTCCGATCTCTGGTAGCACACGCTACGGAAATAGCCAATTTGATCCTGAAAGATGATCTAGACTTCCTTGCTATTACTGAAACGTGGTTACACCCTGCTGCATGCCCTATGATCATGCTAGCAGTCCCTGAGGGCTTTTCAATTCTGAGACATGACAGACCTAATTCTAGAGGAGGATGTATGGCTTTTATCTGCAAATGTGGTCTCGCCATGAGACTTGCTACCCAAATCGACATCCAGCCGTGCAAATTACTCTCAGTCAAAGTTCCTCTAACCAATGCCCAAACTCTAAACATCCATTTGATATACCGCCCGCCAGGTCCACCTGGAACCTTTTTGGATGACATTAACTCTTTCCTAAACAACAACCTTAATAGTTCCTCGCAAGTACTTCTACATGGAGACCTGAATATGGGCTTCAATGACCAATCAGACCAGCTTGCCACAACCACAGCCAATACCCTATCAGAACTTGAATTCACCCAAATAAGTAACATTGCCACCCATGAGAAGGGCAGAATACTTGACTGGATGGCAGACCATAACTGCCAGGCCAACATCCTATCAATCTCACCTTTAGCCTGGACGGACCACCACCTCGTGTCCTTCATGCTCTCCACCAATAGACCTCCACCGACTACTGCCCTCAGGGCTCCTCCTACACTAAGCAGAAATAAAAAGAGCATTACTGCGGATAGGCTTATCCCAATACTACTCCCCACTCTCAACTCACTCCATGACAACACTGACCCTGAGAGATTGGTTGAAGAATATAATAAAATCATGACCACCTCCTTGGACCAGATCGCCCCTGCGAAACTAAGACCAAGTAAGCAGAAAACTCATCTGAATAAATGGTTTACACCTTTCTTAAAAAACTTAAGACAACAAAAAAGAAACTGCAAGGCTACATGGAGAAAACATCCATCTGAAGCCAATAAACTCAAACTCACCAAACTGTCCTCCCTTTACAAAAAAGAAATATGCGTAGCAAAACTTATATCCTTTGACACAGGCATATCCAACGCCAAATCCAACACAAAGGAATCGTTCACCATTCTTAAAGAAATAGAGACTCCAATAGCATTACCCGACACATGCACGAAAGATAAAAAATGGTGTGAAGATATCCAATACGCCTTAACCAATAAAATATCCACTTTACAAAATAAAATCTCAAGCAAAAGAACTGCCTTAAATGATTCCCCTGCCTCCAATACAACTGGTAAGGCTAGCAGAGATGAAGCTACCTGATTCAACTTCACCAAGTTCTCCACCCTTGAAGTGCAAAGAATTATTCTGTCCCTTAAACCATCAAACTGTCAGGGAGACCTATGCCCTGCGCAGCTTATCAAGGATGCTGCCCGTGACTTATCTCCATTCATTACCAAACTCATTAATGCGTCCTTCACTACGGGCGTTATTCCTACTAACCTAAAACAATCATGGGTACTCCAACTCTTAAAAAATCCGACCCTCAACCCTTCTACATCAACCAACTATAGACCCATTACTACCGTGCCCTTCCTTCTAAAAATCTTGGATAAGGTAGCATACACTCAAATTCAAAAACACTTGGAACAACAACATCTGTTAGGAACCAGACAAACAGGTTTCCGTCCCCAGCACGGCACAGAAACTGCCCTCATCGATTTGAAGACCCAAATTGATGAGCTCAAAGACAGTGGTAAATCAGCATTACTCCTCCTCCTAGATCTCTCAGCTGATTTTGATCTAGTCGACCACACTATCCTCTGCTACCATCTAAATACAGCAGCACACTTCTCTGATAAAGCTATTAACCTGGATCAGATCCTTCTTAAATGAGGGTCTTCTCGCCACTAGCTGCTGCAGACCCTATACCAATTACCTGCGGTGTGCCCCAGTGTTCATGTGTCTCGCCTACACTCTACACCATTTTCACTAAGCCCCTTTTCGATGATCTGGATCATCTCGGTATCACCAACACTAACTATGCAGATGATACCCAGACCCTCCTCCCGCTTTCAGGGGATTATGAAAAGGATTTGGCCTTGGTGAACAGAGTGTATATTATCATCCAGGCATGGATGGCCACACATGGTCTATGTCTGAATGATGATAAAACTGAACTCATCATCCTGGGCACCCCATCCAACCTAAAATAATTAGGTTCCAAATACTCATCATTCACAATTGATGGCAACATCATAAAAGTAGAACATGAGGTAAAAACACTTGGCTTCTACCTCGACTCAAACCTTTCATTCACTAAACAGGTCAACTCCCTAGCATCTTCCACAGCCTACACGTGCAAACTGATACACACTGGCAATCCATTCCCCTCTGATAGCACCTATATCACTCTGGCCAGAGCCCTCATCCTATCACGCTTGGACTACTGTAATGCCCTTTACCTAGGATCGCCCAAAGCCACCATTAGAGCGGCACTAGCCATGTCCTGAAGAGACCATATTTCAGAGACCAGTTGGCAGAATAATTGGTCCTCTTAAAAAAGTTATCACTAACTTACAAATCTCTCAATAATGCCACACCTATTTACCTGGCTGAGAGATTTCATAAGCAGACGTCCATTAGACCAGTAAGACTTGTCAATAATGATCATCGCTCAATATCAAGTTTCAAATGTTCCACAGTTGGAGGTGACAGCTTCCCGGTGAAAGCGTCCAAACTATGGAATACTCTGCCTCCTAGCCTAAGAACAGACCAAACTTACCACAAGTTTAGATCCAAACACCATCATGTGGCTAAAATCCAACAACCAGCATTCCTAACCACCATCATATTATGCTCACTGCTATGACAGCAGCTTTGTAATTATCCCTCTACCAGACTCTATTTTGTATATTACCCTGGGAATGGTCTGTATATTCTCCTGCTGCGTACCATGTCTGTAAATATGCCTTCTCTGTATATAATTTCTACCTGTATGTATTCTGTATATATCTGTATATCTGTATATATCTGTATATCTGTATATATATATTCCTAACCACCATCATATTATGCTCACTGCCAAGCTTTGCATGTGCTTGAATCTGCTGCGCCCTGTTACCCCCGGCTTGGATGCGCATTATAAAAATAAACAAACAAACAAAACAAACAAACAAACAAGCATGTCTTTATCTTTTATGGGAAATGCCAAGCTAATGTGAAGATTTTTGAGAAAAAAAATACAAAATAAAAGGTGTTTATGAAGCATCTGAAAAAAACAAACAAAAAAAGGCTCTTTTCAGAGCCAACCTCGAAGGGGAAATGGGGCACACTATTTAAATTTTCATTCCCCACGCTCAGATTTATTGATTTGTCCGCGGACACCACAGTTGTCCGCGGACATCACGTATAACATACAGAATTTTTGAGGTTGAGAGGGATGCAAATGAGATGTAGCACAGCAAGGGATTGGTCAATAGGGTTTACTGGGTGTGATGTGTGAGCAGAGAATTTGTCAGAAAGTCTTTTTCCTGAGAGGAGAGGAGATAGCTATGGGTGTGTGTTTCAGAAAGCAGGTTGACTGGATTTTGGGAGATTCCTGGATAAATTGGTTGGAGGTGCATGCAGATGACTGCGGAGTGGCTGTACATCTTGGATTCCCTCATGTGGAAGTGCAGTGGCATGGAGTGCGTGGAATGAAGTGGCTGGATTTGGTACCTCTTTGTGCTACTTTGGTGACACAGTGTCATCCAGACATTATTATTATTCATTGTGGAGGGAACAGTTTAGGACATATGTCTGGCATCTCTTTGCAATTTGCAATGTAAGAAGGACTTTAGGAAAGTCATGGACATGTATCCAAACTCCAGAGTAATTTTTTCCTGTATTGGGCAGAGACAAATGTGGCTCCGTTCTTCTTCATTGGGTCCACAAATGGGGAAAGAAGGTGCAATGTTAACAAGGCTGTCTGTTCCTTTTTTGAGAGATGTTGGTATGTCCTCTTTTCACAATGAAAATATTATGGGGGTAATTCATATAATTCGACGCACAAGTGGCGCACACAGCTGGCGCCCATGGTGCGCGTGCACCAGTCTGCGCCAGCCGCGTGCGCCAAAACCCATTTCAGCGCACAGGATATTCATGGATTTCAACATCCATAACCAGCCGTGGAGCAGAGCGGTGCAACAACCCTGCAGCAGTGCCAGTAAAGCCCCCAACCCTGCCTCTTGCGCCAAAAACATCGTACAAATCCCTACATGGAGCAAAGGCCAATGGACCAGCATACAGCCCCCCAACCATGAAAACTCCACGCACACCCCTTGACCCCTTGGAATACGCATACCCCACTCACGCTAGCGAAAACGCGTATAAAAGTCCATGTGCACCCCTCGGAATAAACGTACCCCGCTCGTGCTATCGAAAATGTGTGTAAAAGTCCATGTGCACCACTCGGAATATGTGTACCCCGCTCATGCTATCAAAAACTCGTGAAAAAGTACACGCACACCCCCGGAATAGGCACAGGCAGCCCATCCACCCTCCCCATACCCCACAGGCAGTCCATCCACCCTCCCCATGCCCCACAGGCAGCCCACACCACAGGGGGGACTTTTTCCATGCATTTTACCTAATGTGAGCGGAGTACGTGTATTCCGAGGGGTGCACGTGGACTTTTACATGCAATTTGGCAAAAGGGTGTGCCCTTTCCCCATCCCCATGCCCTGCAGGCAGCCCACACCACAGGGGACTACCCTACAACCCTGGGCATGCCCTGCAGTCAGCCCACACCAAAGGGGACTACCCTACACCCCTGTGCATGCCCTGCAGGCAGCTCATACCACAGGGGATTACCCTACACCCCTGGGCATGCCCTGCAGGCAGCCCACACCACACAAGACTAGCCTACACCCTTGGGCATGCCCCACGGGCAGCCCACATGGCACCATGCACTCAGGAGCACTGACACAAGTCTCCCACCCACCCCCATTGACGGGCACCTGCCAGCAGGCCCTGACTCATGTCCAACTGCACCCCTAGCCACCCAGCAGTGACGGGCACCTGCTAGCAGGCCCCGACTCATGTCCCCCTGCACACCCACCCACCTAGCAGTGACGAACACCTGCCAGCAGGCCCCGACACATGGCCGACCAAACAACATGTCCTAACAAAAGAGACCCATGTCCCTAATACCAACCCAAATCAACCTTGCCCTCCAGTACAAGCATGCAACCATCCACAGAACCCACTCACAAATTACCCATGCCATGACAGTCTTAAAAGAACCACCATGCCCATGCATGGATGCACAACAGAGCCACACAGTGGCAACACATGACTGAGGCAACGTTAATTGAGACATGCACAAAACCAATGATAGAACACAGCACCAATCATGAAGTTAGAAACAAATGTATTAAAAACATAATGAAGTAACATAGAGGAAATCAAACTTGTAAATCAATATACAATGACAGATATAGCAAAATAAAATGGTAATCCAAGGAAAAAAAAATGAACGACATGTTGAATAAAAAAGTGGTCCATTGCCAATGTCAATAGGAAAAAAAATAATCCAAATAAAAGAAAACCATTGATCCATGGGAAAATTAAAAAAGAAAGTATATACATGTCTGCAACTATACACAATGGAAGTCCAAATGGTCCATGATCCACAAACAAAAAGAAACCTACAAAAAAGTCCTATGAATTAAAAAGTATATACACGAAGTGAAACAATGTCCATGAACTCCTAATGAACTATGTACAATGGCGGTGGGCAAGTCCAACGGCTCACTTGTTGATGTTCCGGGTCAGGGCATCATCGAACTCCATGTCGATGTCCCGGAGGCGGACCTCTTCCCTAGCCTCAAGGTCTCGCAGCGATGCAGTCATGGCCTGTTCCAACTCCCTGCAAGTTGCCTCGAGGCACTCAGCCCGCCTCAATGCCCTGCGCATGGAGTTCTCCGTCCTGACCATAGTGAGCCGTGCCTCCTCCGCCCGCTGCCACTCCGCATCTATCCGCTGGCCCAACCGCTGCCACACGGAAGACACTCCCAATCCAGGGTCCTCTTGCCCTCTGGCCGATGCCTGCCCCTGTGATGTTGAAGGCCCCAAGCCATCTTGGCTCCCACCCTGAGCCTGCTGCTGCCGTGCATGTGCTCTTCACGTCGATGCCTGCATGTACTCCTCTTGCTGGGGTCCAGTTGTTGGGGTGGCCACTCCTGCTGGACCTCTGACTCCCGACTGTGGCAGGGATGTGTCCTCCACCAGACTGGCCGCTGGTTCAGGGACAGCTCCACAGGGTGCCCAGGTGATACTTGGGAAGGAAGATGGCACAGAGGACTACTGGTGCATAGGGGGTTCATTTGAGGAGGGGGTCGCTAGAAGATCCAGCACACGGATGAACCCAGCCTGGGTGACCCATCCTAGTAGGCCGACGTGGTCAATGAGGTATTCAAAATGACGTGCATTGTCCTCACGAGAACTCTGCACGTCAGCCCGAATACCATGTTGATGTCCGCAGGGAGAGGAAGGCCTGTTGTTCGTGCATCCCCTCCCTGAAGATGGGTCTGGATGAAGGCATCCCTGCTGGTGCAGGATGATGCAGTCACAGGATCGGGGACAGGATTACACACAGGCACCTCCGCGGCGGCCAGTGCTGCCTCTTGCCCCTGGACTGCACCACTTGCACCAGTGGAATGCCCTCCTCCAGACCCCGTGCGTGGGCCTTCTACGGCCTCCTCCTCAACCAAACTCCCCACCAACCTGGATGACTCGGTGCCATCTTCCTCCATAGGCCCCTGTGGGGGCTCAGCTGCCCCTACTGTTGCCGAGGAGTCCACCTCCAACCTCCGCCTCTTGGATCTTCCCTCGTCAGCTGCGGCCAGGGATGCGGCACCAGACTCCTCACTCCCGGAAGAGATGACAATGTGGGAGGAGAGCTGGGCCTTGCGTCTCCGGCTGGCGGTGGGATCCCTGCCCTCTTCATCAGTCTATGCTGCAGACAGGGAGAGACAGAACACAGACATCAGGGCACTGTTAAATGGTCGGATACACATCTCAAAGTTGCACATGAGTGGCAGTGTCAAACTTCACAGATGCCATAACACTCCCCAACACTCATATCATTTGAACCCACACACATGCAGAATTTGACAGGAATCGTGCAGCAGGCAGCAGCATCCATACGCACACAACAGCATGAACATCCGAAGGTTGGCATGACGTGACAAGCAAAATGGGGAGTGCCGAACATATGCACATGTGCCAACAGACAGACATGCATCTGTACATATCCACCACCTGTCACAGTGCAATTATCGGCCACTATGTCACATCCGCCTACATGTCTGTGTCACATGCATCCATGCCGTATCACATTTGTACATATGTCAAACACACACACGCACATGTATGCCATGCACGTACATGAAGGTGGAACCAGCATCCATGTGTCACACCCCACCATGCCATAGTACATACACAGAAATGCAAACATGTGTGCATCCCCACATGCATGTGTGCATCATGCATTTGAACACATACACCATTTATGTGCCTCACACATGACTGGACTCATATGCGGCAGGCTCATGTCCCTGCACATACACATCCATACATGGGCCTTTCAAGACATATGTCCAAGCTGCTCATGCCTGGCACACCTCAACATGCACTGCGTCCAATCAGTACACATGGACACTTACCGCTCGACTCCGGATGAGTATGCCTTTTAAGGACCTTGAGGTGAAGTGCTGGGTGTAAACATTCCAGGACCTTCATCTGGTCCTTGGTAAGGCGGACCCAGTACCCCTCTGCATCCGCTGCCTCCAAGAGGCGCCGGGCCTTCCTGAGGGTCCTGGACCTGAAGTCCTCCCAGCGCTTCCGGATGTGTCGTATTCCGCGGGCTGCCACCCCCTCCATGTTGATGCCAGGCATGATATCCTTCCAGATCCTCTTCAGTCCATCATTGTCGGCGCGTGGTCTTCTGAATAGGGCATCATAATGCACCAGGACTTGCTCCACCAGGATACCAACTTCTGCGGCACTGAAGCTGGTAGCCCTCTGCCTCTCTGGCTGGGGGTTGCCAGTGGTCTATGATGGTGTTTGCCCCGACATGGCGACCCCCGAGGCAGGTGTGGGTGGGCAACTGGTCCTGGTTCTGGCCTGTGGCGCGATGGAATTTCATTTGGGAGTCTTCTGTTCCAGTAGGGATGGTCACAGCAACTGGACCCATGCAGATGGCTGACATGCAGGCACCAAATGGCAGGGTACGTGGCCAGCAGGCAGGCAGGCAGCAGCAGATGGCCAGTGGGAGTCTGCTCTGGGTTCTTGGGGGCAGGAAAATTGACTTCTGGGCAGGCGCGTGGTCTTCCATGTGTTGTCGCGTGGCCAGCTTGATACAGAGAGTTTTGGCACGTGAAAAAAAGCACGTCAGCGTGTAATTCGAGGAAAGGCCCTTAGCGCATAAGTGTGTCTGTGACGTAACGTGTGTGCGGGCGTTTCCCTGTCACAGAAGTTACAGTGACTGATGGAAGTGCCAGCCAGTCACAGCATTACTGTGACTGGCTGGCAATTCTGTCAGCTCCCTAACGTTAAACTGGCGGGCGCATCTCCCGTCGCGGCTGCGGCCGCGGCGGGATAATGCGTCTTGCCATGGCATGGTGGGACCCGGGGGCCCCGGCAGGGCCCTGGCTCAGCCCCACTTTTTGGAGACTGCCGGGGCCCAGCCCCGGCAGGCCCCCGCCCACTTAAAGCACTGGACAGCAGTATCACCAGCAGCAGCCATGGATGCCATTAGGACAGCTCTTTCAAAGAGCAAGAGCAATCCAATGCAACAAGGAGCAGTCTCTGTCCTGGAAGACCAAAAACAGAATAAGGAGCAGCTCTGGGGTGTGGCCTTTTATAGGGGTGTTGGGGTGTGCTTCATGGACACCTGTGCTGCCCAGGACACTTTGAACACTAAGAAAGGGCTCAAAAAATTCCCAAAAGTATGCAGATCGCCAGATACATGGTGTGGGACATGGGCAAGGGTGAATTTACCTTGGATTGCTGAAAAAAGGGGTCGAGAGGCCCGACAGTGTTCGTTACGCTTAGCGCGGGTGCGGTCAAATGATGACCTCGAGGACACGTTGGCGAATGGGACTGCTGTCCTTAGGACACCAAATGCACTGGGTCGGGTCTATGTATGCGTGAGTGTGTTATACGGACAGTGTTCCAGTCCCAGAACTAATTAAAAGTGTGACAAACGTGCGCCTGACAGTTGCGCACAGGCACAATGTTCGTAGGGGCAAGATTGGGTGCGCTATGCGTGCACGTGGGTGTTCTACGGACAGTGTTCAGATCCCTGAACAAAATAAATGTGCGTCACAACGTTACAGACAGGTGGACGGGCTATATGTTCTACAGACATATTCATTCTGGTTACGGACAATGCGAACAGGGGGAATGTTCTTAGGACACTTTATTTTGCATAGCTACGAACATGCGGACGTCTTTAGTGTTCTGCGGACACCCCCATTTTGGCTACAGCCAATTCAAACAGGTATAGTGTCCTTAGGACACCCCCATTTTGGTTAATTACGGACAGGCGGACATCTTGTGTGTCCTAAGATCACTTCCATCTTGATTGAGGACAGTGCAAACAGGTATAGTGTCCTAAGAACACCCCCATTTTGGTTAATTGGGGACATCCCGGACAGCCGCCCTGTCCGCGGACACCCTAACAGCCTTTTTAAAAAAAAATAAGACACAGGGGAATATACTAACAACACACTTAATATTTTATTATTGTATAAATGTATAAACATTATGAAAGAGAGGGGGAAGCAGAAACGGATACAAATAAAGGAGAATTAGGGGTTTGGACATGATGGATGGTAAGGGAGGAAGGGAGTGAAGTCTCATCATAGCGTTTTTCTTGCTGGGGAGTTTTTGGGGATAGTTGGGTGGGACATGGAGAGGGGGTACAGGTACATGTGGGGCAGTGATATTTAATTTTTTCTCTTATATTGTCCTCCACAACGTTTTTTAAAACAATTACTTTTTCATTAACAGATCCATTTTTAGCTCCGTTCACCGCAGAGGATTTCTAACATCTCTGTTGTTATATTATTTTGAATGTCTGTATAGTCTGTTAAAAATGTGTTAAGTACACATAAAGTAATGGTTATTAATTGGCTTATATAGAGAAGTGTAGTGTCTACCATTAGTATCACTGTCTTCACCCATTTCATCCAGAGGAAACTTTTCTTCCAGCCATTCCAAAGTACTAGACATTACTGTGTAACAAAACAAAAACAAAAACAAAATAGCAGTTTTAGTGTACCTAAATCAGAAAGTTTATAAATATATACAATAAATGTAGTGTAATCACTAGTTTCTTGCTAAGTTTTGCTGTTACTGCTGTGTGGGTGTCCTGTTGATTTTTGCTGTGCAATTTCTGTGAGGTAATTCTGTTGGAGGCATATTTATTGTGCTTTGGTATATTCAACTATGTTGCATATGCTATGTAATTGGACTGTTAGTGTCTTACATACACAGTCTCACTTCTTATTTATTATTCAATGTAATTTATTTGTGTGCTGCTTTTTGAACATGTTTAGTGTTTTTTTGGATGATATAACAATGTAAGATACCCCCTGAGTTTTTGGATAGTGTTGATGTTGTCTGAGTCCGTCTGCGAACAGGCACGGTCCATGGATATCAAACAAACTAGCGTAGGTAGGGGGTTCAGTATGTTCTATGTTATATATATATAAACTAAGGGCATCCTAGTAAACATTTATCAAATTTAAATTATCTACATATCTATATTCAGTGAAAAAACGTTGTTACAGGAGCGTTAATGTTAAGTTGTGCTACTAAAAACTTATGAAATTCAGTAAAACAACTTTGTTAAAGGGACGTTATGGTTATTTTGTGCTACTAAAAACCTATGAAATTCAATGAAAAAAACTTTGTTACAGGAATGTTATGGTTCCAAGTAAAACCAAAAAACCCCTGAAATTCACCAGTTATGGTAAGCTAAGCAACCATAACTCCCGCCACTACCGTGCACTGCTAAGACTAACAGCCAGGACATCAAAGATGACATCACACATGTCATTGATGACATCACTGATGGCATCACATGTGCGTTTTCTTTTCATGAAAAGTCTGTACAAGGGATTCTTATTGTAATGTTGATAAAAAAAGTGTCAAGGATCATTGGAATAACTATCATGAGGTACGTAGTGCATTAAGCAATGCATTGATACAAATAGCATTCTATTATGAAATTCTTTCCAGTAAACTAAGCTACTCATGTAGAAACACAGACATTGTGTGCAGCATACATGATGGAGGTGCAATATTTATAATCTTGCCATGTTGAATAGTGAAATGATAAATGCCTTCTTATTACAGTTCTGCCTACTGTGAAACATTTAATAAGTAGCTAATAAAACCCAATTACTACATAATTGCATTATTGCAAACAAAACACGAACAGACAACAACACATACAAATATGAGCATATACAGTGGAAATTAAGTAATAAAAAAAAATAGTACTATCACCAGACAATCTTCATACCCTAACTGATTATCTTCATGCACAGAAATTATTTCTCTGCTTCAAAGCTACTACTTCACTATGTATAACTATCACATAATGTAACTGGGTTCTAAGGAAAGTAGTGTGAGTACACTGTATACAAATATGAGCATATCCAGGGAAAGTACAGTAATAAAAAAAAAACAGCAGAACTATAAGAAAGTGTTGATAACCTTACGGATCATCTTCATACATAGAAAGCATTGCTGTCTTCCAAGTCTGTGTTTTCCCCTATGTATATGTTTCATATGCTGTGAATGAACCCCAAGTGTATTACTGTAGGAACATATTTGAAGTATAATTCTCCAAATATAGTACTTTTTTAATTGTTAGTGCTTGACTGTTACTGGCCTATATATGTCAGTAAAGGAACAGAGAGGGAGCCAGACATGTGATGTCATCAATGACATTTGTGATGTCCTTTTTGATGTACTGGGTGTTAGTCTTAGCAGTGCACGGTGGTGGCATGAGTTATGGTTGCTTAGCTTACCATAACTAGCAAATTTCAGGGATTTTTCAGTTTTACTTGGAATCATAATGTTTTTTTCACTGAATTTCATGTTTTTAGTAGCGCAACTTAACCATAACGTTCCTTTAACAAAGATTTTTTACAGAATATATATATATATATTCAGTGAAAAATCTTTAAAGAGACGTTCTGGTTAAGTTGCACTAGTAACAACCTATGAAATTCAATGGAAATATGTTGTTACAGGGACGTTATGGTTACTGGTAAAACCGAGAAAAAAAAAGAAAAACTCGCCAGTTATGGTCAGCTAAGCAACCATAACTCGCGCTACCACTGTGCACTGCAAGGACAAACACCCATGACATCAAAGATGACATCACAAATGTCATTGATGGGATCACTGATGACATCACATGTCTGACTCCCTCTTTTTTTTGTTCACTGTCATATCTAGGACAGGAGGTTTTCTTCACTGTCAGGAAGTAAGAATGCAAAAGGTACTATGTTTGCAGACCTTACCCTTCACATATGTTCTTACACTACTTTCCATAGGGTTCACACACATCATTTAATATATATATAGATAGGGGAAGAAGGAAGCATTAAATACAGCAATCATTTCTGTCCATGAAGATAATAAGTTAGGTTATGCACACTTTCTGGTAGTACTGCTACGTTTTTGCTTACTTTACTTTCCCTTTATATGCTCATATTTGTATGTGTTGTGATCTCTTCATGTTTTGTGTATAGTAGTACAATTATGTAGTAAGTGAGGCATTCTTAGCGACTTATTAAATGTTTCACAGTACACAAAACTTGGAAACGAGAGCAATCATCATTTTACAATCCAGCATGGGAAGATTTGAATATTGCACATCTATGATGCATGTTGCAGACAATGCCTACTTTCTACATGAGGTGGTTAATGTACTTGAAAGAACTCTGTAATGCAATGGTGTTTATAGCAATACATTGGTCAGTGAACTATTTATGTCATCATAGTTTTTCCAATGATCTCTGATAGTTTTCTGCCAACATTACAATGACAATCCCCTGTGGAGGCTTTTTATGAAAACGGAATACACATGTGATATCATCAGTGATGTCAACAATGACATTTGTGATGTCATCTTTGATGTCATGGGTGTTAGTCCTTGCATTGCACAGTGGTAGCGTGAGTTATGGTTGTTTAGCTTACCATAACTTGTGAATTTAAGGAGGTTTTCGGTTTTACCTGTAACCATACCGTAACTGTAACAACGTGTTTCCATTGAATTTCATAGGCTTTTACTAGTGCAACTTAACCATAACCTCCCTTTAACAATGTTTTTTTCACTGAATTTCATCTGTTTTTTACCAGGATACCCTTATTTTGTAAAGATGTACTGTACAACCTGCAGAACCGGCTGGCACCATTTTAATGCTCACAGCAGTCGCAGACTATGCGTCTAGTTGCGGACTTTGGGTGGCATCTAACCTGCTCAGAAAGGCAGGTGCTCTCTTGCATATTGGTACCATTCAGCAAACACAAGGAACATATACAAACAACACCATGTACATGAATTGCAAGGGAAAATAAAGGAGGTCTACAAACTGTGTACTTATGAAACAAACAGTACAAAGGCATAGGGAGTACAACATAATGGAATGCACTAACAAGAGTAGTGATGTCTGCCTTCAACAGTCTTACCACACTGCTATTTCACATGGTAACTAAAAATGAACGGGCAGAGAAAGGACTGGAAAGTACTAAGACCAGAACGTTACTACAACGTAGTAAGCACACTGAAGTTTTTCTATTTGCAAAGGTGGTGCTCTATAAAATAGTTGAGAAGCATAACGTTTCTTTTGTTACACAGCAATGGTAAGCACCTTAGAGTAGCTGGAACAAAATGTCCCTCATGACGCAATGACTTACGGTAGTAACCCCATTGGTACGCACCACAGTCTGAAACGTAAAATATTTAATATCTATTGCTTCATGTACACCTAACAGATTTTTTTTTTCTTTAAGAGAACATATTGGAAAGGAAATCAAGGCAGCACAGGCAGCACCTGTTCCACAACAGCATACAGGCACAGGAAAGGAAGGAAACTCTGTAAATAGCAAACTGGACAGCCTAGAAGCCAAAATGGAAGAATTGGTGAACAATTTTGCCACCTTAAAAGATGACATACAAGGACATATTATGGTCAAAATAAAATACCACTGCCTGACCTGCACGTGTACCCCTTCCCCATTTCACAGCCCGCCATCCCCTCAAAATCGGTGTGATAAGAGACGTTATACTGATACCTCAATCCCTTCCTCCTCTCACGACCAACATGTGCAAATCCCCAATTCCCCAAAATAAGTATCCACTTCTGCTACCCCCTCCCTTTCCTAATGGTATGTATGAATTTGTGGAAGTAAACGTTGATATGAAAATTGTTGCTGAGTGTACATGTGGCTTTTCCTTTGGCTTTAAAATGCTGTTATGACTCAGCGGGGCTCAGTACTGGTGGGACTGACTGCAATTAAACAAAAGGGAGGTGTCCTACTGACACCGCACCTGTCCTGCCTATCCGCAATCACAATGGAGGCATCCGTACCAGCCAGTACGAACAGCATGTTGGCACCTTGTGAACCACCTATAACTAGTTGTGGGAGTGGAGGTTTGTCCGTTGCACAAGTACACGCATGCATATCTCTTCCTCTATCTCCTGGTAACATTGCCCCTGCCCAGCATAGGCAAAGAAACTTGTGATGAACTTTAAGTAGTTTGAGGCGCCCACCCACGTCCTACAGGTAGCTGTACACATAAACATCCCTCCTACAATACCCTACACACACCAAGCATGTCCCAAAATGGATGGCGCTCGTGTGTCACACTATTAATCACTGCAGAGATACCAACGGTGTGCATAGGACACCTATGCACATGTGCACAAAGTATTGTGCCCAAAACACGTCCTGCGGACAGCCGTCCCAATCGAGAACATGCACGACATCACCATGGGACCGCACCCACACTGCGTGTGGGCCCTTATGTTGCGGACACGATCCTGACCCTCGAACAGTGGAAAAGTGCAATGTTCTGCGATCTATGGAGTGTTATTGGGAAATTAAACGCTTACAAACTCCCCACAATGTGCCATTGCACATGTATGTATTTGGTTCAACGATGTAGGCCTCTTTGCCAGTTGCAAGGTCTCTGCAGAAGCCGTACAAAAGGTCACACCCCAGAACTGCTCCACGTTCTGTTTGTAGCTTTTCAGAACAGTGTAGCAACCCACATAGCTGTGAGCTGTAACTGAGTTTGCAACAATTTCTGCTATTCTACATTACCCTTGCAAGTAATGGCAACCATGTCAGCCCGGCTCACTATGCACAGTAATGGAGAGAAGTATTAACGCCCCTTCCTGTGAACCACACCGTCAGTACCAATAATCCCCACTTTCCCATTCCCATAGGTAGCATGATAACAATGGTTGTATGTGGCACATGCGCTTCCCCAAGTACTGCGAGTGCCGCACCCCAGTTAAGAAGTAACAGCCCTTCTTCCCTTTCCACTATCTTCTTTCCAGCACCCCCTCATTTGGTACTGATAAATAGTCACACACGCATCTACCAATAACAGTAAAGAGCTCTCCATGTAACACTATTGGTTCTGAACAACATTCCTCTGCGTAGACACCACACCCAGAAATATTATTGCGCAATTCCTTAGCTTCCAATGTCCCATTTCCATGCCCGCGATCCTCAAAAGCCCCGGATGTGGCTTTTGTGCTGTGTGCGGGTGGGGGGGAATAAAATTCAACCAGGGTAGGGGATTACCTCTTTAGTGGTGGCTCTGAAAAGAGCCTTTTTTATTATTTTTTTAGATGCTTATAGAGAAACATCTTTATTTTCTGTTTTTATAGGGTTTTCTGTTTTCTTCCCCTCCTCACATTCTTACAGTAAACTTTTCAACACCTCCTGTATATGGGCAAACATCACCAAAGCTGGACAAAGAAATGCCATTTGCATGGAAACACACTGCATTTCGAGAATGAATGCTGTCAATGTTGCAGAAGAACATCCCATTAGTGGACAAAAAATCACACATGCTTCTGTTGATGAGACCCCTTCCAGTCTCTGGCTGGGAACAACATACATTAGGATAGTCCCATACTCTTCTTGGTGGTATGGCAGAGAAAACCACCTGGGCAGTGGGAAAAAGCATCTTCATTGCCTTCATCAATCTCTTCAGTTGATGGAACAAACATGAACAAGCCATGTAACCCAAATGCATGCCACCATAATGCACTGTAGCGAAACTGGCCACTTGTCTGCAAAGGTCAAGCATAACGCTGAAACTGCAGATATGGACAGTGCACCACAATGCATCCACTCCTTCCAAACCAAAATTGCCATCAATGTCACTTTCCTGGGCATACTTGTGCTGATCAACCACAAAAGGCACCAAAATCAATACAACGCATTTCTCCATGTCAGACCTCCTCACTACTCAGAGTAATGAAAAATAGTTTTACAACCCCTTCCTGTGAACCACACCCTCAGTACCTGATTTTATAATCCACACCGACCCATTTGTATTGGCCCCCATAGTGAGAAGCGCAGACTGTGGCACGGGCACTTCCCGAAGTACTGCGAGAGACGCACCCCAGTAAAGCAAGTGCAGTTCTTCTTCCCATTCCAATATTTTTTGTCCAGCACTACCTCATTGGGTACTGTTAAATAGTCACTCGCATCCACCAATCACAGGCAAGACATCAGCATCTAACACTGTAAGTTCTGTACAACACTTCATATGTACCATTACGAATTCAGTCTGAAAATGTCATGTGAATCGAAAGCACCTCCAGTACAAAGTTCAGAAACACTATCCAAGACTTCTGCATCCAGATTCATCGACATCGACAGGGGTGGGGGAATATATTTCAACCAGGGTAGGGGATTTCGTTTGTAGTGGCGGCTCAGAAAAGAGCCTTTTTTATGTGCTTCCTCAGAACCTTTTTTGTTTTTGCTTTTTATCTCAGTTTCTGTTTCCTTTTCCTCCTTACATCTTTACAGGATTCTCTTAACCGCTTCTTGCTCAGTGTAAAACAACAAAGCATTGCCAGTGGCGGTCAAAGAAATGCCATTTGCATGGAACCAGTGCCAATTTTGCTCATTCATGATGTCATAGTCGATGGAGAACATTCCAGCACTGCACATGAACTGACACATGCTTCTGTTTATAAGACCCCTTCTGACCTCTGGCTAAGGACAAATTACACCGGCATGGTCCCATGCTCATCTTGGTGGTATGCTTGAGAAAACCACCTTGGCAGGGGGAAAAATCTGCATCACTGCTTTCATCAACTTCTTCAGGTAACTGAGCAAACGTCCACAACACATGCACCCCGACAACATCAACAGTACTGACAGAGGCCACACATCTGAAGAGGTCCACCACACTGCCGAAACTGCACTCATAGACAGTGCCCCAGAAAGCCTCTTCTCATTCCAACTCAAAATTAACAGCAATGCCTCTTTCCACCGCATACCTGTGCAGATCTTGCACTAAGGTATCACGTCAGATCAGTACACTGCGTCTCTCCATCTCTGCCAACCTCAATACAGAGTATTGGGAAAAAATAGTACGCCCCTTCCTGTGAAGCACACCCTCAACACCTGATTGGATAATCCCCACAGTTCCATTTCCATGCCCACCATGCTGAGAAGGGCAGAATGTGGCAGGTGTGCTTTCCCAGCTACAGCGAGGGAGCGAGGGCTGTGCCCCAGTAAAGCAGGGACAGGCCTTCTTCCCTTTCCACATTTGGTTTTCCAGCTCTCCCTCGTTAGGTACTACCAAATAGTCACACAGGCATACAGCAATCACATCCAGACCTCTGCATCAAACACTATAATTTATGTGCAGCACTCCATATATACCGCTACACACTCACAGTACACATCTCGTGTGCTTTGAAACCACCTCCAGTTAAAAGTTTGCCAAAAGTATCCACACTTTCAGCCTCCAGATTCACCCAGGTTGGCACCTACCACCACTAAGTACAGGTAGCAATATTTAATTTCCTCCCAGCACTCCAGTAAGTGCATAGAACCAATACTCCAAAGTGCATTACAGTAGTCTGTAATCTGTGCAATGCACACTACCCAAGCACAGGAAATATCCAGTTCACCCCTATCCATTCCTGTACACACAGTATTTCAACACAGCACTCAGTGGACACACTGCAGGAGTGTTCACGCCATAAGCTCCAGCCATGGACTAAAAACTGTAGGATATACTAACAACCACCACACCCATGGAACCAACAATGTATGCAATGCTCCCAAACCACACACAGAACGCATGAATGGCAAACCTACTTGCAAGCAGGCCACATAGTTGTCGGTGCAAGTGCTCCAGCAATGCATCCAAGACGCTAGGGCCTCACCACATATAACACACCATAGAACACCCTATGTTTAAAAGCTCATGTCATCTGCAATGCACTCCCCAGCTGCAATTGAGCCTGCCAACTTTCACCCTGGCCACATGCTTGCATGCATGGCTGCATGACGCTGTGTTGGCTATGGTGAACGGTATGTGGGAGGCTGTGTACATTTTCCATATTTGAAATTTGTGGTGCTGAGGACTTCCTTTCGTGGTGCAATATCTTAAAGCACTTCCTACAGCAAGGGTCTTATTAGGGGCACACCATAGCAAATGCAAATGCTCACATGTGGCTCCCTAATGTGCAAAACGTGCAATGATCATATGGTAATGTACGCATAGCACCTCACTTCGGATGTTCTACCAAGTCTAAAATGTCCTCCACAACCATTCTTTAAAGGTCACCACCATCAGAGAGATGCAGAGTTAAACCTGCATGGCTGCATTATGTTGTGGTGGCTATCATCAAGGTCTAGGCTCTTGGTTGCATGGCCTATGGCCTACACCTTTGGCCATGCAACCAAGAGTGTAGGCCTTGCCCACACCCACCACAGCATATTAGAGCCATGATTGCGAACAGGTGGCTAGGTACCACAATCCACAAACGGAACACAGGCAGCAACACTTCTACCCAACCACCGCCCCATAATACAGCGATGCATGCACACATATAACAGTTAGCAGAATCCATAAACATACCACAGGGTCCGGCACGCCTAACCACTTCTATTCACATAGCATTGTATTACTGCCAACCCAACCACAAAATCTTCACAACAGTGGCCCTGCTCCCAGCACTATAATAGGTGCAGAAAACCAATACTTAATGGTGCCGTACAGTAGTGTGCACTCCATGCAATGGACAGTACCGAAGCCGATAATAAATGCAGCTCAACCCTATCCACTTCTCTGCACACAGTAATTCAACACTGCACCCAGTGGACACAGTACAGGACTGTTCACTCCATCAGGTCCAGCCATGGACTACACACTGTGGATGTGCTAACAATCCGCACACCCATGGAACCAACAGTGTATGCAATGTTGACAAACCACACACAAAAGGCAACAATGTGAAACCTACTTGCAACCAGGGCACACAGTTGTCAGTGCAAGGCCTCCACCCATGCATTGAAGGGCCTATGGCCTTACTGCATGCAACACACCATTGTACACTGTATGTTAAAATGTTCATGTCATGTGCAATGCACTCCCCTTCTGCAATTGATCGGCCATCAGTCACCATGGAAAGAGTTCGCTGCACCAGATATCATGCTGTAACGCAGGCTACCTGCATTCACCACACAAGCTAGTCACCTGGAGAGGTACCTGCAAATTGGTGCAATACGCACAGATACTGCAGGCACCCCATCGTCTTCTTCCACCTAATGAGATATATCAGATGAACTACTTGTCACTCCCCCACTCTTTCCATCCCTTCTTCCCACCACCACATGGTGTAAAAGTATGTTTCCAGGCCCTTCCTGCACCACACTGTCCTCCGATACACCATGGCGGTGTTTCCAAAATTTTTTGACGCACAGCACACTTCCCTTCAGCCAACCACCGGCCGTGTTCAATGTTCGCCAACATCACAGCGTACTGCAAGCCAATGAGACTTTTGTCCGCGGAGCGAACAGGGAAATGAGTGTGCAGAACAGAGCCAGATGTCACTAATGTTTTGAGACGTACATTTCAGTTCTTTGCAACAAATGTACTGGTCAGATTTCCACCAAACACACAAAAGCACACTTTTGGAACCAAACCCCTGGTCCTTCCGCAAATGTGGTTAAAATCTGTCCAGCCATTCAGTCTGCATGCGTGCGGTAAGTTTTTGCCCATTCAGTGTATGGAAGAAAAGAAAATGTGGGACCCCCCCTCCACGAAACCTCACCCAACTTTCCCAAAAAATTCAGCCACATTTTTTTGCAAGGTTTTAGCCACATTCGTCCACAGGGAGCAAAGTTATAAGCCGCCCAAAAAGTGGTATTCCTATGGTTTTAGCAACTTAACCATAACTACATTCCTGCTACTGCTGGCTGTGTAATATATTGATATATAGTATATATAGAAAGACAGTATCCCATATGGGGAATTCTTGCGGGTGAAAAGAAACTGTAGTGAAAACGATGTATGGGAAACAATTGCTAAAAAAAACTGTGACCAGATTTTTGACTTGAGGCTTTAAGAGAACAGTTATAAACAAAGCCTATAACCGGACCTGTAACAAAACCTGTGAGGAGATCTTGGCCAAAAAAAGTACACTTAGGGATCAAACAAAGGATCAACAGCATGAATACTGCTCACTCAGGTTCATTACTACATTTAACTCTGGAGCCAAAGAGACAAAACAGATCTTAAACAAACATTGGCACCTTTTGAAACGAGATCTAGATATTAGTCCACATTTGCCAACACATGCCACTGTGACCTATAGAAAACCACCTTCTATACAAAATAGACTATCACCCAGTATGTTCCAATCGCCAAAACAAATGATTAATACTTAGCTAACCACAAGAACATCAGGCTTCTATACCTGTGCCAAATGCAAAGCCTGTCGCTATGGAATGAACATGAAAGTTTTCTCACATCCCCGAACGAAGAAAAAAGTTAAAATCAACAGAGATCTGAGATGTTCCACACAATTTGTCATCTATGTGATTACTTGTGCTTGTAATTTATGGTACATTGGTAGCACCGAGCTGGAAGCCAAGTTACGAATTTTGCAACATCTACGTGCCATCAAGAACCATGACATGTCGTATCCACTTGAAAAACACTTTGAAGAGGTTCATCATAACAACATTAGTTCCTTCAAATATTTTATCATTGGCTCAGTAGAATTTCACCCCAGAGAAGGGGACAGATTGCAGATTTTAAGACAAATGGAATCCAAATTTTCAAGTAGATTTTAACACTAAATACTCTGGAGGTCATAATCGTGATGAAGAACTATTTGTATTCCTGGGAACTTGAAAAACTCTAAAACAATTTTAAAACTATCATTATTATTTAGTTATTTAGTTATATTCATATGATAACATAGATTTACATGTGAGTGTCCGAAATTCTCTGATTTATTTTGAATTTTTTGAATTTTTTCTTTTTGTACATACCTTCTTTGCCAATATAATGATCTAAGGTTTCTAGCAAATCATGTTTGATTTGGGTGTTTCAGGCATCCGATTGCAGTTCTTTCTGCATCCATTTATTAACTTGCATTCTTCACTGTGTGTAGCACTTATATTTTTTAATCACTATTTTAGCACACATTTTTTGAAATGAGAGTCTATTTTATATTTTTAGAAATCGTGTATTGTTTTCATCAATATGTAAAGTGCACTGTCATCAATTTTTTTTTAATCGCATGGGAATATTAGACCATCTAATACACAAGCTGGTTGAGCTATAATATATAGGCGCCCGCACGGGCAAGACACTGCCTTTACTGTTGAACCAGACCAACCTATGTGTTTTATTATGAATATTTACAACATATTTTATGGATTATTATGTCTTCCGTAGTACATTCACGTTGAGTTGATTTGATTTGTGTATACTGAGAACACACTATAGAGGTACCCGCAAGGGCTAAATACAGCCTCAAGTCACAACATATAGGCACCCGCAAGGGAAACATACTGCCCTTTATGTTGCATTAAATCAACTTATGTGTTCTATTATGAACATCTACTACATGCACTATAAATTCTCATGTTCCTTCCAGTGTATCCATGTTGAATGAATTTGATTTATGAAAGAATATACCATGGAGGCACCGGTTAGGATCATATACAGCCTTATGGCTAATGCATAAACCACAACTGATTATAAAACGTGCACTTTACAACTAGCATCTTATTGATAGCACATAGCACTTTAGTAACCAGCAGTCCTCTGATGTTTACAAAGCACATAGCACTTTTTTGCACTTATGAAATATCTGCAACTTTGGTACTAATGTTTATAATATGTATTTTGTAAACCTTTGACAGCAAATTTCAGTTTAGGCCAAGATATTGTGACGGCCCACTTGGGCTGTTAAAATATGCCTGGTGAATTAGGAAATGATGAATAATAGTTTCCCTCTATCATGTTGGAAATGGTGAAAAACAGGATACAAATTATATTATCTTAATTATGTGTAAAATTGGCCACCTTTAACCCACTCGGGCCAATAGGTATTTGGGACGAATGCGAAATATAATTGCCAAAATGTATCTAATATAAAGTATTTTTAACAAGTGCACTAAAATGAGAGGTCACGTAGTTCTAACATGGCCGCCTTCTTGACTAACCATTGTCATTTTTACTACAATGTTAAACATCAAAGATGGACTTATACACTTTATTTCTATAAAATCACAGTCCTCTCTCTCTGTCACATACCAGACGAAGCCCGAGTAGGGTCAAACGCGTCATTCTTTCCTTGCACCAGAGACTGCTGTTGTCTTCCTTGTCCATGTATTTTAATCAATAAAGGACATTTTAAGTGCATAGTACACCAAGACTGCCTGTGGATTATTTGGAGGAATTCAGCTCCCCGTTGGGAATACAGCCGGAGTGCCAGAGTGCTGATGTGACTTGGATTGGTTTCCAATCCACCTTTTTCTGTATATATATATATATATATATGTATATATATATATATATATATATATACATATATATATATATATATATGTATATATATATATATATATATATATATATATATATATATATATATATATATTTATCGAAATAAAAACATTTTCAAGATAGAGTGAATGATTTGAAAAATAAAATGAGTACCGAGTACAATGTGCATCATGTGCTCAGTGATTGTCTTCCAAGTTCATGGAAAGATGTCATACTTCCTTTTTCCCTTCTGATGGTCACATTGGTTTCTATATGTGTTCTTAGCTGGGAGAATCAGTAGACTTCCATGCGTTCAAACATTATTGTTTTTTTCCCTTGCTCTCCTCAGGAATGAATTTACATCCTACCTTACCTTCCTAGTTCCTGAAGCTATATATACACCACTTTTGATAAATGTGATAGATATTTTTATCAATTGGCCGTATTGGCATCTATATTTACATTGGGAAAGTGAGGAAGGACTAGTTTGACATTCTGCTCACTGGCCATTGCAGTTTCCAATCAGGCCCAGTTTGGTTTTAGGGTGATGGATGTTTATCACAGAATAGCATTTGGAGTAATGTCTGAGCTGTGCCTCCCTTTACTTGGAATATCCTAGATTGATGAACCTGTACATGATCACACCGCCATCACTGACACAACTCGGAAACAGGAATCTTCCTGTCACAAGAGGCAGGCAAAACATGAAACCATGGACAATGTCAACAAAGGTGAAGAAAAAATGAATGGACTGCCACAATTAGAGAACATGTCTCTAGGCAGCACTGATATCAAAACAAAAATGAGCAATAGCACCACTGAAATCATAGTCCCCAATCTTAGAGTCATTTTGAGGGAGAGCTGTGTAACAGCTTCACAGCTAAACAGAGGTCAGGAAAATCATGTTTACCTTTAAAAGAAAAAAAAGCTGACAGAGCTGGACTCCAAGATTAGACAAACCTCAATGAACATTGTGGGTGCCAATGGGAAACTAGAAGTAAAACATGCATCCAACTATGAAATGTGTGTATTTGTGGAAGATATGTTGCATGGAACATATAAAGAGATGGTGAAGGGGAAGTACAGCAATATATAGGGCCTACAGAGCTAAAGAATATTTCAACTGTGGTACATAAAGCCATGGTAAACAGGCTGATTTTGAGTTTACACTTTTTAACAAAGGATTTGATTATCCTGCAGGCAATACAACTCATAAATAGCAAGTGGAAAGACACAACCTCTACCTATATCAGGACACTTCCCTTAAGGAATTCTAAATCTGCAAGTATTTCAATGAGGGAAGGCAAGTGGCTAAATAATGTTGCCGTAAGGTGACTATGGTGTCCATACAGTGCTAAAGTGCATCTGCTGGGCACCATTTTGGGGCAGAATTTACTTTTTGTATAGTTTGCTTTCAAAATGTTTGATCCGCCTTTTCTGTAAAATTGGAATGTGCATGGGTGTAGGACATGGGGGGAACAGGGAGGACAAATCCCCCTGCAATTTTAAGTGGGGGGATAGAATGACATTTATCCCCCCCCCCCCCAGATAAAAAGTGTATGTTGGCTTTTGTCTAAAGCCAAACTGAATACACAGGATAATCCTTTTAAGAATCTATTTAAGATATACATTGGAAGATGACACACAGGGAAAGTGAGCTCCTGAGTAGGGACTACCCATCCTCCTCCCTGGACAAAATCCCCACTTTTCAGGGAGAGTGTTATTGCTGAGGCATTCTAACTGACCCGAGTGGTATCCCTCGCCTCACCTTCGGCAGCATGGATGAAAGGCAAGGCACACTCAAGAGGGACGTGATACACACGCTGAAAAAGAAAAGACAACACAAGATAATGGGGACGATTCGATGGAAAAGCTGCACAATTTCAGCCCATGAAAAAGAGCCTCCACCAGTCCAGTGACAGCAAAGCAACTGCAGTTTATCTGGGTTCCTATGAGGATTAAGTCAAAAACAGGGAAATACGACCAGCTGCAACGGAGGTCTAACCAGAAGGTCAAGCCCACAGGCTGGGTTCCCACAGGGCCCCATAAGGAGATCCTTCCATGATGAAAGACTTGCATGCACCCCATCCGTTGGCATCTGGTCCATGCTCTACATTAGTGGGCAGGCATTGGGGCAGTGTTCTTCATTAGTGGGCAGGCATTGTGGCAGTGTTCTTCATTAGTAGGCAGGCATTGGGGCAGTGTTCTTCATTAGTGGTCATGTATTGGGGCAGTGTTTTTCATTAGTGGGCAGGCATTGTGGCAGTGTTCTTCATTAGTGGGCAGGCATTTTGGCAGTGTTCTTCATTAGTGGGCAGGCACTGGGGCAGTGTTCTTCATTAGTGGCCAGGCATTGGGGCAGTGTTCTTCATTAGTGGGCATGCATTGGGGCAGGGTTTTTCATTAGTGGGCAGGCATTGTGGCAGTGTTCTTCATTAGTGGGCAGGCACTGGGGCAGTGTTCTTCATTAGTGGGAAGGCATTGGGGCAGTGATCTTCATTAGTGGGCAGGCATTGGTGCGGTGTTCTTCATTAGTGGGCAGGCATTAGGGCAGTGGTCTTCATTAGTGGGCAGGCACTGGGGCAGTGTTCTTCATGTAGCCCACCCAGAATAAAAGTGTTTGTTGGGTCGGGTTGTGAACAAACCTAGTGCAGTGCACTGCACTGTCTGCAGTTGCAAATGTCTGCAGGCTGCTGAAGCCATCACTGCTTGCAAAAGTACAAGTTCTTCTGCAGACTGTCTGCAGGCTAAAGGTACATTTCTTTGCTTGCAGCTTGCTCATGTGTGCCGCACACCTCACCTACGCTTTTGGAACGTGCCCGGGCCACTGGGGAACAAATGCATGTGCCCTGCACAGTGCACTGCTGCGCAGCCTCAGCCTGCATTTTTTTCCAGAACAAATGGAGCATCCTGAGCCAGGCAGTGACACATGCTCTCATCATGCTGACTGAGAACTTGAAGGCTGGGCCGGCCTCTGCTGATGGTGTTATCGAGGAGGGGGAGAGAGACAGAGACTCAACTCGAAAGTTACGAGCTACCAAAGGTAAGTCAAGATCACCCTTTGTCCATTGCTTCCCCATTGCCCCTTGTGCCCTCAAGTACTCTTGCTTCTCCTATTCCACCCCTGTGCTCTTTCTTTCACAGTGTTTCTTGTATACCTAGTGCCCATGTACCCAGTATCATTTTCCCCTCCAGTACCCCATTGTTATGGGAACGCCATGTGGCCTTCAGAGCCCCATCAGCTTTGCCAGTGCTCTAGGCAGCCTTCCCATTGCCCATATTCCCCAGGGTCTGTGTTCCCCCTGTGCTCCTTCCACGCTCTTTGGTTCCCCAGTGGTCTGTATTCTCCCCAGTGCTTCTTGCTCCAACGGACTCCTTCCATTCCACAGTGCTCCTTTAGGTCACTCCCACTGTTTCTTCTGTCGGGAAGTATTCAGCACCCGTAGTAACCCCTGTGCCCCTTCCATGCCTTTATATCACTGTGAATCCCCAACATACACATTCAAAAAGTCAGACCAACTGGCTTGGCTAAAGCTTGTTTCATCACTCGCTAGCTCACTCGCTAGCTGCAAGAGAGCACTGTGGCCGTTGCTGGCTGCTGGAGCTGCCGGGGCACAGTGGCAGGTCTTGGCTGCTGCATCTGTCAGAGAGTACTAAGGCAGGTGCTGGCTACTGTTGCTGTGACGCAGCACTGTGGCAGCTCTTGGCTGCTGGATCTGCCGGTGGCTCTGTGACAGGTCTTGGCTACTGCTGCTGCCAAAGGCACTGTGGCAGATCTTGGCTGCTGGAGCTGGCAGAGGCACTGTGGCAGGTCTTGGCTGCTGAGCTAACAGGGGGCACTGTGGCAGGTGCTGGATGCTGTTGCTGCCATGGGGCACTGTGGTCTTGTGTTCGCTCCAGGAGCTGCCAACGTGCACTGTGGCAGGTCTTGGCTGCAGTTGCTGCCAGGGGTCACTGTGTCAGGCAAAGGATGCTGGACATGCAAGGGGCACTGTGGCAGGTGCTGGCTGATGAAGGTGGCAGCGGGCACTGTCAGGCGCTGGCTGCTGGAGCTGCCAGAGAGCACTGTGGCAGTTTCTGGAGGATGGAGCTTCCAGGGGCACTGTGATGGGTTATGCCTGCTGAAGCTGTCAGGGGACACTGTGGCAGGTGCTATTGCTGCTGTTGCTGCCAGGGGCACTGTGATGGGTGCTTGATGCTGGGGATAGCAGGGGGCACTGTTGCAGGTCTTGGCTGCTGGTGCTCCCAGGGGCACTGTAGCAGGTGCTTGGTCCAGGAGCTGCCAGAGGGAATTTTGCCATTTGTGAGCATCTACTGTCCTCGTTGAATGTTGTGCTAAAACATTTGTGGTAAATGTCATGTTAATACACACACAGCACTAAAAAGCCTGTGGAACCAATGTGCATTCAGGGCACATACTGGTTACATTCCTATCCATGACTGATCCTGGGATCTACAAGGCCTGTACAGCAAAGTAAACACAAACCTCCTAATTGAGATATTGACATCACAGAAAAGGCTACTTCAAGGAGTGTCTCTAGCCTTCCATACATAGGAGTACCACGGGAAGTGACAATGAGGAAGCAAGGAAACAATGTGTGCGGTGTGAGATATAAGAATGGTCACTATTATTACATGTGGTGCAACTTCATGGTTAAGTAAACCATGAGTGGGGCTTTACGACAAGATAAACAATAGCATAAGTTGTGAACTGAATCCATTCCAGGGACTGCAGGTAAGGCAAGATTAGGTAATTTGCCAAAGATCACACACATTCATTAAGTGGTGAAAACTTGCCCAAGATCACACATGTTGGTTAAGTGGTGAACCTAATTTGTTGGTGCTTTAAGCAATTGCCCCTTAATATTTTCAAAGCTGTTTAGGTTTCATGTGTTTAAATAATATTTTGTATTGTCATCCTTTGAAAAGTACACAAATTGCATAGTACAGCATTAAAAATAAGTATGGCTTTAACTTTATTTTTCCCATTCCAATAGACAGTCACAGTGGCTATGCCTAAATAAATCTCCCTTGGGTTTTACAATTGGTGTGATATTTTCAAACAGCATGCAGCATTATACAGCCCTTCCATTTCTTATCACCTGCCATTCACACCTCCAATAAGACGAGAGTCCATATCAATAGCCGCTTTGCTGCTGTGTCAGCTTCAGTTAGCCTCCAATTGTGCTAATAGATGTTTCACATATCGTTAAGCAGCTCTGCTGCCCTGGACTTCAAATGTCACAAGAAAGTGTGAGTGAGCGAGAAGGCTTTGATCATGATGGTGCAAGCCGGGACATTTGCGGGATGTCGGACACAACATATTAAATTGATGCAGTCATGCAAAATACGGGGTGGTTGGCAACCCTAGTTATCAAGGCAAAAGTGGTAAAGACACACCATTGCCTCCACATGAAAAAAGTTGATTTATGTGACCACCACAACATGCAGATCATGCCCCGAAATCCTCCTTTTCTAGGGGGTTTTCAATGTTGGTGTTCAATGTTCAAGGTTAAACTAATTTCCATTTGCATTACCCTGCATTTTTGGAGCCTGCAACTCTTTTACTCCCGGGCAAATAAATTATAATCTATTATCCCATACATTTTCTGTACGGTTGGATTGTTGACTAATCCCTCCCTATGGCACACCCCAATATGACGTTAAAAAAAAAGCGAGCGTTTGATGGATGCCCCATTCATTGCATCTGGGCACAGGGGTTGTCATTGATGCTTGGAATATTACCTTTCATGATCACCTAGGGAGCAATAAATGATATTTGTGTTACATATTTGCCCTTACCCTTAAAATGCAGCTTGTTACATATGATTTTTTTAGTTGGGGAGGGGTGGGGGAAGCTGACGAAAACATGCATGTGGTTTGTGTCTGCAGCAAAATCCCCGTTAAGAGTGTTGAAAAGTTTGTGATATTTGTGGACAAGGAATGGTGGGTGGACACCCAATCTTTTTGGGACCAGCTATGCTCAAGCCATGAAAGCCTTTTGACCTGGGAAGTGGTAAAATGTTTACGTGAACTCAGCCTTCTGAAGTGAGACGCAAAATTACAGGATTTTATATTCTGAACTGCTTTTATTTTTCTTAATTTCTTCTGTTTTCTTTTCCTCTTTTCTCTTGTTTTATACTGTGAAGATATATGTATTTTAATACGTACTGCTATTTTAATGTTGTCAAAAGTTGAGTTCTTTGGCTAAAACACAATACATACATAAAAAAAGCAAAGTCCACAAGGTGTTCCCTGCTCCCCCCAGATTTTATGCATCTCCTACGCCCCTGGAAATGTGTCACTCAAACCGAAACCTAGGTCTGATTGCATTCCTTGTGTTTATAGAAAAGTGATGTTGAGGAATGTCTCTTTCTCTTGAAGCAGTTGTTCCCCCGGTTCCTTTGTATTCGTGTTGGTTTTCTTTCTCTGACGAAGGCATTCGTAGGCTTCACACACCTATGTTCGTGCTGAGAGATCAAGTCAGCATGACAGTCCTTCATGGGGCCTGTCCTTCTGAAGTGCGAAACGGAAAGTACAAGGCACCTTCACAAGATTCAGAAATGACCTTTTTTGTGCACTGCCCATTCCCGAGCATCTTTTTCACACTTGTGGAGGAGAACGTGCATCATCTCCTGCACGCACAATGCTTTGTTTAACAGATCCTTAGATTAATGTGGTTAACACATATGTGTAAAGCTCCAAATAATGCTATGCTTTTTTTTAGTGCTACTTAAAGAACAAATTAACTGTTCAATTAAGTGTAGACTATTTAAAAAAAAGGTTTACTAATTAAACTGTCCTTTTGCTTACCTCTTCTATCATAATTTTAAAATGCGATGTTACCATGCTCTTTTTGAAGTGCAAATATGTATTTTTCAAGTATACAATATGCCAAATAATATTTTTCACCAAACTAAAAGCTTTTTTTACATAACTCCTTTGTAGACAGTCACAATGAGAACATAGTTTTCTTCTCTGAAGAAACGCGATTTCATTTGGAGTTTTCTTTTCCATATATGAGTATGTTTCCTGTAGATTATCCAATTAAAGTGCACATTAACATGAATACCACTTCAGAGGCATTAATACAATGTAATGGCACCTTTGCGTAGACTATTCCATCTTCTAAGTACAAACTGGTAACTTATTTCTTAAGTCATGCTGCTTCTAAGATTAAACTTCAGATTTATATGTTGTCGAATTGTCTTTGCTTGACAAGGGCCTCTATTAGGTGCTTTACACGACACCCATAGTACAGGAGACACACAGTGCATTTTCGAAGATGACAAAATATGTCAGGTCGGGAATTAAGACATTGAATTCAAAACAGGGCTCGACATCATTTGTCATAGCAACGTGGTGCAACAGCACACCAAAATGTAGGGGTGCATGCATTATTTGATCTTGTGTAAAATAAAATCAGATTGGAATTGCATTGTGAAGCCATAATTGGACTGACACATTATTTATGTTGTGTATAGTAATATAATTAGATCCATAGTGTCTCATTACACGGTTGCCGTTCGCCAGGATACCGGCAAACCGAAATAAAGATACCGGCACTCGGTCCAGCAGTAATACCGCCAGATTACAAGTGCTGGTATCGGATAGAAATCCCCATTCCATGGAGTTCCATTGGACTCCACGGGGGATTTTGCCAGTATTACCAGCACCAGTAATAGCGGTGCAGGTATTACTGACGATTTCTGCTGGTAACGTGCCTGAATTACCTCCAGCTGTTTGCTGGAAGTAATTCGGGCAGCTCACTGCCAAACCTATAGTTGGCCGGTGCGGAAACATGCCGGTATATGATAATTCTACTCCGCCCAACTGATAATGAGCATTATAGTTCCCTTTCCCTGTCTTTTTTGTCTTCTGTATAGGCACTGTTATCTGAAATCCTGAAATCCTATCACACAGATGTGGTGGTAATTTGAAGATGCCATTTTGAGTTTTAACTTGCCTTCTTTTACGTGCAACAATGGAGAAAACAAAAAATTGACTCTGTGACCATAATCAGTGGATGGAGTGCCTGTGCAAGCGAGGAGTGCGTGAGCAGGCCCAAAAGTAGAACCATGGCACATACGTGATAAGCAAAGATGCTGATGAGAGGGAGACGGACAGGGACCCAAGGGCTCGGACGGAGGAAAGGGACTAACAGTATGTGACATTGTGGAGCCCTGAATGAGCATCTCCAGATTGCATGCAAGTTGCAGCTCACCATGGGTCGCATGCATCAGCCAACCCAAGCCAACATACCTTTGGATTGAGGTGAGTACTCTGTTGGAGTTATGGAGAATGGCATCCTCCATAATGAAATGCAATTTGTGTCACCAGCCATTGATTCAAAGGCCGCAGACAGAGGCAGAGTATGTGTGATTAGCAGGCTTGATGGTCAGAGGTACAGCGTAGCCAGAAGCAGAGGTGTGTAGTTCTGGGGAGATTTCTCACCTAGCAATGTGGGCATGCATATATGTCAGATTGTTTTAAAATGGTGCTCTCCCTCTAATATCGACGGCCCAGCTAAAAAGGTCTGCCAGGTTCTAAATTAAAATGACACGATGTTCATTCTAAATATAAAATTGTACATACGTTATACATTCTCTGTTAGATGAGTTTTCACTGACACAATGGTGAATGGACATTAACTTGCCCTTTGGGACATTTTTCACGTACTACTCTTTGCTGGGAAGCACCAATCTGACAAAAGTGTTGCAAATGACAAGCATTTCATTGTGACCACACCATGCATGGATGGTATCAGAGCCTTTTAACTTTTTTCAGTTGAAATGGGCACATGGGCTCTGGGGGGTCCTGAGAAGCTGCCCTATTTTGTCAGTCTTATGACACGGAAACAGAGTCCTTTAATTCAGGGTATTAGATGGGCATTAGTTTATGCCCTGCCTTCTTCCGAGAAGCATTACCCAGCGTTAGATTGCAAACAGAGCCTGTACATGTTCAGTCAGTCCGCTCTGACACTCCCAAGGAATCCAGTGACCTCAGGACCTTCAATGACGTCCGGGTTGTGGGCCCTCGGATGCCTTTGTGGTTAGGCTGGGCCATGTGCATGTAAGTGTCTGCAAGCAACACACACAATCAGCATGCAGTGTTGGTGAGGACTGCCCCATTTCGCTATTTAAGTTGCTGACAGTTTTGATCTGTGTGTGGTGTTTTGGAACCGAGGCTGAGCCTCATTACTCCAATGTCTTTTGTTGAAGGTGTACACACAGTTTGGGGTTGCTTTTTCATCTGCGTCATTTTGCCACAGAAGTGATGGTATCAGGGTCAGCTCGGATGGGCCCCGGGCATCTCCTGATCACGGCGCACACCCTGTATTGTACTGGAGTTGTGATGCCTTATCTATGACCACATTGCGTGCAAATGTAACAACATAAGAGCCAGGTCCCCTAAACGTGTCAAAATGCCATTATCCTGCAAGAAGTCACTCCTTTCCTAATGTTTATTGACGATTGAGTTCTGTTGCCTTTGGAATTCCGTGCCTCGGTCACCGACCTTTCAAGCTCTCCTCAGCGTTATCATTTTATGTGGGTCCTACAAGCTTGATTTCTGAAATTGAGGCTGTATACATTCTAACAGTAAAATGAACAACACACGAACCCCAAAGGAGAACCTGTCATGTTTAAAAAGGAAACACTTAATTAAAAATAACCCAGTACATAAGCACATTTTAATAAAAAATGGACTTCAAAAAATTAAATGAAGATTGAAACAGAGCCAGCGGCTCAGGGACGGTAAAGGACACTCTATTTTTGGAAGGCGTTAAAAGCAATATATGTCCGTGCATCAGCAGCTGAAACAATGAAAATCCCCGAGGCCTCAGTAATGGAAAGCCCCCAATGAATGACATGACAGCTCCCAGCCTTTTAAGAAAAGAAAAAGAAACATATTCTGCTGCTCATGTTGTATTAAATATTTGTGGAAACATGATTTGCATCATTCACAAGATACATGCATCTTTAAAGTAATTATGGCCCAGGGTATTAGCTGGGAGTTATTTAAGTAATTCCCAAAGAATGCTGTGCACTACATGAGACATTAATCATCTATTGTGTGTATTAAAAAATGCAGAAGCAATTAAGAAGTAGAGTTATTAGAGTAGGTTATTGCAAGGCTTACCTGGAAACATTTGTCATCCTGCTTCAATTGAACCACGGAAGCATAACTTCTGCGTCGCTGTTTTTGTTTACTTGCATTTATTTAGAAAATAATGAAGGCATCGCGTAATTGCACCAAAAGCCATTTACCCCATTCCTTGTAAGCATGAGCACATTGTCAACATCTATAATGCATCAGAGATGCTGTCCTGAAAGTTGTCCCCGCTGAATATCCATCGAAGGGAAGGTAGCACGGAATTGGAAGCCAGCCGCCAATTCTTTCTTCTTGCACCTGTTTCTAGACGAAGCCTATTTATTGTTGAACAACTAGAACACAACAGCCAGAAGGAAGTAATCATTCCTTTTTTATCAAAGGTTAGTGTAAAAAAAATCTAGTTTGAATTGAGATATGTTTATTAACTAAACAGGCTAATAGAAAATGATCTGTTCTGCAAAATGGCGTCCAATCCGAGACAACTCATGAGCAAAATGTGATGCCACAAGGGGCATTTCCTTTTCCCCTGCTTAACAATTCTTGCATATCACCTGATAGTAAAACATTATTTGCATTGTCAAAGCCAATAACCACTCCCAAGTGTCTCTGCCAAACTAATAGAAAGCATATTGCCACCCAGGAAAAGGTGTACTTTCAAATTGTACCCATCAACGACAGAGGGGTCACATCTGCCTCTCACACTAATGACTCCACCCAGAGATGTTGCTAGGGGGGTGGCTGAGGGAGCTATAGCCCCTGGTCTTTTGGTTGTAGCAGACAGAAGCTCAGGGGCTACAACCAAAAGTCTGTAGCTAGACCCGTGTACCGCAAATCCAGACATTAGCTTAGCCCCTGGTCTTTTCCAGACCTAGCAACACCCCTGACTCCAACCCCATTTCTGAAGTGGTCACGCACAACGAGGCCAGCAAAAGTGCACTATAGCAGAGCACTCTTTAGCATTACAAAATAAATTAAAGCGTGAATAAGGTTGAAAAGGTTCAGTGCCTGTTTGACAAAAGTGTTTTTAAATGAAGTAATCCCAGTGAAAAACACTTGGTAAATCATGTTCTACATGTTTTGCTACACTTATGGGTGTGAACCTGTTTGAGATAGCTTATGTAATCACTAAAGGGGGGAATTATCTTACAATGCAAAATAACCAGAGATTCCATTTTATTAGTCCTCTTGGCTTAAAAGGAAAGACGTTGATAAGTGGGTCTATATGTCTAAAGAAATATGCATGTCCTTGACCGCTTGACACAGGGATTTTCGAGTATTGTATATGTCATCACTATCTACATCTCTATACAAAATAACAAAGTCAAAGGTGATTGGGTGTGAGTGACGTTAACACGCTGTCACATCCGCTATTTTAGTATTTTCGAGTCACCACTTAATCACCACTGTAATTTAGTATTTCATTGGAGGAGTGGGGCAAACTGGTATTGGGGTACCACAAAATCAGCCCGTGTAGGCACCTTAGCCATTTTGCCTCCTTAGCATAATTCAGGAAAATATTTACTTAATATTATACTGTACTCTGAAAAATATGTGTATACTTGTCCTGAAAACATTGTAACACCGGACGCTGGCTGCTAAGAAGTTTTAGTTGGTTGCTCGTTTTTAGCAGGTTTGTAGAGGGACCTCCTGGCACAGATATACCTGGTAATAGGACATATTATTGCACCAGACCCCCTCTGGTTATAACGGGGGACATGAAATGGACAATGACATCTGATTGCCAAGGCAGACATGGACATTGAGTGCCTTTTGTGTTGTAAACATCCTCATTGTTAGACATTGGAAAGACAAGAGTAAAATAGAGTTGGAGAAATAAAATATCTGAAATGACCTGACAAAGTTGGAAAACGTCACGTACACAATAAGGCGTTTAGTGGAAGATTTTGGTACGATATGGGACCAATTGGGACAAAATGTTTACTGCTCTGCAGGAGTACTGGCATGAGTGGTGGCTAAACATCCTTCTGTGCCCCACACGACAGCTAAAGAAGCATTTATCCCACACATGAACGTAAAATAATCGAGGGCAGGCTATGCTCTCAGGAGGGATGTTAAGTGATAATGTAGCAACCGAAACAGGAATCACACAAAGACTCAAATATTACGCAATATTTAATCAAGGTTCTATAGACCCGAGAACACTTCCTAACTAGCGGTGACCCAAATCACAAAAGTAGAATCAGGCAAATTCTGTCAGGAATATCTTGTTCGTCGTTTGTGGTAATGTAGGCCAAGGGCAGGCACTACTCTCAGAAGGGGTGTGAAATGATAAATATAGTAACCCAAACAGCATTAGAAAAAAAACTCCGAAATAAAAGAATGTCCAATCAAGGTTTATTATTATTATTGTTATTATTATTATTATTATTATTATTATTATTATCATTATTTATTATTATTATATTTATTGAGCAAGCATGGACCTAGCTTTGGGAAGCAATAGAGCACTTCACAATCAGAAAAAACACATTGAGAGAAGCAGAGAAAAAGGGAGCAGGGGGCTAAAAACAAGGGAGGGCTGACAATCCTCAGCATGGGATCTACAAATAACCAGGGTAAGAAACAATGAGGATCACTGAGTCATTGGTAGGATGGAGAGTGGAGGGCTTGCATGCATGTATGTTAGGGAGGAGTATTTTCTTGAAGAGGAAGGTTGTGAGCTATTTTCTGAACTCTAGAAGTGATGGGGCCAGTCTTAAGTCGATCGGGAGGATGTCCGAAAGTCTTTGGGCACAGACAATTAAAGCCTGTTTGCTGTTTCTTTCCTTCATGCACTGAGAGATTCTCAGTGAAGTAGCTTGTCAGTTCAGGGTGACAGCCTTATAGGCTGATGCAACAGGATTTGAAGATGATACAGGCTTGTAGTGGGAGCCAGTGCAGTTCGATGAGTGTTAGGCTGATGTGGTTGAATTTGTGGAGTCCTTTGATGAGTTGTGATGCTGCATGCAGGACACAGCTCAGGTGGGAGAAGACCAAGGCTTGGACAGCAAATCTCAGGTTGTTTTCTGGGCTGGGTTTTTTACAGGAGGAAATGTTGGTCTCAAACCATATGTGTCTTCCTTGCTATGTGCAGGTTTAAGGTGTGCCGTTGGTCAATGCTGACCCCAGGGACTTGGCAGAGGAGGCCAGCTGAGTTACGAAGCCCTCAAGGTTCCTAGCAGAGAGCCAGTTCTGTGTGTCAGGTTGTTCGGTGCTGTGGGTCAGCAGTAGGAGTTCAGTCTTGGATTGTTTTATCTTCAGGTAATTTAGACATCCAGGACTGGATCAATGTGAAGCAGGCCTTGTGCCTGTCCATGTGTTTGATGCAGGGGATCTTGAGGTAAATCTGAGTGTCATTTGCGTATTGGTGGATGTCGAGGTTTTCTGTGTGGGGATTGTGTGGGATATATTTACCCACTCAGCAGTACTACCCCACATCACCAAGCTGCACTTCAGCAGAACCAGCAAAATGGCTGCGCTGGCTCCTGTGAGCACTATTGCACCCACACTGTGTTTGCAGCGACAAAAGGATGGCTGCACTTTTTTGCCAAAGCGCCATTGGGCAAGATGGAACAGGGAGCAGCCTGAGAAAGGTTACTAGTGTGTGTTCTTGTTTGTCTTAAAGACTTGGAGGGAAAAAGCAGCTCTGCTTTGCCTCAAGCCCAAAATTCCCATTGAAAAGGGAATATTTCACCTTTGAAATGATGCCATTCTGATGGTACTTTTCCCTGTTTTCATCAGAATGCTTTTATCAAAAAGACACTCTCATGCCCAGCCATATTCACATTGTGCTCCATCAGAAAGGAGCCTTATTCCTGAATGACAGGCTGGATCAGCCAAACCTGAGCAAAAGCTTTCCCACAGCTACACAGGAAACACTTAAATGTTGCTACAAAATGTCAAAAAAATCACTGCTTGAAAAGGAAATCATAGCTTTCTGTGCACATGTCAATTTCATGAAGACTTTTACCTTGTGCAGACTGTTGTGTAAAACAAGCTGACTAGAGCTACAAAACCATGTGGGAATCCATATGGAAGAACCCACATTTGAAAGGAATATGCCAGCTTTCACCACATGTGTCAGAAAGGGCTTCTACAAACCAGAGGAAAAAAATGCCTGTTTTAACAAAGTACCATGTTGAACAAAAACGTGTCTGCATGTTTGTTTAGGTTCAGGACAAAACACAATAAAAACAAAACGGTTAAACTGAATGGGCTGGAGTTTGCAAGCTCTCAAAACAGATTATTCCAGTTGGTCAGGGCTAAGGCTTCCCCCAAATGGAGCCACCATAAACTTCCAGGACACAAAAGTGATAATTGCTAGGTTGTAGAGCTCTTTGACTTACCACGACAAAGAACTTTCACATACTAATCAGACTTGGGTCTATGCTGAGCCATCTTACAATGGAACTGCTAGGATACAGATGTGCAAAGGGAAAAATCACACTTCCTTGTGACTTTTACCAGAAGCTTCCTAGGAAATCTCTGTGACAGCTCTGGGTTGAGCGAGTAGCCTTGGAAAGACATGCCCATATATGGGGAACAATACTGACATTTGCCTCCAAGGACTATTTATTAATAAAAGTGTTAATGCCTTTTATCTCTGCAGCAGGGCTTTGCAAAAATGTGAAAAGTTAACCGTTTACATGTGATTTTATGGGCTTCAATTTAAGATGTCATAGACTTCACTGACCCATGGGGAATAGAAATGGTAGAGAATTGGGTATTATAAGTAAAATATCCATGATACCATTGCAACATGTAATACTTACATCCCTTATGATAATCCACATCCATGTATAAAGTTATAGAATTCTAGGCAAAATCTTTCATACTCAAAATGACTAAAACGTATTAAAAGGGCAAAGCAATGTCTCACAAACTACAGGATTGGATGGCTATGCTCTACAAAAAATATGTAAACTGCTTATGTAATTTGTTAAGATGCTTCAACTGTATAAATGTATCATGTATGGCAAAACTGGATTTTAGTCAATGTAACTGTGGGAGGTTTTGAACATTGTAAAATTCACATCATAAATCTGACATTCTGCCTTTGAAATCCAACCAGCTGAGAGCAAGGCAGGGACTATCACCCCTGACCAATCCAGTGGTTTAGAGGCGTGCTTAGCTAAGCCTGCCCTACCATATATTTCTATGATGTCACTATGCATTATAAATAAGAGTGGTTGACAGAGCTCCAGACACACTCTCTCCTGAATTTCCTGTGACTGCATTCCTGTTCTGCTCCATTCATCTTGCTGATTCCAGATTTCACTACAAGGCCCAAGCATTGCTGACCCTACTTCATCAAGGCTAAAGCTTTGCTGATACTATCCCAGCAAGGCCTCAATCCTGAAACCCCACTAAGAATCCCAATACCCAAAGGGGGAAGCATTTTCTTTTTTTGGGAAGCATCCTGAAACCAGCTGGCTTGCTGCCCACTAACTTCTTGCCCACTGACTGCATCCAGCGGTACCTGTGCCATCCACTGACCCGAATTTCCCAGCTGTCCTTGCCATCCAGTGACCAGAATTGCCCAGCTGCTGGCTGTAAGGCGTGCCCGCCGTGTGGTGACCAGACCCAGCTGGCTGTTGCATAATTCCAAACCTAAGCGTGGAATGTGAGCATCTTCCCATCACAGAGAAACACATAGTCTCCCCATCTTGATCCTTTTGTCTGTAATACACTCTCTACACAATCCTATTTATACCCTGGTAACTTGTAGAAATTTCTGTGTACCCTGCCCTTGATTTCTAAGTGCTAGCACCATCTCTCTTTTCTTGTCTGTCTGGTGTAAATCCTAAGCCCTTAGTTATATTTTGAGTAATCAAACTAATTTCCAGTTAAAGTTGAGCACTGGGGTGGTAAGGTTGACGTCGCAAATCAACCTTGGAGCTTACTGTGTTCCTCTTTAACAATATAGTCTAGATAATTTAGTTTAAGTAACAATTTCCTTTCTTTCAAAACCAAAGTTTTCATTTTAACTGCTCTATTTTTCCTAAAACTGAACCGATTCCACCCCAAAGATCTCATCCAAATCTTCAGCTACCACCATTCTTTCACTTTGATATTGTCCCTGTGACATACATCTGTCCCCCAGACCAAAAACCACATTGCGATTTTCAGTATTTTAACCGTTATTATAAAAAAACGTTTTGGTAATTTTAAACGGGAATTCAGAAAATTGCAACTTCCCAACATGTCATTCGGCTGCAGCATGTTCTAACTTTCCACTAATTTTAGAATTGTATGCTTCTTGTTGATCCATTGAATTGTGATTGCTAGTGTTTCTGCATTTCTGTTGTTGGGAGAAATCATATTTGCCTCACACATTTAACCACACATTCATTATTTATTTGTCCATTTCCGAGTGTCATTTCATGCCTTTGCAAAGGGTTTAAAAAACGTTTTTGCCTCTCATTCTGTGAGGGAAGGTTGGATTTTGATTCGGTTTTCTGCCCCTTATTCCTGACTACCTGCTGCTTCTTTCTATATACTTGGAATCTGATTAATTGGGGGTTGAGGGAACGTTGCAGGCAGAAAGCTTACCTTGGGTACTATCTATACTAATTCAAAAAGTGCTCCTATTCACTTGTGCTTTGTATACATTCTAGGAGAAGGTTAACCAAGTGCATTGCTTCCATTTTCATTATAATTATCACCCCATTGGTGATTGCTGCCCCATATTAAAATTGTATGATTTCCTTTGAATCTTATGTAAATAAAATATTGCATTTTCATCAACCAGCCTGGTGCATGGTCCATTGTGACCCAGGGTATTTTAAAAAGGGGGTGTGAGACGAGTTGTGTATCATCTCAAATTGAATCTGCATAACATAAATAGAAAGGCATCTCAGTTGTGCAATACATACTAGGCTGAGACCAAGGTGTGTGTCGCCCGATTGCAATCCATAACAATTGTTCAAGGAGTTCAATGTAATAATTGTCGATCAAGAGGAAATGATGGATCCTTATAGGACTGCACAGGTTGTAGTAGTGTAAAGACTGGAGGGGGGTATCTGTACTTCTGCCCTCCGCACAGAACACCCCAGCCAATTCTCTCAATGGGTTGCAATGGACGAGCAAAAAATGCTTAAGCTTTTGGGAGGTGATGCAGACTAGATCTTAGGTACAGAAGTCCTCCAAGCCCAACAAAAGAACGTGCACACACTATGTTAGGTGATAACACAGCTTCTTTATATAAAATAAGGTTCAGTAATATATATACATATAAATAATAAAACGTACTTTGGCAATACTTAGTCAAAGAATGGCAAATATATACACTCTATGTGGCACCACACAATACTTAAATTCAGTAAGAAATGCACTAATTAGGCATGTGATTTCTTAAGTGAGGTAAAACAGCATGATTAGGGAAGAAAGGCAGGCTTGTTAATGTACAGTGGCAGAATGAATAATTTAGACTAGATAAGTAATTCTGAGTGAGGATCTCCCAAACATATCTTGTCTTTTTCAGCCCAGTCCAACAATGTTCAATAACCTTGTACTTTCTTCAACCACCCCAAAGTACCTGAGAGGCCACAAGACGACAGGATCCATGATGAATCTTGGACCCTTGTACTACTCCTGATGCAAGAAGATGATCTTCCTTGTCAGAGTACCTTCGGTGCCTTGGCAGACGAAGTGACAGAGTTTCTAACTTTCACTCAATGATTCCCTCCGGGGATGGAGCCCCCTTGGAAGAAGGAGCCACTGGGATGCTGAGTCCAAGGAGAAAAATGGAACCAAAGTATTTCTGAAGTGCAGGAGTTTGGCTCTTTGCAGTGGTCTGCTTTGGTTGACGATTTCTCTGATTGTAGAAGTCCTGGGAAGATGAAACTTGCATTGAGCTCCTTAAAAAACTTGGCAGATGAGAGTAAGACCCTGTGACCCGTCGATGTCTTCTGGCAGCGAGTGTTGCATAGGTCACTTTTGCTGTTGGGTTTTGGATTTACGCGGTTGTTCAACATTCGGTTCTTTGGTGCTCCAGCACAGACATCTGGGCGGCGTCAGTCAATGTGGACCAAACCACTGGAGTGGACCCCGGACACTCAACAAGTCTGAAACCTTGGGACATCTTTGTTAACTTCCGTTGGCTCCTGACTTTCTTCGGCAGGAAAAAGTGAACAGTGATCATGGCAAGGATGTCCTTTGAAATGTTCTTATGCAGTTTGGAAATGTAACAGCACTAGGTGTCCTGCAGCTCCAGGTGTCCAGCGGTTATATAGACAGCAATGGCTTCATCGGTCACAAAACGCACCTCTGGATCCTGGGTGACACCAATGGACTTCTGCGTCTCGAGATGTCCAGGCACTCCACTTCAAGATTCACAAAAACCCCTTCTCCAGATGGCAAGGACACAGGACTGGCTTCCAGGGAACTTCAGTTGAAGATTGGTAGATTGTGCAATGGCCCCTCGTAGCTCAGGAACAGGTCTCCTTCGTAGGTCCTCTCTGGATCAGTCATTGGAAGAACACGGCAGATTTTTGGATTGTACTAAGAAATTGCAGCAGCAGATTTCTCCTCCAGCTTGGCTTCAAGGAATAACTTCTTCTTGTTTCAGCTTTGACTTCAGCTTCTGAAAAAAAACCCATTCACTCTGGCTGAGCAATGCTCAGTCAACCAATCACAGAAAAGGGCATTCATATAGGCAGGCAGCCATTCAGGCTCACAGGCATTCAGGGAATTCACTTGACCCAGGCACCCATAACAAATAATGTGGATTGGGGTAAGCACCCAGCCTTTCAGCACTCTAAACTGCATTCATGTCAGGGCACTCACAAGCACTGTGTCACACAAACCAAACCAAGACACCAATAACACAGAGTGTGAGTTCACTTCAGACTCCATTCACACAGGTCCCACCCCTAGGGTATACCCACAACACACAACCCCTGGGAAGGCTCCAGTCACTCTGACAGGAGGCAATCCCAGAGCCATATATGGTATTTCCATCCAACAGCCAGTCAGGAGGAAGGGGCAGAGTCAGAGCTTCGCAGGACTACAGGAAACAAGGTAAAAGGCAATAGAAACCAAGAGGCCACAGGGGCCATCTTGCCTTCAGGAATACATTGATTCCTATGACAGGGACTGGGTGCCCCAAATATGGAGGACACACAGAGCCACTGCCAAGTCAGAATGTATCTACCACTAGCTCATACCCTGGTCTGTGGGCAACACACAGGTGCCCAAAAACACACATAAGGGGTATCAGGGTGTATACATGGGTTGTTACGGATATCAATTTGGCATCACACACCTGACCAGGACACTTGGTCTTATCCTGTGATGTGGCGCTCAATAGGAATGTTTTTTCTATAATTTCAATGAATTCAAATTAAGCCGATACCCGACCGTTCTCACACTTCCTTTTACAAATACCATGAACCAGGCCAGTTGGTGAAAATGAAATGTTTATTTATTTATTTTAAAGTTCACAAAAAACACGCAGACTTTAATATTGGACAGCAATCACCAATAGGGTGATAATGACAATGGAAATGGAAGCAATGCACTTGGTTAACCTTCTAGTAGAACATATCCAAAGCACAATTGAATAGGAACACTTTTTCAATAGGATAGATAGCACCCGAGTTAAGGTTTTCCGCTGCAATGTTTCCTCAACCCACAGAATCAAAATCCAACATTTCCTCACAAAATAAGAGGGAAAACAAATTTTAAACCCTTTGCAATGGCATAAAATGACAATCGGAAATTGACAAATAATTAATTAATGTGGGGTTCAATCTTTGAGGCAAATATGATTTCTCACAAAGGCAGTAATGCATAAACTCTAGCAATTACAAGGCAATGGATCAACAAAAGCTATACAAATCTAAAGTAAGTGGAAATTTAGAACATGCTGCAGCCACATTCACACATTAGAAAATTGCATTTGCTTTCAATTCCCATTTAAAATGACACAAAGTTTATGAAAAACGGGTGAAACACTTGGATTTTCAACGCTGTTTATGGGCTGGAAGACAGATGTTTATCACAGGGATAATATAGAGGTGAAAGTAGGGCTGTAGGTGAAGAATTGAGAGGGATTTGGAAGGTAGAATGAGGTTTGTTTTTATGGAAATAGAGCCGTGAAAAAGAGAAAGTCGGTTTTAAAATGACAGGCACATTTTACCTAAACTAGATTTAATGGCTAAGAAAAGAGGAACGCCAACTGGGAATATAAAAGTTACGCTGCAGTTGTAACCCTTCATGCAGTGTACCCCTTTTTTTTAGGGAAAATTAATTTATTTAATCAAAATAACGCTAATGACTTATAAGCTATGCAAGACAGAAATGAAGAGAAAAGTGCCGCTAACGCTTAGAGATCAAGGACAAGATGCACAGAAAATTCTGACAGTTGGGCAAGTTTTCAGGATATGGACAGGGTTGCTTAGAGAGTAGGACAAAGACAAAAATCAATATGGGGTAGACTATGTGTGATGGGATGTGGATACTCACAGTCCAATTTTAGATTTGGGATTCGGCACAGTCAACCGGGTTCTGGAATCCAGGGCTCGGGTCACCAGACGGCAGACTCCCCTGTCAAAAGACAGCTGGGCAAAGGTCTGGTCACAGCACAGCAATGCCTCCGCGGAATGGAGCGGGTAAGCAGGGCAAGCAGTTAGTGGGCAAAAAGCTGTTCTGGTTTGAGGCGGCTTCCCAAAATAACACCACAGCTTTCCCTTTGGCTATTGGGATTTTCAGGTCTGGGGTCTCTGGATGGAGGACTTGCTGGGATGGTCGGCAATACTTTGGCCTTTCAATGGAATCTGGCAAGATGAATGTAGAAAATCAGGAACGCAGGCACAGGAATTCTGGAAAGAGTGTGTATCCAGAGTCCTGTCAGCCACCTTTTTTATAAAACATGGTGACATCACAGAATTATTGGTGGGCAGAACTGAGCTAGGCCTACCTCCAAGACTCGGATAGGTCAGCATAAGTTAATCGCCTCCTCGAGGAGGAGTATCAGTTCATGAGCTCGTATTTTATGAGGTGAAAAGCTCTCCCACAGTTACTTTAGCTAAAATCCAGTGTTGCCATCAGTGGCACATTTATACAGTGGTAGCATTTTAACAAATTACATAGCAGGTTAAATATGTTATGCAGCCCATGCCAGTCCAACTCTGCAGTCTGTAAAACATTGTTTCAGCCTTCTAATAATTTTTGGTCATTTTTAGTGTGAAATATTTGGCCTAAAATTCTATAACTTTATACATGTGTGTGGATTATCATTAGGCATGTCAACAGTGGCATCAGGTATACTTTCCGTGGAATACCCAATCCTCTGCCATTTCTGTTCCCAAGGTGGCAGTGAAGGGTACCCCTTCTGTAATGGCTTGGCAGGTGAAGAACGGTGGTCTGGAGGGCAGCCCAGAGGATTGCCAGTGGTTAAGATTCATTCTAAACCTTCCAGCCATCACCTCTTTTTTTTGCTTTGTCACCCCGAGTGGGACGGGCATGCCCAGACGTGGGTCCTGTGCCTGCTGGGCCTAGAGACCCAAGCTACTCCTCACTGATGAGCCCCAACAAGGGCGAACCATGTTTGGGGATGCTTGTGGTCTCGTGCAGAAGGGATGCGGCCTAGCAGTTTGGGCTGGACTGGCCCTTTTGGGGAGGCGCCAAACCTGATTTGCATATGGTATTTCCCCTTCTGTAATGGCTTGACAGGCGAATAACGGTAGTCTGGAGGGTTGCCCAGAGCATTTCCAGTGGTTAAGATTCATTCTAAACATTCCGCCCATCACCTCTTTGTTTTTGCTTTGTCACCCCGAGTGGGACGGGTATGCACAGACGTGGTCCCGTGTCTGCTGGGCCTAGAGACCCAAGCTACTCCTCACTGATGAGCCCCAACAAGGGCGAAACATGTTTGGGGATGCTTGTGGTCTCGTGCAGAAGAGATGTGGCCTAGCAGTTCGGGCTGGACTGCCCCTCTTTGGGTGGGGCCAAGCCTGATTTGCATATGGTCTTTCCCCTTCTGTAATGGCTTGGCAGGCGAAGAACAGTGGTCTGGAGGGTTGCCCAGTGCATTGCCAGTGGTTAAGATTCATTCTAAACCTTCCAGCCATCACCTCTTTGTTTTGGCAGTGAAGGGTACAACATTTTAAATTACACCCCATGAAATTACATTAAAACTGTTAACTTTTTACATGTTTGCAAATTTCTGCTGCAAAAATAACCGTCTTCAAAGTTTCGTAATAAAATAGTCTTTTGAAACAAATGGGCTGGCTTTTGTCCTTCACTGGACCATTTTGTTTTCTCTTCAGCTACCACAAACTGTCACTTCAGCCTTGTGTGGGATGAGGGTTCCCCGTTTGATTGAAGGTTTTATGGCCCCCTCCACTTCACAGGTTAGTATCCCAGAACTTCTATTATCCCAGCCTGGAGCACAGACAAATGTCTGACAAGCATGTGAACTTTCTTTGTCTTGGTCCATTCAAAGTTTTTCAAGTTAGCAATTATCACTTTTGTGTCCTGGAATTTATGGTGGTTCCTTTTGGGGGAAGCCTTAGTTTAGTCAGCAGGGAAAAACCTGTTCTGGAGCTTGCAAAAATCAGCCAATGCAGTTTAATTCCTTTAATTTTATTTTATTTTGTCCTGGATCAAAACAAACCTGTTGGATAAAACATCCCCTATGTTTCCCAGCAACAACCCCCTTCATACTCCTAGGCACAGACAAGTTTTGTTTTAACATGGTACTATGAAAACAGGCATTTTGTTTCTGGTTTGCAAAAACACATTTTTCCATTTGTAAAGCCAGCTGGTATTTTCCTTGCAAATTTGGTTTGTCCTTTCCCTCTGCATTTCCACATTGTTTTCTAGCCACACTTAGCTTCTAGTACACAACAGTCTGTACCAGGCAAAGGTCTCCTGAAACTGACATGTGCACAGAAAGTTAGAATTACTATTCAAGCAATGAGTTTTGAAATTTTGTAGCACAGCCTGCCATTCAGGAATAATGTTCTTTTCTGATGGAGCACAATGTGACTATGGCTGGGAATGACAGGGTCTTTTTGATAAAGGTTGTGTGATGAAGAATAGGGAAATATAGCATCAGATCGGCATCATTTTAAAGGTGAAATATTCCCTTTTTCAATAGGAACTTTGGGCTTGCATCAAAGAAGCGCTGCTTGTTCACTCCAGTTCTTTAAGACAAACAAGAACACAACCTAGTAGCCTTTCTCAGGGTGCTTCCTGTCCCATCTTGCCAAATGGCGCTTGGCAAAAACAGTGCAGCCTTCCTCTTGTCGCTGCAAAACACAGTTTGGATGCAATGGTGCTCCCAGGAACCAGTGCAGCCATTTTGCTGGTTCTGCTGAAGTGCAGCTGGTAATGTGGGGAAGTACTGTTGAGTGGGTAAATATATCCATATATCCCACAGGGTGTTGTTCGTCAAAATGAAAACATGAAGGGCTGCACTGCCAGAAGCCCAGGTGTTAGGCAGAAACCTGTGCAGTTCCCTCTGGGACCACTGCAAAAGATTTAAGACTACAGATGTTGGCAGTAAACCCACTTGGTAGCAGTCTGCACCGCACAGATTCACTGTGGTAGCTGTGGCTGAGCAGCCAGACTTCCGTCAAGAAGAGTTAGGCAGTATACAGAGGATACAGAATAGGTACAGAGGCACAGTAGCACAAGCAAACACTAACCAGAGCTAGGTGTAAAAGTATAAACTTATTTATTAAAGGTACACTCATAAATTACACTAGCACAATAGAAAAGATAAGAACGTCAAAACACAGTTGCTATTACCCATATGTACATCCCTAATCATTTGTTGGACAATTCTAAGTTAACACCACTTATTTCCAAACAGAGGTGAGCGCTTAACGTTAGATGACACTCCAACAAGTATTACCAAAAGGGAGGGAAAAGGCAGAAATAAAGAGAGCAGTAAGGTAAAACACTTTTCACGTAAGGTTAGCAAAGGCAGTCAATGGTGGAACCAGGAGAATTAGTTCGGGGCCCGCTTTAGAGGGAGCCAGGCGAAAAAATGTGCCCAAGATCACACAATGTCCTCAGTCTTTGCAGGTGAGAGAAAAAGGTTTTACTACGGTTCTGAAAAGTTTAGTTAGGGTGACCCAGGCCTACCCAGGTTCGAGAGCCGAGGGCTAAATCTACCCCGTACAATCGGTGGCAAGGGAGGCCGGGCGGATCACAGTACCTTTAAACGTGGAAAGATTCCTCCAGCGGTGGTAGTCGTTCCTGGTAGTGGGTGCAAGTCGCGGCGTCGTCCCGAGGAAGAGGTGATCTCGACGGGGAGGAAGGCTGCAGGTCGTTGCACTACCAGGGATGAGGCCAGCCGTGGAGTTCTCCGGTCACAAAGGATTTTTACCCCTCTTTCGCGGTTGAGGTAAAAAGTGGTATCCCGGTTGCCGGGGTGCTTGGCACAGGCAAGGCGGCCACGAGATGCTTCGGGACGGCGAAAAGAAGGCAGCAACTGGTTGTCCCCACCAGTTAAGGGAAGAAGACTCTCCGGCGGGAGATCTCCTCTGTCGTCGGAAAAAGTGGTGAGACGGTTCTGCAGGGCTTCACCGGTGGTGTCATCTTGGCAGGTCGGCTCGGCTTCTCCCTCTTCGGCTTCTTAGGTCCTGTGGCGACTTCTGAAGTTCCAGTCCCCAAAGCCCTGCTTTTATGCAGCAAACCCCCATTCACCCAGCCTAGCTGTCACTCAAACATGCTAAGTGGTGAGCCGGCCGGCTCACCACTTGGGCCAATCAGGACGGAGTGCGACTTGAGTTACCAAGGTAACTCAGTCCAGGGTGCCTAAATCCCCCTCCACCCCTCCTAAGTACCCCAGACAGAGGGCACCACTTTGGAGGGCTTCTGTGGAGAAGCCCGCCAAAAGTGGAACAAAGGGCTCCACTTTGGGTCAGAGTTACAGAGGTGAACACCAACGCCATTTTAGAATCAAGTTTTGGCAAAAAATACCAACCGGAGTTATAATAATAAAGAAATAACCCGGCGGTATGTTCAAGGCTACCGTAAATAAATGAATAAAGGTATTAGCCTAAAACAATGGGAAATCCCATAGGAAAATATTTGCGGTCGAATATAAAAAGTAGTTTCCACTGCCACCAGCCAAAACTCGATGAGGGGGGACAGAGACGTGCCCCCTCGACTAACAGACCCCGGGGCAATGGAATTGCCCCGGCCAGTACGTCCACAATATGATGGTTTGTACTGGTTCTGTTCAGGATTTGAGACTAGTAAAGTCAATGGTGACTTTACAGACCCTGGGAGACAGTAGTCAGTCCCAGGGTATGGAGTCTATGTTGGGGGGTCCCTAGGACACCCCTGGGTTACGGCACTGAGGGTGCTGTGTAACCCATTTCACAAAAACACATGAGGCCCTATGGAGTACAAGACCCCATAGCCCATTCAACACAAGGCAAACCAAAGAAACACACTTCAAACATGTCCAAGAGTGAGGGTAAAAGAGTCTCACTCTTGGCAGGAGAGAAAAAATAAACCCAGAAAATCCAGCAAAGCTGCTGGGGGACTCAATAGGTTAGGAAATTCAGCCTAAACAGAGAATTCTCCCTAACACTCGCCCCCCCCCAGACTAAGGGACAGGAGGATTTAATCCACTCCTGGATGAACCTCATACCTCTAGTCGATGACATACATCCTAGAGAGTCCATCAGCATTTTGATGGTGACACCCTGACCTGTGCTCAATGGTGAAATCAAACCCTTGGAGGCAGATTGACCATCTCAATAGTTTTGGATTTTCCCCTTTCATTTGCATCAACCATCTCAAGGGTTGGTGGTCAGTCTGAATGACAAAAGTAGAACCATACAAGTATGGCCTAAACTTCTTCAGTGCCCACACAATAGCAAAGCATTCTCTTTCGATTGTTGCCCACCTTGTTTCAGGTTCCTTCAGTTTTCTACTGATGAAGCAAATGGGGTGTTCCCTACCCTTCTCATCCAGTTGGCTAAGAACTGCACCTATACCTACATTGGAAGCATCAGTTTGTACAATGAAAGGTTGGTGGTAGTCAGGAGCTCTGAGTACTGGGGCTTGGCAGAGAGCTTTCTTCAGGTTTTCAAAGGCCTGATTGCATTCCTCCGTCCATTTGACCTTCTTAGGGAATTTTGGAGAGGAGATCACATTCAGAGGAGAAGCTATGGTCCCATAGTTCTCAATGAAATTCCTGTAGTACCCAGTGAGGCCTAAGAAGGCTCTCACCTGGGTCTGAGTAGTAGGTGTTGTCCAATTTTGCACAGCTTCAATCTTGCTGAGCAAAGGCCTTATTTCTCCACCTCCTACCTCATGTCCAAGGTAGACCACTTTACTCTGACCAATTTGGCACTTGCTTGCCTTTATGGTCAGATTGGCCTGCTCAAGAGCCTGCAAAACATGTCCTAAGTGGGTCACATGTTCTGCCCAGGAGTGGCTGAAGACTGCAATGTCATCCAAGTATGCCATGCAGAAGTCCTCCATCCCCGCCAGAACTTGGTTCACCATCCTTTGGAATGTTGCAGGTGCATTTTTCAGTCCAAAAGGCATAACCTTGAATTGGTATAGGCCAACTGGGGTAGAAAATGCAGTTTTCTCCTTGGCATGGTCTGTCAGGGCTATTTGCCAGTAGCCTGACGTAAGGTCCAGTGTGCTGAGGTACTTGGCTGCACCAAGTTTATCCACCAACTCATCTGTCCTTGGCAAAGGGTGGGCATCAGTCTTGGTGACTGCATTAAGAGCTCTATAGTCCACACAGAATCTCAACTCTTTGGATCCTGCCTTTGGTACTAACACTACTGGGCTAGACCATGGACTAGTAGAGGGCTCTATTACCCCGAGATCAAGCATCTTCTTGACCTCCCCTTTGATGTGGGTTCTGACATGTTCTGACATTCTATATCCCCTGCTTTTGACTGGCAGGCAGTCACCAGTGAGTATCTCATGCTGTCCCCAAGGGGTCAAGCCTGGTGAAAGTGAGAACAGGGAGGCAAACTGGTTTAACATAGCTTTGCACTCTTCCTGTTGCTCAGGGGTCAGATCTGAAGAGAGATTAACTCCTTCAACCTTTTCGTCCAAAGGTAAGCCTTTCAGGAGGTCAGGTAGAGCTTCACTCTCCTCCTCCTCTTCTGATGACGCTAGGAGCAATGCTCCTACTTCTGGTCTAGAGACATAGGCTTTGAGGCGGTTGGTGTGGAAGACTCTGGGAGCTTCCCTGGGTTTGCCCAGATCCACCAGATAGTTGACTTCTCCAAGTTTTCCCACAACCTTGAAGGGTCCCATCCATTTGTCTTGCAAGGCCCTCTGCCTTGTTGGAAGCATAACTAGAACTAGCTGGTCTTGAGTAAACTCAACCATGTTAGCCTTCTGATCATGCCAATGTTTGATCAGAGCTTGGCCAGCTTTCAAGTTGTCACTTGCTTCTGCCATCATGTGTGACATTCTCCTTCGGAGATCTATCACATAGTCAGTCACTCTGACTGGCTTGGGGGAAGGAGCACTCTCCAACCCCTCCTTAATCAGGGCCAAGGGGCCTCTGACGGGATGGCCATAGAGAAGTTCAAAGGGAGAATAACCCACTCCCTCCTGAGGGACTTCCCTATAAGCAAATAGAAGGCATGGCAGTAGAAGGTCCCACTTCTTCTTAAGGGGTTCTTCTAAGGCACCTATCATGCTCTTCATGGTTCTGTTAAATCTTTCTACCAACCCGTTGGTCTGAGGGTGGTAGGCGGTTGAGAACTTGTAGGTAACTCCGCAGGTTTTCCACATGGCTTTCATGTAGTTGGACATAAAATTGGTCCCCCTGTCAGAGATCACCTCCTTAGGAAACCCAACCCTGGTAAAGATACCAAGGAGGGCCTTAGCCACAGCCTGAGCTGTAACAGTCCTCATAGGAATTGCCTCAGGGTACCTAGTAGCATGGTCTACTACAACAAGGATAAACCTGCTGCCTGAGGAGGTTGGGGGATCAAGGGGACCAACAATGTCAATCCTTACCCTCTCAAATGGGACTCCCACAACTGGGAGAGGCACTAAAGGTGCCACATTCTTGGAACCAACCTTACCAGAAGTCTGGCAGGTATGGCAGCTCCTGCAATACCTATCTACTTCAGCCCCCATTTTTGGCCAATAAAAGTAGAGAGAGAGCCTTTCCTTGGTCTTCTTGAAACTCAAGTGACCAGCCAAAGGAATCTCGTGGGCTAGTTGCAAGAACTGTTGTCTGTTCTCTTGGGGCACTACCAGGCGTTGGTAGGCTCCAGGTTCAGATTCAGTTGGTTCACTGTAGAAGAGGCCATCTTCCCAGTGTAACCTATACTTCCCAGGCTCTTGCCCATTAGCCTGAGAAGCTGCCTGTTGGCGAAGGCCCTCCAGAGTTGGACATTCTCTTTGTCCCTTACGAAAAGCTGTCCTGCTGGGTCCACCTTCTGCCAGTAAAGACTGCAGCTCAGGATGGTCAGCCGGGTCCAGGTCTCCAATAAGTTCTGGGCCTCCTACTAGCTCTTCTTCAGAGTCTAATTCAACCAAACAGGGTTGTACCTCCCTCTCAGCCTCAGCTGGAGGTGGAGTTACAGGTGTAACTTTGGACAACCTCAGGGAAGTCCTTGTTGGAAGCACTGGAGTGCTTGCTGTAGGCTTTTTCCTAGGAGTCTTGGGTGGCCCCTTTGCTCCTGATCTGGTAGTTACTGCAGTAAGTTGTTCCAGTGGGAGAGGAGTGATTTCTGTCATCATCTCCTGAGATAAACCTCACAGGGTTTTCTCTCTTGCAGATTTGGTGAGCTCCCGTAACCTTTTACTAGGAGGTCTGGGGGTATGTGACACAACTCCCAGAGCTTTCAGGTCATTTCCTAGCAGAACTCTTCCTGGCACTTCACATTGTATACTGACAGGTATCTTCACAGCCATATCATTACACTGGATGAGAACTGGTAACTGGGGACACATCTGCACAGGCCCTCCAGCTAACTTGGTGAGGCATTTGGGTGCCTTAGCAACATCCTCTGCCTTGAAAAATGATTCATCCACCACAGTTATGCTGGCCCCAGTGTCCCTGATGGCAGGGGTCTCCTGACCATTCACGTGGACACTGTCCTTATAATACTCTTTAGTATTATCTGGGATAGAATTATACACATCTAAATTTTGTTGTTCCCACAACCCCAGAGAGACTAAAGAAACACTGGCTGAGACTCCAGTGGGTTCATCAGCCAGTAGTAGAAAGTTTCCACTTGCCATCGTGACTTCCTCCTCTGGAGCGAAGGCTAAGGAGACAAGTTGGACCCCGGAAGGTTTACCCTTACATCTGGGATCTCCTTTCACATGGTCAGTAGCCTTACAAACATAACAGGCCCCAAAGGTCCTTTGGAATGGAGGCTTGTTCTGACCTCCTTCTGGTTTAGCACCAGAAGGTATACTACTCTGCTGTGGTTTCCCAGGTGGCTTACCCTTATGGTTTTGTTTGGGGCCCTCTTTGGAATTAGGATTATTAGAATTCTCTTTGGAGTCTTTCTTAGGCTGTCTTCCCTCATCCTTCTTCTGAGTTACCCCAGAATCCTTGTGAGTAGCCCTGTTGGCAACCCACAAGTCAGCAGCCTTAGCTAGCTTCCTAGGATCTAATTCCTGTGAATCAGCCAAGTGCTGTCTGAGCTCAGGAGAGCAGGCATCATAAATTGACTCCATCATTACAAGATTCCTCTTTCCTTCATAAGTGTTCACCTTGTAACCCTTAATCCATCCCTCTAAGTTTTTCAGCCCTTCACACACCCAGGTAGCCCAGGGGGTACCATCATGCTTTTTGAGGCTCCTAAACCTCTTAAGATACTGGGAAGGGGTTTTCCCAAACCTAGCTATCAAAGCTAGTTTCACACATTCATACTCTTTCCTATCCTCCTCCCCCAACTCCATTACCACATCAGTTGCAACAGGGGGAAGCCTAGAGAACAACCAGGTGAGTAACTCATTACCTGTGATGTTCTGGAGCCCATGATTATACTCAAACATAGACAACCAATCCAACACATCCAACTTAGGCTCATACATACCAATCAATTCCTTAGGCATCCGGGGTCTTTTAGGACTGGAACTTCTAGAGGAGCCAGAGAGAGAAGCATTCTCAACAGACAATTTCTTCATTTCTAGCTCATACTTGAGCTCCATTTCCCTTAGCCTTAGTTCTTTGTCAGTTTGAGCATTAAGTTTCTTGTACTCTAATTCAAGTTTCATTCTCTCTAGTTCAAAGTATTGAGGGCTAAATGTGGGACCTGGCAAAGGTCCAGTAGGTACAGCTGGTAGAGCAGACAGAGGCCTAGAGGGACTATCTACAACAGTTTCATCCTCCTCTTCTGGTTCTGACCCAAGATCATCAATACTTTGTGCCATATCAAGTTCATTGCTGCTTTCTACATTTGCTGGAGTGATAGGTCCCTCTGGACCATCCTCCAGACTTTGGTTTTCTAACAACCTTTCTATTAGCTCTATTTTCTTTCTTTTAGTCATGAGATTCTTATGCTTACAGAGAAGTCTTAGACAATCAGCAGTTTTTGTAGCAAGGGACTCTTGACTATAACTTTCCATAGTAGACAGGTTAAAAAATGACTTTTTCTTTCTTGTGCTTAAGCTTTGTGGTTAGTTGCACTAAGGTATCTCAAAAGTACTCTAAAGTGTATACTCAATACAGATCCCACCGCTGCCACCATTGTTAGGCAGAAACCTGTGCAGTTCCCTCTGGGACCACTGCAAAAGATTTAAGACTACAGGTGTTGGCAGTAAACCCACTTGGTAGCAGTCTGCACCGCACAGATTCACTGTGGTAGCTGTGGCTGAGCAGCCAGACTTCCCTCAAGAAGAGTTAGGCAGTATACAGAGGATACAGAATAGGTACAGAGGCACAGTAGCACAAGCAAACACTAACCAGAGCTAGGTGTAAAAGTATAAACTTATTTATTAAAGGTACACTCATAAATTACACTAGCACACTAGAAAAGATAAGAACGTCAAAACACAGTTACTATTACCCATATGTACATCCCTAATCATTTGTTGGACAATTCTAAGTTAACACCACTTATTTCCAAACAGAGGTGAGCGCTTAACGTTAGATGACACTCCAACAAGTATTACCAAAAGGGAGGGAAAAGGCAGAAATAAAGAGAGCAGTAAGGTAAAACACTTTTCACGTAAGGTTAGCAAAGGCAGTCAATGGTGGAACCCGGAGAATTAGTTCGGGGCCCGCTTTAGAGGGAGCCAGGCGAAAAAATGTGCCCAAGATCACACAATGTCCTCAGTCTTTGCAGGTGAGAGAAAAAGGTTTTACTACGGTTCTGAAAAGTTTAGTTAGGGTGACCCAGGCCTACCCAGGTTCGAGAGCCGAGGGCTAAATCTACCCCGTACAATCGGTGGCAAGGGAGGCCGGGCGGATCACAGTACCTTTAAACGTGGAAAGATTCCTCCAGCGGTGGTAGTCGTTCCTGGTAGTGGGTGCAAGTCGCGGCGTCGTCCCGAGGAAGAGGTGATCTCGACGGGGAGGAAGGCTGCAGGTCGTTGCACTACCAGGGATGAGGCCAGCCGTGGAGTTCTCCGGTCACAAAGGATTTTTACCCCTCTTTCGCGGTTGAGGTAAAAAGTGGTATCCCGGTTGCCGGGGTGCTTGGCACAGGCAAGGCGGCCACGAGATGCTTCGGGACGGCGAAAAGAAGGCAGCAACTGGTTGTCCCCACCAGTTAAGGGAAGAAGACTCTCCGGCGGGAGATCTCCTCTGTCGTCGGAAAAAGTGGTGAGACGGTTCTGCAGGGCTTCACCGGTGGTGTCGTCTTGGCAGGTCGGCTCGGCTTCTCCCTCTTCGGCTTCTTAGGTCCTGTGGCGACTTCTGAAGTTCCAGTCCCCAAAGCCCTGCTTTTATGCAGCAAACCCCCATTCACCCAGCCTAGCTGTCACTCAAACATGCTAAGTGGTGAGCCGGCTGGCTCACCACTTGGGCCAATCAGGACGGAGTGCGACTTGAGTTACCAAGGTAACTCAGTCCAGGGTGCCTAAATCCCCCTCCACCCCTCCTAAGTACCCCAGACAGAGTGGCACCACTTTGGAGGGCTTCTGTGGAGAAGCCCGCCAAAAGTGGAACAAAGGGCTCCACTTTGGGTCAGAGTTACAGAGGTGAACACCAACGCCATTTTAGAATCAAGTTTTGGCAAAAAATACCAACCGGAGTTATAATAATAAAGAAATAACCCGGCGGTATGTTCAAGGCTACCGTAAATAAATAAATAAAGGTATTAGCCTAAAACAATGGGAAATCCCATAGGAAAATATTTGCGGTCGAATATAAAAAGTAGTTTCCACTGCCACCAGCCAAAACTCAATGAGGGGGGACGGAGACGTGCCCCCTCGACTAACAGACCCCGGGGCAATGGAATTGCCCCGGCCAGTACGTCCACAATATGATGGTTTGTACTGGTTCTGTTCAGGATTTGAGACTAGTAAAGTCAATGGTGACTTTACAGACCCTGGGAGACAGTAGTCAGTCCCAGGGTATGGAGTCTATGTTGGGGGGTCCCTAGGACACCCCTGGGTTACGGCACTGAGGGTGCTGTGTAACCCATTTCACAAAAACACATGAGGCCCTATGGAGTACAAGACCCCATAGCCCATTCAACACAAGGCAAACCAAAGAAACACACTTCAAACATGTCCAAGAGTGAGGGTAAAAGAGTCTCACTCTTGGCAGGAGAGAAAAAATAAACCCAGAAAATCCAGCAAAGCTGCTGGGGGACTCAATAGGTTAGGAAATTCAGCCTAAACAGAGAATTCTCCCTAACACCAGGCTTGACCTCAGTGGCAGAAAACATATGTAAAGCACACACACAGAAGTGGTAGGACAAGGACTAGGAGGCTCTATCCGTCCTAAAGCATTTCTAGTATCACAGGTAGAGTTGGTGATTTGAAGGAATCTATTTGTATGAACTGTTGGTAATTAGTAAGGTAGGATTTGAGTCAAGTGAGGATGATGTCGCTGATCCCTATGTGACAATGCAGATTATCGGTGTGTCTCTGATGGTCGAATGTGTACAATGTTGCAGAGAAGTCAAGGCAAACCAGGAGGCAAGGATGGCCATCATCAAGGACTTTAAGGGAACCAACAATCACCTAGAGGGCAGCTGTTTCTGTGCTACATCTGGGTTTGAGGACTGAAGCAGGTTATTGGCTTAAGTGCGTTGGAGGAGTTGCGTGTCTACTGCTTTCTCAAGGATCTTATCGAGGACGAGTGATGGAACTGTAGTTGCTTAGATTGTCAGTGTCCAGTGTTGTTTGCTTGAGAAGCAGGAGGATATATCTGGTCTTGAAGGTCAAGGGGAAGGTGCAGTGAGTTAACATGCTTGACATGCTGTTGACGATCGTCAGGTAAGGGAAGAGTGCTCAATCAGAATATTCTTGAGTTCGGAGGCAGGGAGGATGTTGTCCAGCTAGTTGTTGTTTGTGAAACTGGATGTGTAGTGTGCTGTCAGTTGTGGCCTTGATGTCTATGGGGGTCATTACGACCCTGGTGTTAAGGGTTTAACGGCGCTGTAAAAGGTGTCGGTGCCGTTAAACCCTTAACGCCTGATTACGAGGTCCCTTTGCGGGACCTGACCTTAACTGTTGGTTTTACCAGGGACCTCGGTGCTAATTACGGTACCGCAATTTAACGGTACCATACTTAGCGCCTTCCCCAGTCCCATTGAGCTCTATGGGGCGAAAATGGGAATGGGGAAGGGCCATGGTGAAATGGGGAAATACCGTCCCGCCAACCTTGGAATGTGGGGGTATTTCCCCATTTCACCATGGCGGACTCGTTACAACACCGGCACCAACCATGGTGCTAATAGCACCATGGTTTAGCGCCGGGGTTGTAATGAGGGCCTATGTGTTAGTGGATCATGTTGATGTTGTTAATGAAGAAAGAGTTGATGGTTGGGAATTTTTCAATGGAGTTCAGTACAGGTGAATCAGGCAGGTTGATGCTGTGCTTGATGGCTTTAAAGAGGGATCTGCTTTCATTGATGGCTTTAGCTATTGTGTTTTGGAAGAAGGTGGCCTTGTCAGTGGTAATCAGTCATCTGGTGTTCCTGTAGCAGGACAAGGTCAGATATGCTGCAAGGTTTTCCCCAATTCTTTTCTTGTTTTCTCATTGTTCGCTTGTTGAAGTTCAATTCTTGAGTGTAACATGGTGTGGAGATTTAGGCTTCAGGGCACATTGTTTCACTGGGGCCGGGAGGTTGATTTTGGTGTGAGACTGCTGTTGAATTCTTGGAGAAGTGAGTCACAGTCCTGGTTAATCAGAGGTAGTTCAGACCATTTGAGGGGGAGTTTGGTTCTTTGACATATATTTTATAGGGCACCGCTAGCCGCCCTATAGTTAAGGTGAAGCCTATCATCCATAGGAAAAGCACAAATTCTATACCTAATAACTTTTGAGCCATACAATGGACGAGCCTGACATATGACATTTCTATTCTGGGGGCAGAAACCCTCAGAACTGGATATTGTCATGCAAATCTGTGTTACTGTTCAAAAGATAAAAAGGGTAATTAAAATGGTATGATGTTTACATTTTCATTCATTTTTCCTTTCAGAAAATGTCCATTTTGTGTTCATGCGCACAGTCCACACTGCTGGACACCAAATAAGAGACAAGTCAGGCACAAGATGCTTGAAGGAAATCCTTGTTTTAGTTTCCATCTGTCCAGTATTTGCATTGAGTGGGGTGACCCTGTACCCAAAAAGTTAGTTATGTCTCCCATGATGCATTGAGGGTGCCAGGTTTTTGAGTTTATGAAAATCTGCCATTATGCAATTTGAGAATCAAGTTCTCAAATTGATGTTGTAAAACACTCTAAAATGATGTAAGTGGTGTAAGTAGGGCCGTTTTGAGACTAGGGAGCATATAGGCAGGGTAAGAAAAGATGATTTTTGAATCTTTGGAGCTTGGGATACAGCACTATTTTCTTTCCCAGCGTTGTGCTAACATCGAGGAAAAATAATAGTAAATACATGGAAACTAGAGTATATTGAGATGTGGCAATCTCTGTGATTTCTAGTTAGTGTACTATTACTGATTTAAGTTAACTTAGGAAGCATTGTTAAACAAATTCTATTAAAAATGTTTTCTAAATTAACTTAAAATGTGTAGTAGAGTTGTGTTAGGAGGAGTTAATGTTTTTTGTTTGGCATGTTTTTAGATACTTTATTTTGTTATAATAAAGTGTGTCACTGAGACACGTTCAGGGCTGAGCTGTGCTTACATGGTGGTGTGTTTTGTTTGGTTAAGGCTTTCACGTGATCTGTAGGTGTGCTTCTTTATTCAGTGTACTATTTCATGCACCGACTTTGAATACAGTAGACCCTTCTTCTCGGTTCTTGTGTTTCTACAGGGATTGTAAAAGTTGATTTTGGGATTGTTTGATTTGGTTGAAGGAAGGATGTGAGGGATACAAAGAAGGCAGATGAGTGGTGTTAGTTTTGGGAAAGATGCAGTGTGCACTTCAATAAATGTACACTACTTCATATGACTTCTTGATTTGCAATGTACTGGATCAAGTAAAAGGGAGAACAATTAAGAGGAAAAACAAGTAAAATCTTTGATTCTCGAATAAGTCTATAACTTTGTGTGGTTCTCGAAATCGGTCTTTATATAGAGTGAAATCAAGAACTAAAAAAGTACTGGGGCGAGTAAGAGGGGAAACAAATACAAGTATTGATTCTCAAATAAATCTATACCTTTGTGCAGTTCTTGAAGTCAATGTTAGTAAGGGGTTTGAAAAAGTGAATTTTAGGATTGTTGAATATTCCATTTGGTTGAAGGCTGGATATGAGTGGGATAAAGGAAGTGGGTGAGTGGTGCTATTTTTGGGAAGGGTGTGGGGTTCATGGAAATACATGTGTACTATTTTGCATGACTTCTTGATTTGTAAAGTACTTAGATGAGTAAGAGGGACAACAAGCAAGAGGTAGGTATAGATATTAGTTTGAGATCTGTGAGTGGTATAAGAAAGTAAAGAAGAAGTAAAGGAATAACTTTACATGTTGTAGATAGTGTGCTTATTATATATGAGCAATATATCGTGGTTGGAAAAAATTGTGATTTTCGATTCAGACTGTTGATTGTCTATTAGAAGTTGATAGTTATGTGATATCTTTGTTATCTTTGCATTTAATATGTTGTTGGGGCTCTTAAAAGTGCCTTTGGGTTTTCATTGTTTTTATAAATATTATTCCGAGAAACAATTAGCAAGAGTAGCTTTAAGATTATTATTTCTACTGCTGTGTATAAGTGAGCTGAAGAAAATCATAATGTTTGTTGTTTTATATGCGAGATCATTTTGAACCATTAGGGAAAATCTGTCCACATCTTGAGCATGAGCCTAACAAAAAGGGGACTCCCTAAACCGTGGGAGCTGAGAGGAGCAAAGAAACATAAACTACAAGAAAACTGCAACCTGGACTTAATTGTCAAATTTGTGGTGTACATGGTATAAATGCAGGTACATAATTTAACCAATACATTTTGCACTGGCTTTGTTCATCAGAAGAAAAAAGCAATGAATCATCGAAATTGCCAATTATTTAATTTACCAAAAGCCAAAAAAGTGAATAGGTGTTCCAACATTTCAATTTGGACAAAGCATGTACATTAACTCCAACAGGCCATATTTGGAAGGAGTCAAAGTAACAATCAATGGACAAATTAATGTAACAAAATAAGAATGGTACAATACAAGAACCAAAGGAAGAGTCTAATGCACATTGGGGCTAAAGGAAAGAAAAAACGTTTGAGCATTTAAAATGTACATAACAAATTGAATGCAACCATAATGAAATGCAAGTAAAGATGGCTAGTATGATGCAGTGACTTTTGCACCATTACTAACTGGCCCTAACTATCTACAATATACAAGCGTGAATAAACATGTAGTTTCTCCAAAAATTAAGAGTCAATCAATTTTGAATTAATTTAGATTGTATTACCAATGGAGTGCCAGAGAGAGGCTGTAAATTAGGACTTGAGCAAGAGGCAATTTGTTCTTGAACTCCATCTAAGGTGCAAGTAAAGAAAAAATAAAACATACACCCCGTGACGGTTTTCTTCACCATCATTATCCTCTACTGTGCTTCCTAGTCTACTGGTAGGATCAGTTTGTTTCTCCTGAACTGAGGTCTTCATCTGAAATGATACTCTTGTTGCCCTCATCTCTGATCTTGTTCAATAGCCAGGTGTGTTGTCATGGAAGGCAGTTAATTTTATGAGAGAATAATCACTCACAAAATGACATTGAGCCTCATTATGATTCTGGCAGTAACTATGCCGGATTTTCTGCCGGCATTCCACCAGATTTGTGACATTTTATCGGCACATAGCTTGCCGGTGCCACTGGGGCATTACAAGTCCCGTATGACCGGCAAGGTAGGTGCAGGTAAAGATTGTTCCCCATTCCTGTAGGTTCACCGAAGCACCGGCACCGTTGCTAACGGTGCCAGTGCTTCCGTGAAGAGTCTTTCTACAGTGGCCACTGTGCCCGGCAGACCTATCAGGTGCAGGGGCCCAGCAGGAAAACTTGTAATTAGACCACATGGAAATAAGGGTGCCGGTGAGCTTACCAGCCCACTTGTTTCCAGACCAGTAAATTCATAATGAGGCCCATTGCTTTATTGTTTCAATAGCTGAAGAGCAGCTGTGGTACTTGATATTTTATTGGCTACTTGTCACTGTATAGTAACAGCAGGGTACAAACCAGTAATGAAGTAGAGTTAATCCTACCTTCTATGTCATGGTAATGTGTTTCAGTTTTTTATTCTAAGAAGACATGTAAGAGAGAGAGTTGTGGGTGTTGTTTGAAGAGTGTGGCCATGGATAACTACCAGGAGTGGTTTGAGGAAAATTCCCCAACAGAGGAGGACATTTCGGAGGAGGACACCAAGGTGCAGCCGCCAGGAGGAAGTTCTAGATGTTCTGTATTATGTGCGTTTGTTGTTCATTTTCATGTAAAATGCATTAAAACTAATAAATGTCAGTAATAGCCATCATTGTGGTTTTAGGTATGCCTTTGCATTTTAAAGTAGATGGTCTTGAAAGTCAAATGCGTGCGTGTGGTAGATATATTTACTGATGTTCTTTACTGTAGTTTAGGTTTTGATGATAGGTACGTGTTAGGATAGGATACATGCAGAGGGTGGAACATGCACCATGATAATAGGCATGAATACTTCTGGCCAGGGCGGTTATTGGGTCTGGTTATTTCATGGGCCTAATGTTAAAGCATTTGCATTATTTAGATATGTAAGTTGGTGTCAGGTTTTCGAGGGGATGGAAGGGTAAGGGTGATATGTCAATAACACATTGGCCTACAGAGTAAACACAGGCAGCTATGGTTCACCGACAGGAAGTAGATAGGAAGGGAGTGGGAGATTGTAAAAATCCAGCACCAATACCAGAATGGGGGACAATGCACGCCTCAACCTGGTACACAAAGGTCATAAATAACACAGCTGGGAACTTGCCACGCCATCACTCCTTACAATTCATGGACAGGAAAGAAAAAGAGAAAGAATATGCCTATTCCATAGGACAACCGGATACATAGAACAAGAATTATAAGGACTAAGAGACATATAACCCACTAACCCAAAAGCTCACATTCCTGCATACTTAACTCACACAAAAATCTACACAACCACCTTTCGCAAGGCAAACCTCACGCACTTCACCACGCTGGAACAACAAACAAAACATAACTCGCACCAACAGCACACGAGGACTCAATCCGATATTGACACGCAAGCTCATCACACAGTGAAAACCGATCTGAAGCTGCCAACAGCACATCACCTTTCTCACTTTTGTCCTCCCTCTTCACCCGATTAACCCCTCCCCGTCTTCTTGCTTGCAGATCCACCTGAGCGCCTGGGGACCAATTCTGCTGGTGACTGTGCGTGGTAGAAATACCTTTAACATTAACATGAACATGCCCTAAGTAATAAAAGTCAGTAATAAAGATCATTGTGGTTTTAGGTATGCCTTTGCATTTTAAAGTACATGGTATTGAAAGTCAAATGATGTGCATGAGATGGGTACATTTAATGATGTTCTTCAAGTTATCTTAGTTTTAGGCCATAGGTAAGTGTTAGCATGAGCTCCATGTAGAGGGAGGAACATTCCACTATGATAGCAGTAGTGAATACTTCTAGGCAGGGGAGTTATTGGTTTTGGAAATGTCATGGGCCTAATGTTAAGGCAGTTGCGTCATGTGGATCTGTAAGTTGGTGTTAGGTTTTCTGTGGCCTAAGTAATACAGGCCAGTAATAGTTATTAATGTGGTTTTAGATATGCATTTGCATATTAAAGTAGTTTGTAGTGAAAATCAAATATGTGAGTGAGGTAGTTATATATAGTGTAGCTTAGGTAAGTGTTAGCATGAGCTCCATGAAGAGGGGGGACATGCCATTATGGGATGTGAGTTATTGGGACTGGTAATGTCATGGGGTTAATGTTAATGTACTTGTTTCAATTGGGTTTGTAAGTTGGTGTCAGATTTTCTATAGCCATAATTATTAAAGGTCAGTAATAGAGATGATTGTGGTTTTACATATGCATTAATGTGGTAAAGAAGATGGTATTGAGGGTGAACTATGTGAGTGAGGTATTCTTATTTACTGGTTTGTAATGTGTGTACTACTAGTAAAAGTACCTTATGTGTTTAATTGTTTCATTATATTTTTGTAACAGATGATGAAGCGGTGCATGTGAGGAAGATCATTCTTCAGCAGCCACCTGAGGACTTGCCAAATGAGGACATTAAAGGATCTTTGAATGAAATGTAGGGTATTTTACATAGTATTCAGGTATAAAAGGGGAATATAAAAAAGGAAATCATGGACCTTAAAAGAAAGTTGTATAGTGTGATTGCGCACAACTTACATACTGAAAACAATTTCTATTTTGATGATAGAAAACAGAAGGAGAATACCCATAAACTCGTCCCTCCCAAATAAACATTTTTTTGTAAAATCTTAGTTTTGCTGCTTTGTATAAGTTTTAAAATTGTAAGTGTTATAATCGTTGTTGAAGGAAGACATAGGCCCTCATTACGACCCTGGCGGAAAGCAACTGACCTGACCGCCATAGCGTAAATAGCGTTTCCGCCATGGCACGACAGAGTAAAGTGCGGCTAATTCTGACCCATCGGGCACGAGCACTACGCCTTGGCGGAAGTGCAAAGTCCGCGATGGCGGAAATGTCCCCAAAATGCCCCTCACCGCCGTCGTACGGCGACCTAGGTGCAATTCCGCCACCGGACATAGCGGTCACCGTAGAGAGCGGCAATCGGAAAATACGGTGACCGTAAATATACGGAAACGGAAGCAAAAACATGGTCCCGGAATGGGAAACAGCACGCCGTACACCTATAAAATCAGAACATTCACACAACCATCAAAAACACTACCCTGAGAGACATCCCAACCCCTCATCCACCCTAGTGAAACCAAAACAATGGGAAAAGTAGCGAAAAAAGCGTGCGACCGCAAGCGGCAGGTCCACTTCTCACGTGAGGAACTCACGGTGCTCACAGAGACCCTCCAGGAGAATGCTGGCGTCGTCTTCTCGACGCAAATGACCAGGACGGCACTTGCGAACAAGAAGGCCATATGGGCCCTGGTGGCACAGCGGGTAAGTGCGGTGGGGACCGCACCCCGCAACCCACAGCAATGCAGAAAGCGATGGGACGACCTGCGGATACGCGTCCGTAGCATACTTTCTGCCAACCGAAACATTGCCACAGCTACCGGGGGAGGATCGGAATCACCCATCAAGCTGACCCCCTGGGAAGAAATCTGTGCCTCCACCATTGGAATGGAGACCATAGAGGGAGTCGGAGGGATGGAGAAAGGAGTGCAGACAACCGAAGAATCAGGTAGGTGGCCCAAATAAAACTATGCTAAAACCACAATGTTCAATCATGTGAAGTACCATGTGTCCACATAGTGCAACAGAAACACATGTCCAGGAGAACGTCCACTCACATTGGCCTGATAGCGGACATTAAAAGTCAAATTAAATAAATAAATAATTAAAATTCCTAAAAACACCCTCTACACGTGCAGCAGGCACCCCCTAACTGCAGGCTGCAATACAACTGCACCCTCATTCCACACAAAAATGAAACCACCTCCAAGGCCCTGACCCAAATCACCCTCAGGTACCACCCCAATGCATGTGATACATTGCCATTCCAATTTCCACAGACCCATTAATAACGCTCGCCCTCCTTTACTCCACCACAGGGTCCGATTCAAACGACGAGCTCCAGGACACCCCTACCAGCACACCTGCAAAGAGGGCCAAGACCAACGGCCAAAGACCCTCCACCTCAGCTGCACGCATCAAGACACGGCAGCAGCACAAATCAAGTGGCAGCACACAGGAGGGGACTTCAACAGGCACCCCAGCAGCCAGCATGGCCACAACACCACCACCACCACAGGCCCCCCCAATGGATGCCACAGAAGGCACTGCTTCTGGTGGCAGCAGCACCATAGGTGACACTGCATTAATGGCAGCATGCTCCGACACAGAAAACGGTGATGTTGATGTACGATCCATCCATGACCTGTCTCAATCCCCCTGTTTGTTTCATCCCGTACAACATGAGGATACCACGCAGGGGCACTCACAAGACGACGACTGGCCATCCCCCACAAGCCCTGTGTCAAGGCAACATGAGGTGATCAGCCCCTCTGTGACACCACTGCAAATGGCCATGGCCCAGCAGAGGCAACAGTCCCTCGACCAGGTGATCGAGCAACAGCAGCAACTGGCCACGCTCCTCAAGGAGCATGCTGATGAATGTGGGGGTACCAAGGCAGCCATAGAAACATGTACAGAGACACTAAGGGCAGAAATGGAGAGAAGCACCGAGAGCCTGAGAGAACAAATGGAGAGAAGCACCGAGAGCCTGAGAGTACAAATGGAGAGAAGCACCGAGAGCCTGAGGGGGGAACTGCATGCGACGTCCAAAGACGTATGTGCTGAACTTGCCGCTGTGCGCCGTGTGCTCACTGAGCTCTCACAAACCCTTAGGGACATGCATGGACGTGAGCAGGCAGAGACATCATCCGTTGCAAGTTCCGTCCAGGGCAGCCCCCAACGTAGATCTGGGAGGAACCTGCGCTCCACAGGCAGGGGTGCCCCTGATACCCGGAGAGGGGGCTTGCAATAGCGTCTGCCCACTGACAATGAGCATCCTTGGACACTGGTGTTCGGGGGGGAGGTAGGAGGGTGGAGGGGGTGTGTTGGGCTTACTTGGGTGGCGGGTCGATGGGGTGTGTAACACAATTTCACATTTGCTATAAACATTTCACAATCATCCAATGAGATGTGTGGACATTGATCTTTGTGTACGAGGCCATCATAGGCGTACAGTTCATATTGTGCACAGTGCCACAACTCCCGTGTCCATGTATCAACCACCAAGCGTGAGTGCTAGAAGCATGATTCTATGATAATCTGACGAATTTCACGGCCCTCCTGTGCCTCGCGGACTCCTTCAGGTTCTGCCACATCCCCACCCACATCATGACCATATTCTGGTGCTTGCAGTTCTGCGTCAGGGGGCATGGGCACATTCCTACGTATGCACATGTTGTGTAGCATGACACATGCCATGACCATCTTAGCAACCTTCTCATGGCGGTACAGGAGTGCCCCGCCAGACCTGCTGAGGCAGCGGAAACGACCCTTCAGTAGGCCGAATGCCTGTTCTATGACTACACGGGTACGTGAGTGGGCATGGTTGTAGTCCTCCTCATGCTGGTCCTGTGGGTTCCGGAGTGGTGTAAGGAGCCATCTCTTCAGTGGATACCCGGCATCACCTGTATGTGGACAATAAAGGATGTTTGAGGAATGACATTGCTACGTAAGCACCCCCCCCCTTCCTGGCAGGTCATTGCCGCATCACATACCCCACATTATCATGCATGAAATGAGACTCACCGAGTAGCCAGGATCTGTTCCCTGCATGTCGCTCCATGTAGCGTGGTATTGTAGAGTTCCGTAAGACCATGGAATCATGGGTTGATCCAGGAAATCGGGCACAACAATGTGTAATGATCCTGTTTGAGTCACACACCATCTGTACATTAAGAGAATGATATTGTTTTCGGTTGCGGTACTGGGCCTCCATGGCATGTGGGACAACCAATTCCACATGGGTGCAGTCGATGGCACCAATGCAACCCGGTATGCCGGCAAGTGCATGGAATCCCACTTTTGTGTTCGTAATTTCCTGCTCCGAGCGTGGTAGAGAGATGTAGTCGTCTGCGTGCTTCAGGAGGGCATCGAGCACTTGCAATAGTGTCCGTGACAACAGTGGCTGTGAAATGCCATGCAACTGTCCGACTGTGTGCTGGTAGGTGCCTGTGGCCAGGAAGTGGAGTACAGACACCACCTTCAGTAGGGGTGGGATGGCGGTTGGGCTATCTATCATGCTGACAAGGTCAGCGTGTGTCATGTCCACAATGGCGGTTATGGTGTCCCGGTCCAAACGGTAGAGGGTGTGGATCTGCTCATCAGTGAGGTTGAACGGATGTGCTCGGAGGCGTGGGATTGCGGGCTGCCTGCGTGGTGGTAGTGGCTGTGCTGGTGGGCCTTGCTGGCCCTGCCTTGCCCTCCTCCTCCTCCTGCATCTCCTCTGTGCGGCCGGTTGTTGTAGTAGTTGGTGTTCGTCTTCTTCTTGAAGTTGGAGTACTTGCAGTGCTATCAGGTCCCCCAGGGCCAACATCGCAAGTCCTGCCGGTAGCATTTTGGAGTGGGTGTGGTTGTGGGAGGGGGTTGGGTGTGCAATTTATGTGTTTCCAAGCTGTATAGCCTCCACCTGTGGTGATTCATTCCACCTGTGCAAGCTGCAATCCCCTTTGGGCGAGCACGTCCCGCACACAACGCTGCAAATCGACGCATGGCATCTTGCTATTACAATCATGTATTTCATCCCGATGGCAGTGAGATCTTGCTTCATATGTTAAATCTGCTATGCTCCCATTGTTTCACATACTATCTTTGAAGTCGGGAACATACTTGTGAAGGGTCCGTGGAATGTAGTACTCGATTAACGGTGGACCCTCATGCAGCGCTGTACCGCGGTTCACCGACGGGCGGGGCGTCCCATTTGTGAGTGTAGCCAGTTGCCATTTTCACACACTGCCGCACTAAATGGATGGATTTGTGATTTCAAGCGGTCACAGATGCCTTTTCGACGTGATGTTGCAAATGAGGAATTCGAAGGACAGCGCTTTCGGTTTCCAGCTAGCGGCGAGGAGACGCCCACAGGTCTGACTGCAGATAGAAAGTTCTATTGTTTGATGTCCTTGGGACAGGGGCCATGCCGAGAATGCAATGATTGATATGAATAGTATGGGATGCGCAATAGCGTAGTGGAGGATAAGGCAGGACGTTCCCTAATACATGTTACTTCACAACACTAGAATTCCGGCCTGGAGCACAGTGGATTTTGCAGACTGCATTTAGCACAGATTCAATGGAAATTTCTAATGTTATGTGAGTAACTAATCAGGCGTTTTTATACCAGGATGAGGGAATGATGTATGGATGCATGGACAGATGATTTGATAGAGAGTCTGCCATGTACATGGCTTTTTGGAATCTATCAACTTCCTCTGCGCTATGTGATGCAGGGCTGCCATAGTGGGACCATCGTCTATCTGCCCTTGTTGAACCCTCCCTGTCTCGACGCGCCTTCAAACACTTGTGTCTATGCACGTTACTAATCCCATCTAATGGATTCTGTTTTAACAGACGCATGCACACAAACACTCGTTTGTAATAGTGTTTTCACCTCGATTTATATGGTTATGATTCGCAAGTGATTATTGGGTGCGAATAATCCTTTTGAGTGGGCTAGCATGCATATGGCTGTGGATTTAGTGTGATCTTTGAAGTGAGTAATTCAAATGGAGTTCAGATGCCCATACTATTCTTTTTCGTTTCATTTGGGTGATAGGTATCTCCTCCCCTTTTGCCGCTGCCATCTGTATGCCACTCCTGCAGATGGCTTTTACTCCCGACACCTGCTGCTTCGTGTTAATCAGTGGAGCACCATTACGATCTTATGGGACGATCGCCAATGGCCCACATGCCCTTACGCAGTACTAGTGGCTAGGAGCAACATTTCGAGCTTTCAGCTGGACTAGTGCCTACCTAATGGGACGGCCCTGCGGTTCTAGGCGCTTCCATGTTGCCTTTTTGAACGTGGATGTAGCCCCTGTGTACCATGGAGGAACAGGGCGTCACACAAGAAGAAGCTGGTCAATTATTGCGGATGCAGCCCACAATTATGAGATATGATTTGGAGTTCATGACCTAATAGCTGTATGGCCCGGGTGATTTTGTTGTGCATTAAAATTTGATTATGATATTGACCTTGTAGCGTTATTCTTTGCAAGTTATGTAGCATATTCCTATTTGTGGAGCGATGTATTGTGAGGAGATCTGCTTTGGGTTCGGCCTTCTGAGCATAGTTGCGTGGTACTGTACTGGGCGCGTTTGCCTACGAAGGCCAGTAAGGTCAGGGATAGGGGCTGCCGTTATGACTGTGTTAATGATGTCATGCTCATGGGAGGGGGATTGGCTTTTGTGTAACAGATGCCGGTCAGCCAGGTGGATTGGTGGAATGATGTGATTTTCAGAATATGGCTGGTCACAGGTGCCTGTGTTTGCGTGCGTTTCTTTGAGGGAGACTGAGGTCATGTCCATTGGAATGGCTTCTGTATTCGTGCCATCTGTGCCCTGCTGCTCCCATTGGCCCCTCTTGAGATGTGCCTGGCTGCTCAGTCACTCTGCCAACTTGTGTGGTACATGCTTATGATGCTGGTTGGTTTGTTTACTGGCAGGGGTACAGGGCTGGTGCAGTCTCACTCAGGATACTGCTTTGTATGTTGCCTTGCACTGGTGTCAAGCGATGGGGGGCCTGTTTTTGTTTGTCTCAGTTTTCAGTTCATGTTGCTGTACTTGGAGCTTGACATGCCTGTGCTGCATCAGTACGGCAATGGTGCCATGGCTAATATGGATGGCCACTCACAAGGCACTTGGAGCCCCTACATTCATTTGTTCGTTGGCATGCATGGGTGACTTGTACATTTCACTGGTTGCATTGTTTGACTTCATTGCACCTACGAGGAGTTGTGCAATGTGGCCAGGGAGTGGTGTACAGGCACTCAGTATGGCCTTTTACGGTTGGTTTGCGATGCCGTACTTCTCACCATGGCGGAATGGTACTTTCCGCCATGCTTGATGGCGTTAGGTGCATGTCCGCTAGGGTCAGAATTCCCGTACCGTTGCGCCATGGTGGTAATTACGGTTTCGCAGTGCGCGCGTGCGCGTACTTGGTGCAGTTAGCGTTGGCGTTCACTACGGTGTCGCTAATGGCATCGTACTTTACGGTGACGGGTCATAATCGCAACGGGCGGTATTCGATGGCGGTATTGCATTTCCGCCATCGTTTTTCGATTTCCGCCAGGGTCGTAATGAGGGCCATAGTAACAGGTAAGTGATCAAAGGGTTGTGCATGAAATGATGGTCCATGTGTGCATGATGGCCATATCGGGTAACTGTTTTTCTTGAATGAATGGGAACTTGTTAGATTGCTACCTGTTTAGTCAAACAAAACACAGTCTGCTAAGAGCATCTTATGTTAGAAAGTCAGGGTGCTGTTATGTATAATATATTTCATGGTAGGCTACAATGGTTGATAAGAGGATCAGTCCCAGTTGTTAAGTAATATTCATTGCTTGGGCCTATAACTTTGTCATGGGGTGGTAATGACTGATGCAGTGTATTATGTCATGTTTTTACACTCACTACACCTTCTGGCTCACTGTTCTCCCTCTGCTTCTTTGCCCTTCACGCCCCATATGGTCCATTGTTCCCTTCTCTCCACTTCCCTCCTCATATTGCAAATATTTTTAAAACATACAGATTTTGGTTCAGATCCTCAAGATATGGAGCATCTAAAAATACATCAGAGAATGTGCTGTTTTTAGATGTCCCATTTTTGGAAATGGCAAAATAAAAGAGGTGATGGCTGGAAGGCTAAGAATTAAACTTAACTTCTGGCATTGCTCTGGGCAACCATTCAGACCATCGTTCTTCGCCTGCCGAGCCATTTCAAAAGGGTATAGGCCATATGCAAATAAGGATTGGTTATTTTTGGAAATGCGCAGGTGACCTTATTCTCAAAGGTGACCTGTGCAATTCTGGTAGTTGAGCTGTAGGGCAAATGATGGGCTGGCCATCTGTCTAGATTAAAAATGGTGTCTGGAGCACTCTACTGACACTAATGTTGTGCAGCCTCCCAGTGCATTTCTCGAGGACAGCCCCCTTAAGAAAACTGTAACTGTAAAATGTGATTTAAATAAAATGTCTATCCCGTTTGAGGAATATGAGATGATATGATATGGCATTTATAACGCACCTGTACACATGTGTTTCTAGGCGCAACAAGACAAGCAGGGGGGAAACAAAGGGAAGACAAAATAACATTCTTACTAGGCCTTGTGTCATTCAGATTGCGCAAGAAGAGGGAACAGGAGAATTGCCAGGAAAGAGTGGGAGAGGGAAGTGAAGTTAACTCACAAGTACAGCCAGCGAGTGACTCATAAGTGCAGGGAGATGTAGATGAGGCAGCAGCAGTTAATGTCTGCTCTCATACTTTTAAAAAAATGCATGAAAAGGTGAGGAAATATCTTGTCATGCAACAAGCATCCCCTCTGTGCCTATCCCAAACAGGAGAATGGGGTTGCCTTATATTTCTGCACATTTGAAAATGCATCATCTTTGTGCATTTGGGATGTGCTTTCAAATGTGCAAAAAAGCCATCTGATTTTCAGAAATGTGCAGAGCTAAAAAAAAGCCCATCTGCATGGTTTTATAACATGCTTAACACTAAGCACTCGTCTCTAAGCGTGAGACGGGAATTTGAACCGGTGTTGATCTGTGTTGTCTTGCTTCTAAGGCAAGCACGTTGCCCCGGAGTTATCCTCCTGGCCCATGTTAGACATATAAGCGATAATATGACATTAATATGTTCTTTTTGGATTAAGTGAGTCCTTTTTTTGGGCACAAGTAATGTAAAAAAACAACTTTAATATGCTGTGTGGCGCTGTGCACTCTTTATGAACCACATTTAATTGTTGATGACCTTGTAGTCATCAGCATAGAAAATGTACTTAAGCAGGGCTGTGCAGTGTTGCTCTGTAAGCATTGTTACCATCTGCCATCCTGCTAGCATGATTTCTTACCTTTTCCATGCTGCTGATGTCTAATCCTGAGGTAGGTGCACTTTCCTGATGTGCTGCACCTGCAGGGGCCAATAAGAAACGATTTACAAAAACAGAAATTGCTTTTATTTTGAGTCTGCAGTCCTTGTGTTTAACGCGCATTGAGAATGCGCTACACAGCAATTTCTCTCTTGTCTCCATAAGCTGCCTGCTGATTTGTATCCACGTGGTTTCTCTTTACATGTGCCTGCCTTTTCTAACACCCTGCAGCACTTGTAAGATGGCCACCGACTTCTCCCTGTAAAGAAGGCATTGAGGTGGAGATGCCTCTCTATCTCCTACACTCCCATTGGCTGGGGAGTTCCTCTTCCAGCCAACTGGGGACCGTCAGGCTTCAGCTGGCCCCCTCAGCAAATGCCCACTCCTAAGGCCCCTGTCTGCTCCCTGTCTGCTTCGGGGACGCTCCCACCCTTGGTCACCTGTGATACTCTCACCCCACCTGGTCACCTGTGATACAACCCCCCCGGCCGCCTGTGATGCTGTGTGTGCCTCCAAACCCCCCCTTGGTTGCCTGTGATACACCCCCCGGTTGCATGTGATGCTGGGTGTGCCCCCCGCTTGGTCGCCTGTGATACTCCCCACCCCTGGTCACCTGTGATGCTGTGTGTGCTTCCCAGCCCCCCTTGGTCACCTGTGATGCTGTATGTGCCTCCCTGCCTTGGTTGCCTGTGATACTCCCGCCTCACTCGTCGCCTGTGATGCTGTGTGTGCCCCCATCCATCCCCCCTTGGTCGCCTGTGATGCTGTGTGTGCCTCCCCCCCTTGGCCGTCTGTGGTGCTGTGTGTTCCTCCCACCCCCCCTTGGTCACCTGTGATGTTGTGTGTTACTCCTCCCCCTAAGGGGCCTGTGATGCTGTGTGTGCCTCCGACCCCCCCGGTCACCTGTGATACAACCACCCCCCCAGTCTCCTCTTATGTTGTGTGTCGCTCCCAATGCCCCCCTTGGTCACCTGTGATGCTGTGTGTGCCTCCCCCCACCCTTGGTTGCCTGGGATGCTGTGTGTGCCTCCCACCCCCTTGGATGCCTGGGATGCTGTGTGTGCCCCCCCAGTCACCTGTGATTCTGTGTGTGCCTCTCACCCCCCACTTGGTCACCTGTGATGCTGTGTGTTACTCCAACTCCCCCACCTTGGTCACCTGTCAGGCTGTGTGTGCCACCCCTCTCTCCCCCCGGGACACCTGTGCTGATGTGTACTGCTCCCCACCCCTCCTGGTCACCTGTGATGCTGTGTGTGCCTCCCACTGACCCCGGGGTTGCCTGTGATGCTGTGTACCCCCCCGGTGTTTCCTATGATGTTGTGTGTGCCCACACCCCCCTTTCTTGCCCTTGATGACCAACTCCCTCCCCTTCTCCTCACTCATTATACCAAACCAATCCTGCCCCTTAATTAATTTGCACTTGCATGCTTCTGCTGCCCTGCAATGTGGGGTAGGTACCATGTATTTGCCCATTGCTGGATTCTCGCATCTGTGTGCTGCTGCCACACTGCAACATGGGTAGGCACCTTGTACTTGACCTTTGTTTGACTTTCACATCTGTGTGCTGCTGCCGCCTTGCAACATGGATAGGCATCATGTATTTGCCCATTGCCAAACTTTCGATCTGTGTGCTCCTGCCGCCCTGCAACATGGGGTAGGCACCATGTATATTCCCCTTGCTGGACTTTCACATCTGTGCGCTGCTGCCACACTGTAACATGGGGTAGGCACCATGTATTTTCCCCTTGCTGGACTTTCGTATCTGTGTGCTGCTGCCACCTTGCAACATGGGGTAGGCACCATGTATTTGCCCATTGTTGGACTTTCGCATCTGTGCGCTGCTGCCACCCAGCAGTGTGGTGTAGGCACCTTGTACTTGCCCTTTATTTGACTTTCACATCTGTGTGCTGCTGACGCCTTGCAACATGGGATAGGCACCATGTATTTGCCCACTGCTGGACTTTCGCATCTGTGTGCTGCTGCCACCCTGCAACATGGGGGAGGCACCTTGTACTTGACCGTTGTTTGACTTTCTCATCTGTGTGCTGCTGCTGCCTTGCAACATGGGATAGGCATTGTGTATTTGCCCATTGCCGGACTTTCGATCTGTGTGCTGCTGCTGCCGCCCTGCAACATAGGGTAGGCACATGTATTTTCCCCTTGCTGGACTTTCGCATCTGTGTGCTGCCACCACCCTGCAACATGGGGTAGGCACATTGTACTTGCCCTTTGTTTGACTTTCACATTTGTGTGCTGCTGCCGCATTGCAACATGGGATAGGCACCATGTATTTTCTCACTGCTGGACTTTCGCATCTGTGTGCTGCTGCAACCTTGCAACATGGGGTAGGCACCATGTATTTGCCAATTGCTGGACTTTCACATATGTGTGCTGCTGCCACCCTGCAACATGGGGTAGGCGCCATATATGTGCCCACTGATTTCACTTTTGCATCTGTGTGCTGCTCCCCCTGCAAGATGGGGTAGGCACCATGTACTTGCCTATTGTTTGACTTTCGCATCTGTGTGCTGCTGCTGACCTGCAACATGGGGTAGGCTTCATATAATTGCCCACTGATTTGAGTTTTGCATCTGTGTGCTGCTGCCACCCTGCAACATGGGGCAGGCTCCATATATTAGCCCACTGATTTGACTTTTTTGATCTGTGTGCGGCTGCCGCCCTGCAACTTGGGGTAGGCACCATGTATTTGTCCATTGCTGGACCTTTGCATCTGTGTGCTGATACCGACCTGCACCATGAGGCAGGCTCCATATATTACCCCGCTGATTTGACTTTCGCATCTGTGTGCTGCCGCCACCCTGCAACCTGGGATAGGCACCATGTATTTGCCTTGTTTGACTCTCGCATACGTGTACTGCTGCCACCCTGCAACATGGGGTAGACACCATGTATTTACCTATTGCTGGACTACATACATCTGCGTGTTGCTGCCACCCTGCAACATGGGGTAGGCACCATGTATTTGCCCTCTGATGGGACTTTGCATCTATGTGTTGCTGCCGCCCTGCAACATGGGGTCAGGCTCAATGGATGTGATCACCATGTAACTCTATTTTGCACTTTGCGTATAATGTATTACCTTTGCATGTTCCACAATGTTGTAATGCACTTCTTACGCTTCTTATTCTGTAACCTGAAGTACTGAAACCAATCTCTTAAGTTTAAGAGCCTAGATACCTCTGGGTTTGGTGCACTTTATAAATAAACAAATACAAATAAATGTATGTTTTTTGTTTCCAATTTCAACACCTTTAGCACCGGTGTAGAAAATGTCATGGGTGGTAATGTTGATATACAGCTCAGTGGCAGGCTGAACCTGGTGGAAAGGGCACTGACATCTGTGTTAAGTGACCCTTGGTTCACTTTGTTCATTAAATTGGGTGGGGGTCTTATTGGCAGGTTAAGCCCACTGTCTTATTGCCTCATTCTCACGTAGGGAAGGGCTCTCAGCCAATCAGGTGGTTGGAAATGTGGGCGAGAACATACTGTGTACTGCCAGTTTTTTACAGTCATTCGAGGACCTTCCCAAGGTGGCTCAATCTTGATTGTGGGGAGGCAAGAGGGAACCTCTCTCTGTTGCCTCAGCACCCCTCCACTCCTGCACTCTTCTCCCACTATACTTATCTGCTAGACCAGAGCTTTGTTCTCCATTCCTGGTCCTCACTCCTGTTGTCGGCACTTGCAATGGAAATAGAAAATAGACTAGGTAAATTTTGTATTTAGTATGGCGGGCCATATTGATTTTTTGTTGTTTTCATGGCTCGTACACAACATGTGGTGCCCGATTCTCCCATAAAAAAAAACCAAGAAAAACTATTCACTGCCCGGATGGAGCCCCACGGTGCGAATAGCAATCATCCCTGCATATACATGACCGGTAATGATAGCCCTCACTAAGGCTTTCTCTTCACTAAGGCCTGCCTAGGCTCGGGCAGGTGAGATCTTAGTGGCCATGTTCGCCATGTGATGTAGGGGCGATATCTACAGCTCCATGCGACAATCTGCTATTTTTTGCTTAATTTTAAACTCCCCTTTTTAGTTTTGTTGTGTAGTTCTGAAAAGAACATTTAGGGGAAAAGGAGTGGACGGGTGGCGGGGAGGATGGAGGTAAGATAGGTGGAAATTAGACATGTATTTTATTTATTTCTAGACACATTTAAAATATTTTTTATAAAGAAAACAGGAAAACAGTTCTAAAAAAACAAATAAAATGATTGGCAATTTATTCCCTGTTCCACCCAGGCATCCTCAATTGCCTCAAAGTCAGTAGCATTTAGTGCTATTGGCATATAGCACTTCCAGAAGGGGATTACACCACTTTCTGGAGACCTATATGGGTGTGGAGTGACCAACACAGGTGTGGCAGAGGAGTCACTCCCATCGTTGGCAGCCGATGAAGTAGATGGGAGAGGTTCAGATGATGAGACAGTTGGTGGTGGTGTTTCTGCTTCCCCTATAGCCTGTGGGATTGCATGTCTGAAGATGGGTTGAAAGGCATTGCAACCAATCTTTAATGCCTGCTGTTGGAACCTGTTCCTGAAAGGTTTGCCCACTTGCTGCCAGAGGTAACATGTCCGTGATTGACAAATGCTGTGGTGCCCAATGTCTGTGCAGGAACCATAGAGAATGCTGTCCAGCATACCTCTCCACAAAATGTGCACAGTGCCTCATTACGAGTTTGGCGGTATTCCGACACTATGGGCCTCATTACACGTTGTCCGGTAAAAATCTGAATTTTACGGCATGGCGCTATTAGCGTGACCGCCCTCGCAAGAGGCCGCTAATAGCGTCCCATTATGAGTTTGTGGACATGAGCATAGTGCCATGCCGTAAATGTCCGTACTGCCATGCCGCAAAAGTCCCCAAAATGCCCCTTACCGGCCTCGACCAAAGTGCTGATAGCACCTGCGCCCCCATGCTAAATGCAAATAGCGGTCACCGCTATTAGCGGTCACCGTAAAAAAGCAGAACCGGAAATAGCGTCATCGCACAGGAACAGGAAAGAGCACGGCGGCCATCTTTAATAACACAATCCATTGCCATCCTCTGCTTCCAGGACCTCTTTCCGGAGAACTCCGACAAGAAATCATCCAGGAAAGCCCGAAGATGCCCAAGGCCCTAACAAAATCTTCAGATCGTCAGTGGAAAGAAAAATTCTCAAATGAGGAGCTGATAATATTGACCGGGACACTTGCAGCTAATGCAGAAGTTGTCTTCGCCAATGATATGTGGCGGGAGGCCATCATTAAGAAAAAGGCCATCTGGCCCGAAGTTGCCCGCAAAGTCAGTGCGGTGGGCACTACCACCCGCAGTATCAAGGACTGCCACAAGAGGTGGGACGACCTCCGGGTCTGTGTGCGAAACATACTAACGGCCAACCATAACCTGGCAATGGCCACAGGAGGTGGCGCAGATTCCCCTTTGAAGCTGAAGGAGTGGGAGGAGACATGTGCCTCCACAATTGGAGTTGAATCCATAGAGGGAGTCAGAGATATGGAGCATGGTGTGGCCATTTCATCCAATGGAGGTGAGTGTATACATCAAACAATGAACAGTGAAGGGTGAGGGGTCCCCCAAATATGTGTCCATGACCAGGCCATTGATCCAGCCACACACATACATGCATGCATCACCATATGCACGTGCAACAGAGACACATCCATGCATGACCAACCCGACATCCCCATTACTAGAATCAATGATAAAGAGGCCCCAATGCATGGAGCAGCATGACGTGAACATTCTGCATAAGGCACCTAGACCCATTAATGATGATATACCCTATATTTTTCCTCTACAGGATCACCGACAGGCACTGAAGGCACATGCACTGCAACACGTACCCCCCCAGCAGCCAAAAAGGCCAGGATGAATGAGAAAGGTGACACAGCCACCACCTCTAGGGGATCTGGGAGGAGTGTCCATCAGTAGAGGCCCAAAGGCAGCAGGAGCACCAGTTCCACACAGCCTGAGGGCACAGGTGCTGTTATTGCTGAACCCACGCCAGTGTGCCCCATCATAGGTGAAATGACCACGGAGGGCACGCACTCCGCTGCCACCAGTTCAACTGGTAAGGCAGCAGCCACCGCACCGCTCACTGACGAGGAGGACTCAATTGACGTTCTAGAACAAAGCCATTCCCCCAGCCCGACACGGTCCATTGAGGAAAGTCCAAGTGCAACGTCCAGATCAGGTAGCCATGGAGCACATGACACCCACACCGTTGAAGGGGCATGGAGCCCTCAGGTGTCCTCACCTGATGCCGGAGGCATGGACCAGGACGCAGCAGCCAGCCCAACATCACATACCACCCAACCTGACCTTGCAACCATCAGCCGGAGGCAGGCAGACATTACTGCGCTGGTCGCCCAGCATGTGGCCGAGACAGGCCATCTGAGGGATGACCTCAGCAAATATGCAAGCCAAACAAGGGAGGCCATTGAGGCCTGCACCAACAGGATCTGCCAGGAAATGGGCCAACTCCGCCAGGCCATTAGACGTATTGGGGACATCATGGAGCGGCAATGCCAACCCCCAACACAGGATCAACCGGGCCCCTCCTCCTCCTCGAGTTCCCAGCAGACAAGCCCCCTGCGTCGCTCTCTGCGCAACCTGAGGCACCCCACATCACAACCACCCAATGGTGGAGGAGGCCCTGTGGGTTAGGTCCAGCACGGACTAGTTGGCACATGTGGAGCAGGATACGTAGACACTATAAGGCTCACATGGGGGTGTTGTGGGGGCAGAGGGGAGAGGGTGTTTTTGGGGGTGTTGTGGGGGGAGGGGGGAGAGGGTGTTTTCGGGGGTGTTGTGGGGGGAGGGGGAGAGGGTGTATTTGGGGGTGTTGTGGGGGGAGGGGGGAAAGGGTGTTTGCAAAGTTGGGGTCATGCACATTTTTTTCACATTCTGTTCACAATACACTGTTCTGAAGTTGAAAACCAGGCGTCGTCTCCATCATTGTGTATGTGTCATTTATTGTGGACAAGGTCCTTTGTGGGCCTCAAAACATGCACCAGGGCAACAATACCCATCTCCATCCATGTAATTTCACCTTTCGTACCTGATGAAATTCCTGATTCAGATGCTGACGCACATCGTGTGCCTCCTTGACATCGCCTCTTGCATGTCCTGCCAGAGCATTTCACCCATACTCAGCCCCATCCACATCATCCTCATCTGGTGGATGAATGTCAATGTCAAGTGGCATAGGGACATTCCATCAGATGCACATTTTGTGATGCTCTACACATGCCATGGTTGTCTTTGCCACTTTGTCACGGCCGTACAGGAGAGCCTCACCCAGGCCGCTTAGGCACCAGCGCACTGTCATTGGAAGGCCGAATGCCAGTTCTATCACGACGCGGGTACGGGTATGTGCAATATTGTAGTCCTCTTCCTGCTGGTTCTGTGGGTTCCGTACAGGGGTTAGGAGCCACCTCTTCAGTGGATAGCTGGCATCGCCTGTATGGTGTGAGGAATGGGTACCCTTTAGGGGTCACCTCTGGTGCGGCCTGTTGTTGTTGGTGCTGCACTGCAATCATGTACTGAAGCCCATGTCATGCTGGTGGTATTGGGACCATCTTGGTGTGGGAAGGGGTGTGGGAAGGGGTGTGGTGTGCTCTTTTGTGCTGCGTGTCTCCATTGCCTCCACCTGTGCTGATTGTGTCCATCTGTGACAGATGGGAACACTGCTCAGGCCTCTTAACTGGTGCTTTTAGATGCCTTTATTTGCGCTATGCCGGTAAGGGGTTTTGGGGTCTTTTTCATGCCGCTAATGCCATGTCCGCATGGCTTGTGATGGCGTGATATTAGTGCCATGGCGCTATTTCCGGTCTGGGGGTCGCGCGCCCACAGCCTTGCCGCTATTAGTGGAACCGTACTTACCGGGTCCGCTAATAGCGGTGGGTTTGGGTCGTAATTGTGTTGGGAAATTACCGGTACCGGTAATTCTTTACCGGTACCGGTATTCCGTTACCGGACAACGTGTAATGAGGCCCTAAATCTGCTAAAATACTGACAAACAGTATTACCGTTACTGCCACTTGGTCCTGTGGTTTTACCATGGGATCACAAGTGGTGGTAGGCAGTGTAAATCCCCATTTAATCGAGTCCATAAGATTCTATGGGGATTTTTGGCAGTATTACCACCTGTTTAATTACAGGGGGGTAATTCCACCAATTTTTGGATGTAAAATGGAGGATCTACCAGTAGCTCCTCCTCTTTACCTCCAAAAATCACTAGAAATAACATGCAGTAATTCCATCAGTGGTAATACCGCCAAACTTGTAGTGTATTGTATTGTATTGTATTTTTATTTATAACGCTTTGAGAACCCGCATGCATCAGGGTGCTCAAAGACACACAGGACAACCAATTTGGACGGGACAAATAAGACAACAATACATCATTAGAGCCGAGAGCAATGAATGAGCCTGTTCATTGAGAACTTAGGCAAAAATAACAGTTTTCAGGGACTTCTTAAAAGACGATAGGGTGAGAACCAATCTGGGGGAAGATTGTTTGGTAGTGCAGGAAAAATTGCGGTAACAGAATTACCTCTACTTTATCCCCTCACTGCCAAACTCATATTGAGCCCCATTGTCCCATTTCCACGTAGGAAAGTGGAATGTCTTTGGGCACTTTAAAGTACTGCCAGCACAATGATGCTGTTAAGCTCCACCAGTGCTACTGCTTCTCTAGCTATTGTATATATTCTTCCTTGATGTTTTCCATGTCTTCAGGAACATTGCAATCCTCTATCCCTTCTTTGCTGGTGTATGCCCCAGGATGTTGTTTCTCCATCTCCAGAAAAAAATATAAAAGAAAAAGAAAAACTTTTAAAAAAAGATCAATATGGGAATTATAAAACAAAACACATATATAATTTTTAAAAAGAATGAAAATAGAGTGCAACAAAGAGATAAAACAAAGCAAAAAGGGTTGGCCAGGAAATAGTGGCAAGTCAACAAATTTAGTAGACATAATTTTCACTGTGTCTACCTGAATTTGTCTCCAAAGCATTGAGAAAAGGTTTTCTGCAGTGCATAGTTGTAATTTGAGATCTTTATGTCTGAAGCAATCAGCTCTTGAATTTGATAGTGGGCATATGAGCTTAGGCCAATCTGTTTACAGATTTTTTGTACGTGTGATTCTCAAATTGAAAATAAATGATGCAGTTTTTATTCTTGTTTATATTATGGATTTTTGAATATATGAAGTGACAATTTTGTTGTTAGTTAGATTGGGTGTTACACATACTTATTTCTAAGAATTGTATATGCATGTTTTTTCCTTATATGAATATATTCGGACAAATCTACATTTGAGAATGGAATCTCCAATTGTAGTGCTGACTACATTGTAGATTGCATCACAAAGTTAAGCAAAATAGTGTTTTTTTCTTTAATTTTATTGAACATTTTGGTACAATGAGTGAAATTATACACAAAAGAATGTATTGAAAGGGTAAGATGCAGTTTCTATTTCATAGGGTGTAGTGGGGGAGCATTTTGTTTGGAGCATTTTTTTATCATTGCTGTTTGTCGGTTTCGTCAGAATAATTCATAACATCGATTTTATTGGGGAATACAGACAGGGTAAACTTTAAAAAGATTTCATTTTGAGTTGTAATTATTTTATCTGCTTTTTGATTAACAGTGTATCTTCACATCTCACTTTTTTCTTAATTCTAGAACACACAGACAAACCAGATACAATCTAAACAATACATGAAACTCATGCACGTATTAAGAGGGGTCTATGGGGTTCAGATCACAATTTGCGATGAGTGTTTAAAGAGGAAACATAATGCAAAATGAAATGGCTTGTCATGTTGTGAGTCATTTGTTTACTATATGTCATGGGTCTTCAAGCTGTGGCATTCCAGATATTGTGGACTACAACTCCTGTGATCTGATACCCTTGACTAGAGCTAATGGGAGTTGTAGTCCAAAAGTTATTGAGAGCCAAAGGTTGCAGTATCCTGCTATATGTGAATAATGTTCAATGAATACTGTGTCCTAATAATTTGTAGGGATACTAGTTATGCATCTCGATCTGATATCAGTACTTTCTTAGACTACAAATTGTAAAATATTTAAAAGAAACAAATTGTACAGGTAGTCCTTAAAAGGACATTTGGTTTTTAAAACATGTAAGATGTATTTGTTTTTAAGTGAATTAGGCATGATTTTATGTTCTGTAGAAACAAAGCATTTACAACATCTATTAGAATGATGAACCCCATATTTTCTAAATAATTCACTATTGCAGTATTTGATGTTATTTTTGTAGGTGTTCATTATATGGTGGTCGGCTAAGAATGCAAACCCTTCTTTGTTAATGTTTTTCCTACATTTTTCAAGTTGTCTGTTCTATGTATGCATTTTTTTCCATGTTTGCCTTTTTGCAATGTTTGGAAAAAGAATGTGTTTGGAAATATGTCCATGTATTATTTTATTTGTTTATTTATGTGCTTTGTGGATTAACATTAAAACCTTTAGGACAAAAACACACTATAAAATCATAATCCACTATTATCATCAAAACGTAAAAGCATAATAATCTAACATGCAAATTACAAGGTGTAATTATGACTATCCCAACAATATGGCTAATCAATACTCAGGACAATCGTAATAAAACCTTACAAAACAATAATCTCCTTCCAAATGTCAAAAGCTGCTGCAGATATAACCAAAGACTCACATGCAAAGATAGTACTGCAAAATTGGTCACATTGTATTCCTTCTGTATGACTAACAAACCTGTTGTAGCCCCTAAAATATTTGTCCTGTAATAACAGAAATGCTGTAAGTAGGTACCAGACTATTTCGATCCAATTTCCACATAGCATGTGCCACACTTGGATGGAATTCTTACCTTTAGCCTGCATCCCATCTAGAAAGAAAGGTGAATGTTAACATGTGGCAGACTTAGATGGATTTCTTACCTTTAGCCTGCATCCCATCTAGATAGAAACGTTAATGTTAGCATGTGCCACACTTAGATGGAATTCTTAACTTTAGCCTGCGTCGCATCGAGATAGGACTATGAATGTTAGCATGTGCCACACTTAGATGGAATTCTTAACTTTAGCCTGCATCCCATCTAGATAGAAACGTGCGTGAATGTTAACATGTGCCACACTTAGATGGAATTCTTAACTTTAGCCTGCGTCGCATCTGGATAGGATTATGAATGTTGCCATGTGCCACACTTAAATGAAACTGTGAATGTTACCAAGTGCCACACTTAGTTGAAATCTTGATCACTAGCCTGCCTCACATCTAGATAGGATATTAAGATTAGCAAGTGCCACACTCAGATCGAATAGTGAAGGATAGCAAGCATCACAACTAGACGTAATTGCAAGGGCAGCAATGCCAATTAACCAATCCACTAACAATTTCATCCTCTGCATACACCTCTCAAAATCTAACCAAACACAACCACAAGTCTACAACACAGCAATCCGCACAACCTTCACTACACTGCAACAACAAAACAAACCATACATAGACTTGCACAACAGTACACGACGACTACCGACTGCAAAACACCCCAATCCCAGCTAACTGACCCACCGGGCTGAGGCTGCCAACAGCACATCACTGCTATCTTGCACTTTTCCATCTTATTCCCGCTAACTCACCCCCCCTTCCCTTTTTCAGAGCCGCCAGAGTGCCAGGGGACCACTCCGGTGGTGATAGTATGCGGTACAAATATCCTTTAACATTAACATTAACATAACATAGGCAGCATTTCCTATCCTCCCCCGAAATACCCCTCCAGGGACCTATATAATTGAAAGTCAGAAGTATGTTAAAGTGTAGATAAATAATGAAATGCCTGAGTGCTACCGCAGACAATTTTTGCAAATAAGTACAGGAGATTCCATGCGAAAACATTGTGTGGGATATTCCACGTATCTCCTTTTGAGAGATAGGGCTTCAATATTTTGGATGCAATCCCAATTCACATTGTTTATCTTAAGAGTTTGGAAAAAGTTGGAAAACAATTTGTATGTAGGAAGTTGCAGGCCTAAGTTAAGTGGGTGTCCACAGAGGTTCTTAAATTACTATAAGCACTGGTCAAAATATTGTTTTGAATGTTGCTAGCTATACAATCTAATAATAACTCTGGCTGTGTGCTGGCCCATGTCAGCATAGCATAAAACGTACATCGATGTACTAACCATAAATCTCTCATCCAGGTAATGCCAAGCTTGACCGCAAGTCTTGCACAGGAACAGATTTTGCGTTGCCCAACATAGAGTGCAACAACTTGCCTTCCAATATATCTAGAGAGGTTACCATTGCAAGAGGCAAAGTTTCCAAACCATATAGAATAATCAATACTATGCTGATTTTATTCATTTGTATTAATCCCTCAAGATTATATCCACCTTTCTTAGAGATGACATGTTTTACAATAACCCATCTTTTAGTCATCTTCATGGTTGTATATTTGCCTATACTCCAAGCCGAGCTTTGTATCATTATAGGTATACCGAAGTAAAGATGCTTGTACACAACCTCCAAGCTGGCACCCCCTAACCTCCAAGGAAAATACTTTTTCTTGGCTGGACTTTCTCATTGGTCATAACTTTGGTCTTACTTCGTGGTTTATTTCTATATTATTATGAATGGCATATATCCACTAGTTCTTGAAAATCATGTTTCCTGATGAGAGACATAATGAGAGAAAGTGAAACCCTTCTGCAATATCCAATATCATTACTGCCACAGTGAATTATGATGATGTCTGGATGTTGGCTCAATCTTAGTTTCAATAACTAATGGAAGATATGTTCCCATCTCATTCCTTTCTATATTATTTGGACATGCAGTAGTCCAATCGCATGGTGAATGTGTCTCTGTATGCAATATTTCATGAGCAAGAAAACCCATGAATGAACAATATTATGCGCCGTTTCTTTTGTTATTGCTGAATTCTGGAAGTGGTTGTGGCATTGAAAGTGTAAGGTGTCTTATTATTTAAGAGGGAAACTTAATATGTCTTGATTCGGGAAGTTGAAAGCCACACTACATTTATATTGTACTTTGATTTTATTTGCAATGTTTTTTTTCTGTCATCTACAGGTTTGATTCTCGAATCAGTGTGTTCCTCCGTGCATTTCCCGATTTTCATTTACTTTTTCATGTAGTGAAACTTTAAACTCGTATTTATGATGTTATTATCTATCATTTGTGAATGGGGCAGTGTGAGGGCTATGGCAGGTATGATGTTTGTGGTTATTTGTCAAAGGACTGCACTTTCGGGGGAGATCAAAACAAACTATTTCATGTGATTTTGAGATTTGTTGTGGCAGTACAGTCCCGAGATTTAGATTTGACATCAGTGACTAATGACAATACTCAATATTGAGTAATGAGTAAAATGTGTTCATGTTGGATTAATTGTTGAATCAAAAATGTGTGTATTGATGCGTATTTTGTGCTTTTTTATCCCAACACTGTATTGGTGGTTCGTAGAAGTTTGACTTCTTAATTCAATTAGGCCTTACTTCTCGATTCATAGATTCAATTTGCAGTTTGGTTCTCAAATAATAATTTGTGGATAATAGAAATGCACTGTTTTGTAAAATCTATAGTGAGCTACATGTGTTGTAGAATGGATTTGAAATGTGTACGTTTGCTTTTTTCGTTTTAATAATTATTTTCAAATGTAGAAAAGTCTTATGGAGAGTAGGAAGGGTGCAGAGTTTCCAACCTGTGGTCTCCAGAGGTTTTAGACTACAACTCCCATGATTTCTCTCCATTGCGTATCGTGGGTATGGTTTATGGGAGTTGCAGTCCTAAACAGCTGGAGAGCTAAGGATTGGAAGTGTCTGGTGGAGTGTAACAAGTTAAAAGTTTCTGTTGAGTGTATAATGCTGATAAAAAATTAATTTATATTTTGATATCAATGTGTAATGTGTGCGTGGTATTTACCATTCTCATTCACTCAATAAAGACTTTTTTCAGTTTTTCTGTCATAAATGTCACATAATACAAGTAATATTGTTACAAAAAATAACATTGATAAATAAACTTGTAAATAATAATTAGGTGAATAATGAGACAAAAAGACATTCAGAATAAGATAGCAGGACCCACCGATCTCTTACATTTCTAAAAGGAAGACCCCTTAACGGAAATGTTTTCTCACAAATGTTATTGGCCCAATGGATAGAGTATGTATTTTTGAGCATACATCCATCAATCACATTTTCTTTACATCTCACCTTCAATTTTCAGACATTTAAAGATGCAAACTGCACAGGTCGGAAGCTGTCATCTTGTGATAATATTATCTATTGATCAATCATCCTAAATTCCAGTGCCCTGCAGGCAGTAAATCCTAACACATGCCCCTCAAGCTAATATCACCATGACAAACCAATATACTATGTCCCTTGTCAAGATGCTGGTGCACAGCGTAGCCAAACATCGGTTGTTAGTAACTACGCATCACGTTACCCAATGCAAAACGGAGAAGATACACAAACACACACATGGTTAATATTTACTTGCTTTCAAAAAAAGAAAATAAGTTGCACTTTCAATAATTACTCATAGTCGGGAATGTACTAAGTCTTTATATTTTTTATTGCAAAGGGAACAGTAAAATACATCCAAGGAAGCCATTACAACTTTTGTTGCACATAATCAATAGAAGAACAGATTGTTTACTCCACGCTATAGTAGTCATGCAAAGGTCACATTCTGTGGAATCTTTCATATTTCATTCTTTCATGTTTTAATCAAAGTACTTGAATTGTTCAAGGGAAAGTTAAGTGGAGTAAAATAGAATTAAATGCAGTTCCATCATCCATTTTCCATCGAAAAGAGCCTGGCATTGTGTTTGAGAGTAAAAATGATTTGTTACACATCTTAAATAAAACTTTTCTCTCCACATGTGTTCATTGATGACAAGTGGCCATGTTTGTCCTGATGACTGGCACTACTAATGGCCAAACACAAGCGGCACAATCGTCCCAGAAGATACAGATCAATGTTCAGTTTGTGATGTCATGCTCCAGTTTTGGTTGAAGAATCCATCAATGGGCAAATGACATACAGACATTTACAGGACATAACTATTTAGCTGTAAACAAGAAACTATATATTTTAGTACCCATTGTCCAAAGAAGTTACACTGTTTACAGCATTAAAATAAGACATAATTGAACATGTAATCTGCATATGCAAATGAATCATACACATGCATCAGATATTGATTTGTGCTTTTCAGCAAATATATAAGGTTTATATCAAAGTGTGTTCATCTATTATTATTAGATTTGTCACATTTACTGCATACCTCAAAACTTTCCTTGTTACATGGGGGTGTATTCGAGCAAGTCCATCATTCAATTCGAAACCAAAATCACAATGTGCAATAAAATGACCATATATAGGTTTTAACATTTTGAAGCTATCATTTGCATTTGCATTGCGATTTATTCCGTATTATCAGAAGTACCCATTCCCCAAACGGGTTCAGTAGACAGACATGATAACACTGATCCTGTAGGTCGCTGTTCTAATTGTCTGTTCACTTGATGTGCTTTGCAGCCTGAAGTAAGCAGCACTTAGAAAGCACGCGTGTGGCTGGTGAATATATCCAGGAGCAGACGTTGGGGGGGTAGCGAGAATTGGTGTGCTGCTGCATACTGGGACTTTGTCTGCTCTCTACCTGTCACCTTGCTTTGGCATGTTGCAGTTCATTGCACTGGATTGCAGTGCAAATATCTTGAAAACCATGCATTTTAGGGCCTGGACCTCAAGTTTTGCTCCTTGTGTCGTGACAGGTTGAGAAACAACATTTTTTGTTTGCTTTCCCAGTGAACATGGTTTACAACTTCGTTGGCAGGTTCCATCTTGCAAACATCTTCTGGAAAAGAAATTACACCTGATTCAGCAAAAATGTAGACACTTCTGGAATGCTACATGCCTTCACCTTTGCTTCTCAGGTCCAGTCGCCTCTCATACATTTTTTATACCCTACCCGGTGAACATGATTTACAGCTTCGTCGTCAGGCCTCATACCCACAAAAAATGGTACCTTTTGTTCAAATCCAGGGAAAGGGGTGAGGTGTGCAGCTGTTATGTAGCCAGTAATGCCCAAAGCGTCCTGACAGGTAACTATGCAAAATGTTGTGCAGAATGGTGAAACGGTGTGGAATTGAATAAGGAACAATGCTTTGCCAACCTACAAACAAACAAACACATTTAACTTTTGGTAAATGGGTGGGGTGTCCAATTGGCATGTCACCAGTAATGTCCAGAGGATCCTAACAGGTAATTAGGCACATTTTGGTGCAGATTAGTGGAGGATTGTGTAAAATTGTATGAGGAACAATAGCTTGCCAAGCCACAAATACACTGACACATTTTGAATTGTCTCCCGAAATCTAGTGAACGGGGTCGGGGGTCTAAATGTCATGTAGCCAGTATTATCATGAGGGTCCTAACAGGTAACTATGGACAATTTGGTGCAGATTGGTGGAACCATGTGGAATTGTATAAGGAACAGTGCTTCTCCAAGCCACAAACCCACCAACATATTCTGACTTGTGCCGAAATATGGTGAAATGGGTGGGGTGTTGAATGATATGATAGGTTATTTATAACACGCTTAATATCCAGAGGTTTCTAAGCAAGGACCCGGGGACCAAGCCTGTGTTGCTGCGTGTCGTCTTGCTTCCAAGGCAAGCACGCTGCCCCTGAGCTATCCCCCCGAGACAACGTCATTTTAATATTTTTCCAAGACAATATCATGTGGACAATGTCATGTAGCCAGAATTACGGGAGGGTCCTAACAGGAAACTATGAAAAATGTGTTGCATATTCGTGAAACTGTGTGATATTTTATAAGGAACAATGCTTCTCCAAGCAACAAACCCACAAACGCACAAATCCTGCCACAAACCCATAGAAAAACTTTTACTGTTATATATAGAGATTTAAAAAATCTTTCTACATATTTCATATATATATATACATTTAGACATGGTTTCTACATGTTATGTTCTAATAAAAATAATTCTATTGTTTGTGTCAAGATGAATAAACAACATTGTATCAAGTCAAGCCGACAGTTACATAATTATTATAATAATTATGAAAACAAAACTTACATGAATTGTTGGCTGTCCATTCTTGCAATGTAAAATGCAGATCGTTCTCTGTCGAGAGCCGTATAGAATTGAACTTTTATTTCGTCCAATGTGTTGCTTTGAAATTCATGTTATCTCGTTGTTTTCTGCTTACAACTAAATGTTATCCTTGGATTGTTTACTCTGGCCATTTCAGGGACAGTTTACAATTATTTCAGACTTGAAAATGTCAAGGTCCCTTTGCTTTCCACAGAAATTAAAAACAATCGTTTTTCTCCTCATTATTATATAGTATTTGTTCAACCTTTACAATTAATATATATATTTTTAATCAAACACATGCCACACACACTGCAGGAAAGGCAGAGAGTGTGCCAGTAGTTCTATGCAGTTGCACATTTCCCACATGTATTTGTAACAATTTATCATACACATGTTACGCTAGGACTCTCACCCCCAATTGACGGAGCAGATTTACCACAGCCCGAAACACTGACACTCCATCCTTGTGCAGGTTATCTGTGATGCAACCAGAGTCACCATGCAATGGAGTCTTTCCTCAGCACTTGCCTCGGATCACCCTCCACTCTGAAGGATCGCACTTACCTTCCATTGCACTTCAACTGTTGCTCACCCATGAGCACCCCAGCACCTATCCCAACCCCCCTTCTGCACTTGCACATTCTGAACACTCACAAGGCATATAAGGTTCACCCCCCCCCACACTGTATTTAATATGTTGTATGTATTTTAACTGTTTCTCATTGCCTTGTCCACTCCGTGTTGCCCGTGGGCGCTTTGAAAGATTATTTGCTTGGCCTAACACTGAAACAATAAATAAATAAATAAGTCAATGTCAATGTTCCCCTCATCACATGTGACACCTACATTGACTGCCAGTCACCATTCTACCGGGTTCTGGCATCCGGAAAATATGGTAACCCCTGGCTTATTGGTGAATAACTACTGTTGCACACATGCATGCATGCACGTGACACACTGAAAAACAGACCATGCCAATAAATGCCAATAACAACCATTGACACATTTGCAGGGGACAGTGACTCCCTCCTATCAAGATGATTCCTGCACACCCCATTCAGAATTCTGGCAACACCCACTGAGGTAAAATACAATGCAGCAAATATAGCTACTAGCGGCATAGTGGAGTGCACATTTGGGGTGCTTATGTCACGTTTCCTCTCCCTTGACCACTCTGGTAGGGTATTGCTATAGGCCCCACCAGTAGCATGTAAAATCATCCTGGCAGCATGTGTCCTCCATAAGGTTGCCACACAGCGTGGCATATCAGTTGAGGGGAGGAGGGTCACCACCCTCAGCCACAGGCCCGTCCCTGCCATTGGTTGGTTAACGGGCACCGGGAGAGACAGCATGCAATCAGCTTGTGTAAACATGCTTCTTATTAAAATCAGTCCCTGCGGAGCACACGCAGTGAAGTCCCATACCTGGTCCCAATCAATGATGACTTGTTGGCCAATTCTTTATGTGTCCATAACAAATCCCTAAGAACATGTTTTTGGCGGAGGCAAACTGTGCGTGAACTTATCCATAAAATCCAATGCCACAAACACTAACACAGTCATAGCAACTGTAAACAACAGTGACAATGTTGCACACACCAAAGCACACAACACAAGCAACAAAATCGCCAATCAGAGTGAAATGGCCACCACTAACAATAGTGCACACAGACCCACATCAACACACAGGAGAACACAAGTAGGAAGGCACAGCACAAAATTCAAATCCACAACTAACACTGGTGTAGACCCCCCTGGGACTCTATGCGTGAATCACAACAATATACAGCTTGAGTAGCCATCCCATTCCCTCAAAACAATTACGTCCACAATACACATCTACAACGAAATAGTCACACAGAATGTGAAAATTACAGGTTCACTGCAAGAAAGATGCACATATCACCTCACACCTCTCCCCTTATAAGCCTGTTGCAGCTTCACCCTGGAATGAATCCTTCCTCCCGTAGGTAGGCTCACAAACCAGCATACTCTGCTGATGTGTCTCATGCAGGCATCCGCAAGCACTGTAATCCACAATACCAGGAAACATCTTCCGATGCAGAATGCCTCATTATAAAAAAACAACACAAGGTCAGAGAAGGTCACACATCCATTCATCCAATTACACTGCAACATGTGGCCCCCTGATCTCCTTGAGTGCCATGCAACAAACGCAAGCAAGAAGCCACCGATCACCATGTGTCCCTGCACTCATGCAGCCTGACCTGCCCACCTTATTTTTTTTTAAAATTATTATTTATAGCACAAACCTGGCATGTATGAAGAGGAATCCTCTTCAATATCCACTAATGCAGTACTGTGGGATATTGTCTGGGTTTCATTCCTGGAGGTAGAAGCAAGGAAAGAACCATGTCTGCATGATTTTGCAGAACTGTATGATGCAAGGGGCAGTACAAGCCTCCAGGGGGAGTGAGTTCCAGAGTGATGGGGCATAGCAGGAGAAGGATCACTTTCTGGCCCTTTCCTTATGGGTAAACATGGACTCTAATGTTTGGATGGTCGAGCTACGGGAGGGGCAGGACCCTCCTGAGATACAGAGTTTGGCTGCTAGGTGAGATGGGATTCCATTGGAGACCCCTTTGTATGTGATGCATGTGATTTTAAAGAGAATCCTTGCAGGGACGGGGTGCCAGTGGAGATCACATTGGATGGGGTTGATGTGGTCGAATCTGCGGGCATCCATGATAAGACAAGCTGTGCTGCGGTGGGCAGCTTTGAGGGGAGCCAGGTATGTGGCTGGGAGGCCAGTGAGGAGGGGGTTACCCCATCAATGTGTGAGATGACCAGTGCCTGAATTATTGTACAGAAGTTAGTGGGAGGGGGTGTAGGGTTTGATTTTTATTAAGAGTGGAGATTTTGGAGCCAGTTGGTTTGGGCTATCTTGGGTACATGTTTTTGGAGGGAGAGGGCGCTATCGACAATGAAGCCTAGGGATTTGGCTGTGTTGGTTAGCTTGGAGGTGAATCAGTCTAGGTTTCTGTTGTCGAGCCAGTTTTTGACACTGTGTCTGGTGGGGGGGCAATAAAGACAAACTCAGTTTTAGTGGGGTTGAGTTTTAGTTAGAGGTATTACCCAAATTGATCACAAAAATGTGAATGAATGGTAGATTTGGCCGAATTCGGTCACTACCACTAGTTCGAATTTGTGCGTTCAATTTGGGTCCTAAGATACCGAACATGAACAGCAGGGTTTGCGGGGGTCACCCGTTCCCCATGTTCGATATCTATGGCCTCAGGGATTGCTGGGGTGTCCACTGCATTGTTAACGTTGGCGGCGGGGGAAAAAATAGCTATGAACGGTCAAAAATGGGGCCCGAGCAGTTATACTGTAGGCAGTCCAACCGTGAACAAAATGTTTGTGGGCAGACAACCCAGATCCAAGTTCGTCCGATGACATCCAGGCCTGGATGGTGTCCAAGCAGCAGCAGAAACAAGATATATTTTGAGGGCCAGCATCCTTAAGGTACAGCTGTGTGTCATCAGCGTTCTGGTGGATGGAGATGCTGGGGTCATTAAGAGGTTTCCCAAGGTCACCATGTAAAATGTGAAGATAATGGGTGAAAAAATGGAGCCCTGCAGTACACCACAAGATACCTGCAGGCATTTGGACCTGAACTGCCCCATATGGTCAGCTTGGAATCTGTTGGCGAGGTGTGATGAGAACCAGTAAAGGACCTTTCCAATGAGGCCCATTCTTGTGGCGAGGAATCGAGAGTGTGGCATGGTCAACCGTGTCAAATGCTGCTGAAAGTTCGAGGAGAGCAAGGCGGCAGGAGTCAACTCTGTCTATAAAATGAAGTGTGTCATCCATTACCTGAATTGTGGTATTATCTGATTGGTAGTCACAGAAGAGGCCGAGTTGGTAGATTTTGCCCAGCAATTGATTGGCTACAGAATTTTTGATTAGTTTCCCAATGAAAGGGACACTTGTGATTGGTCTGTTATGTGCCAGGTAATCAGGATCAAGTGAGGGCTTTTTCTAGAGCTGGTGAATCAGCCCTGTTTGTAGATAGTCCGGAAGGAGCATTCAGTGAGAGAAGCATTGACGATATTAAGGCATGTGTTGAAGGTGCAGGCTTGGAGCTGTTTGATTATGGAGGTTGGGAGGAGATTGTTAGAGTAAGATGTGGATTAGAGGGAATCAAGGGTGTCAGAGAGGTCCTTAATGGTGAGAGGAGTGAAGTCTGACCAAGGGGGGTGTTCCCAGTGCAGGGTGGCTCCTTGGAGGCATTTGCACAGTCGACAAAGTCCCTGATTTTGGCAATTTTGTCGATGAAGAAGCTGTTAATGCTATTGCATTTCTACTGTGAAGCTGGGACCTCAGGGTCTGGGTAGGCCTGTCACAGTGTCTGACAATTTCAAAGAGGGTTCTGCTCATGTTAGGGGCACCCTCAATTGTGGTGGCATAGTAAGCTAATTTTGCATCTGTAATCAGATGTTTGCACAAGGTTCACAGGGTTTTGAGTGAGGAGAGATCCTCTGGATGGCAGTGTTATGTGGGATGTTTCTCCCCACTAGTCCAGGCCCTGCAACATTCCTGTGCATTGCTTGCATCAGGAACATCAAAATGGCCACAGGAAAGCATTCTGCTCGCTAAAATCACCCAGAAATGCACAGTAAAAATCTGAAAAATAGGCAGCCATCCACTTTTGCCTATGTCAGTGGTAACACAGGAGGCCACTGCCAAAACCCATCATTTGGCTGCCCAAAAAGCAAGGCTGATTGCAAAAGAAACAAAGAGCTGTTTGGAAATCTGTTTTTCTTGGTTGTCAAATTTGCAAAAATCATGACTCACAAACCACCCAAAAGACCCAACCTCCTCGTTGGGTGTTAAACATAATTCTACTTCAAGAATCCACATAAATACAATGTCCACATAAGTACACTTATCAGAAGAAAATGCACATTGAAGATAGCTTGCTTGGAGAAATATGTCAAAAATGGGTGCAATACCGTTACTCACCTCTGTCAGAAGCTGGCGATTTCTAAAACCTCTCATGTGTAAAGTTGGACATTGAACTGAAAGTATGCCAAAGAAAGACTTGCTATCAGAAGCTTAAGAGGTGGAGACAATTCAAAACTATATTTTAAAAGTGCTTGAATTAAGAAATTAGTTGATGTATCTGTTAAAAAGGTAATTTATATTTTAGGACAAGACAATTTCAGACATTGTGTATAAAAGTTAAAGTTTCCCACACTGAGCTTCAAAGACATTCCACACCCTTTTACCCAACAAAGGAATCTTTCCCCTGCTCTCTGCTAAGAAACTGGCAGGCTGGTGTGAAAGGAACTGGGAGGGGCACTCTGGCATGTTGCTCTGAGTGTAGACAAAGGGCTCCATTGAGCTGAATGAAAATGCTAATTCGGGTGTGAATGACATCAGCTGCCCTGGCAGGAAGAAGACCATATGACTCTCTGACTCAGCCAAGCTTGGAGGCAGGCCAGACTGAAAATGTGGATTGGAAACTAAAGTAACTGTATGTTTTGGGAAAAATAGTGCCGAACTGACAAAAATATGAAACTTAGAGATTATTAAAATGGAAAAATTCACTCACAGTTTAAAACTAATCTGGAATCTGTGCGACATTCAGAGACTGATCACAACATTTTTAATATTGTAGCTGTTGTGATTATGCTAGGAACATGAAAAATTACAGGAATATGCCCAGAGGGTATGTGCATGTATGTATACAAAATTGGACAGATCTGAAAATGTGTAACCAACCAAAAGAACGAAAAATTTTCAGTTATGAACCAAAACTCGTAGGAAGATAAGATTTGGACAGAAATGTACCTTAGTCAATCTGTCATGTAATTATGTATTATTAACAAGTTGTGCATATTGAATATATGTTTTTTTGGGAAAAAATATTTTCTGGGTAAAAGCAAAGGGGAGGTTCTTCCCTAGATTGTAAATGGCATCATCACTCTGACAGAAACGTACCTTAGGCAATCTGTGATGTGTATATGTATTATTAACAAGTTGTGCATATTGAAAATATGTTTTTTGGGAAAAATAGATTTTCTAAGTAAAAGCAAAGGGTAGGGATTTTTTCTGGACCCTAAACACAGTGTCACTCTGACACACTCTGACACATCATGACACACTGTTCCTTTCTCAAATCAGGGGACAGGGATTTCTCTGACCTATCAGATCCTTAGAGGGTTGGGCATAGACAATCAGCCCCCCCCACCCACTTTGGAAAAGTGATAAATAGGGACTGCTGTGGAGAGGCAAGACACACTTTCACTCATCAACTGATCCACTGGCGAAGCACCCTGCAGGAAGATCCAGACTCCAGACCCTAGAGCCAGACTCTAGAACCTAGATCCAGAACTCTGAAGCAGAAAGGCCAATCCAAAAAGCTGAACCCTTTACAAGCTGGCCTTTAAAATCTAGCAACCTGATTTAACCCCTAAACTTCCACCGGGCCTAACCCATTCAACAGCCTGGCTGAACTGTTTGCTGCTTCTGGCCAACAACCTTTGCTAGAACCCAAGATCCAGATCAGTCCAGCAGAGCTGTAACCCAGAACCCATCAGATCCAGTCCAAGAGGCCGCGCAGAGACCAGAGTGCTGAGAGCAGAACCAATCGCCTGAGACCTGTCCGATGGTGAGCGAAGTCCAGTCCAAACCTTTGACCAGATCTTGGACGGGTCCTTTTTAAACCAGAGTTGTGAGTATTTAGCGTAGAACTGTCCATAGTCATCTCTTAGTTTAAAGTAATCCATCCAACCCATTCCAACATATCCAGATTGCATTGTAGAATCTCTTTTGTCCATTCTGAATCCTTTCTCATCCATCTAATCCGGTGATAATTGTTAGTGTAAACCAATCTGTTTGTAATTCAAAGCACAAATTCATTAGAAATCTTGACTCCTTTTGATTAAAATCGACCTCTACTAAAACCTCTGTAACTTTTGAACCGTATGTGCTAAGAACGAAATGTAAATGCCCTTTTGAAGCTAACATCCTCAGCTTTCAAATGAACCCACAGCACATTCCAATTCCTTATATTTTCCCGTAATCGCGTTTCTCGCATACTGAAAAGTTGCTGTGAATTTGCATTTGGCTAAATTTCACCACATTTCAAAACAGCTATTTCTTGATTTCAACTTCTGAATTTCGTTTTCCACCTGCTAACCATCCAACAATCATTGCTAGTGTTGACCTGAACCAATCCAAAGCAACTCTTACTAGTTCTGAATCTCATTTAGCAAATTAAAATCATTTTTAGCATTTTCCCATTCAATTCAAACCCCATTTAAAAGCAATTGATCTGTTTTAAAATCATTCCTGTCTCTCTAAGCTTGCTGAGGGGAATTGGGAATGAAACTGCAATTGTTGATTGTTATTCCTGATACCTGTGTGCCCGCCTTCCATCTCTTCATATTGCATATTGGGGGGGTGAGTAATAACAGGGGGAAAGAGTGATTACATTGTCTTTGGTTGAATTCATATCAAGTTTATTTCTGTGTTGCAGTCTTTCATATCATTACATTTCCTTAAACCCATACAAATTATTCTCTGCTACATTATTCTTCCTATTCCTACTCCTAATTGATTAAAGAGATTGTTGATATTGTAATATTACCCATTGCTGATCATTGTTCATATTCATAAGTGTGATATTCAGAAATTATTCATATTCATAAAAGTGTAACCTATATATTGTTCAATTCTTCAAATAAATCTTTTAATTTGCAAAACAAACCTTCTTCTTGGTTCAGTGAGACCGGGAGGGATTCAAAGAGAGGGGTGTTATATAAGGGTACACCACACAGAATTAAAAGAACTTTTGACATAAAAATATATAAATAAGGGTTTCCATTGGGCATCCCATACTAGGCATTGGGCCTCATTACACGGTAGGTGGTAGCCATGGCACTATTAGCGCCATGGCTACCCCCTTACCGCATTCCGGGTCCATGTTCCTGGAATAGGGACTTACCGGGTCATTCCGACCTTGAAGGACCCGGTAAGTTCCCATTCCGGTAACCATTCCCCATTCCCATTTGAGCCCCCATAGGGCTCAATGGGAATGGGGAAGGAGCTAATAACGGTACCGCAATTTGCAGTACTGTTATTAGCTCTGAATCCCTTAGTGGGTCCCTTCCATAATGCCTAGCAGGCGTTAGGGGAGGGACCCGCTAAGGGACCTCGTAGTAGGGTGGTAAGGGATTACCGGCACCAGTGCTCTTACCGGTGCCGGTAATCCCTTACCGCCTACCGTGTAATGCGGCCCATTGACTTAGCTGGAGTGCTGGATTGAAATCACTTACAGTTAACGCCATCATGTTTCAACCAGCCTGATTGCTCTTTTGTTGGTCATCAGGTCAGAAGTGTACCAGAGGGTGGATGGTCTGGCCTTGATCCATGTGGTTTTTAGCAGGGCGTGGGTGTTAGCCAGGTCAGTGATGGCAAGAATCAAGGCTTCAAGAAGGTGCAAAGCATGTCCGGTCGAGGGGGCGGTGGCCAGAGCTGGCTCAAGGAGGTCCACAGAGAAGTGTTTGATGAAGCGGCGGGTTACCTCAGGGCGTTTAGCCTTTCCCTTATGGGGCCATTTGTAGTGTTGCAGGGTCATAGGGTTTGCCAGGTGCTCTGACCAATTGAGTGGGATTGGGTTGGCACAAGAGAGGAGAGCAGGGGCTGGGGGGATGAAGGCCAGGTTGAGTGTTTGCCCTCCTGTGTGGGTTGAAGAGAAGATGACTTGTTGGAGGTTGCACTAGTTGGCTAGTGCGTACAGTGGGTCACATAGGTATCATTTGATGTGGCATTTATAACATGCCTGTACACAAGTGTTGCTAGGCGCTACAAGACAAGGAGGGGGAAACGAGGGAGGGCAAAATGACAATCTTACTAGGCTTTGTGGCATTCAGATTGCACAAGTGCAGGGAAGAAGGAAGGGGAGAAGTGACAGAGGGAAGGGAAGGGAGAAGTTCAGTTAAGTCACACGTGCAGCCAGCAGGCAGCTCATTGCAGATACAGACCCTTAAGTGCTGGGGAGCACGGAGGCAGTGCGAGGGCAACTGGACATGCAGGAACCTGGGCATGAGTTCAGAGGGTGACCAGTGCAGAGAGCCGTCAAGTGCATCAGCAGGGGATAGGAAGAGAGAAAGCAGAAGCGAAAAGGAAGGCCTTGAGTTGCTTCGGGAACCGGAGTGGTTCTGCTCAAGTTTGAGAGAGGCAGGGAGGCTGTTCCAGAGTAAGGCCCCAGCCTAGGAGATAGATCTGCCCCCAACTCCTTGCTGTTTAGAGGGTGGTGTCTATGGGATGTTAAAGTCCTTGAGGATGTTGCTGGTTTCTGTGATTGATACTGAGGAGATGAGGTTGGTGAGGTCCTCTATGAATGACCCATTCCCTTGGGGCACGCAGTATATGAGATGGAATGCAATTGAGTCCATGTGGGACATGGGGAATTGACAAGTCTGTGATTTGAATGAGGGGGAGGGTGCAGATGGCAGGACCATGCAGGGCCAGTGTGATGCTGGAAATGCATCGGAGGGACAGGGCCTCCGTATACTTGTCGTTTACTGCTTTTTATTGTGTGTTCTGGCGCGTTTTCTGCACAGGAGTTCATGTGGCACTCCTGGCAGTGCAGCTCTCTCCTTTGGTTTGGTGTAGAGACCCATGGGATACTCTTATGGCACCCATGGTTGGGGGTACAACCCTGTGCCCTTAGTGTATGTTTTTGGGCACCTGTGTGTGGCCCACGGAGCAGGATATGGGCTGGTGGCAGCTCCATGCTGAATTTGACAGGTGCTCTGAATATCCTCCATTTTGGGATACCCAGGCCCTGCCATTGGAAAGGGTTGATTCCTGATAGGAAACAAGATGGCCTCTGTGGCCTATTGCTTTCTATTGCCTGTTACTTTGTTTTCCCAAAGTCCTGGGAAGCCCTGACTCTGTTCCTTCCCACTGACTGGCTGTTGGGTGGAAGTTAAATATATGGTATTGTTGTGAAGTCCAGGCCAGACTGACTGGAGCCTTCCCAGTGACGGTATGTTATGGGTACACCCTGTGGGTGGGACCTGGGTGAATGGAGTGTGTGATGAATATGCATTCTGTGTTGTGGATGTCTAGTATCTGGTGTTTAACACAATGACTGAGACAGCCCTGCCCGAAACTGGTATGCATGCAGTGTGGAGTGTTGAATGGCTGGGTACTTGTCCCAATACACATAACTTGTTGTGAGTGTCTGGAGAGAAATGAATGGCCTGAAGGCACTGTGCAGCTGATTGGCTGCCTGCCTGCATGAATGCCAGTCTGTCCGATTGGTTGCCTGAGTGTGACCCAGCAGAATGAATGGGAGATCAACTAGTATATCTGGGGGCCTCTCACTGCTAGAATTCATATTCAGAAGCTGAAGTCCACTACGAAGAGTAACTGGAGTAAAACTGAAGCTTAACCTTGAAGCCCTGCTGGAAGAGAAGAATTGCTTTTGCTCTCCTTCATCAATCTAAAAGCTGCTGTGTCTCCAAGGACTGACCTTGAGAGGAAGGTGCCCTCTTCCCGAGCTTTGAGAGACCATCGTGCACCAGCTGATCTTTGCCAAAGCTCCCTGGTAGACAGACCTACAACAGGCTACCGACCAGAGACAGGGACCTCTGCGGAATCACAAGGAGAAGCGCCCGGACACTGTTGTCCATCACCGTCGACAACCGTTGTCACCGACCAGAGTCGCCCTTCTCCCTTTGCCTAAGTAACATTTGATTCACGGACGCGCTCGTCTGCACCGCCGCCCGCCTTATCCCGCCGGAGAAGGCCAGGTCATCAACGCACTGAGGAGCATCCGCCGGTGGGTTTCCTGCCACCCAAAGACCACAAAGACGCTGACGACTTGACGCCGTTGCTGGGCCACAGTTCTTCAAACTCTTTGCGGTCCAGAACTATTGACACCAAGGTGCCCTGCATGCCTCTTTCTTGCAGGACGTCTACGCTTCCCCATCGATGAGCACCGCTAAGAAAGAAGCTGCCACTTCACTGCCGTAGATCACCCTGTCCTCCGTCGGACGTTCGACGACCTGTGACTCCCGCCTTAAAAGGAGGAACTCAAGAAGAGCCGTCGATTTCCCAATGAGGAACACTAAAACGCCAGGTATTTTGGGGTTGCAGAACTATTGGAAAGTCTCTTGTGAACAATATATGGAATGGGCTTGTGATATATCTTTATTCTACAGGTTGCCCACGTGGGGGGATTTCCACACAGAACTGTGTCTAGGAATTGGGTCCAGTATTCTGCCAATTGCTCTCACCAACTGCTTTCCTCTTATATCTATTATTGGTTTCCTTTACAAACTGATTTGTGTGACATTTAACCGTACAGTTGATGCACTTGAAAGAGATCTAATAGTAATTGAGGTACCACGTAGAACTGTATATTTGCCATTATAGAAAACTAAGTACAAAGTGAGTCATCGTGATATTGTACATAACCTTGAATATTAATTATATAAAGACTGTGTTTTAACTAATACAGTGTGTGGACATTCCCTTGTGGGGGCTTTGGCACTACACTGTACTTAAGAACCAGCCTGCATCACCTCCTGAGAAGCTAGGCCTTGATTTCTCAACCAGCGCTACCCCATTGAGAATCTTGGCTGGGGTCCTCTGTGCCTCTCCTCTACCATATAGAGAGCAGGAGTACAGACGCCCCCCTTAAGTCTTTACACTGGTGGCAGCGGTGGGATGCTTATAGTTTTAAGAATCAGTGTGTAACCGTGCCACTTACAAAATATCTGCACTTTGTTGAATTAAGGTTTAGTTGTGTACAAGATAACTGCATTACAAGCAATGGAGTCTATTGCAAATGGTAAATTGACTAGGATGAGTTTAGAGGCTCTCCAGAGTGCTTGTGAAGCCAGGGAGTTAGACTTTGTGGATAAGTCTAGGGCTGAGATGTTAGCTGCCCTGGTGGACTACTAGACCCAGGAACTCTTGAGGGGGGGGGTGCAACCGATGAGGACTCTGCCCCTGGGGCTTTTGCTGTATCTGTTTCTGGGAATGCCACCATTCCTGCTGCCTCTGTTCCGAACCCCAGCAATTCCTTGGAACTTGAGTTATTAAGGATGAAATTGGCCTTTGAATACCGCAAGTTGGAAATAGAAGCTGAGCTTAAGAAAGAGGAGCTGGCACAGCAAGTGGAACTCAAGAATAGGGATCTTGAACTCAAAGACAAGGACACTGCATGTCAGAGAATCCAGCTAGAGAAAGCTAGAGTGGAGACTACAGCTAAACCCAGTGCGAGTGTCAGGTCCCCAACCACCAAGTTTATTTAAGATTTGGTTGGTGTGTTTGTGGAGGGCTCAGATATCCTCCAATGGATTGAGCGTTTGAAATGGCTTGTGCAATTCATGATGTTGATAAGATAGATTGGGCTAAGTGCTTGTTAAGCAGAGTGCCTCAAACTGGATATGACTGTATTCTGAAACTGAGTGTGGAAGAAAGGGGTCAGTATGAGTGTATGAAGTCTGCTTTAATTGCCAAGGTTGGCAAGACACCTACCTAATACCTTAAAAGGTTTAGGCATTTTAAGAAAAGAGAGAATGTGTCTTGGGTTGACTGGATGAATGCTGTGCACATGAACATGATGGGGTGGATTGATGGTTACAAGGTGAAAACTTTTATTGAATTGTCCCACCTGTTGTTTTTGAGCATTTTTCTGAAGCCTGTTCACCAGAGCTGCATCAGTATGCTGCTGATCAGAACATTTTGGACCCCTTTAAGCTGGCTAGGTTGGCTGACAAGTGGGTCTCCTCCTGGGTGTCCCTGAAGGACTCCAGTGGGAAGGACACGGACAAAGAAAAGGGGACCTCTGAGAAAGCTGAGGAGTGCCAAAAGCAGTGCCGTCGGGTAAACCAAAACCTTCCTCTCCTAAGACCCAAAAATCTAGTGGGGATAAGTCATCTGTGGGTTGGAATAAGAGTAGTGGTCCACCTGCTTCAAAGCAGGCTCCCAGTGGTTCCAGTACCGTTCCCTGCATTCCTGGCACCTGTTGGGAATGTGGGGCTCTGGATCACAAGAAGGGTGACTCCAAGTGTAAAGGTAAGGCACTTGGAGTACAGGCTGTCAGCCTGACCTACCCTTACCCCCTGTCTGAGGTGAAGGCCACTGTCCTCCCCTCCTCTACAGGAATCACATTTGGTGCTCCGGTAGAGATCTCCTTAGCATCCCTTGGGGTCTGGGACCAGTACGCAGACGTACTGGTGACTATCACAGACCACCCCTAGGTTTTTGAGAAGTGTCCTCTTGAATGGCCAGCCTTCTACTGGTTTGAGAGACACTGGGGCAAGCATGACTGTGGTGGACCCGACCCTTCTCAAGCCAGAGGACTATGTAGGTGCCCCTCTGAGAACCACCAGGTTAGCTGGTGGGCCTCCCAAATTATCACCTATAGCCTTAGCCACACTCATGATTGGAGACAAGACAGCAAAGCTTCCTGTCCTGGTTCAGGACAATGTCCCTGCTAACATTCTGTTAGGTAATGATCTAGTAGAGTCGGGGTTGATCTCGGATGGTCTTCCCATGAATGCTGCTGCAGTCATGTGAGTCAGGTAACCGAGCCCAAGGCGAGGCCTAAGGCAAGAAGACGGAAGACCAAGAAGGCCACCTCTGTGAAGGGGGATTCTTCTCTTCCTGCTGTTCCTACAGCACCCATTGGGATCCATGCTCCAGACGGGCTGGGTCCAGTGGAAAACCCAAACTCAACTCCTGAGGGAGAAGAGACAGAGGACTCTCCTGTGGGAGAGGTTCTCAACCCGGAGGAAAACCCCGACCTTCAATGCTTGTTGGCTGAAGGGGGACCCTCCTGGGCAGACTTCTGTAAGGGACAGAGAGAGTGCCACTCTAACGAGGGTCTGAGGAAACAGGCCCTGTCCCAGGCACAAGGAGAAGTGCCTTGGACATTTCGGATCTGTTGAGAGGGTGAGCTCCTTGTTAGTGAGCCCACTAAGCCTGAACCTGGTGCCCTCAAGAGGTACCCCAGGTTTACAGGCCCTTCCTACTGCAGTTGGCGCATGAGGTGCCCTTAGCTGGTCATCTTGGGACCAAGATGACTAAGCAGAGGCTCTCTGCCCATTTCTACTGGCCTCAGATGGGAATAGAAGTGGAGTCCCACTGCAGGACCTGCCCAACTTGTCAGTTGTCTGGCAAGACTGAAGGCAGTGTCATTGTACCACTGCAACCATTGCCAATGGTGGGCACCCATTTGATAGGGTGGGCATTGACATTGTCAGTCCCCTTGACCCTCCCATTTCAGGTGGACATCGGTTCATCCTGGTCCTGGTTGATCATGCCACCAGATACCCTGAGGCTATACCCCTTCGGACTGTTACTGCCAAGGTGGTTGCCAGGGCTCTCCTGGGCATTTTCACCCATGTTGGATTCCCTAAGGAGGTTGTCTCTGACAGAGGATCCAACTTCATGTCTAGTTACATGAAAACCATGTGGAAAGAGTGCGGGGTAACTTACAAGTTCTCCACCTCTTACCATCCACAAACCAATGGTCTGGTTGAGAGATTTAATAAAACTCTCAAAGGCATGCTAGGTGCTTTGGAAGAGCCCCTCAGGAGGAAATGGGATCTCCTCCTGCCATGCCTGCTGTTTGCTTACAGAGAGGTACCTCAAGAGGGTGTTGGTTTCAGCCCCTTTGAGTTACTCTTTGGGCATCCTGTGAGGGGCCCCTTGCCTTGATCAGAGAAGGTTTGGAGGTCACCCCTCCAGGTCCCGCCAAGCAAGTGGGGGACTACGTGTTAGGCCTCAGACGGAGGATGACACAGATGATGGGTCAGGCAACAGCAAACCTCAAGGCCAGCCAGGAACTGAATAAATACTGGCATGACCTTAAAGCCTTGCAAGTGGATTGGACTCCTGGGACAGGAAATCCTTGTGATGGAGCCTACCAAGCCTAGAGCTTTGGCAGACAAGTGGACTGGACCCTTCAGGATCATCTCCGAGATGGGAGAAGTCAATTATCTGGTTGACATGGGAGTCCCTGGGGTAGCCCCTCAGGTATTCCATGTTAACATGCTCAAGCCTTTCCACAGGCGAGCAGAAGTCTCATGTCTCTTGCAAGCTTCAGTGCATGAAGAGGATGAGATTGAGCCCCTCCCTGATTTGCTGCATGACAACCATCAGGATGGCTCATTGGAGGGAGTACATCTCTCTCGCAATCTGATAACAGAGCAATAGAAGGCCTACAGGCTTTTGCTCCGGCAGTATGCCTCTTTGTTCTCCCTGACACCAGGCCTTACACTGTGATGTAGGCACGAAATTGACACTGGTGACAGTGTGCCTGTCAAAAGCAGGTGCTACCGTATGTCAGATACAGTTAAGAACCACATCCAGGCTGAGGTTGCCAAGATGTTGGATCTGGGTGTTATTGAACCCTCAACCAGTCCCTGGTCCAGTCCCGTGGTCCTTGTCCCCAAGTCAAGTTCCCAGGCAGGTACCAAGGATTGGAGGTTCTGTGTGGACTACCGAGGGGTCAATGCCATCACCAAAACTGACGCACACCCATTGCCCAGGGCTGATGAGCCCGTGGACACCATAGGGGCTGCCAAATTTGTAAGCCCCTTTGACCTTACCTCAGGCTATTGGCAAATAGCTATGATGGACCATGCCAAGGAAAATACAGCGTTCTAAACACCTGAGAGACTGTACCAGTTTAGGGTCATGCCTTTTGAGTTGAAGAATGCCCCTGCCACCTTCCAGAGATTGGTCAATCATGCACTCAGTGGGCTGGAAGCCTTCTGTGTGGCCTACTTAGATGACATTGCCGTCTACAGTTCCACCTGGGAAGAGCATTTGACACATCTGGATAAGGTGTTGCAGGCCTTGAAAAGGGTAACCTCACTATCAAGGCCACCAAGTGCAAGATAGCTCAGGGGAAAGTCACGTATCTTGGTCATGAGGTAGGAGGGGGTCAAATCCAACCTCTCCCCAGTAAAGTACAGAATGTACAGGACTGGGAGACTCCCACTACTAAAACCCAGGTGAGAGCCTTTTTGGGCCTCACTGGGTATTATCACAATTTTCTGGTGGACTATTGAACCATAGCTGCACCACTGACAGCTCTGACTTCACCCAAACAGCCTAGGAAGGTTAATTGGACTGAAGACTGTCAGAGGGCCTTTTATGGCTTGAAAGAAAGTCTGTGTAGGGCACCTGTGTTGTGTGTACCTGACTCCAGCAAACCCTTTATCGTCCAGACGGATTTCTGCTACACCGGAATTGGAGCTGTCTTGTCCCAGTTAGATGACAAAGGGAGGGAAGATCTGATCATCTTCATCAGTAGACAACTCAAGGGTAGAGCACTTAGGTGGGCTACTGTTGAAAAGGAATTTTTCAGTATAGTTTGGAGCCTTAGGCGTTTTAGGCCCTACCTTACGGGGTCTACCTTGAAGTTCCAAACAGATCATGAGTCCCTGAAGTGGTTTATGCAGATGAAGGGTGAAAACCTGAAACTGCTCAGGTGGTCCATTAGCCTGTAAGGGCTAGACTTCACCATAGAGCATAGACCAGGGAAGAGTCACGATAATGCAGATGGCCTTTCTAGAAGCTATGTTGACTGTCTGGATGAGGATGTCTATCTCGTGGGAGATTAGGCACCCTAACCTCAGTCTAGGGGGGGCGACTGTGATGCTGGATATGCATCGGAGGGACAGGGCCACTGTATTCTTGTCCCTTATGGCATCCATGAGTGGGGGTACAACCCTGTGCCCCTAGTGTATGTTTTTGGGCACCTCTGTCTGGCCCACAGAGCAGGGTATGGGCTGGTGGCAGCTCCATGCTGAATTTGATAGGTGCTCTGAGTAGCCTCCATTTTGGGATACCCAGGCCCTGCCATTGGAATCAGTTGATTCCTGATAGGAAACAAGATGGCCCCTGTGGCCTATTGCTTTCTATTTCCTGTCACCTTGTTTTCCCAAAGTCCTGGGAAGCCCTGACTCTGTCCCTTCCCCCTGACTGGCTGTTGGGTGGAAGTTCCATATATGGTGTTGTTGTGAAGTCCAGGCCAGACTGGCTGGAGCCTTCCCAGTGACGGTATGTTGTGGGTACACCCTGTGGGTGGGACATGGGTGAATGGAGTGTGTGGCAAATACGCATTCTGTGTTGAGGATGCCTAGTATCTGGTGTTTGACACAATGACTAAGACAGCCCTGCCCAAAACTGGTATGAATGCAGTGTGGAGTGTTGAATGGCTGGGTACTTGTCCCAATACACATAACTTGTTGTGAGTGTCTGGAGAGAAGTGAATGGCCTGAATGCACTATGCACCTGATTGGCTGCCTGCCTGCATGAATGCCCTTCTGACCGATTGGTTGCCAAAGTGTGACCCAGCAGAATTAATAGGAGATCACTTAGTATATCTTGGGGCCTCTCACTGCTAGAATTCGTGTTCAGAAGCTGAAGTCCACTACGAAGAGTAACTGGAGTAAAACTGAAGCTTAACCTTGACGCCCTGCTGGAAGAGAAGAATTGCTGTTGCTCTCCTTCATCAATCTAAAAGCAGCTGTGTCTCCAAGGACTGACTCAGAGAGGACCTGGAAAGGCGCCCTCTTCCCAAGCTATGAGAGACTATTGTGCACCAGATGATCTTTGCCAAATCTCCCTGGTAGACAGACCTACGACGGGCTGCTGACCGGAGATGTGGACTGCCGCAGAATCACAAGGAAAAGCGCCCGTACACTGTTGTTCATCACCGTCGACGACCGCCGTCGCCGACCGGAGCCACCGTGCTCCCTTTGCCTAAGTAACATTTGATTCACAGATGCGCTCGTCCGCACCGCCACCTGCCTTTTTCCGCCGGGGAAGGCCAGGCCATCAATGCACCGAGGAGAATACGCCAGTGGGTGTCCCGCCACCCAAAGACCACAGAGACGCCGACGACTCGACGCCCTTGCTGTGCACAGTTCTTCAAAATCTTTGCGGTCCAGAATTATCGACACTGAGGTGCCCTGCACGCCTCTTCCTTGCAGGATGTCTACGCTCCCCCGTCGACGAGCACCGCTAATAAAGAAGCTGCCACTTCACTGCCGTAGATCACCCTGTCCGTTGGACATTCGATGACGCGTGACTCCCGCCATAAAGGGAGGGAACTCAAGAAGGGCCGTCGATTTCCCGACGAGGAACACTACAATCCCAGGTACTTTGGGGTTGCAGAACTATTGTAAAGTGTCTTTTGAACAATATATAGACTGGGCTTGTGATATATCTTTATTATACAGGTTGCCCAGGTGGGGGGGGGTCTTCACACAGAACTGTGTCTAGGTATCAGGCCAGTATTCTGCCAATTGCTCTCACCAACTGCTTTCCTCTTATATCTATTGTTGGTTTCCTTGATGAACTGATTTGTTTGACATTTAACCGTACAGTTGATGCACTTGAAAGAGATCTAATAGTAATTGTGGTACCACGTAGAACTGTATATTTGCCATTATAGAAAACTAAGTACAAAGTGAGTTATCGTGATATTGTACATAACCTTGAATATGAATTATATAAAGACTGTGTTTTAACTAATACAGTGTGTGTGCATTCCCTTGTGGGGGCTTAGGCACTACACTGTACTTAAGAACCAGCCTGCATCACTTCCTGAGAAGCTAGGCCTTGATTGCTCGACCAGCGCTACCCCATAGAGAATCTTGGCTGGGGTCCTCTGTGCCTCACTTCTGCCATATAGAGAACAGGAGTACAGACACCCCCCTCCAGTCTTTACAACCAGTCTGACTTATGGGTAACAGCGACCTGCCACCTCTCTATCCTTGACTGTCAATATGTTGAATACTCTATCTGGGTGGTAGGAGTATAATGAGGATGGGCAGGGATTAGATCAGCGATGTCAGCTCTGTGGGCTACGGTCAAACTGACGTTTACCAGCATGATGGGCTGGGAGCGCATGATGTAAGGGTGTTGTTGTGGGAGACGCAGTACGGTAATGAGGTTGGATATGGTTGCCATTTGTGGTTGACGAATGCTGACTAATACGCATTGGAGCACAGGCCTTAGAGATCGTGGGATAGGCTGCAGACGGACGAGTCACATGGTGATGTCTATTATAGCATTTCAAGGGCAGAGTGGTTGACCCTAAGCCCATTCAGGCCCTAACAGGCACAAATAGGCAGTGTCCTTGTCCTGATACATCCTTATCGAGGATGCCCAGCACTGGCGATACCTAGGTGAGACTGAGGCTATAGAAGGGAGCCTAGTGGCATAGGCTATAAGGCCTGCTTAAGTAGGAGAAAGAGCAGCAAAAAGAGTGGCTACCAGTGATTGACAGGTGGAATGAGACCTAATCCTCTTGCCCCCGCTGCCCCACCGATGGCCAATGCAAGTAAAACACCCCACACAGTGACACCATCCCCACCCACAACAGTTACACTGCCTGAACCCGAGTGCCATGTAGTAAAGGACCAAGTGCCATTTACTCCTTGTTCTGGTGAGGGGACAATGTGAACACACTGATCCGGCTAGAGTCAGAATGGTAGTAAGAGGACTCCCAAATAGAGATTACTGAGAGGTTGGAAACCCAGGATCCCTCTGGAAACACTCCCATGTCCACAATGTGGCATCCCCTTATTAACGTGACATTAGGACAGTGCAGTAAACACTGGTAGTGGAGCCGATGATGGAAAGGCCAAGATGACAGAATGCAAACATCTCATCAATCTCAGTGAAAACAGGATCCAGCAGAGGCAGACGGTCAAAGAGGCATCAGTCATACAGGTGGGCAGGGCACAAATGGCATAAAAGAGACAAGCAAACACGAGATATGAGAAACAGACGTCAAGGAGACTGCCACACAAAAGGGAGCAGGCAACAGGCAGGAAGAAGGGAAGGCAGAGTTCATAGTAACTGGAGTGAACTGGCACCAATGTGCTGGGAACTGAAGAGAGCATGGGGGAGATGCACTGTTTAGCTGTGAACAAGCAGCAAAACATCTGCTGGTGTACCGTGTATGATACATATCCCCATGGCAAACAACAAAGCCAGGACAATGACATGTGCCTGGTGTCTGTGGTAAGCCTGCCATCCCAAAAATGGCCTGCAATGGTGTGCTGTGTGTGGATTTGTCTCACGACACCACCCCCAGAAGGGGCAGAAGTTCCAGGAGTGGACTGCCAGCATTGGTAGACATGCCATGAAAAGCTGAGTGAATGGGATTCTGCACAGTAGGCAAGACACAATCAAAAACTGCAAGCCATCACTCTCCAGACTTCCATCACCATGGGTCCCTGCACCCATGCAGCTAGATCTGCTCACCTCAGGATACCTCAACAATGAACACCCTCCATTGACAGCCTACCTCACACCAATCACTCTGCAACCAGTGCCCCCCTGATCGTCATCAAAAGCAGCAAGCATAGACTCGCCAGCCTACCATCACCATGTTCCCATGCAAAAACAAAGTTGGACCTGCTCACCTCAGTCCAAGGCAAAACAAAAATCACCCCACATAGTGCCAGACTCCCTGGCACCAACTACACCACATCCTGTGGTCCCTGAGTGCCTTCAACTTGCCAGCACAAGGTACCCACCTGTCTTACATCCACAGCATCCCACCTGAAACAACATTCTGTCATGAACCCAGTCAGAACACATAGTCTTGACTCAGAAATTCAGGCTAGGTGGGACACTTTACATCAATCAGCAGGTCAAAGGTGGGTATTAGCCTGGCATATATGGCATTTACACCATTCACAGCATCCAAATCAATAGACTTCCATGGGTTACAATAGTAATTCCAAACTCATAAAATGGCCACCTAGAGGATCCATTTACAAGCAGCAGCATGGTACTAAACTTTTGTCATAGGGAGCTACTTAAGCCCCGCCTCCGCTGGAACGTGCGCTTCGCGTCTGCTTCGCTGACAGCGGTGTAACTCTCCCTGCGTTTCTACTCACAGAATCTAAAGAAACAAAAGAAAAGAGAAATATTAGTCTTGCAATATATTGCAGAACATAACAGACCACAGCTAAGACTTATCTGACAGAAGCTTTCCTTCCACGCTGTTATTTTTCGTAGAAGAATAGTTGTTAGTTCGCAGCACCTCTTCAGTCAGAGGTTTTCACTCGCAGCCGCAGCATCTTCCGAAGCTTTTCCCTCAGCATTCCAAAACCTGTAGAAAACACAAAAAGTGTTTCATTATTAAATAACAAAAGAGAAGACTTTTTGATGCGCTTAAGTGCCTGATGTTTCACTAAGTTATCACCTCACAGTTTTTAACGCACTTTGCTTTTGAAGGATGCAATTACTCAGAATAGAAAAACTTACATTTTTATGTTTTCTCATCCTGAGTATCCCTGCAACCATTCAGCATCCATGGTTCCTTTCTTCATGAAGAAAACTCAACATTCGTAGTCAGTGTTCCAACTCCCTAGAACCCGCAAAAAGGGGAAAAGACAAAAGTAATTAGTATGAGAGATCTCTCCAACATAGGAATCATTTAAAAGTTTGAAGGACTACAGTATGTTCATTTGTTTACCTATCTAAAGACTAATTCTTTTAAAAAGACTCTCTCCATCAAATAATTACCGAATTCTTCAGCATTCCAAGTTTTGGCAATGTCACCATCTCAACGAGCCCCTGTTCAAAGCAGGATGGAGAGCTCCAAAGTTACAAAACACATGTGAGAAGGGAGTTTAGCACTAGAGTTAGAGGGGAGTAAAATTATATGTATTGATACACATTTCATCTAGCAGTTACCCCCAGTTTACAGTATTTATAGCATCTCCACTGTTGTTATCTGTCTGTCTTAACAGAAAAAGAATCCTAAAGGCTTCAAGGTAACAGGCCTACGGATTGAAGGAATATTACACTCCCGAGCAGTCCAGGTAAGTGTTACACATTCTAAGCATGCAAAGATATGCATTGCATTAAAGTAAAGAAATTGGACAGCTTTGACAACTCCTGTATGGAACCAGGTAACTTCCATGGACCACCCAGTGTCAATGTCGTGAAGCACACATAACATAACAGTGTGACCAACTATCAACCTTAAAACAGCAAACCTTACCAACAGAGAAATCACTGGCAGTGAAGCAAATAGATTACAAGCGCAGCATGAGATGCATTCTGGAAACAGGTGTCAGTCAACCCCGGGATGCATGCACACGTGGGCCATTGATTGCAGGCATACAAGTTCTTTACACTCACTGTCATGCGTCACGTGTGCCTTTGGGTCATCCATGGATGCAGGGGAGGAAAAGGACACTGGGTGATAAGGCAAAGGTCTGGGGAGTGGAAGTACAAGTGTGGGATCTGATGTGAAGGATTTCAGAGAGCAGGACACAGAGTGATAGAGAGAGAGAGAGAGAGAGAGAGAGAGAGAGAGAGAGAGAGATGGATAGGGCAAATGTGGTGCAAGGAGGAGACTGACTGATGGGGAGATGAGGAGAGTGATGATGGCTATTACAGTGCTTGAGGGCAGAGAGAAGGTGGTGAAGAGAGGAAGATAGAGACAGAAAGACTGGAAAAATGCAGCATGGTCTGAGAGCCTGGAAGGCACATAGATGGAAATAGCACATGTTGGGGGTCAGTGGGAAGGGCAGACTGGGAAACAAAGGCCACCTGTGAATGGGAAATCTGCACCTCCTCATCACAAAAACAACATGCTCAACTGACTATGGCCTTTAAACCAGAAAGAGACCTATGTTCCCAACAGCCATGCAAATAAGTCCCTTCAACCCCATCTCCAGACACTGAACCAACCACCAACCCCCTCTGTTGGACACCACAGTAAATGGGCATGACAACAAAACCCAGCTGTTGGCTTACCCTCCAACACGCCACACATTCTGGATGAGAAAGTCCCAGTAACTGTGCAGGGATAATAGGGTACACTGACAACACCTACAGGGACAACAGATGAATGGAAGCTGGGGGGAGTGGACATGCACCTAAATTAATTGCAAAACAAAGTATTTCAATACATCCAGGTGGAGAGAACATACCGAAAACAACAATGAACAACAATAGGAAGCAAAAGTTATAAGAGGGAAAGAAGATAAGGACGAGTCTTGGATAAGGAGAAAAGGGGTTCACCTTTGTTCCTCGAAGTCGGACACAGTACCTTATTCTTTGAAGAAGCTGGTGCCACAGCAGTTGTTCCTGGTAGTTTCCTGCAGACTCACGATTCCTGGAGCTTCAGTCATGGTGACAAGAGGAAGGACGTCTGGAGCGATCTGCACTACCCAGGGATGAGGCCAGGAGCAGCGACGGTGAATAAAAGGTGCGCTCCTTTAAAACAGGAGAGGCTCTTCAGATGGCTATCCGGACCTCTACAGCAGTGTGCAGCGATTTTGACCATGAAGGGGATCCTCTGGCTGTGGAAGATGAGCTGGTTGACCCCACCAGGCTCAAGGGAAGAAGACTCCGGACTGGATCTTCTCTGGTCGTTGAAGGATAGATAGCTCAGGACTGCAGCAGGGCTTCACCGGGACTCAGGGTTGCAGCAGCCATCTTCTTCTCTGCTTCTCTTCGGTGCCTTGTAGTTCCAGTGGCTACTCTGACTTCCAGCCCAAGAGTCCTGCCTTTTATGCGAATATTCTCCATTCAGACAGCATGGCTGTCAATCACGCAGCGGGGGGGTTGTCCGGCCCGGACAACCACCTCAGCCAATCATGGAAAAGTGTGACTTGGATTACCTAGGATACCCTGTGCAGGGGGTGACTACACCCCTCCCTCACATTCAGCCCACCTAGACACCCAGGCACCAAGAGGAGGGCTTCTCTGCAGAAGCCCACCAAAAGACGGTGAACAAAGAAGGCAAACCTGGTTTGCGGTGCAAAATCAAACACAAGAAGGACTTTAACAAAAAGAAATGGCGACTAAACCCAACTGGAGCTGAAATAAAAAGTATTTGGACAAGCGGGTTTAAGTTCAAGGCTACCACAATAGCTTAGAACAATACCACGTTTATATAGTATAATCACGGTGGAAAAGTTAGGGTAGCTACCACTGCCACCAGCCAAGTCTAAATGTTAAAAGAGCAAAACAAATCTCAGAGAGGCACAAACAAAAAGGGATAGGAATTAACCCTTTCCAGTACTCCATGTAAGACTGGGTGTACTGGGTCTGCAGTTTTTAAATGACTACATAAAGTTAATGGCAAGTTTACCTGTTTCTGGGGGACAGTAGTCAGCTCCAGAAAATGGAGTCAGAGGGAAGTCACAAAGACATCCCTGTGTTACTGCACTAAAGGTGTTGTGTAACACACACAAAAAGTGTGTCTCATGGAATGGTGTGCTCCAGAGCCCAAGTTCACACCAACAGTAGAAATACGCATGGCAAAACACATGTAAGAATGGGGAAAAAAGTCTCACACTCTTACCAAGTGTAACAATAAACTCCAGAAATCCAGCAAAGCTGCTGGGGGACTCACTATGTGAGGGGAATTAGCCATAGAATGAGAATTCTCCCTAACACCACCCAAGTGTGGGACATGCCAACATTTGCATTTCTAACTAGAAGCGACTCAGGCTAACATTTACGATCCTGTCAGGGTCAGGCGCAGGCTAATTTTCACAATACTGAGTGAGGCATTGTCAATATTCACAATCCCGTCCGGGTCTGTTGCAGGCTAATGTTTGCAAATCTAATAGTGTGGCATTGCTAGTATTCACAACCCTATCAAGAAGTGACACAGGCCACTGTTTACAATTTTAACCAAGTGTGGCATTGTTAACACTCACAATCTAGTATGGGTCTGGTGTGGGCAAATGTTCACAATTCTAACCGAGTGTGGGATTGCTAACATTCACAATCCCATCTTGAGCGACGCAGACTACTATTTGCACATCTAACCAAGAGTGGCATTGCCAACAATCACAACCCTATCTAGATGCAACACAAGCTAATGTTCGCAGTTCTGACACAGTGTGGCATTGCTAACATTCACAGTCCTGTCTGTGTCTGGCGTAGGCTAATGTTCACAATTCTAACGAAGTGTGGCATTGCTAACCATCACAATCCTATCTTGATGCGACACAGGCTAGTTTACCGAATTATATGACCACTGTTCTTGGATATCTTCCACTTATCCTGGGCAGATCTTGTTCCACATGAATGTCCAAAGTCAATTTCTCCCAAAGAAAGGTAAAGTCTGAAATCGGTTATTGAAAAGTTCCAAAGAAACAAAACGTCAATGAATCAAAAATCCACTGGTAACACAACAGATCTCCTTTTGTAACTTCTGTATCGTCTTTGATATAACTTGTCAGCATGCTACTAAGGCAGTTTCTTTCTCTTGAACAACTCCCGTCTACAATTGGTACTGTGAAAGCTGCTGGCTCCTTGCTTCACAGTATACTACTGCTTCATCTACGCTCAAGATAAAGTGTTTTGACAGTGTCAAAGACAACCACAGCTTCATTGATTCTATTTCAATGTGAAATGGTTAAAATTTTGTCAGGCAACTTCAGAGAAGACTCTTTGACCTTCAAAGGTCAGCAAGGCACTCTTCTTTACTATGGCATAAGAAAGGACAGACTCTTTGCCTCTTCTGTCTATCTTACAGCTACCATTAGAATCTGTCTTTGTTTCTATACTGCTTCACTTTCTCAGCTTTAACAGTCTCAGCTTCACAGATTGTTGGTCAGTTAGTTTAACAAGTACCCAGCTCCCTACCCCAGCTTTATGCACACCTTCCTGTTTCAAGTAGTTACCGCAAAGCTGTATTGTCACTCTTCCAACCTTGGATAACTGTGTCAACCTTGTAACAGAGGACCCTGGATTGATAACAGTTTCAACAACTTCAAAAAAAATACTGGTGTATAAGACTTTATAGGGCATGTTTTACTTCAGAAGGGATTGGCCTACTGGCGTGGGTAATACTTGTTCTTCTTGTATGTTCAACACCTTCTGCAACTAATACATAATTGTTACTAATGTTACAAGTTTTAGGTTTCACTTCAAAAATTAAATTGATGTTGAATTTCAATTGGAAGACTTGCGTTCCCTTATTCATATACATTTCTGCTTCAGTGTGAATAGGGGATCACAATTACTCACCCACAACTGTTCTTTGATGGAGATACACTTGTAACAATGCAGGAAAGTCTGCGGCTACCATGCAAGTGATTCTATCAGCATGCATCCTCTTGATTGGTGACATGCGAACACTCCATTACACTTTTAAATGCATCAATGGGAAAGAAACTCTTTCTTTCACACACAAGCACTTTAACTTCTTTAAAAGTGCATGTTATACATTTCCCTTCGTTGAAAGACTGCCCACAATAATGTATAATGTTTATTTGCTTGTACTGCTATGTGAGTGTTATATTAGCTGGTTACAGTTACCAGAAAGAAGTTTCGTTTGAATTGGAGTATGGAGCTTCATTCACCAGCTCCAAAATCACGGCAGTTGTGGGCTGCTTCCACTTCCCGACTTCTTTTCTGCTACTTCTGCTCCAGGCACTCTTGGGTCCCACAGCCCTCTGCAGTACAGGTGTTTTAGATCTGGCCTCAACTTTAGAGAGTCTCCTTCTCTCCTGCTTCCCTCAGCTTGCTTCTGCACACGGGCCCCAGGTGGGGGCACAACTTCTGCTTTGCATTCACAGAAATTAGGTGCACCTGGAAAGACTGATAGCCTCTCCCAGTCTCTTCCATTGCATCCACAGACCAACAGGGTTTGTGAGTGCAGGACCAACTCAGAACCTACAGGTAGAATCTGCTCTCTCGTTCCGGTGTCCTTTCTGTGGTCACACTTCTTAGTGAACTGTCAGCCTCATTCTCTGCTTCTTCTTCTGCTACTGCCACTGATCTTCCAGCTCCTGCTCTAGCTTCTTTCTGCTGCTCCTTCCTGCTAAAAGCCTTTTATGCCCCTCAGGTGGGTTAATTGACTACAGGGCCATTGTATTAATTGATAGACCCTGCCAAAGGCTGTTAGGCCTGTTTGCCAGTCCTTTACCTCTACATGTCTCTTCAGCCCTCTTCTGTGTCACAGTCCATGAGGGATTCTGGGACATGTAGTCCACTTTAACAAAATTAGATTTCCCCCATGTCTTTTCTTCTTTTAATAGTTGTTGTACTTCACTTAATGTTTTTAGAAAAGGGACTGTGGGGATTTAACTTTATTAGAGACAGATGGTAGAGAAAAGGCAACACCTTCACCACTTCCTGTACTGTACTTCTGGTATGTATTGAGAATGCTAGTGATTATTAGCAATACCTAAGCCCTGTTCTGCTGACACAATAGGTTAAGACATTACAACCATCAGCTTACCATCTTAGTCCTACTAGGAGGTAGATGTACATTAAAGTGGAAATAATCCAAAACCTCCTCTGACCCAGTGGCAAGAGTATCCCTTCCAGGGTGTGAATACCATACCTTCTGCCACAAACTATCCCCACTACCCTGGGCCATGTCTCCACCCAGGTGATCCTCTAGTGGTAAACAAGCCCCAGGATTAGGATCAGGAAGCATCTGCCCTCTCCTGGCCACATGGGAGGAGACATTTGGCAGGGTGTTAGTGGGGGATGTAACAAGATGTGGGACTTACCATTGACCGCCCAAGTGAACCTGAAGCACCACCGCAAACTCAATGGCCCCAACTGACCTGCCCATTGGGGCACTCACCTTCTCCCTCAGCGAGTCATCCACTTCTGGTTCTGCATCCGAATCAGCAGTAAGAAGAGTCCGAAGAGACAGGAGCATGATAGATAATCGCCTGTAGAACTTGTGAATTTCCATAACAAAGGACACCTTAGCCTTCACTGGTGGACTGACTTCCCAGTTGCTCTTCTTCCTCCTCCTCCTCTGTACCCGCTGCATCATCACCTGCGTATGGACAGATAATGACAGTTTGAGTCATGTGTTTCCTGACAAACATGCAAATGTACATCAACGTGCAGACAGACACAAAATGGCTGGACACCCATACATCTGACATCCTGACTTGGCACACTGTGAGCAGTAGGCCATGGATGTGTGGCATTTGCTGAAATGCGGCACTCCCACACCCCCATTCCTGCCCATGCCGTTAGTGGACACGTAGACATACAAAAGTGGCATACACAATGACCGAGGGCCATGCAACCAGCATTTCATCACACAACCCAAGAACAAGTATTGCACATGGGGCATTGTAAAGCTGAAGGCCAGCACATGGCATCAGTTAGCCGGACGAATCCACAGATAGTACCAAGATTGAAATATGATAGACAATACTTGATTACAAATTTGTACTTGACAACCATGTCAAATCACACATTTAGACTGCACATTGCTACATATGCCGCATGCCTGAGATGTGAAACAGTGATGTCCTTGTCAAAGTGCTCCCATGGATGCATTAGGACACGGCCTACATGTATTCCCTCACCATCGGCATCCTCACCATCCACCAAACATGCCAACCACTGTCACATTCCACCGAAATGTGGCTCTGCACCCTGATCAGGACAGCACAGTCCATTGTGTTATTGTGCAGAGTGTAGTCAATGTACAATCAATGACATGATATGTGTGCAGCAATGATGTGTGCGCTGGCCAATTCACAACCCTCTCAGTGAAGGCCCCCCTGTGCTTTGTCAAAATGTGATTATACATATGACTGTTACCGTCTGGTGTGTCAAATCAATGGTGACACCAGCTGTACCAGCACATTGTGTGTGGATTCACGTGGCCCTTAGTCCCTTGCTGTATGCCTAGCATAAGTCATGCATTGGCAAATAGCAATGTGTGTGATGACAGTTCCATGCACATGACATTGCCTTATGAAGTGTCAGGGGATGACTGGCCAAGAGTAGTGACTTGCAGTCATTGACTGTCTCTTTGTATTACACTGTCATGTTACAGGTGCTATCATCTCACCCAATACGAAGTGGCACTTCACATTGGGCCTCCTTATGACTCCGGCGGTAGCCATGCCGGAGTCATTTTTTTTCCGGCACCCAGGAATGGGCAATTACCAGGGCATTACAGCCCAGATGGTCCCGGTTATTACCCATTCCCGTGCACCGGAAACAAATGCACCCGATCACATTGAGCCCTAGAGGGCTCAATGGGAATGGGGAGGCCGGATGCACCGACACCATTCATGAACAGTGTCAGTGCATCCGACATGGTCTTCTTTTGGGTGTTGGTCCGCCTGCCCGGTCAGACCTGGCGGCCGAAAAGGCACCCGCGAGCAGACCTCGTAGTTTGCTCGTCCGGTAACAACAGTACCAGCAAGCTTACCAGTACATTGCTACCAGACTGGCAACCTTATGATGAGGCCCATTGTGTGTGTTTGATGTACACTATGTTCATCCTTGCCCTGTGTGAACATACAACTTGGTAGTTTCTTGCGCCAGCTCTATGTCACTTGTAAATTCAAAAGTGCACTGGGAAAATTGACATATGAATCTACTACGAGTGTTCCATACTCAACCCACACTCAATCAGTGGCTCAGGCTAGCACTGAGTAGAGACGGTAATGCCAGTACTGTCAGTTGAAGCATGGCCCTGATTTTTTGTGCACGATTGACCCATGAGGCATGCCTGATGGTGTGGAGGCTGTCTCTATGTGAATGTGGACCTCATGCAACTTATAATGAACTGGCTTTGTCATTTGTACTGCTGAAGGTAATTTGTGGTCTCAGAGTATTACGTAGTTGCAACAATCATTCCCTACATTCATGCATCCTGTATAGGTCATTTTGTTGGGGCATCAGTCCCTGTCTACGAGCATAATCCTACCTTGATGTATCAGTATTCTTGACCAGGCATGCTCAGACTGAGAACCAGCACCTCCTCATCTACAAATCCCATGACACAAGAAGCAACAGAGCCCTCATGCTACATCTGAGTGGGTGATGTAGCTGCTATGTCATTACTTTTCAAACAGATGACACATGTCTGGACAGGCATGCACGTCTCAAGTACACAGACAGTACAATATACGTGCAAGTGCCATCCACAATTATGCTTTTAATCAGGCATGTGTCTGTCATGTGTCGACTGATGAACACAAACAGACCTTTCATGTCACACTGGTGATTCCAATATGAACTGGCTTTACAAATTTGAAATTCGACCATGCACATACATGACATGCAATGAAGACAGGAAAAATCATTGGCACTTTATATGCCCATAATCTTTCTCATGGGCTATCTACAGACATTTCAATTGGAGAGTCACAGGCTGGTCACCTTGGTATGATGACCCACTGTAAAGACTGGAGGAGAGGCACAGAGGACCCCAGCCAAGGTTCTCTATCATTGGTAACGTAGTCGAGCAATCAAGGCCTAGCTTCTCAGGAGGTGATGCAGGCTGGTTCTTAAGTACAGTGTAGTCCCCAATCCCCCACAAAGGAATGTCCACACACTGTATTACTGAAAACACAGGGCCTCATTACGAGTCAGGTGGTAACCGTGCCTGAAATTCCAGCAGGTTACCGCCGGACTCGTATTACCATTCCGCCTCTGTGATTCCCTTAATTACTGGGGCATTACGACCCCGGTGACCCGGGAATTCTGGAGGCAGAATTCGGTAAATTCCCATGCCCATTGAGTCCCATAGGACTCAATGGGAATGGGGAAGTGGAAACACTGGCACCATCTTGTGATGGTGCCTGTGTTTCAACGCCCGCCTGCAGGCGGATGGTGTTAAACCCGCCAGGTCAGAGCTGACGGGAATGACACCTCCCGCCTGCAGAACTCGAGATCACCCGGTCTGGAAACAACGGTGGTGGCGGGTTTGCCGCCACTGTTATTTCCGGACCGGGTGACTCGTAATGAGGCCCATATATATAATGAATATTCAAGGTTATGTACACTATCACAATAATTCACTTTGTGCTCAGAACATCTACAATGGCAAATATATACAGTTCTAAGGTGGTACCACAATTATTATAAGATCTCATTAAAGTGCATCAACTGTACTCTGGTTAAATGTCACACAAATCAATTAATAAAGGTAACCAACAATAGACATAGGAGGAAAGCAGTTGGTTAGAACAATTAGCGGAATACTAGCCCCTACCACTAGACACAGTTCTGTGTGGAGATCCCCCCACTTGGGAAACCTGTAAAGCAAAGATGTATGACAGGCTCAGTCAATATATTATTCTATAAGTCCTATTTCCTTCTATAATGTTTCTACCCTCCAATGTACCTGGTGGAGCAGAGTTCTTTGAAGAGGTGTCGATGGATCCTTCTTTAGTCACTCCTTTTAAAGAAGGAGCCATGGATCATCGAGAGTTATCGAAGAAGGGGAACTCGGCATCAACAGCGTCAATTAAAAGTACGAGGGCGCCAAGACCACTGCATCGATCCAGGCAGAGCTTGTCGGCGATGTCCTGCGAGGATGAGGTGTGCAGGGCACCTCAGCGTTGGATAGTTCAGGACCACAAAGAGTTTCTGAAGAACTGTGGCCTGACAAGGGCGTCGAGTCGTCGAAGTCTTTGTGGTCCTTGGGTGGTGGGAAACCCACCCACGGATTCTCCTCGGCGCGTCGGTGTCCTCGACTTTCTCTGGCGGGATAAATGCAGTCGTTGGTGCGGACAAGGGAGTCCTTCAATTCAACAGTCTTAGGAAAAGGAGCGGGCGGCTCCGGTCATCGGCGGCACGGCGTCAAGCGGTCCCCTCTTCTGGGCAACACGGCTTCAACGGGCCTCCAGCGGTTACGGCGATACTCCGAACCCTGGTTGACAGCAATGGACTTCGACGGCGTCGATGTCCGGGGGCTTCACTTCGTTCTCCTCGGCGGTCCCCGTCTCCGGTCAGCAGCCTTTCGAGGGTCTGTCTTCCAGGGAGCTTCGGCAAAGGTTAGCAGTGCTCTATGGTCCCTCGGAGCATGGGAAGAGGGTGCCTAACCAGGTCATTTCTCGGATCAGTCCTCAACAAACTCGACAGCTTTCAGATCGGGTCAAAAAAAATGCAGCAGCGGTTCTTCTTCTTCCATCTGGGCGTCGAGGGTCCGCAGTTCCAGTTACTCTTCAAGTGTAGACACAGCTTCTGAACAATTTCCAGTGGTGAGAAGTCCCTAGATATACTATTCTGCCTCTCATCCACACTGCTGGGTCACACTCAGCAGCCAATCATACAGAAGGGCATTCATGCAGTCAGTCAGCAATAAGGCATACAGTGCATTCAGGCCATACTCCTCCCTCTCAGACACTCACAACAAGGAATGTGAATTGGGACAAGTACCCAGCCATTCAACACTACACACTGAATGTATGCCAGTTTCGAGAAGGGCTGTCTCAGTCTTTGTCTCTCATACCAGAAACCAGACAGCCACAACAAGAAGTGCATATTGGTCACACACTCCATTCACCCAGGTCCCACCCACAGGGTGTGCCCACAACATACAGTCACTGGGAAGGCTCCAGCCAGTTTGGCCTGGACTTCACAACAACACCATATATTGAACTTCCACCCAGCAGCCAGTTAGGGGGAAGGGGCAGAGTCAGGGCTTCCCAGGACTTTGGGAAAACAAGGTAAAAGGCAATAGAAAGCAGGAGGCCACAGGGGCCATCTTGTTTCCTATCAGGAATCAACTGATTCCAATGGCAGGGCCTGGGTATCCCAAAATGGAGGATACTCAGAGCACCTGTCAAATTCATCATGGAGCTGCCACCAGCCCATACCCTGCTCTGTGGGCCACACACAGGTGCCCAAAAACATACACTAGGGGCACAGGGTTGCACCCCCATCCATGGGTGCCCTAAGAGTATCCCATGGGTCTGTACACCAAACCAAAAACAGGAAGAGCTGCACTGCCAGGAGTACCACATGGACTCCTGGGCAGAAAACAATACAGAACATAAGTGAAAAAGGACTACAGGACAAGGACAGGGAGGCCCTGTCCCTCCAATGCATTTCCAGCATCACACCCACCATCACCTATGTTAGACTATGTTTCATCTAGTGTTGCCTCTTGAAATATACATATTAAGTTGCATCTACAGATTGCCTGCTATACCATGCATTGGTCTGTGGGCTCTAATGCCAGCTAGTCACACCACAGTCTATCATGGCAGGCAGCTTGAATGTGGATTCTGACATGTCATCCTGTAAGAGCATGTGACAGTACAAACATGCAACTCAGCAGCAAATGATGTGTGTGTTCGACATAAATCGCATGCACTTGATGTACAATGCAAAGAAACAGGCCACAGGAATGTTGTAAATATTGATACATGTGGCTGTTTCATTTTGTGGTGTGACACAGAGGTGTGCCCTATGGTTGGTGGTGTGTGTCTTTAAGAGGTGCATGTTATAGGGTCTTGCAGTTTGCATATAATTCAGACATTGAAACCCTGAATGCAAGTACTAGCACAGCTGTGAAGGCCAACAGACGGTGATGTGTACATGTGAACCACACAGAAATCTACCAGAATGCCAGCCATGTGACAGTAGTCTACACGGTAGCAAACATGCATTGCCCAAAGATGGCTGACAACTGCAGCCAGCTGTACTGCTAAACTTACATGGGTAAGTCAACCATGTTTTTCCACACATACAATGCACACAAATGCCACTCACCAGATGTGTCCTCATAGCTCTGAGCACCTTCATCACCTTGCTCCTGCTCAATGGTGATGAATTGACTAGTGGCTTCTTCAAATGGAGTCAGCTGCTCCTCCTCTGGTGCACCCCCTCCAGTGGCCACTGCAGAGGCCTGGTTGACACTGAGCTTATGCTTAGTCCTTCACATGAGATCATTCATTTACTTCTGGACCTGTTCAGCAATGCGATTCTCTATACCTAAGGCATTGATGAGTCCGATGACATGCTGCCAATGCACCATTCATTGTGCGGGTGTATGGGTGCTCCCTACATTCTGGTACATCTCATGATGGTGATCTTTAACATAGTCAACAAGGATCTGGAGACCCTCATCAGTGAAGTGCCTCTTCCTCTGCAGACACTTCTCCTGTGCCGTGTCTTGGGGGGAGTCTCTTCCTGCTCTGCAGGGCTTCCATTCTTGGACCTAGTGACCCTAGGTGGTGCTGCTTCACCTGTTTACCTCTGATCATGTCAACGTCCAGGTGCCGGGTCACTTGTGGTCTGAGGCATACCACCTAGTCCTGAGGCTGGGGCAGATGTGTCCTCTAAACACACAGGGGCCTGTGAATGGGTATCATACCCTGTACATAATCCCATATACATGTTCGAACAACAGTATAGCAGGTATAGTCAGCTGATAATGATTTAACACTGGTATTTTCATACAAACTGTCCTACCCCCCAACAGTACTATCTGGACCATCGGGTGGTAGATATCCTTAGGTGCTGGTGGTGAGCTGCCTATCTAGGGTGAGGGGAAATAGAGAGGCTGACCCTATTGGTCAAAAATGATTTAAAAAGAGCACAAGGACCTTGATTCCTTTAATTGTCCTGCTTTATTGAACTCTAAGAGTGATTAAAAGCAACATAAACCTATAAAACTGTGTGCCAGGTTTGTGCACATAGTTCTTAGGAACTTGAGGAGCCCTGTAATTACTAGGAGATCCCTCAGTGATGTTGGACTCTACCGGTTTCAGTGGTTCATGTAAGTTTGACTACTTTCCACAGGGCCGCAGATGCTTCGTTAATTACCGAGAATCAGTGCATCTGCTCATAGATTACTCACAGCTCATACACAGGCTATCTCTCTACCCAAATGTATGGGGTACATGCTGCATCCAATCCAAGAGCAGGGTGGCCTCTTGCTTCATGGTATCAGAGCTCCCTGACTCCTTTACTTCTTAGTTCGGCGAGCATGGCTGGAAAACAGTCATCATCACGTCCCCATCTACTCTACTTCCCTTTCCCTTTTGGGGCCTTTCCACTCATGGTGCGTATGTGGATGAATGGAACGCACACCAATATATTGTTCTGGGCCATATGAGGAAGGGAACAGCGCTAATGGTCTTTACTCTGTTTTCTTCTCCCTTGGATGAGGGACAATCGCCGGAGTTCCTCCTGCCTGTGTGCCATTGTGTTTACCTTCTCTGGCCCTGCATTGCCTGAAAAACTCTGTATCTGCTGCTGTCTGATTGATTGTGAGTTCCTGCTTGCTATCAGCACTGTCTTGGATATCCATCTGTCCTGCACTTGCCTGTACTCCTGTGTTGGGACTGTGACCACCTCATCTGTGATTTGGGACTTCCACCTCTCACGACCACAGCTCCACAGGACCTATCCAGGATGCAGCAAAGCCATACCTACCTCGGGGGTGCCATGTCAGGACCATCCACCCCTATGGGAGAGAGCAGCACCTTCACATCAGTGAGGCAGAGGGCTGCCAACTTCACACCTACAGAGCTTGGCATCCCAATGGATCAGGTCCTAGGTGCCTATGATGCCCTCTTCAACCATGCAACCCAGCTGGTTCATGACGCACATCAGCAGATCTGGGATGAAATAATAGTTGCCTACAACATGGAGGGGTGGCAGATCATCTGATGAAGAGTGTCAGGAAAAGATGGGATGACCTCAAGATCTGTAGCCACATGAAGGCATAGGCAGCCCTCACCACAGAGGCCACCATGAGGGTGTGCCATACAGGCTGCCATCTGTGGTCCCAGAACCCGCTGCGGATACTTGAGAGGTTTTACCCTGACCTTCACTCCCAGAACTGTGCATGGAGAATACATCAGGATGCTGCTGGATGCTGCTGGTGATTACCGATGTGGAGCACTGCTTTACAGTGTATGTGTGGCATGCATGATTACAGGTGCCCCATTCTTTATGCAGAGGCTGTGTAGGTGTGAGACAATTCAGCATGCTGCATCATGCCAACGCTGGACTTAGGTGGTGGCAGGCATTGTTTTCTGGTATATGCATGGTGTTTGCATAATTTGTCCTCTGTGACTTCAGGCACATGCCGTGTGAGATCATGGACAAAGTGCAGGGACAGTACAGATGTTGGCATGCTATGTTGTGGCCATGTGAGAGACATGCATGAAGGACACCTCCATGTGTGGCTCACCTGCAATTGAGTCCATGCACACACATCTGATGAGAGTGACACATGTGAATGGATGTCTGTGAATGTCAAGTTGGTGCATTGATGTCAGGGACAGAGGTGTGATGCGTCATCCAACTGCATTTGAAGAACAAGTTTGTATGTGTACATGAAATATGTATGTGCTGAGCCACACAGCATATACAATTGATCCACGGATATGTGTGCCATAACATGTTGGTTGCTTGTAGGTCAGGCTGTCACGGATGCATGTTACTCACTGTAAATGGTTGGACAGGTGCCCTGGAGCAGTTCCCATGTTCCTGGCTGCATTTCATACTTGTGTTGGTCTGACATTGGTATGGTGGCATTACATGTTTTTGGTAATGTGCGTGTGACCACACAACAATGTGCTGTGTTGAAATGTGCATGTGTCATGACTGTGCTTCATCATTGACACTAGACTCTTGTGGCAGTAGTAATTCAGATTGCATGGGCATGTGGGTGTCAGTTTCAGGTTGACACATGCTTCATGATTGGTACTGTTAATGTTTTGTATGCCACGCATGCATTGACACTGGTAACTGATAGGAATGTCCTTTGTCCCATTTTCCACAGTTGCTGCAGCTCGTGAAGAGGGCAGAGGTATTGCTGTGGAGCGGAGGGCAGGGACGAGGCGACCACCCTTTCTGAGGAAGGGTTGGCTGGGGGAATGCAAGTTCCATAATGGAGAGATGCTTTGGGTAAGTCCAAGTCGGTGGTTGTGGTGGGGAACTCCTCAGTGGTTGTGTGCTACGGTGCAGGGATGGAGGAGCCATCGAGAGAGGAAGACTCTTTGGAGTCATCCAAGGAGATGGAGGGGGTGATAGAGGAGGAAGCAACTGAAGGCATGCACACACGGTCTGATGGGGGCATCCAGGAGGGTGTTCAGGTGGCACCCTGGGCCAGTGACATGAGGATGTGCCGTGCACCGTTGAGGTTGCTGCACAACCTCCTGTCCCTGGTCCAGCTGTTGTGGCAGTGACTGCCTCCATGGATGCCTCCACCCAGACCGAGCCCCCCCCCTTGTGCCCGAGGAGACCACCCAGATTCGGCCTGGTCTGGCGAGGCAGACAGGCACGGTTCGTGATGGTGTGTCAGCTACACATGTGGAGCTGGCTCAGAATCACTAGTTAATTTGCTAATACCTGGGACAGCTGGCAAGAGCACTGCTCTTGGGTGGTCTCTGTCTGCTGGCACATTCAATTGCCCCCTACTTCTCTTCCTCCTCTGTGCCCCAGTCAACCTCCAGGGAGCCTTCCGTGCAGCATTCCACAGAGCCCCCTGTACACCAATCACACCCACACTGCCTGTTCTGGTGATAAGTCCTTGCCTCCCATGGAAGACCCACGTGCAACAGATGAGGTTTTCACTGTGCCTGCCAAGGCACCAACACAGGGGAAGGCAGTGGTCAGACAGCTGGCACGTCAGGACAGTGCTGGCTCTGTGCCCACCCCGACTTGTGCCATCCAGACGGCAGGGGTACCGGCACAGCTTGCACTCAGCGAGGCAGCAGCAGATAAGGAGTGTCCAGATGCACTCCTTTCATGTCCAATGTACACCGAGGAGGCATTTGAGGCAGGACATGCTTGGCATTTGTCAGGAGGAGACGAGGTGGTTCTGTAATCTTGTGTGCATGCAGCTAACTTGCCATAGGCAACTGATGTCAGAGAGGCAGTGAGCTAGGGAGGCAAGAGTCAGGACAAAGGTGTCACTGAGGCAGGCATTAGCCTGGGCTGCCATCCTTGAGGCAGCTTGCAGGGATGCAGAGGAGGAGCAGAGAAGGATGGAGGTCCTGCAAGACCTCCAGGAAAGAACAGAGGCCCACCTAAAGGAGGGAGATTCTGAATGTGACTATGCCCGGGAGGACAGACTGAAGGACATGTAGGCCTTCTGCCTGTATACATAGTTATTAGTATTAGGTTTAATTTTGGTATTTGTTTGTGTATCAGCCCTGGACATTTCACTCGTCACTCTTCACTCTTCACCATGTGATTTATGTTTCATGATCACACACTTGTTGCAGTCTCTTTTTGGATATGTCCAAAATCACTTTTACTATGTTCTTGTTATTCATTTCAACTCTGACTGTGGGTTGGGGACTCAATGTGTATGTGTGGGCTGCACTTATCACTTGTGCTCTCCATCTTCGGGAGCTGTATCGCTCCCAAGGCAAAGCCCCCCCACCCCCACCTGCACATATCTGCATTCACCAGAAACTGCACTCACTTCATACTACACATCAGCCACTGACATGCAGAATGATCTATTTCTTTGTTATTGATTCCGCATGTGCATATTTGTCCATCTCCGTGACTCGCACACTCTCCGACAGCCTTCACTTCACACAGACACATGCCAGATGGGCTTGTGTCACTTGCGGGCCTTTGCCACCCCGAACTGCCCACCTTGCTGCCTTCCTTTGTTCCTTTGTAAGGGCTACAATGCAGGCACACATTACATGTGACTCAGTACAATCTGTTATGTGTCAGACTTTGGACCTCCACGGTCATTCACCTATGGCGCTTAGAGTCCATTGCAATGGCACATGGGCAGAATGATACGTTCATTGCATACCATTTCATTAGTATGTCACATGTACATGGCGTGGTCACAGTGTTTCTGGTGCAACGCTATGTTGTCCTGTTGATGTGCAGCAGAGAGTGATGTACCAGGGAGTCCTGTGATGTGCTCCGGACATGAATTCTAAAGCAGTGATCCCAGTTATTCAGGCTGGAGGTGATATGTGGCCAGTGTACTTTATGTTTGCTACAGGCCGGTGTCATTGATGTGAGTTGTTCGCCAACAAGGAACTGGTAGGTGGGTCGATTGGCAGGGCCAGTCAGGGGCTACTGGCAGATCTCGGTGGTGATGGGAATGGGGTGTACTGTCAGGGGGCTGCTAGGGGTGGCAAAAGTGAGGTGGGCTGGTGGGTGGTATCAGGACTTGAGGGGGCTGCCTGGGGTGGTGGTGGAGGTGAGGGAGGCTGGTGGGTGGTGTCAGGACATGGGAGGGCTGCCTGGGGGGGGTGGCGGAGGTTAAGGGGGCTGGAAGTTGGTGTCAGGACATGAAGGAGCTGCCTAGGAGTAAGTGGCAGAGGTGAAGGGGGATGGTGGATGGTGTCAGGACTTGAGATTGATGCCTGAAATACTGTTGAAGGTGAGGGGTGGTGTCAGGGCTCCCTGGGGTGGTGTTGGAGGTATGGGGGGATGGTACGTGGTGGGGGTAGTAGAGCGGGTGAGAGGGGCTGGTGGCTGGTGCCAGGACTTAAGGGGGCTGCCTGGGGGTGGCGGTGGAGGTGATGGGGGCTGGTGAGTAGTGTCAGGACTTGGCAGGGTTTTCTGGTGTACTATCAAAGGTGAGGGGGGCTGGTGGTTGGTGTCAGAATTTAAGGATTCTGCCTAGGGTAGTGTCAGAGGTGAGGGGGGCTGGTGGGTCGTGTGGGGGCTGCCTGTGGTATTGGCAGAGGTGAGGGTGCTGGTGGTTGATGTCAGGGCTGCCTGGAGTAGTGTCAGAGGTGAGGGGGGCTGGTGGGTGGTGTGAGGGTTGCCTGGGGTATCGGTAGGGGTGAGGGGGGGTTGGTGGGTGGTGTCAGCACTTGAGGGGGCTGCTGTGAAATAGGGGTATATGCCAGCACTTTGGGTGCCTTGGGAGTAGGGGGGGATGGTTCGCAGTTTTGCTGGGGTGCAGCAGTTACTTACGGGGACTGTGCATCGTTTTGCCGGGTTGCAGCCACTACTTACGGGGACTGTGCGTCTTTTTGCTGGGGTGCAGCTATGACTTACAGGTGACCGTGCGCAGTTCTTCAGGGGTGCAACCATGACTTACGGGGGACTGCACACAGTTTTTCAGGGTTGCAGCCATTACTTACGGGGTCTGCACAGTTTTGCAGGGGTGCAACTGTGACTTACGGGGGACCATGTTCAGTTTCACAGGGGTGCAGCCACTACTTAAGGGGGACCTCACACAGTTTTGCAGGGATGCAGCCTAAACTTGCAGGGTACTGCATGCAGTTTCACATGGGTGCAGCCATTACTTATGGAGGACCTTCCATAGTTTTGCTGGGGTGCAGCTGTTACCTAGAGGGGACATTGAGCAGTTTCTCAGGGGTACACTCTTGACTAGCAGGAGACTGTATGCAGTTTCGCAGGGGTGCTGGATGGTGGGTCAGAAGTGGATGCAAAGGTTTGCGCAAAGGTTGGTTTTTGGCAATGGTTTTCATTTGCATGGGGCCATGTTGTGGCGTTCCTTGCGCAGCTCAGTTTTCTTTGCGGGTCGGGTTACTTTGAACTTTGGATTCAATAAATACATGGTACGTGCAAAGAGACTTTTAGGGTCTATGCGCCCTTTATATAAATCGGGCCTCTAGACTTTTGCTCGTTGTAGAAATTAAATTAGAAAGGGTCAAAGGGTTTAAGGTGAGATGTCTGTAAAGTACATTTTAATGATGTGAGAGTGTGATCTCCTCCCCCTCCACCACATAGGCTGTCACTTTCTACTGGTGTGCTTATGGCCACACTTTTCTATGTTCTGCTACCCCTTTCCCTATAGGCTAGGCCACAGTGATCCCCAACGTGTAGCTCGGGAGCAACATGTTGCTCGCGGAGCCTTAAATTGTTGCTCGCCAGTTGCTCTAGGCCATGGTGTTCAGGTGCTTAAGGGATGAGACCTCAATAGTAGTATAGCCAGGATAAAGTCCTGGACTGTGCGAGAATGTTGGCAAATGAGCCTGCAATGTAGATGCAAGATTTGAGTTTGTTGCCACTATGCACATTATTTTTCAGTACATGCCGTTACTTATTATAGTAGTATCATTGTTAAAACCCTGTCATCTTCAGATATTTTGCCAAGCTGCCAAATGTGTTAATGAGCAAAATAATTGAACCATGTTCCCATGTTTGTGTCCTGGAGAAAATTGTCATATTTTGTTCCTTTGTACAGTTAGTAGGAGGATAATCGACATAATTGGCATGCATGCTCAACTTCCCTTTATTAAATAATTTGTGAAGGCCCTGCTTTTTGTACAAGTGTTTGTGTTTGATTCCACCATGCACTAAAGTTATCTGAAATATTAATTTTAGTGTCACCTCCATTTATTATTAAATAGTTTCCTAGTGGAAAAATTGTCACAGTTTGATACTCTGTCCATCTGGCATGCGGTTAATAGGCAGATAAGGGAAATGCATGCCACATTTTTCATAATTAATTTGCCATATATTAAAATCCAATTAAGTTACTGTTAATAAGTTTAAATTAACAAGACAATTAATTCATCCAGAAACCTAGTTAACACCACCACACACCTCTATGAAGTGGTTGTCAAATGCTCAATGTTTTGGCCAATGTTTGCTACCAAGTTTTGTGTAAAACTCCTTTTGGACAGCGAAAAGAGGCTCCAAATCCTACAAAAAAATATGTTTTATTCCTAACCACTTTTTCACCAATGTAATAAGCCTCATGTGCTTTAAAATACACAATTTGCCATTAGATGCCAACATAATTCTTAGGAGGTAACCTCCAAAGCCGCAATGTAGTGATCTGTAAAGCCCATCATGTAATGACCAATTACTCAATTAATATTTAATCATATTTCTCCATTGAGTTAGCAACATTTAAAAACATGTACCATATTTTTTATAAACTTCACATCAAACAGGCCCAAAATAAAACAGCAGCTTTAATATATTCAAGCTATATATAAAAACCTGACACTTACAATTAATTATATAAAACATAGCTTCAATGCATGCCCACGCTTATGCCAAACACTGAAACAATGACAAATTAACAGAAATTGAACCAAATCTCAATTGACCCGCAATTTGCAGGCACACTTTGTGCTTCCTCATGCACAGCTTCTTCATTTATTGAGGGTTGGTAAATTTAAACGTACCTTTCAGCATCGGCCTCCTGCATTCTGGGATCTTATTTCACAGATTTCACCTGGCCGTCTTCTATGAGGCAGCTTATGTATATTTTGGACATGTACCTCTCGCCCCATCAGACAAGCTCTTGCTTTAAAAGCTATTTTGAGTTGACTTAATGTGCCAAATTTGGTTATATCCCACCCCCTATACAAATGGACGGTGCGTTAAAATCCTCCATAGTATAAGAATTCTTCTTTATCAGGGTAGGCTGCAATCACACACTGAAATTCACTTTATGATTTGCAGAAAATCCTGAATGTGCTTTAAAAAAATAAGTTACAAATCTTTAACTTGACCAAAATCTTCAAACTGAATACAAATAATTCAGCTCATAAAGCGCTGCAAGGTGTACCTGGAGGGAGTACTGCTATTTGGCACAGGAATTTATTTTGCAACCCCTCCAGGACATTACCGTTCAAACCACCACAGATTTCACTGCCATAAAAAATCAAGGAATATACCTTTACCTTATAAACCTCCAGGCACTTGTGGATCTGAATGACCCAGGCTTCAAATAACATTTTGAAAAGCCTTTTAAAACCTAATAATGCCCTTTCAGCTGTCTTCTTAAAATGCTTGACCCAAGCACCACTCTTTGAGAAGACTAGGCTCAAATTAACTTGAGACTATCTCCTCATCTCTACATAAATAAAAAAAAACAGCTACAAGGTTTACCTTTTTCCCGAACAACATAATTTGGTCATATTTCATTTAAAACTATAGTTCCCAAATATTAGTTTATAGCAGGCCCTGTTGCAGACCTGCCGGCGTTGAGCCAAAATGGCTGTGTCAGCAGCATAAAGAAGTGTGCTATAAAATGTATCCTTCAGAGAGGGTGGGTTAACTTTTCTAAGAAGTACTAGAGTCAAACAGCCTCATCACGAGTTTGGCGGTAACCCTTAAATGCGGCGGTAACGCTATTACCACCGCATTTAAGGGTCTGCCAAATCACAGGTTTGGCTGCATTTACCCCCAGCTCTCAGCTGGGGGTAAATGGGCCGGGAAAATTCCCATTTTCGGGACCCAATGGGGAATTACCGTTACCGCCAAACCTGTGATCGGAGGGTTTGGCGGTAACGCTATTAGCCCGGGCAGTATCTCGGAAGTAATACCGCCGGGATACCGCCCAGCTCATGATGAGGCCCAAAGTCTGAAAGTAATACATTGGTGCCAACTAACATCTCTGCTTTGACCTTTAATTCTCCCATCTTCCACATGGGACAGACGGTGAGATGTCTGCGTGTCACATTCAGATAATATTTAATAAACTAGGGACCCAATAAAATGCACATTTTTGCCACAAGATATGTCTATCAATCAAATCAGATGGTCTCTCCAAATCTGGAAAAAGCCAAAATAATCTCCCTCCCTTAACCTTACCCTATTTCTCCACGATGGTTCTCAGAAGGAAGCAGTGGTCCACTCTACTAAGCCCTTCCCTGAAACCTGCTTCTGGCCAGCCGTGTACACATCACTCATTAAATCATTAATCCATTTTCTATTTGAGATTATTCTACATTCTACATCGAACTTATATACAACCTGGAACTCCTGAACTGGGGGACACCATTTGCCAAAAGCGCTGTGCTGGATAGTTTCAACCAAAAAACAAACTGGCACTTTCCTTTGTGGCCTCTGTACTGTTTAACAGTTTTAGGAGAATATCTTCATTGCTTGTGAATTGGTAAGTCTTTCCAAAGCCTCCTTGTCAAGCTTAAGCACAGCCAACCAGTCCCTTTGCCTGTGAGACATATTCTTGGTGCCTACCCCATGCCATTGGAAAATTACCTCAGGTGGATAGTGATCACTCTCTGTTCATTCAGAAATGGAAAAAAGCAGAACATTCCTGAATAAAAACAGTCCACAATACAGTAATCAATGAGTGAGGGACAGTATAACTGGTCTTGTATGGATAGGAATGCACCATTTACCACGAAAGACGCTGGAAAATCCCTGGGCAGAATCCTAAAGTACACCTGAAAATCATTCTTCCATTTGTGACCAATTTTACTGTCCAAACATTGCCACTACATTTCTTAAAAATATTTAGCTCGAGAACCTGGAGTCACTGGTAATGTTTATTTAGTCCTACAATATTTTTGAACAACTTGATTGGTCCCATCTGTCTAAAACAGTCCTACTGAGCACTCAAGCTCCTTAGCATTTCCTGTAAACAACCACTTATTGTCAAATGAAGTTAAAGCAGCCAAATGGTTTAAATCATTTCTGGGACCCAGAATAGTGGCAGTGGTAAAAGGGAATTTTATCTCACTTAAAAGCTTGCTGACGTGCGGTGTCCCCTAGGGGTCTTGTCTGTCCCCTTTTCTCTTTAATATTTTCTTTAAATTCTTGTGCAACATGTTGTAAGCATCGGGTGTCCGCTTTACCAACTACGCTGACGACACCCAATTGGTCTTTGAGCTGACTGAAATTTAGGAAAAGGACGCTCAAAGAGTCAAGGAGTTCTGCGGTTTCTAAAAAAAATGATGGGGACAAACTCATTAGCACTTAACAAAGAAATAAATGAACTTTTAATAGTCAGTACCTCCTAAAAGCTAAAAGAATTGGATGACCTATACAGAAATGTTAGAATGAATAACAATATTAATGTATCAGATCACGTAAAAACGTTAGGCATCTACATGGATTCACATCTCTCATTTAAGAGGCAGACGACTTATTTAAAATCCACCTGTGCCTTTAACTCTAACTTACTTTGGCAAATGTGCCCATATCAGACTCAACAAAACCTTGCTGTGATCGCCGGTGCCAATATTAATTTGAAATTAGACTATTGTAATAGTCTATTGATGGGCAGTTCCAAGACTAATATCACAAAAATGCAAACTATACAGAATGGAGCGGTCAGGGCGGTTTTTGGATTGAGTCAAAGCTCTAAGATCTCATTAGCTAGGAGGAAGCTACATTGGCTCCCGGTCGAACAGAGGACCAAATTTAAAGGCGCAGTTACAGTCTAAAATTGCCTAGGTGACACTGCACCGAATTATCTTGCCAGTAAGATAGAGAAAACAGCCATTAGAAGAGACCTCAGTTCTAATAATAATCATGATTTGTATCAACCACGTCAAACCCTTAAAAGAGTAGGTGGCACTAACTTTACTTTCTGGGCACCAATGGTCTGGAATTCCCTGCTGCTTGCGCTCAAGAACAGTGGGTCTCTCACTGTGTTTAAGAAACAACTTAAGACCCGATTGTTCAATGAAGGGGCAGCTTAGAGAACTAACAGTTTACTCTGTCTCTTGCCTAGGATATTAGATCCGAGTTGTAGCTTTTCTGTGTACTATGTGGTCTGCCTTTGTGAGCGCGCTGAGCCCGGCGGGCGATATAGCGCCATATAAAAACAAACAGATAGATAGATAGATAGACAGACAGACAGACAGACAGATAGATAGATAGATAGATAGATAGATAGATAGATAGATAAATAGATAGATAGATAGATAGAAAGGCCTTGCAAATTTACTTCACTAGAATGGCAAGTGTTCTACAGAACTGTTAAGTAGTACAAATTAAAATGTTCTATTGGCAGTCTTACATCTTATTACATTTCTAATTTGTGTTGCAATCACTTATACAACAAGTGAGTGCCGATATGCTCTGTCGAAGAATGGATGTTGCTCACCATTCCATTTGATATCCAAATTTTGCTCATTGTGTACAAAAGGTTGGGGACCCCTGTGTGATTCCCCTATTCCCAGCATTCCCATGGCAGGTCATCACCATGAAACCGAAGTGAAATTTGTCATCAGCCTTTAGCATCTGTTGAGAAGGTTACTTACGTCTCTGACCAGGGCAGGACAAGTTGTGTTACGCATGTTCCTTAGGGAAAAGATGGAGCACTTTATCCGGATTGAATAATATTCTCCTCCACAAAAATGAGATTGTAATGGCCAGATGATTATCCTGAAATGTTTTGTTGTTGTATATCTCACTGATGGAGGACAGGTTTTCTTATACTCAATTGTTGTGTCTTTTTCTCCTTGGGGTAAACCAGGTGGCAGGTGACAAGTTAATCAAAGATATGTTGTATGGGCATAGTTGAATGAAGGCATACACTTTGATCATTCTGCCAGTGGCTCTGAAACAGAGACATTCAATCAGGTCAATTTCATCAAGTAAGCAGCGGCCACACACATCGAGAAGAGACTGGGCTGCTTCAAGGATTTATACTGATCTATTCAATGTGGCATTCGGGTGCCCGCGCCGCCCTCAAAATGATGCCAAATGTGATGTTGTTTTACTTAATGGCTCTTCTGGGGGCACCACTTATGGTGCATGTAATTGCCTTTTAGTAGCACCTCCCCCAAATGTCCCAAACCAAAGTGACCGGAGAAATGGACTACATAACACTCCATATATTTTAAGCCGATAATCTTGCATTCATAGATTTACCAAAAGAAACCCCTAGGCAGCTAGTTTTCCCCTTAAAGAAGATGGATTTCTGAGAGACAATGGGCCGAATTTTCTTATTGAGGTACGCGTTGGGAAACCAGGCCCAGTGTGTTATTATCAGAAACAGGTTCACCCTGCAGGGGCTGCATTTTGATTCAATGGAATATTTTCTACTTACAGAATGTTCATCATCCATGTGTATTTCCAGGCATCCTGTGTCAAGCGCAAATGAATCAACAGAAAGAAAAGGTAATCCATTTGACAGTTGGCCCTTTTACATCTACACACTGCAATTTACTGAAGAGTGGCTAACAGTTTGCATTATGCTTTTAACATGGTCAGACTTCGACATACAATTGTCCTGGGAAGCAATGAAACAGTGTCCCCACACTTGAAAATTGCAAGTCCTTAGATGGTAAAATGCATAGCAAATAGTGAATTTTAAAATATATTTGATTAGTCAAATTGGTGAAAGCGAGGGCAGTAACTCATACAACTGGCACATGTTGGCCAAGAAACTGGCCCAATTTGACCTAAACAAGTGGGTCATGTCAAAATGTTCGGACAGTCCATCAGGCACCGCCCTATTGCCCTATCAGCCAGTCCGAGCCTCCCTCCTACTAAAAAGAAATAAACAGAAATCGATGCTCACCCATCCACCCCCCTTCTCCCTGAATCTGCCAGAATAGGAATGCGCCGCGGCGGTGAGGCGGGCATCTGTGCCTCGCATAAGCTACCTGTAGAACGGGAGATAATGTTCAGACGAGAGACCGCAAAATGCTTCGGCAGCGCAGCTAGACAGCGGCGCTTCTCCGGATCATTAATACTTAAATGGGACAATTAAGCAGATGCCAGCACTTCGGAACCACAGTTTCCGCGGCCTCAATGAACCATGAAAACAGAGCTGGAGCTCTTTGCAGCACAGACACATCCTGACAATGGATGCAATGTGAGGCGTCCTCGGTGGCGGGATGTGCGGATTTCCAGAGGGGACCGAATCTGATGCAAGTTGCATTTCAAACCCTCCTACTTTACTTTTGATTTGCAATTTGAGGAATGATTCTCAGGGAACGGTTTGTCATGCTGCAAGAACGAATGGTGGTAATTTATGGAAACACTGTAGGGGATATGTTATGTATTTATTCATTTATCTTTACATGTCCAACCTTTCCAGTAAGTAGTCCTTTCTGGACTTTTCGATAGCTTCTGTGATTGGGCGTAATACAGCATGAACATCAGGGTGAATCCGCGGTGTCCACACTGCTTTAAACCCCATCAGGAAAACAATTTGACACTCCACCTGGCTCGTTTGCGCTTAACAGACATCACTTGCGCGAATCCCTATGAAAACAACAATGTGTTTGCATGTGAAACGATCGGATTCAAGCATGCCTTCGCTTCTGAACAGTCAGTGCAGGTGCAGAAGCATGCATATTTCATGCACATGGCTGATGGAACAGGTCTAAGCACTGCTCTGTGAAATACTAAAGGGAAATTGCATGGATAATTAGGGCTCAGGGTTTTCTGTTTGTACTAATGTTCACACATAAATAAAGACGGCTAAACAGGTGATTATTTCTCTTTGAAATTGTTTAAATAGCTTACAAGTGTTAAAGGGTTATATAGACCTTTACCATGTCAGCAGAAGGAGCAGCTGCCTGTTAAGGTATCTTGGCTTGATGTGCAAGAACCCAGCTCTGAGCTTCCCATTACAATTCTCAACACGCTATATTTTTAATTTCAATACATGCAGGAAAGCAATAGTTGCTAATTATTATTATTTTTTTTTTTTACAAAGATATCAATATATACATGTGGATAAATACTAATACAGTGACACAAATATAAATATGGATAAATACAGATAGAAATGATACCTCCTTAATCGTAAGTAACTGGGAATGTTTCAAAGGTATTGCGCCCATGGTAAAACACGTGTGTAAATCAGGCCCCATGTCTCTGGCACTAAATTACTGCAAACATGAGCCCCTTACAGGCCATTCCCAAGTGACTACAGACTGGTCAAGAAATGCCGAAGGAAATATGCGCTGAGAGTTTCTTTTACTCACTATGTTGCTTATGGACAGGGTCATCAAAGCATGGGCGTAGGAAGGGGACAACCCCCCCCACAATTTTTAGTGGGGGCGAAATAATGTCATTCATCCCCCCACAAGGGGAAGCGAGGCGAGGGAAAGGCAGGGGTTATTTTTCATTTCAACTGTGAAGGCTTCACCTGTGCCAGTGCTGCGCTGCCTGCCAGGGGCCAGATTACAGAAACTGTACACCAGTGCAAGTGCAAAAAATTGCACGGTATCAGCGCAAGGGCAAAGTTTGCCCTATTTTATAAAACACAGGGACATATTAGAAACCTATTGCACCATGACAAGTGCAATTTGGCATGGTATAAGCACCTGGGCAAACATTGCCATAGTGCAAAAAAGATACATTTTCAATGCAATTTTTTTTACCAGTGCAAAGTTTGCCCTAGTGCTCATACCATTCCGTATGGATCTAGGTGATCACTGCAACCGTCATAATGACGACAGCCAAAAATGCAGACTTTTTTTTGTTTATTTATTTTTTAAACCCCCTTTACACCACATATATATGCGGGGGCAGACCCCTGAAAGCAAGCGTCCCCAAAAGGCAGTACCCTCCCCACAATGAGAGGCAATAAAGGACACACCCCAGGAGGGAATGAGACCACGACCAAGCGCGGGTGATGTAAAGGGTTTTTATCTAATCAATATAGGGCATGCAAAGGACTCTGCAAGCTCAGAGAGCGCTCTCTCTGACAATAGCAAAGACAGTCATATTTATTGCAAAACCACATCACAAATCCTACACGCTATAGGGGGCACATAGTCTCAGGGATTGGGTGGCATCAACTACACTATAGGTGAGGCAGTGATGAGCCGCTCCAGGATTGGTGGACATCCGCGTGGTGCCAACGTGGGGTGGATGGGTCAGCAGGGCTCATCGGAGTGGAGCTGCCAGGCCAGGCGCGGTCAGTGTCGAAGATTGATCGCTGCACTAACATTTTGCCCTTGCGGCCACACACACACAAACACTCATCCTTTAGACGATTCCAGTTGTCCTGTAAATCCTACAATATGTTACTCTAAGGAATAATAGGAGACCGGAAACAACACGCAATGTGAAGCTTCACCAATACATCAGTGCACTGTTACTTTTGACCTGTTGACCGGGTGTCATAAACCTGGGTGTCTGGTCTGAGGGCACAAGGTGAGCTGCCTTGTCAATCCGTTCTGTTAGATGTAGTGAGGGATTACTTTATGATATGTTAGTACAGGGTTGAATACCTATCTCCAAGGCCCATTAACTTGGAGTGAACTGGAGTACTACTGGATCGGCGAGGGTGCACCTCTGGCCCCTTGAGGTGCTGGGGTTTAGGACCAGGTTGTAAATAATTCATTTGGCCAACCATGGCGGCCTCGGATATGGCTGAGGTGAATACTTGAAGCGGGTCCAGCAGAATGAGGGGAGGTGAGGCTGTGCTGCCCGCGCACCAGCAAGCCTTGGCAGGCCTTGGCGGGAGGAGGGGTAGATGGCCTTGTGGCTATGCGCAATTCTCTGTGCCTGGGCTGCACACTATACCATACAAGGGGACAGTTAATAAAGTAAGTAATATTAGGATGATTACACATTTCTATTGCTTATACGGTCATGTACTACTTCATATGCAACTATGAGAATCGGGCGGTGTCACATATATCACATAACATTAGTGAATACATTTTGGTATTTACATAAGGCAACAGGTGGATAACACATGAGGTAGCATCAGGCTGGGTTGTGTACGCAGGAGCATAGAAGCAATGCGTCCATATGTGATTGTACATTTGGATTTTTGTTCATAACACTTAAACGTGTCCCACCGTCTGACACACACGTACTCACAGTAATGCTTTTCCGCCTTCCTTTGTACATTAGCAGCTATTGGTAGTTAACACTAGGTGGGCTCTATCAAGCTCTTTCATCGAGTCTTCAAGGCACACAGTATCTTACTACGGGCTGAAGTCATTCTCACTTTATCAGCACTATGAGCTTTTATCCCTTTCCCAACGCCTGTGTCATAATTTACACAACAACTTTGTGAATTGTTAGGCTTTAGTATACGGTTAACACTTCCTTTGGGGAACATGGGCAGAGGTTCATACAGGGAGGGTATTGACACCATGGGCCTCATTCCGAGTCTGGCGCTAACCAATGGCGCTATTAGCGTCTTGGTCGGCGCCGGACCCTTACCGGCACCGCCCTGGTGGAATGGGAAATTACCGCCCTATTCCGAGTTGACCAGGGCAGTAATTTCCCATTCCCCAGGGCTCTTCCCCATTCCCAAATGAGCCCCCATAGGGCTCGATGGGAATGGGGAAATTGCAAATAATGGTGACCGTACTTTACGTTCACCGTTATTGGCTTAAAAGCCCCTTTGCGCCCTCGTTCCTAACGCCTGCTAAAAGCAGGTGTTAAGGATGAGGGCGCAAAGGGAACTCGGAATGTGGCGGTAAGGGATTGCTGGCACCGGTCTCGTTAACGGTCACCGGTATCCCTTACCGCCATACTCGGAATGAGGCCCCATATATTTTAAATGTTAGGGGTTTGATGACGGGTCGAGGTCTGTTCAATTGGGATGGTTCTTGTTATTTTCCAGACTTGAACCCCGCGTCAGGTCACTTCGGGGACAGTGATGTACTGCGGAAGGTGAATGATACAGTGTTTGTTCTGATACTCGTTTGTGTCTGGTTGCTTGTGAGAACGGGCCTTCAGCAGATCTGCCATGGGGTGGAGGCGCAGGGGGAGTTCATGACTCCTTGCGTGCAGTGAGCGGGGGCCAAGCTTGCAGCTTTCGCAGACAGGCTGTTTCGTTGGGGCTTTGGTCGTTTCTATCTAAAATGGAGTCCCGAAGCTTCCAAAATGGTGTTTATAGCATGCTACAGTACAAGCCGATTGGCCCTGTGTGTCGATCAGGAGCCACCCTGCCACCTGAGTACAGGAGCATGGGGGACCTCTGACGAGCCACGAACCTCCCGAAGGCGGGGCATGTTGGGGAGGGAGTCCTATAGACCTATCCTTCCATACACCCCTCACAGCCTCCCCATATTCATTTTATATCATATACCCCCTGGACATATGTGTGTGGTGTAAGAGGGTGTCTAAAAAAGAAAGTTGGCATTTTCAGCTGTCGTAATTGTGAGGGCGACATTTTGGGCCATGTTGGGTGTCCTGACCCATGTTTGGACTATTATGCTGTAACATTTGGTGCTGTGGGATTAGGAAATCCAAGATGGTGGAAAAACCCACATTTGAACCAGAATCCAGGAGAACCGTGCAGTTTTGCGCACACCAAAATGGTCCCCTGACCTGCCACCCACCAGTGCAAAGAAAGATGGTTCTGTTCAAAACCCGTTTTTATTAATCTCAAAAATTGCTAAGATCATGGGCCCGGAACCACCAAACAAAAATCCAACTATGGTTGAGTGTTTTATTTTACTCTACTACAGATCCACATCAATGCCATGTCAAGCAAGGATCATATACTATCAAGTAAAATCCTTTCTTTTTGAAATGTATTAATTCAAGACAGCTGTCAAAAATAGGTGCAGTACTGGCATTGGACACTGACCGGCGCTGGCGCTCTATAAATCCTGACAGGAGAGCTGTCTTGCAGAACTGTGCAGTGAACAGAACAGGGTCTTATGTAATTAAAAGTTCAAAAGACATGCCTTTCCTGAGAACTCTTAACACCCCAGAGACCCACACCAGGAGGCAGGATATCACATGGCCCTGTTGATTGAGAGGGAGGGGACTTCCCTGCAGCCTGCTGGACCCAACACAATAGACCCTTGCAATTGAATGGAGTATGCTGATTTTGGGTGTGGACTGTAAAAAGAGTCCTGCCAAGAAGTGGAGACATGTGATCCCTAACTCCCACAGTTCCTAGGGGCGGGCCAGACAGGACTGTGGATTCATATTGCAGCAAATATATGTTTAAGTTAAATGCTTCTAAAATCTAGTATTAAGCTCACAGAAATGTACAATTTGGGGATCCTGAACATGAAAAATGCCCTCACGATTTGAGCCCGAATTCCATTGTGTGCGGTGTTCTGGGACCGAACCCCGCTATTTATTAATATTGCAGACACTGTGTTTAGGATAGAGCCATAGTAATTTCCAGTAATATGCTCAGGGAAGGGGTGCAGGTCTGTGTAAATTTTGAGGAAAAACCAATATGGCGAAAGTCACTAAAAAGCACAAAAGGTTGCCATTTTTTAACCCAGGCTCTGAGGGGGATCAGAGTTGGGCGAGAGTGTATCTTAAATTAGTCTGTGAAGTATGTATGTAATTTCAACGACGTGTGTATCTGGGAAACCTGTTAGTTAATTTTCTAAGTAAAAGCAAAGGGGCGTTTCTTCAATAGACCGTAAGACTCTGACTCACTCTGACACACTATCCCTTCTCAAATCAGGTCACAGAGAATCCTTGACCTACCAAATCATGAGAGGGTTGGGCATGCAGAATGAGCCGACCCACCCACTTTCAAAACACATAAAAAGAGACTGCTTGGACAGGCAAGGGATTCATTTTTCCATTTTCTTGTGGAGCATTTTTCCGGACCACACAACATCTAGAAGGAACATCCAGAACTTAGACTCCAGATAGACTACAGAACTTAAAGCAAAGGCCTAACCCACAAGCTGAGAACTCTTCTCAGCAGGCCTTCAGAATCCAGCAATCCAACCAACTATTCTACAGCTGGGCGAGCTGTTGGATTCGTTGCCAAGAACTTTTGCCAGAACCGGTAGCAGACCCAGAAAGCAGTGCTGTATCCAGAATCCACTTGATCCAGACCAGCAGAACCACAGACCAGACCGCTGTGAAGTGCCGACAGCAGACCCACAGACCAGACCAGAACAGAACCAGAGATCCAGAACCAGAGAACCAGTACCAGAATCCACCTGGAGTCCAGTCCAAACCTGCGACCAGACCCTGACGGCCTGTTTCAAATTCATAGTGTGAGTACTCAGCCAGAACTGTGCAAAACCAATCTCTTAGCTTAAAATAATCTGATTCAAAACATTTGAACCTGTCCAGAACTGCATCATAGGAATCGTGTGTTCCTTCTCCGATTTTAAACCTGTAAAGTGTCATTTTGCCATTTTGAATCATTATTTCATTTCTGAAAAACGACCTTCATAGAATCGTCTGTATCTTTGGAATCGTAGGTGCTAGGAACGTGGTTTAACTTTCATCTTAAAGCTAATATTCTAAGCTTTCCAACAAGCCTAAAAGCTTTCTATACTCCTTATAGTTCCGCCGTAAATGTGATCGACGCCCTCGGAAAAAAGTGCTGCGAATTGACAGTTTGCTTCATTTCAACCATGTGTAAAAATATCTGTCTTTTGCTTCCATTACTGAATCCCGTTTTCAACCTGATAACCATCCCTGAATCATTGGTAGGGCTGACCTGAACTGATTTAAAGTATCTCTCACTCACCCTGAACCTCTAGAGGGAATTAAAAGCATTTTCATCATATTTTTCACTTCATTGCCACCACATTTAAAAGGATCTTGCCTGCTTTAAAATCATACCTGTTTTCCTCTAAGCTCGCTGGGGGGAACTGGAAATTTGTATTGCATTTGTATTCCTGAGAATTGTGTGCTCTCCTTCCATCTCCTTGCATAGGGGGGAGGGAATTGTCAAAGAAAAAGTGATCATATTATCTTTTGTTGAAATCATATCAAGTTTATTTCTGTGCTGCATTTTTCCCTCATTGCTTTTCCTTGAAACCATAAAAGTATTTTCTGCTACCTTATCCTTCCTATACTAACTCCTCATTGATTGTAAAGAAGTGTGCTAGTGTCAGATTATCTATTGTTGATCAACATTATATTCATAAGTGTGCTATCAATTATTAATTTATTATAAAAGTATGATATATATATATATTGTTTAATTTTTCTAATAAATCTTTTAAATTGCAAAACAAACCTACTTCTTGGCTCAGTGAGATCAGGGGGATTCATAGAGAGGGGTGTTATACAAGGGTTTATCATCCAGAGTAGAACTTGTCATAAAAATATATAAATAAGGGCTTCCCTTGGGCGTCCCAGACGAGGCACTGACTTAGTGGGATTGCTTGATTGGAGTCACTTGACAGCCATTACCTTCCGTATTAGCACTAGGGAAAACTTTGCCCCTTTGCAATAATGCAGTCAAAATGTATCTTTTTTGCCCAAGGGCAGTTTTTGCCCTGGTGCTTCTACCATGCCAAACTGCACTTGTTATGGTGCAATAGTTTTCTAATATGTCCCTTTGTTTTATAAAATAGTGCAAACTTTGCCCTAGTGCTAATACCATGCAACTTTGCACTTGCACCAGTGCATGTTTCTGTAATTTGGCCCAGATATTTATTTTTTGCGTGCACAACACCGCCTGGGCCAGAAAGTAAACCACAGGTGCACTCTGCTCCTGAGTGACTGCTGCTCCCTCCCCCAGTGCTTGCATCACCTCTGCCTCCTAAAACAAACCTGGGTGCTCTGTCTACGCTACCCTGAACTCTGGTGGTACAGCATTACACTAAGATTGGAGTATTGGAACTGCCTCAATTGAATGCCTTTACTAAGCCCTAATTTGGACTTTAGCAAAACTGTCCTAAGAGCCTCCCCTGGCAGACGTAATAAGTTATTACAATAAGGTATATGTTTTATATTTGTACGAAGTGGAGGTGTGTCCCGTCGACAATAAGTTTGATGAAAGGGTAATGGAAAGTGGTAAAAAAGGATGTCATTGCAGACATAAAATCTATCCCATGGCTCCAGTTGGCTACATGGATGAAGCTCTTCCATCACTTGACAGTTTCCGAATGGCACATCCGATACCGTTTATGCACAAATATCCCATAAAGGTATTCGATGTTGGCTGGGTTAGCCTGCGCTCCCCATCTATTCTTACCTTTTGAAAACTGATCTGATGCCAAGGGCACATCCTACTCGAATAGTGGGAACCAATTCTCTATCGCCTCAGGCCCCTTCCTGACTTGCCACAGCCTTCTCAAGAAGTACCACTTTTTGCTTCACCGGCGCAATCTTGCTCTTTCATGCACTACTGCAATGTTGTACAAAAGGTTACCCACTTCTCAGGCCTGGATTCAATAGCTAGGGATCGACTGAAAAATTGTCTTATGCTCCTAGCATGTTAACCAACCCTTCGCTTCACAGGTTGTGGCTGTGTTTTCCTCATTTGTTGCATTATGAAACGTATGGTATGCATGCAGTATAGTAGAGTATTGTGTGTGGTAACTGTTTTTGCATAATTAAAGTATGCTTAAATCAGTCCTGTCGACAATCAATGTATAGATATCTCTCATATACACTTGTCTAAGAGTAATTTGTGGTTCATTGCTGTGTGCACTCATTGTGGCCTTGCGATCACTATAACCCCTCCTGAGACTTAGGGCCTCATTACGACCCTGGCGGTACAGGGTAAACGGCGCCGTAAAAGGTGCTGGCGCCGTTTACCCCGTACCGCCTCATTACGAGGTCCCCTCGCAGGACCCAGGAAGCAACCCCTGGTCAAACCAGGCGTGCTTGCCGGGTCCCGCGACGGTAAGAGGGAGCAAACAATGGGCCAACTCGTAATGGCCTGTTGTTTGCTCCCTCTCCCATTCTCATTCAGCCCCATGGGGGCTGAATGGGAATGGGGAAGGACCGGGTCTGGGTCCTTGGAGGGAGGAATTACCAGGCCTTCCGAACTCAGAATGGCCCGCTAATTCCTCATTCTGAGGACCTGGACCCGGAGGCGATTTCGGCGGCAGTCATGCCGCGAATAGCGGCATGGCTACCGCCGAGGTCGTAATGAGGCCCTTAGTCTTGACCTTATGCCAAGCAACCTAGACTGGTCTGGCTTGTCCAGAAAGTTCCCCTGTTTCACTAAACCGAGGGCGGCCTCCTAAACTTTGGCACATCATGTAAGTGTTTAGAAATACATCTTAACACCCTCCTCCAGCACTTGTACACGCATAGGGTACTCCTTTCTTTCCCCATGCACTACCACAGCTGATTGGCACAAGGCCTAGTCGGAGCATGAATGAAACTTATTTGGTATGGGCACACAATGTCACCCGCATGAATGTAGAGAGGGCTGCCTCACGTCCACAATGGAGTATGAACGGACATACATGAATTATAGTAAATGCTGTGCAATTGAAGGCTGTCCTCTGTTACGCTCACACAAGAATGAATACAACTCTCTAGGTAAAGAAGCCAAGAGATAACTTGCAAGGATAGCAAGGTTTAATTGTACAGAGTACAACAAATATCAGCAAAGGTCTCTGCTGCTCTGGAACATTCGGACTCCAGAATGAATGTTGGTGCCTTTTGAGAGGCCACAGCATCAGTAATGACATCCATATAGGGTCTGAACCCTCATTGTTGATTAGTAAGAGTGTATAGATGATCCTGCTCCTTAGCGGATGCCATGCTACAATTGGTTTGTTTCTCAGCCGTCTGTAGATTAACCACGTGGGTCAGCTGGGCTCATCTCTCCATGGAGTGAAGTTCAGGTCTCTCATAAGATACATTGCGAAAAGTACGATAATATGCTAAGCCTACTACTACAGAATGCACCAGCAATACTTATGGGCTGGTGGCAGGGTGAAGGGAGAAAGAAATACAGTCACACTGACCAACACATTCAGCGCTTTGCGCCATGAAACAGTGCTGGACGAGGGAAAGGTGGGGTTTCTATTGAATGTTATTCCAGAGACGATATTTCCACGGATGTAGCAGCAACACATATCTTTCTGGATTGTTCCTATGTTCCTGTCGTGAAACATATTTTACATAGCTGTTTGTGAATGTCCTTGGTTTTCTGAACCACTTTTACACGGCAGTGTTTTCATAAAATTGAAACCTACCCGTCTCTGTATTCAATCACTGAAAACAGGCTACTATTGTTATTTGGCCTTGGGAGAAAGTCAGCAACTGTTTGAAGGACACAAGGTGTTGAATACCCACAAAAAATGATAACATTTACTATATTGAAAGTGGACATACGAAAAGTTAGTTTCCATTTCTGCAATCTGTTGTTTGGAGCGGTTACTCAGCCTGACAACGAGAAAATGGAGCATCCCGAAATTATGTAAATTCAACTTTAAAAAAAAATCTGATTAAAAATGGCATGTGTGCTGTATGCATAATAACTAAATCAGCGATGTGCGAATTATGTGATTTAACCAAAATAATTGACACGTACGTTATGTTATGTTGATTTATATTCATACAGCGCACTATGAAAAACTGAGTGCGTAATTCGCGGTTTGTTTATCTGTCTAGTAATGATTTTTATTTGTGTATAGTTTAAAGAGGAGTAAATAGATGTTTGATTTGTCCTTGTTATGGATTGTTAGTTGGTGCATATTGCAATTATTTTTCAGCGATGAACCACAACTACAACTATGCAGGCTAGTGATATCTAAACTGCTTTCTCCTGTGGAATATTCCAGTGTGCGGTCACCGATGCATCCTTGAGCACCATAAAGTGGCGATTCAGGGGGAGGGGTGGGGAATGAACATTTTCCGTGGGCACTTGGTTCGCTTTCGGATCACTAATCTTACCAGTTCGGTAATAATGTCATCTGTCTGTGGTTCTAGAAACAAAGGGGAACTCCATGTACTATGGGAATTTAATGGAGTGATCGAAGAACTGTAACAACAGAATGTTCCTGTAAAGGAGAAAAACTTGAAAGTAATTTATGAGCTCTAGGCATTTCTTGAATTATCATGAGGTAATCACACAATTTACTCAAAGATGCAGCCTATTAAACTGTTAATATAAACAGTACATATCATTAAACAAGAGCAGCAACAATTAATGAATGTGTTAAACAAAAACATTTTTTTTATTTTATGGAGAAAATAAAATAATAGATTCATGAACAGACATATAAACAGAAAAAACAAAAGGACATTAAACAGTCAATTAATAAGCAAACACATTAACATGGTGTATTAATGTATATGTACACCAATGTGGGGATGAACATACCAATGTGGGGTTGACAATTAAAAGAAAAAAGAAAAACACAAATGATCGAATCCAAAAAGGTTTTGCTTATCAGCAAATGCATCTAACCCACATGCATATACATTAGTACTTGCAAAGTTGTGGAACATTATAACGTTTGTTAAAAAAGCACAAAACAATATGCATGGAACGAGTGAAACTCTCTGTCCCTGGCTAATTAATAGCACATTAGATACCATACAATTGTGAAAGTAGCTTGAAGGGACAAAATAATCATTAGCAGAAAACAATCAACCTGATGATGAATTAGAAAATGATGCTGATACAAAGAGCATAGTGGTTCAACATAAAATGTTTATATCTTTGTCCTTATTCTCTGCATCTTGTTCTCCATCCCATCAGGAGTTATACCTACTTCACAGCGCTAACCTTTCATGCATGTCGTGGTCCCAAATACTCCCCCATGCTGTCCTGTGTGTGTTCGTTATGTGTGGTTTTTATTCATGATTAGGTTTCATCCAGTTCTGAATTATATGGTAACTGGTTATATTCGATTACAGAACGGCTATTAAATATATTTTTATTCTGTTATGCACACAGATATATTGGACCGTTCTGCAAATGCTTTAGTTTCCAGCTACCGTTGGATGGATTCTTCATTCTACATTGGCGGATAACCATAAAGGGTGCTTATTGTATAACCATTATGTGGGATAACCGATAGGGACCAATCTGCCCTTTAGAACCAGCACTAAGGAGCAACCTGTCAGCGTTCACGTTGTAACAGCGTGCTGAAGCGAAATCGTTGCTCTTGAAAGTGCTAAGAATCCATATGTTCTCCTGAATGGAACACCATGCGCATCATTAGAAGGTTTTGCTGGTGTAACATAAGGACACACAAGAATAGGAGTTCTGGGATTACTTGATCCTTGATCGAAATTGGCATATCATGAGGAAGTTATAAACAACATTCGAAACATGCAATGTTTGCTAGCTATAACTTGTATGGCAAAAAAATATTGTTCAATTTGTGGACGTAATATTCCCTTGTGAGCGTTCTTTGATAAATTAAAGCACTTGTTACATTGCAGACTATTGATGTTTTCTTTAAAAATAAAGTTTCCTATCCTATTTGGGACAAGAAAGAAAGGTTACATTCTGTAAGAGGATGTGTGTGTTTATCTTCCTGGTTCTGCGTTAAGTAACGTTATGGTGTGGGTGATGACTGGATGCGTTTGGCTACGCTGGCCACGAACGTCATGAAAATAGGTGGAGAATATCGTTTGGACTAGTGATGTCAGTTCCAGGGCGGGTGATCTGTATTCTTGCCGCAAACACACTTGAACTTAGGGCGATGCATCAACAGTTAAGATTAGCAGAAGATGGCCTTGCCCAACCCGTTGTTTTCGCATGTGTAAAAGTAAGGAAAAATAAGTTGCCCTTTCCCTTTATGTATATATACCAAAGTATTTATAATTAGATGGAAATATCTCTTATTAAATAAAAGAGTAAATTACATTGGGCCCTCCGTTCCATACAAACATGGATAGAAAGAAAGTGTCACATGCAGCAAATAACCCTGTCAGTCAAGCATGAACCACATTTTCATGACGATATAGGGACACTGCAGTGTTCTCTCCTGTCAATATTTTAAAATCAAGTAAATCATAGTGTCACCTTCTATTAATTATTGTGTGTAGAAACAAGTGTCTACACTAAAGTATTTCATGAGTTTTTACTGAAATAGAACTGATCCATAGGACAACTACTAAATACGAATATATACTGCAAACTTCTTTATTTAGAGTTCTTCTGCAAGAACGAAAACAAGACACTCATAAAATGCTAAATATGGCAGCACAGCATGCCACATTATCTTAAGTATCCGTTTGGGCGGGACCTCTCTGGCAGACTGCATGCCGACTGCCTTTCCACTTCCCTTTGATAAAGAGTTCGTGTGGTGCTGTTGCCTTGCCTCCTAGGAGGCCTTTTTATTCTCATTGTTGAAGAACTAGAAAGCTACTGAGTCCGCACCAGCAGCAAAAATAAACACGAAGTACGTTTGATAATGCACAGGTTATCTACATTTCTGTCAGCTTCCTGAAGGTTTTCCAGTTCCCGGGCTATAAAGGGGATTTTGCCAATTATGAATCCCTCTCGATACAGCAGATTGATGAGCAGATGTGTTTCTCCTTTCTACTGTTAATGAAAAAAAAAGAACATCACAAAAGGACCAGAGGTGTTAGACAGCCTTTTTAAGGCACTGGCGACTGTCTGGCATGGGTGCCCACGGCAGATGGCTGTGATTCAAGTAAATATCCTCCATATTTATTTCTGATTTGTACGCTCTGCGTTGGCACGAATTATGAGAATTAAAAACCTCTGGCACAGAGATGAATTTGAATCCTTTTAATTCTAAACCATTTTGTTTTCTTCCTTGCGGGGAAGTTGAGAATTGCAATCGATTTTTACTTTATGAAGATTGTGCATTATTTGTGTGTGTGACTTCCAAAACTGAAAAAAAAAAATGTCGAATCAGAAAACAACCACTTTGCACATTTGCTGATATGCGAGTTATGTATCTAACAAAATACGAAGATTTGCTTTATGTGCATGTGTTCAGTACTAACTACAGTTTAACCTGCAACTTCATGAAGATACTGGTAATGGCTTTCTGTTAAACTCCACGTTCTCTGCTGCTTCTTCCGAGTACTTTTCGAAAACTGGCGTGCACATTATTTGTGTTGAGCCTCCTATGGCATCCAATTAATTGTGTGAGCTTTTGTGTAGGCATTTGCTCAGCATTCACCATTTTCTAGCTACAATTTGCTGACGCATCACTGTAATTTGCCAGTTGGTGCCATTGTATGAAAAGTATTGCCATCATACACCAACAGCTCGGCTACTAACTTCCATGCCAGGATTTACCATAAACCGCAGTACTCTCATTGCTTACACACCTCTGCCAGGGTCTTCCATCAAAGGCATAGCCAGCGGCCCTGCTTACCAGGTATTCCTGCCAATGGGGGGTTCAGGCACGTGAGGTGATTACAACATTGCCAGGTATAAAGTTGCAGCGGTCACCAGTGTAGGTGCAGCATCTCTGCACATTCTAAGAACTAACTTCATTGCCAGGCTTTGTCATTAACATTTTGGGTACTAATATATGCATAGGTCACCAAATCACAAGATCAGTGAACCTCAGTCCAGATGTTGTGCAATGTTTCAGATGAAACACCACCACCCAAAAGCAGCACCCGCAACAGAAAGAAGTGTTCCTAAATGGAGTACCTGAGCACTGGAAGTAGAAAAATAGTTTAACATTCCCTACCGAGTTCCTTTATGGTCAAGGGGAATGTGGTGGAGACATAGAGGGGTGGGGGGTTAACGACTCGATGGGTCTCCCCACCTCTGGCTCTTATGGATCCTAATTAGTGACCCTCAAACATGTCTATTTGAATTTCTAGAGATTCTCCTAAATTGATGAGGCGACAACATAAAAGTAGATTGTTCGAGCTCGCCCATCACTATGCCCAGACATTCAGGGGTAATTCATAGAATTAAGCGCACAAGTGACGCACGCGGCTGGCGCACAGATGGAGCGTGCGCCAGTCTGCCCCAGCCGCGTGCACCAAAACCTATTTTGATGCACAGCGTATTCATGGATACCGACATCCATAATCAGCCGTGGTGCAGGGTGGCACAGCGACCCTGAAGCAGCACCAGTTACGCCCCCAACCCGCCTCGTGCGCCAAAAACATTGCACAAATCCAGTACATGGCACGAAGGCCAGTGGACCAGCAAACAGCCCCCCAACCACGAAAACGCGTGGAAAACTCCAGCGCACCCCTTGGAATACACATACCTCACTCGCACCAGCGAAATCGCATCTAAAACTCCACACGCACCCATCGGAATACGCGTACCCCGCTCGCGCCAGTGAAATCACATGTAAAAACTCCACACGCACCCCTCAGAATACGCGTATCCCTTCCGCGCCAGCGGAAACACGTGGAAAAAATCCCCCCGTGGAGTGGGCTGCCTGCGGAGCATGCCCAGGGTGGATGGGCTGCCTGCGGGGCATGCCCAGGGTGGATGACCTGCCTGGGGGGCATGCCTAGGGTGGATGGGCTGCCTGCGGGTCATGCCCAGATGTGATGGGCTGCCTGCGGGGCATGGACTGGGGTGATGGGCTGCCAGCGGAGCATGCCCAGGGGTGATGGGCTGCCTGCAGTGCCTGCTCAGGGGTGATGGGCTGCCTGTGGGGCATGCCCAGGGTGGATGAGCTGCCTGTGGGGCATGCCCAGGGGTGAAGAGCTGCCTGCGGGGCATGCCCAGGGGTGATGGGCTGCCTGAGGGCCATGGACTGGGGTGATGGGCTGCCTGCGGGGCATGGGGAGGGTGGATGGGCCGCAGGCAGGCCACATGGCACCATGCACTTGGGAGCCCCGACACATGTCCCCCCTCTCCCCCATTGACAGGCACCTGCCAGCGCGCATCCGAAGTGCTCCGGAAGTGTGGCTGTTGGGCTGGGAGCTCTTGGACTGGTGATTCCTGTGACTGGTCTGCGACTACCCTGCTGATGCACGGCGTCGGCAAGAGGAAGCTTGCATTACCGTGTAACGCGCTGCTGAAAGAGCTTGCGCTGCTGAGTGACTGTTCACACTCCATTGGGAATTCACTTGTTAACTTGCAAAACCGTGGGTTTTGCCGTGGGTTTTGGTGTGTCCTACTGAGCCGTGAGGGTGTAACCCACTACCTATTCTCTTTCATTTCTCTTAGCCCTGCCCAGATTGCTCCGCCTCCTGTCTCCCGCCTCCCGCCCGCTCTCCTCCCACAGCCTCTTCCTCAAAAGCACCGGTGCACACGCATATCGCGCGCGCATCCGAAGTGCTCCGGAAGTGTGGCTGTTGGGCTGGGAGCTCTTGGACTGGTGATTCCTGTGACTGGTCTGCGACTACCCTGCTACTGCACGGTCTCGGCAAGAGGAAGCTTGCATTGCCGTGTAACGCGCTGCTGAAAGAGCTTGCGCTGCTGAGTGACTGTTCACACTCCATTGGGAATTCACTTAGGTGATTATTGTTAACTTGCAAAACCGTGGGTTTTGCCGTGGGTTTTGCTGTGTCCTGCTGAGCCGTGAGGGTGTAACCCACTCCCTATTCTCTTTCCTTTCTCTTAGCCCTGCCCAGATTGCTCCGCCTCCTGTCTCCCGCCTCCCGCCCGCTCTCCTCCCACAGCCTCTTCCTCAAAAGCACCGGTGCACGCGCATCTCGCACGCGCATCCGAAGTGCTCCGGAAGTGTGGCTGTTGGGCTGTTTGGCGGAGCGGCGGAAGTAAGGAGCCCCCCCCCTTTCTATCTATCAAGTAAAAACCTGTGTGCATTGAGCAACGGGATTGTTAACAATAATATTCAAAAGCATATGACTGACCTGCGGGGCTGTTAAGAGCATTGTGTTCCACTTCATTGTTTTCCTCCATTTTTCCTTTCTGTAAATAAGCAATATATTACTATCTTTTGTGCTTGCTTCGGAATGGTGAATGGGTTAAGAAGTGGTAGGAAACTGAATGATTTACCAAGCAGTGCAATGTCCAGTAATACCGATCATGAGACCAGGCCTGTACTATCTGCTGCACCATTACCCGAGCCTCCTGCTATGTCATCAGAGGTTATAAGACTAGATGCTGAAGAACAAATAGGTGTAACATCAATTATTCCACCTTTAGATGTAAGACTTAGGACTCTGGAAGAAATGGGTATTACTTCTAAGTTTAACGTGCCCATCCTGATACATTGCCCTAATCATGATACTGATAGTACTCTAACAAACACAAAGTTTAAGTTAAAGGACCTAAACAACAGTAACCAAATGGGCCCTTCTCAATTTAATCTGTCACAAACTTGTGACAATGGTATGTACAGTCCTACCAATGTAATTAACAATGATGATACGGTTGATTGTTCATTGATGGGCCCGACAATTGAGGCAGAACTTGGTAAACGCATACGTCTTTCTCTTGGTCCTTCCACGCCAGTTAATCAACGACTGGTTGGACGTGAGGACGTATTTATGTTGACCACTCCTGCCAAAAAAAAGAAAAAAAAATTATAATAACACTCTACCTAAGTATAACTCTGATGTTTTGGGTGGTGAAAAGTCCAAATTGGTATGGGAAACTGATTACATCTCAGATGCATCACTTGTCAAACCTATGGTAAGTTCCCCAAATGCAAAGAGTGCTCAAATTGCACTCAATGAACGAATGACCATAGACATTCAGGAATTTCAATCAAGCCTGAATGATAGAGATAAGGAAATCTCTGATAACGAGGTCCGCTCAGAGAATATTACTCTTAATGTACCATCACTAAGTCCTGATTTCCCAGTATTGGCGAGAATCTTGGACCTACTTGACAAAGGGCATGAGCGCTCGCATTATGAGATTGGTATCATGAGAACAGCAATTGGTGAACTCACAAATAAAACTAACAGAATTGAAGGTCTTCTGTTTGCATGTGATGCTGTGGCCACCCTATCTGAAAGACATACTACCAGGAAGATCATGGTTGATAGTGCTAACCAATTTGATGGGATTTTTGGCATCCCACAAAAACAAACACGATCCTTTGCCAGTGTGTTGATACCAATTACTCAACACTCAACTTATACACAGACCGAAGAGAACGTTGAAGAAATATCTAAAGTGTTAACTTCTGTTCAAAGGATTGAATTTCATCTGGAGCAATTGAAGGTTGACTTTGGTTCTGTACCTTCTTTGAGTCAGATCCCTATTCTTGCAGAGGAGGTGAGTGACAACGTTATAGAACTAAATAGTCCCTCCCCTCTGACTGACCTGATTGATCTTTCTGAAGAGCGTCTGGTCAGCAATTCATCTATTCAACTTGATCAAAAAGAATATGATGTCCTACCTAAGCATAAAACCACTCTAACTCGTAAAGAAAAAAGACTTGCTGGGAGGGCAATGAAAAGGAGGGCTAAAGCATTGGCACTGACAAAAAACAAGCAAGGGCAGCGTCAACTGCCCCACCAAAAATTCCGACTACTATGTCAGAGAATGAGGTGGTCATTGACCTCTCTCAGTTAGATGATGAATCGAAAGCTTTATTGGACTTAAATCGTCCTAATACTAACCAGGAACAGAATAAGACAACCAATAAAGTAGGGTCTAAAAAGAATGATAGCAAGACCACTACTGGAAAAGGGGGGATAAAGGATTGCAAAATTGTAACACCAAATAGTCCGATCCAACTTGGTATCCTGACTGGGGGGTCACAGCTGTCTCTCTCTCTCAGTTTTACCCTATTTCTCATAAGCAAACTTCCTGTAACAAAAGCAAAATGATTAAAACAGGAACAAGTGAAACTGAGTTGAAGACAGTGGATGTAGGTACAGTTGTTAAATTTACAGGTGATGAGCCATGGATGATGGGTGTGCTGGGCAATGATCCAGCAAAATCAAAATGGTTAACGCACAATATGAATGCGTTACCTATTAACAATGAAGTGTCATCTAGTAATATTGTGAAACACAATGTACAGGCTTCTGGGTTACCTATGAACATGATGGACCCGCCTATAGATGGTATAATAACTGACCTAAATGCTAAACAAAATGATATCGTCCATGACTTTGATTTTATTAAAGACCCATCTTTTATATTGGGTTGGGAAAGTGATCAGAAAAATCAATATTAAACATAATTTGAATCGCTCTTCACTTTTGAAAGCCTTCCATACCATCCCTTGTCTGAGAACAATTGGTTCGGAGGATATTGACTGGGTTAGATTGGCTACTATCCAGAATGATAGGATGACTTGCGGATTTTATTCTAGGCTGATTATGAAACTGGTTTGGGAGCAAAGAGAAAATTTTGTATATGTAGGTTTAACTCCCTGCCTTTTATACTCTGAATCAGGGGCAAAAGGTTTTTGGGAAAAAATGGTTGCTTTTACTGCTATAGTAAATCAAAACATGGAGCAGATACAACCACCTTACATTAACGAAGAGTTTGTAAAACAGATATTGGCTATGGCTGCAACCCTGTCGGGGTATAATAATCAGAGTACAGTAGTGACTGCACCCGTCTTGGCTGCACCACCCTAGTCCTACGCAGCAAGATCAACCCTTTGAATGCTTTTCCTGGAGCAGCTGTGGATTAGCTAATTTTAATAGATGGTGGGGTACAGTGGATGTTAAGGCCTATCCCGCTGTTATCCTACTCCAGGAAACTATGCACTTGACCCACTTTAATCTGCAAAGGTATGATTGTTATACTCAGCCTGCATTAAGAGGGGAGAAGGGCCGACCGTCAGGGGGGCTAGCAATCCTTGTTCACAATGCCTCTAGATTCATCATGAAATGTGTATATAAGGATGCTTTTGTAATAGCTATTGAATTAACTACAGGTACACCATGTAAAAACTCCTTTCTAATCATGTGTATATACTGGAATAGGAGTAAGATCACGTTTATTGAAGCTAGTTGTATACTTGATGCAATTCTTGAAGATGCATTTGCCCGTCAAACACATTTGGGTGTTGTGGTTGGCGGTGATTTTAATTCCTCCTGTCTGTATGATGACATGTGTATGGGGCGGAATTTACTAAATGCTAATAACACCATAAAGAACGGTAAAAAATGGGTTGAGTTCTTCCAAAACTGGGACATTCAGGTAGTCCCCACTGATGAAAAAGGTCCTGTTCACACATGGTCAAGAGGAGGGTTGTATTCACACATTGATCATTTCTTTCAATCTTCGTCTTTGCAGAATTCCCATGACCTAATTACTATAAAAAAGTTGGGTTTTGGTGATCACCATGCAATCTCATTGAAAGTGAGAATAAACAGTTGGTTCTTTGAATCTAACAAGCTATTGACGTTAGTTGAAAATGATCGTGTTGGCCTTTCTGTAAGATGGAATCCATCTATTTGCCATCAGCTGACAATGAGAATGAAAGCTGATCCGGCGATGAACAGGGTTGTGACTGACTTATGTCTAGATCCAAGTACTGTTGATACACTATTAGTTGAAAGGATTGATTATCATCTTCTTTCGATGTTAAGGAAAAAAAAAAACTCCATCACGTGCAAAAAACATCATTTACATGTCTTTAATATTGAAGTTTTCCGTTTAAAGCAGAATAAGAACTATAAGATTCGACAACTCCCGAAATTGGCACTTGAACCGCATGACTACTATTATTTAAAAAATAACATTCTCCATAGTTATAAAACTGCGGTGAATAATCTAAGAATAAAACTCTACTTAAAAGATAATTGTAATATGATGCATAATTTGCTCAAGGGTGATACACGGAAAATATGGTCAATATTGAGGACATTGAATGCCTGCAATGATGGTCCAATGGAAAATGGTATATCAGCTGATGTATGGATTCATTTCATCAGATCTAAATATGATATTGCCGAATCAATTCCTAAACTATCCCAGATTTGACATTGGTAAGGACATACCTATAACTTCATCTTGGGGAAATGAAGACATATCCAGGGCTATCATGAAGCTTAATCCTTCGAGGGCTACTGGCCCTGATGGCATTCCTGCATGCCTTTATAGATCTGACACTGATCTGTGGGCAATAATCTTAAAGTATAGATTTGATGCCATCTTTTTTCTACAAGAGATACCAAAATCATGGTGCTCTGCTATTGTCATTCCCATTCATAAAAAAGGTCCAATAGATGACCCTCTCAACTTTAGACCTATTGCTTTAACAGATTCCTCTTCTAAGGTTTTCTGTCTATTAATTCTCGAAGAACTTCAGGAATTTATGACAAAGCACTCTATATTGTCAAATTATCAGACTGGGTTCAGACGTCGTATGGGCTGTTCCCTAAATGCCACCCTAATATCCCATATTCAATTGAACTCAAAACACCATCATTTATGAGCTGTCTATATTGCAGCGTTAGATTTAACCTCTGCATTCAACACGGTATTACAAGATTTATTATGGGCTAAGATGCTAGCGATGGGCTTCCCGCGTCATTTAGTAGCGCTCATTGCCTTATTACACTCACATACCAGTTATAGAGTACGACTAAATAAGGAGGGTGCCCTTACTGAACCTATTCCATCTAAAATTGGGTTAAAACAGGGCTGCACACTGGCAGCTGTCTTGTTTAACTTATATATGGTGATGTAGAGGATTGTTGGGCTAATGAAATTGTCTACATTGGTTTTGCCGATGATATCCTAATTTTTGACAAAACACCCTTTGGTCTACAGAATAAGATTAATGCATTTAACATCTTTGCTGCCTCTCATAACTTAAGAGTAAATCATTTTAAGTCATTGATTATTATATTATCTGATGGGAAAAAAACAGTGTTCCTATAATTGGTCGATTGATGGTAGACATATTGAAATAGCATCTGAGATTAAATATCTGGGATATCCCCTAACTGATGCCTTTTCTAAATCCTGGTGGTGGGAAAAAATACAAACCAGAATCAAACCTTTAATATCACAAATGCATATAATCATGGCCAAATATTGAGAATTTTCACTTCTGCCGATTATACAGTTTTATCTCTTAAAAATTGAGCCAACAATTATTTACCTAACTGATATGTGTTTATATGAGGTTGATGACATACTGGACACAGCTCAAGGGATAATATGGAAAAAGGTACTTGGTTTAGCCCTTGCTGTGCCCAATGACATTGTTCGACATGAACTGGGTCTCCTACCATTATCCGCTCAACGGAACTGGCGATTGCTGAACAATTATGTTAAAATACTTGACCCACCGTGCAATTCTCTTTATGAAGACTTAAAAAACCTGCTGGAAACAGGGAGTGTGAGATCACTAACTGATTATGCGGATAAAATTAATGATTTAATGACAGTATTCGGAATTCTGAAAGAAGACTTAATACTGGGACTACCAAGCTGTAAACGCAAATTGCACTTATATTACTGGTGCTGTGAAGCGGACAGAATAGGGCTATATAGCTCTTATTATGAGTATGCCCAGTATAGAAGAAAGTGGGGGAGAGGTTGAAATACATTATGCAATTTCCATCCTCTGTTGCTCGAAGGTTATATCTTTGCTTCAAACTCAACTTGTATCATACTAATGAAAAGTTACTCGGATCATGTCGATTCTGTAATCATGCCAAGGTCTTGGAGACCCTCAAACATCTAGTCATATATTGTACATTTTTTGAAGACTTGCGTCAATCTAGGTTCGGCAATTTTTTGGATTCTAAAGTAATTTTGTCTCGTGAGGCACTATGGGAAAAATGTATGAATGGCAATAGTACTAAACTTATTATAAGATTAACACAGATCCTAACAAATATTGACTCTAAACTGAATGAATTGAAATTTTGTGAAATCTGATATTTAAAAAAAAAAAAGAAAAAAAAGAAAAAAGAATGTGAATTAGCATTATGTAATGTTAATTGTTCTAAGCTATTTTTTTATATGTTTAATATCAATTTATAGGAAAATAATTGCTCAATGTATGATTTTTAAATTGTTTTATATTATGTGATAAATTCTGTATCAAATTTATAAAGGTTTTTTTACCATATACAATAAAAAATAAAAAAAACAGGCACCTGCCAGCAGGCCCTGACTCATGTCCCCCCACACCCCACCGACTCCACTGACGGGCACCTGCCAGCAGGATCCGACTCATGCCCCCCCACACCCCACCCAACCCCCATTGACGGGCACCTGCCAGCCGGCCCCGACTCTTGTCCCCACTTCCCCCGCAGTGATGGGCATCTGCCAGCAGGCCCTGACTCATGTAACCCCACCCCCTGCCCACCCCCATTGACGGGCACCTGGCAGCAGGCCCCAACTCATGTCCCCCCACCCATCCCCATTGAGAAAAATCAAACTTGCAAATTAATAAATAATGAAAGCTATTACCGAAAAAAAGGAAAATCCAATGAAAAAAAAAAATCCACGACATGAAAAAAGAAAAGTGGTCCATCACCAATGTCAATATGAATTAAATAATCCAAAAAAAATGAAAACTATTGATCCATGGAAATTGTACATAAAGAAAGTATGTACAAGTCTTGAACTATATACAATGCAAGTACAAAGGGTCCCTGATCCCCAACCAAAAGGAAACCTACAAAAATGTCCTATGAATAAAAAAACTATATACATAAAGTGGAGCAAAGTCCATGAACTCCAAAAAAAAGATAAAACAAAGGAAACTTAACCCTAAAGAACTATGTACAAAGGAGGTGGGCAAATCCTACGGATCACTTTTTGATGTTCTGGGCCAGGGCATCATTGAACTCCACGTCGATATTCCGGAGGCGGGCCTCTTCCCTGGCCTCGAAGTCTCGCAGGGATGCAACCATGGTCTCCTCCAACTCTCTGCGAGTTGCCTCAAGGGACTCAGCCCGCCTCAATGCCATGCGCATGGAGTTCTCCACCCTGACCACAGTGAGCCGTGCCTCCTCCACCCGCTGCCGCTCCGCATCTATCTGCTGGCCCAACCACTGCCACACGGAAGACACTCCCAATCCAGGGTCCTCCTGCCCTCCGGCCGATGCCTGCCCCTGTGATGTTGATGGCCCCGAGCCATCATCGCTCCCACCTTGAGCCTGCTGCTGCCGTGCATGTGCCCTGCCTGTCGATGCCTGTGCGTCCTCCTCTTTCTGGGGTCCAGTTGGTGGGGTGGCCACCCCTGCTGGACCTCTGACTCCTGACTGTAGCAGAGATGTGTCCTCCACCAGTCTGGCCACTGGCTCAGAGGCAGACTGCCGCATAGGGGGTTCAGTTGAGGAGGGGGTCGCTAGAAGATCCAGCACACAGAGGAACCCAGTGACGGTGACCTGTCCTAGTAGGCTGACGTGGTCAATGAGGTATTCAAAATGACGTGCATTTTCCTCACGAGAACTCCGCACGTCATCCCGAATACCATGTTGACACAACGCCACCCCAGCAAGGACAAGCTCAATCCGGTCAGAGATTGCCGCGTCCGCAGGGAGAGGAAGGCCAGTTGTTGTTTGCGCATTCCCTCCCTGAAAACGGGTCTGAACGAAGGCATCCCTGCTGGTGCGGGATGATGCAGTCACAGGATCGGGACATGATTACACACAGGCACCTCTGCGGCAGCCTGTGCTGCCTCCTGTCCCTGGACTACACCACTAGCACCAGTGGAATGCCCCCCTCCAGGCCCCGTGCGTGGGCCTACCATGGGCTCCTCCTCAACCGAACCCCCTCCAACCTGGATGACTCCGTGCCATCTTCCTTCATAGGCCCTTGTGGGGGCTCAGCTGTCCCTACTGCTGTCGAGGAGTCCACCTCCAACCTCCGCCTCTTGGACCTTCCCTCGTCAGCTGCGGCCATGGACGCGGCACCAGACTCCTCACTGCCGGAAGAGATGGCTACGTGGGAGGAGAGCTAGGCCTTGCATCTCCGGCTGGCGGTGGGATCCCTGCCGCTGTGCTCCACAGCACTGTCTCCGGCCTCTTCATCATGTGATGCTGCAGACACGGAGAGACAGAACACAGGCATCAGGGCACTGCACAATGGTCGGATACACACATGACAGTTGCACATGAGTGGCAGTGTCAAACTTCACAGATGGCATCACACTCCCCAACACTCATATCATTTGAACCCACACACATGCACACATTAACAGGAATCGTGCAGCAAGCAGCAGCATCCATACACACACACCAGCATGAGCATCCAAAGGTTGGCATGACGTCACAAGCAACATGGGGAGTGCCAAACACATGCACACACACCAACAGACAGACATGCATCTGTACATCTCCACCACCTGTCACAGTGCAATCATCGGCAACTATGTCACATCTGCCAATCGGGTCCCTACATGTCTCTGTCACATGCATCCAGGGCGTATCACAGTCGCACACATGTCAAACACACACACGCACCTGTATGCCGTGCACGTACATGAAGGTGGAACCAGCATCCATGTGTCACACCCCAACCATGCCTTAGTACATACACAGAAAGGCTAACATGAGTGTGTCTCTACATGCAGTTGTGCATCATGCTTTGGAACATATACACCGTTGATGTGCATCACACATGACTGGACTCACATGCAGCACGGTCATGTCCCTGCACATGCACATCCATACATAGCCCATTTCAGACATATGTCCAAGCTTAAGTATGCATGGACACTTACCGCTCGACTCCGGACCGGTCTGCCTCTCGAGGACCTGGCTTTGAAGCGCTGGGTTAATGTGCTCCATGACCCTCATGTCGTCAGTGGTATGGTGGACCCGGCCTGGACCTGAAGTCCTCCCAGTATTTACGGACGTGTGGTATGTCGCGGGTTGCCACCCCCTCCATGTTGATGGCAACCATGATGCCCTTCCAGATCCTCTCCCATCCATCCTTGTCGGCGCGTCTTCTTCTGTAGACGGCATCATAATGCACCAGGACCTGCTCCACCAGGATGCCAACTTCTCCTGCAGTGAAGCTGGCAGCCCTCTGCCTCTCTGGCTGGGGGTTGCCAGTGGTCTCTGATGGTGTTTCCCCTGACATGGCAACCCACGAGGTAGGTGTGGGTGGGCAACTGGGTCCTGGTGCTGGGCTGCGGAGTGATCGAACTGCAGTCAGGAGTCTTCTGTTCCAGCAGGGGGGGGTCACAGCAACTGGACCCCTGCAGATGGCTGACGTGCAGGCACCAAATAGCAGGTCACGTGGCCAGCAGGCAGGCAGGCATCAGCAGATGGCTGGTGGGAGTCGACTCGGGGCTCTGGGGGGCAGGAAAATGGCCTTCTGGGTAGGAACATGGTCTTCCGTGTGTTGTCACTTGGCCAGCTTGAAACAGCGTGATTTGGCACGTGAAAAAACATCACGTCAGCGTGTAATTCGAGAAAAGGCCCCTAGTGCATAAGCACATATGCGACGTAACATGCACAGGCGTTTCCCTCAGCACGGGTGCATCCGCACATGCAAAAACTGCACGTCTGCGTGTGAATGTATGCAATTCGAGGAAAGGCCCTTAGCGCGTAAGCGCGTATGTGACATAACACACGCAGGCGTTGCCCTTAGCACGGGTTAAAGGTGAGCGCTGCCCAGCAGTCCACTGTTTGTGCTGTTCGTCGAGACCGATGCGTGTGTTTACTCTGCTGGAATCACATGCGATTACTTCACAGCATTTGAAGTTCATACCTCTTCTTTTGGCGAGGTCTTGCCTACGCACACTAGCGCATGTGTTTTTGCTTTTTTTTCCACGCAAGGCAGGCGGTGAATCGTGCACATTATTTTTCCCACTGTTGTTCCCCCTGTGCATCGCGTACCGTTTTCAAGGTCATAGTACCCTGTGTGTTCCACACATATGAGTTTTTTGTGTCCATGGATGCCACACCGTACTGCTGGAGGTTTAATCCACGCACGTGGGCTACCGGGGTTGCGTGCACTTTTTTCTTTTGTGAAATTACACATTTTTGTTTTTGTACTTTGTCAATTTTTTTGTTTTTTGTTTTAGGGGTGCCTGAGCGTTGCGTGACCCGTCATTTTTCCCCAGGGGTCACAGACAGCCTTGCAGGAGCACTGGGGTACCTATTCCATCCAGTACCCTGCTCCCTTCTAGCCAATTTCCCCATACAATTGTTGAGTGCACCTCCCATCGGCTACTTCACATCTGTGCCATGGATGGGAGGCCACCAAAGGCTAAGGGCGGCAAAGCTGGGCGTCCTTCCAGGGCTGGGCGTGGTCGGGCACGTGGGCGCGGAGACCAAGGAGGACAGGGAGTCCAGGGTGGCTACAGAGGGGGAAGAGGCAGGGGGCCCCACTGTGGCAGGATGCCCAGCCACGTGCTGGCGCAGACATGCCACCACCCCCTGTGGCTCCTGGTGATGCAGCTGTTGCATCACAACCCCACACCCATATGACCCAACATCAATTTACATCTGCTGTCACGGGCCCACCTGTGGTGGTAGCTTCAGGTGCAGCTGTGGGCACCACCACCCGGGCTCAGGATCAGGCAGCGCATGTTGCGTTGCATGATGAGGACTCCCTGGACGATTTCCATCTTGTCCGGAGGTGAGGGTCACGTGTGTTCAGTGTAGCTGTGACTGAGGCACACATATCTGGGGCAGTTATGACATCTGCTGCCCCAAGCAGCCGGGTGGTGGTAACTGCATATGCAGATGCAGCCAACACCACCCCGGCAGTGAGTCAGACCCAAGCCAGACCTTCTGTCCTCATACCAACACCCACTGCCTTGGTCCAGTCCACCAGCGACACTGCCCCCACTGATCAGGGTGCCATTGGCCACTCAGGGTCAGTACCACTGGCCAAAAGCAGGAAGCGTGCTCCTGTGAAAGAGGATGGGACCACCGACACGGCTCTGGCCTCCAGCACGTCAAGGAAGAAACCTTTCTGCAAGCAGGAACTGGACTTCCTTGTGGACTACGTGTCGGAACACCAACGTGATATGCTTGTGGGCCCACAGGGCAATACAACGCATCACCAGCATTGGGTCCACTAGTAGCATGTTGCAGATGGTGTGACAGCCATGGGATTCCAGGTGCGCACAGCTCAGGACTGCTACAAGCGTTGGAAAGATCTCCGACGCAGTGCAAAACAATAGCATGCCTCCAACTATTCCATGTCTCTGGTGTCTGGTGGTGGGCCACCACCAGAGGAGGATGAATTCACTCAGCATGAGGAGAGCGCTTTTGAGTTAATCCCGGAAGAACAAATCCGTGGAGTGGGCGAGAGGATGGATTATGGTGCATCATCTGGTGAGTATTGATGTGTGTAACTCAATGACATGTGTGTTTGGCATGTGTGACCCGCCCAGCTACAAGTTGGCTCTTTCCTTCCTTCAATCTCCCTCTCTACCTGTGGCGTTCATCAGGGGTCTGACCTCTTGGCCTCACTTTACAAACAGCACCTGGCAGCTCTCGCCCACTGCATTTTCAGTTTCTTCTACGACTTCCAGTGCTATGCTGATGACAACCAATTCATTTCCAGGCTGCCCTTGGCCACCTCTTCTCCCTCCCTTCTTTCTGATAGCCTCATTGCCATTTGCTATTGGTGTACTACCAACGATCTCTGTCGGAATGCCAGCAAGAATGACATCCTCATCATCGGTACACCTTCGGCATCCTTTCCCCTCACTCTCTGGCCAGTGCCACTTAGCCCTCCTCTTAACTCCACCTGCAAGGCCAACAAGCTCAGGGTCAACTTTGACTCAACACATTCCTTTTACACACAAATGTCTGATGTATCTTGAGATAGATTAACTTCTTCACCTCCTCAGGGGTACTGTGCCTTTCCTATCGTTCACCTACATGCTCACAGTCTCTCTTGCTCTGCTTTACTTACGGTTGGAGTACTGTGACAGGCTCTTCCAAAATTCGACCTGCCTCCACAATCCGCCCTCTACTACTAATCCAGTACAGGACTGCGAGACTTGTCCTTGGCCTCATGCCCTTGGCTCCTACCTTTCCAGCTCTGTAATACCTTCATTGGCTACTAGTGGATGCAAGGATGATACTTCAGACCCTCTGCATTGTGTGCAATGATTTTTTGGGACTGAGTCCAAACTACCTTCAACAATCCCTCTGCCAATTCATCCCCTATTGAATCCTTTGCTCCTCTACCTCACACTCCCTCCGGGTTAGTCGTTATTTGAATAGACCAGCTGGGGGCAGATCTGTGTGTACGACTGGGTACTCCCTTTGGAACAGCCAACTGGCCACGTTGAAACTTGAGGAGAAACATCTGTGCTTCCGGAAGCACCACAAGACCTTCCTATTTGTTCCTGCATTAGTCTCTCTTCTCCCCAGCTGGACAGTTTCTTCTGTTGGCACTGTGCCCCTGCACACACTCTGTCCTTCGGGCCCAGGTACCTGCTCACCATGCCTCCCTGCTGCACTGCCTCCAGGCATCCCATTGCAATGGGTCCTGTGAATGTACCCATACAGTCCCCCACTCTTCTTCTGCACTCATCAGATTTGCCCTATCCAAATTATCTTGAACTTGCCAATTGCTGGCTGCACTGCCACATTTAGAATGCCTATTCTATCATTGTACTACATTTTCCTTCTTTGGTCTCCTCTGTTTGGCACATTCTCCTTCTCCCCCTTCCGGGGTCTTCAACCCTTTATCCCTTCTCCATGCATTTGCATGTTCTCAATGTGACTCTGCCCAGTATGATAGTTGTTTTGAATTCCTTTGCTCCCTTGTTCCACTCCCTTAGCTTGTTTCGCTCTGAGCCACTTGTGTACAAGTTCAATCTTGATGGGATGTCATATCATGTCATGTTTGTTTGTTTATTTATTTGTATTGCGCACCAGACCCAGGGGTATTCGGGCACGAAGGCAAAAAGAGGGTTGTTCAATTTAGGTTACAGTTACATATTAAACAAGGAGGTACAACTACGGTCATATACATCCTTTGTCCTTGGTGCAGTGTGTCTCACTCTGACTGTGCTGATGGCAGTGGCTCCCCATGCACCTGTCTACACAATCATGTTCCATGTGCATTCCATGTATGCCCCTAGGTGTCCTTGACCACCTGGCCATTGTAGTATGTGTCCAGGATGATCCAAGTGTCATCTCATTTGGACAGCCATGTCATGCTCACTGTAGGTCTGTGTGTCATCACGCACGACTTCAAGCTGTCCACATCTGTATCATGCACATGGCTCCCCCTGTTACAGGCCCACTGCCTATTTTCAACTGGTGTTGTCTCATACATGCATGGGTGTACTACTGATGGTTCCTCATCTGTCCTTAATCATGTCCACTTCTCATCGGCTGTAGTGACATTTGAATGATGAAATGCAATAGATGCATGCAACACTGTCTGCCAATGCACAGTTCTGTGGGGAACATTTTATTGCCATGCAGTGCCTCCCGCATATTGCCCAGAGGGTGGGTGTTTCATGGAATCCATGCTACATGGTGCATGCTATTTGCACATGATGGCTCCAATTGCCCTTACTCTGCCGTCATGTTTGGAGATTGTCATCACTACGTACGTGTTGATGTTGGAATTTGAGGGGCTACACATGCACTGCAACGCACACACCCACTCCTGTGCCAAGTTCAGCCCTTCAACTTGGAAACACAATGCTGCTGTGTGATGGTGACCTGACATGTATGTACACATGTCGCTCCTTTCACTGTATAGTAAGGCACTAGCGTAGGTGCCTCCTGTGACACATGCAATCTGCATAGTTGATGGTAGTTGAGTGCTGCACATGAACATGCATGTTACATGTATTATGGTGTGTTTGGTTTGATTTCTAGCTGTGGCATTTTTTGTCTTCCCACATGCTTATGCTAGGTGCCATCTCTTTGTTGCCATCTCTCATTTCTGCATTGCATATGTGCCTGCTAGAGGTTGTGTGTGATGTAGATGATGTGCAACATGCAATACATGCGTTGCATTCTTATTTTGCACACATCCTTTTCTGCTTTTGGGATACCCTTGCATTGCAATGCCACTGGATGCATGTTGGGGATTGAGTTGCCTGTGACATGGCTGTTTCATTATTTGGCTTTCAATGTTGCGAACGTTATGTGTGTGGTATGTGCTACTGACATGCGTGTCCTTGTTTCTTTTCTTTATGTCGCAGGTGATGGCACACTGGCGGCAGAGGATGAAGATGTCATCCCAGACACGTTGGGCAGTTCACATGACCCACCAGGCACCAGTGGTGGTCGTGGGGTGGCAGCCCACTAGAACCCACAGGTGCTCCAGGCCATCATGTCCAGAGCTGACTCTGAGTCAGGCTCTGATGTATCCACTGACCACTATGTTGAGCCGGATCTGCATCATGACGTGTCGTCGCCAGTAAGTGATCCTGTGTTGGATGATCTTCTGTCTGCGACACCTGCAGTAGGGGGCCAGGCAGGGTTGGAATGTCCACCTGTGGTGGTTACGGGTGCACGGTCACACTCAACACGAGTTGGCCATGTTCCGGGGGCATCAGGTCGACCGAGGGATGCAGTCCTGCAGCCGCGGGCAGCACCAACCCAGCAAGGACCACGGCTCCTTGGGCCCAGCAGGTGTGGTGTCCGGCAACACGGTGGCCGTGTGCCACCGGGGTCAACTGAGTGGGAGCGTTCCATGATTGCCATAGCACAGCAACAGAGGGGAGCAGAGTAGATGATTGCTCAAGGTATGGAAAGTGTGTCCCATTCCATCCTCCCCTCTGTAAGGCAAATGGTGCTCCAGCAGCGGGCTACGCAGTCCATGTGCTGCTCACTCAGGCTGGGCATGGCGGTGTCTGACAGGGCACACCAGGTTGAAATGATGGCTCTGCATCAGGTACTTGATGCTCAAGCAGAGGCACACCGTAAGGCCCTGAGGGTGGAACACCAATCCCTCAGATCTACTCTGGCTGTGCTCTGGATGAACAAGAGTAGGCGAGCAGAAGACAGGATGGTGCAGCTTGAAAGAACCATCTCAGCTGAACTCCATGCAAGCCAGAAGTCGCTACATTTGTCATATGAGGCCATGCAGGCAGAAATCTGTCTCACACGTCAGTCCTTGCAGGAGGAAGCACGTGTGACACGTGAGGTAATGCATGCTGACCTCAGTCTCATTGCCAGCCAGGACCTGGTTTACCAGACCCACATGCTTGCTGCCATTGAGGGGCAAGGCGTGGCTAGGCGTGGTGAGTCAACTAAGCCACGTCCACCTTCTGATTTCCATCCAGAGGGTGACAATGACAACCTATCTCCCACATAGGTCGGGTCATGCAGGAGCTGAGCCCAGTGAGTTATTTTTTTTAATCTCAACATCTACACATGTGAGTGTTGAGGTACACCCTGTACCTCCCCCCGCCTCCCCCCGCCTGGGTGCCCTCCCACCCCCTGGGTCATACATGGGCATTTTTTTTTTCTGGAATTTTTTTTTCCAGCAGTTTTTTTTTTGGCCTGCAAAAATATTTTTATTTTCATTCAAATTGTATAGTTTCTGGTAAGTATGTTTTTTATTTATTTTTTTCAATTTTTTTTCAATGTATTTTTTATAACTTTTTTATTGCTTTTTTTACAAGAAATTATATATTTGTTTTAATTTATTTTTTTAATTATTCATTTTTTTATTTCAAATACTTATTTATTTTGATGTTTATTTCCTTACGATTTTTTATTTATTGCATTTACTTTTGTCTATTGTGCACACATGCGACAGTGTGGTGCTTTTTGGCATTGGAAGGCATCCACTGTGTGTTCCAGCTGGGCCCATTCAGGCTTGTCTTGTGTATGAGTTTTGCTTGGGGTCCTGACACATATGCTACTCCTGCTTCCCCTTTCCATGGGCTCACCAGGAAGGCTCGCTGTAACAGCATCTCACATATGGGCATTGGGCTTCCGTCATATCTTTGGCCAGCCTGCAGTCCTACTTGTGTGTACACCCCTAGTGGGTATTCCGGATGGATTCTCCAATGCATGTCTGCACTTCACTTTGGTGAGTATTCTGTTGACTGTGCATTTCATCATGTTGCTTATGAAATTTGTTATGTATTGACTGTCTATGTTCATGCACTTCCTGCTGTAGGTGGTACCATGCACCCTTTGGCTGTGTACCACACACTGATGGTGGGAGGGGTCTGTGTGCTGACAATGTTGAATTGGGACACTTTCCCCACAGTGATTTTGATACGCCACATGAAGGCTACACGCTGAGTTACCCCAATGACCACCCATTCCTTGCTTGCACCACTTTGGCCATCTTGCAGGCTGGCTGTTTTTTTTATGTGCCATTTGAGGTATGGCTGCATTGCTCTTGATTTGATTGTCATGTTTGTGTCCTGGACCTGCTCCCCCCTCCCATTGGTTGCACTTGGCCCTTGTGACAATTCGGCCAACCAGGATGCTGGAGCCTGCCACCACTACCAAAAGCCCACAATGGAGGCACTGTCTAGCCCTATCTACGAGCCTTCTGGGTCACTTGATTGTACCCCTGTCTCCCCTGCCCCTGCCAGTCTCCCTCTGTCTCCCCTCCTTCATCATCACATCCCCTACCCTTCTGCACCGTCTGGTTTCCCTCTGCCCCTGTGTGTGCTTTCTTTCCCCATCTCTCCCTTTATGCATTTTGACCTTGGCCCCCTCCTCCCTTCTCTCCTCCCTCTCCCTCTCCCTCTCCACCACCCTTTACCCTCCTCCTTGTCCTCTGTCATTTTCCACCACTAACCCAATTGCCATCAGGCATGGGGTACCTATTCCATCCAGTACCCTGCTCCCTTCTAGCCAATTTCCCCATACAATTGTTGAGTGCACCTCCCATCGGCTACTTCACATCTGTGCCATGGATGGGAGGCCACCAAAGGCTAAGGGCGGCAAAGCTGGGCGTCCTTCCAGGGCTGGGCGTGGTCGGGCACGTGGGCGCGGAGACCAAAGAGGACAGGGAGTCCAGGGTGGCTACAGAGGGGGAAGAGGCAGGGGGCCCCACTATGGCAGGATGCCCAGCCACGTGCTGGCGCAGACATGCCACCACCCCCTGTGGCTCCTGGTGATGCAGCTGTTGCATCACAACCCCACACCCATATGACCCAACATCAATTTACATCTGCTGTCACGGGCCCACCGGTGGTGGTAGCTTCAGGTGCAGCTGTGGGCACCACCACCCGGGCTCAGGATCAGGCAGCGCATGTTGCGTTGCATGATGAGGACTCCCTGGACGATTTCCATCTTGTCTGGAGGTGAGGGTCACGTGTGTTCAGTGTAGCTGTGACTGAGGCACACGTATCTGGGGCAGTTATGACATCTGCTGCCCCAAGCAGCCGGGTGGTGGTAACTGCATATGCAGATGCAGCCAACACCACCCCGGCAGTGAGTCAGACCCAAGCCAGACCTTCTGTCCTCATACCAACACCCACTGCCTTGGTCCAGTCCACCAGCGACACTGCCCCCACTGATCAGGGTGCCATTGGCCACTCAGGGTCAGTACCACTGGCCAAAAGCAGGAAGCGTGCTCCTGTGAAAGAGGCTGGGACCCCAGACACGGCTCTGGCCTCCAGCATGACAAGGAAGAAACCTTTCTGCAAGCAGGAACTGGACTTCCTTGTGGACTACGTGTCGGAACACCAACGTGATATGCTTGTGGGCCCACAGTGCCATACAACCCATCACCAGCATTGGGTCCACTAGTAGCATGTTGCAGATGGTGTGACAGCTATGGGATTCCAGGTGCGCACAGCTCAGGACTGCTACAAGCGTTGGAATGATCTCCGACGCAGTGCAAAACAATAGCATGCCTCCAACTATTCCATGTCTCTGGTGTCTGGTGGTGGGCCACCACCAGAGGAGGATGAATTCACTCAGCATGAGGAGAGCGCTTTTGAGTTAATCCCGGAAGAACAAATCCGTGGAGTGGGCGAGAGGATGGATTATGGTGCATCATCTGGTGAGTATTGATGTGTGTAACTCAATGACATGTGTGTTTGGTATGTGTGACCCGCCCAGCTACAAGTTGACTCTTTCCTTCCTTCAATCTCCCTCTCTACCTGTGGCGTTCATCAGGGGTCTGACCTCTTGGCCTCATTTTACAAACAGCACCTGGCAGCTCTCGCCCACTGCATTTTCAGTTTCTTCTACGACTTCCAGTGCTATGCTGATGACAACCAACTCATTTCCAGGCTGCCCTTGGCCACCTCTTCTCCCTCCCTTCTTTCTGATAGCCTCATTGCCATTTGCTATTGGTGTACTACCAACGATCTCTGTCGGAATGCCAGCAAGACTGACATCCTCATCATCGGTACACCTTCGGCATCCTTTCCCCTCACTCTCTGGCCAGTGCCACTTGGCCCTCCTCTTACCTCCACATGCAAGGCCAACAACCTCAGGGTCAACTTTGACTCAACACATTCCTTTTACACACAAATTTCTGATGTATCTTGAGATAGATTAACTTCTTCACCTCCTCAGGGGTACTGTGCCTTTCCTATCGTTCACCTACATGCTCACAGTCTCTCATGCTCTGATTTACTTACGGTTGGAGTACTGTGACAGGCTCTTCCAAAATTCGACCTGCCTCCACAATCCGCCCTCTACTACTAATCCAGTACAGGACTGCGAGACTTGTCCTTGGCCTCATGCCCTTGGCTCCTACCTTTCCAGCTCTGTAATACCTTCATTGGCTACCAGTGGATGCAAGGATGATACTTCAGACCCTCTGCATTGTGTGCAATGATTTTCTGGGACTGTGTCCAAACTACCTTCAACAATCCCTCTGCCAATTCATCCCCTATTGAATCCTTTGCTCCTCTACCTCACACTCCCTCCGGGTTAGTCGTTATTTGAATAGACCAGCTGGGGGCAGATCTGTGTGTACGACTGGGTACTCCCTTTGGAACAGCCAACTGGCCACGTTGAAACTTGAGGAGAAACATCTGTGCTTCCGGAAGCACCACAAGACCTTCCTACTTGTTCCTGCATTAGTCTCTCTTCTCCCCAGCTGGACAGTTTCCTCTGTTGGCACTGTGCCCCTGCACACACTCTGTCCTTCGGGCCCAGGTACCTGCTCACCGTGCCTCCCTGCTGCACTGCCTCCAGGCATCCCATTGCAATGGGTCCTGTGCATGTACCCATACAGCCCCCCACTCTTCTTTTGCACTCATCAGATTTGCCCTATCCAAATTATCTTGAACTTGCCAATTGCTGGCTGCACTGCCACATTTAGAATGCCTATTCTATCATTGTACTACATTTTCCTTCTTTGGTCTCCTCTGTTTGGCACATTCCCCTTCTCCCCCTTCCGGGGTCTTCAACCCTTTATCCCTTCTCCATGCATTTGCATGTTCTCAATGTGACTCTGCCCAGTATGATAGTTGTTTTGAATTCCTTTGCTCCCTTGTTCCACTCCCTTAGCTTGTTTCGCTCTGAGCCACTTGTGTACAAGTTCAATCTTGATGGGATGTCATATCATGTCATGTTTGTTTGTTTATTTATTTGTATTGCGCACTAGACCCAGGGGTATTCGGGCACGAAAGCAAAAAGAGGGTTGTTCAATTTAGGTTACAGTTACATATTAAACAAGGAGGTACAACTACGGTCATATACATCCTTTGTCCTTGGTGCAGTGTGTCTCACTCTGACTGTGCTGATGGCAGTGGCTCCCCATGCACATGTGTACACAATCATGTTCCATGTGCATTCCATGTATGCCCCTAGGTGTCCTTGACCACCTGGCCATTGTAGTATGTGTCCAGGATGATCCAGGTGTCATCTCATTTGGACAGCCATGTCATGCTCACTGTAGGTCTGTGTGTCATCACGCACAACTTCAAGCTGTCCACATCTGTATCATGCACATGGCTCCCCCTGTTACAGGCCCACTGCCTATTTTCAACTGGTGTTGTCTCATACATGCATGGGCGTACTACTGATGGTTCCTCATCTGTCCTTAATCATGTCCACTTCTCATCGGCTGTAGTGACATTTGAATGATGAAATGCAATAGATGCATGCAACACTGTCTGCCAATGCACAGTTCTGTGGGGAACATTTTATTGCCATGCAGTGCCTCCCGCATATTGCCCAGAGGGTGGGTGTTTCACGGAATCCATGCTACATGGTGCAGGCTATTTGCACATGATGGCTCCAATTGCCCTTACTCTGCCGTCATGTTTGGAGATTGTCATCACTACGTACGTGTTGATGTTGGAATTTGAGGGGCTACACATGCACTGCAACGCACACACCCACTCCTGTGCCAAGTTCAGCCCTTCAACTTGGAAACACAATGCTGCTGTGTGATGGTGACCTGACATGTATGTACACATGTCCCTCCTTTCACTGTATAGAAAGGCACTATCGTAGGTGCCTCCTGTGACACATGCAATCTGCATAGTTGATGGTAGTTGAGTGCTGCACATGAACATGCATGTTACATGTATTATGGTGTGTTTGGTTTGATTTCTAGCTGTGGCTATTTCTGTCTTCCCACATGCTTATGCTAGGTGCCATCTCTTTGTTGCCATCTCTCATTTCTGCATTGCATATGTGCCTGCTAGAGGTTGTGTGTGATGCAGATGATGTGCAACATGCAATACATGCGTTGCATTCTTATTTTGCACACATCCTTTTCTGCTTTTGGGATATCCTTGTATTGCAATGCCACTGGATGCATGTTGGGAATTGAGTTGCCTGTGACATGGCTGTTTCATTATTTGGCTTTCAATGTTGCGAACGTTATGTGTGTGGTATGTGCTACTGACATGCGTGTCCTTGTTTCTTTTCTTTATGTCGTAGGTGATGGCACACTGACGGCAGAGGATGAAGATGTCATCCCAGACACGTTGGGCAGTTCACATGACCCACCAGGCACCAGTGGTGGTCGTGGGGTGGCAGCCCACGAGAACCCACAGGTGCTCCAGGCCATCATGTCCAGAGCTGACTCTGAGTCAGGCTCTGATATATCCTCTGACCACTATGTTGAGCCGGATCTGCATCATGACGTGTCGTCGCCGGTAAGTGATCCTGTGTTGGATGATCTTCTGTCTGCGACACCTGCAGTAGGGGGCCAGGCAGGGTTAGAATGTCCACCTGTGGTGGTTACGGGTGCACGGTCACACTCAACACGAGTTGGCCATGTTCCGGGGGCATCAGGTCGCAGTCCTGCAGCCGCGGGCAGCACCAACCCAGCAAGGACCACGGCTCCTTGGGCCCAGTTGGTGTGGTGTCCGGCAACACGGTGGCCGTGTGCCACCGGGGTCAACTGAGTGAGAGCGTTCCATGATTGCCATAGCACAGCAACAGATGGGAGCAGTTAAGATGATTGCTCAAGGTATGGAAAGTGTGTCCCATTCCATCCTCCCCTCTGTAAGGCAAATGGTGCTCCAGCAGCGGGCTACGCAGGCCATGTGCCGCTCACTCAGGCTGGGCATGGCGGTGTCTGACAGGGCACACCGGGTTGAAATGATGGCTCTGCATCAGGTACTTGATGCTCAAGCAGAGGCACACCGTAAGGCCCTGAGGGTGGAACATCAATCCCTCAGATCTACTCTGGCTGTGCTCTGGATGAACAAGAGTAGGCGGGCAGAAGACAGGATGGTGCAGCTTGAAAGAACCATCTCAGCTGAACTCCATGCAAGCCAGGAGTCGCTACATTTGTCATATGAGGCCATGCAGGCAGAAATCTGTCTCACACGTCAGTCCTTGCAGGAGGAAGCACGTGTGACACGTGAGGTAATGCATGATGACCTCAGTCTCATTGCCAGCCAGGACCTGGTTTACCAGACCCACATGCTTGCTGCCATTGAGGGGCAAGGCGTGGCTAGGTGTGGTGAGTCAACTAAGCCACGTCCACCTTCTGATTTCCATCCAGAGGGTGACAATGACAACCTATCTCCCACATAGGTCGGGTCATGCAGGAGCTGAGCCCAGTGAGTTATTTTTTTTAATCTCAACATCTACACATGTGAGTGTTGAGGTACACCCTGTACCTCCCCCCGCCTGGGTGCCCTCCTACCCCCTGGGTCATACATGGGCATTTTTTTTTTCTGGAATTTTTTTTTCCAGCAGTTTTTTTTTTGGCCTGCAAGAATATTTGTATTTTCATTCAAATTGTATAGTTTCTGGTAAGTATGTTTTTATTTATTTTTTTCAATTTTTTTTCAATTTATTTTTTATTACTTTTTTATTGCTTTTTTTACAAGAAATTATATATGTGTTTTAATTTATTTTTTAATTATTCATTTTTTTATTTCAAATACTTATTTATTTTGATGTTTATTTTCTACAGATTTTTTATTTATTGCATTTACTTTTGTCTATTGTGCACACATGCGACAGTGTGGTGCTTTTTGGCATTGGAAGGCATCCACTGTGTGTTCCAGCTGGGCCCATTCAGGCTTGTCTTGTGTATGAGTTTTACTTGGGGTCCTGACACATATGCTACTCCTGCTTCCCCTTTCCATGGGCTCACCAGGAAGGCTCGCTGTAACAGCATCTCACATATGGGCATTGGGCTTTCGTCATATCTGTGGCCAGCCTGCAGTCCTACTTGTGTGTACACCCCTAGTGGGTATTCCGGATGGATTCTCCAATGCATGTCTGCACTTCACTTTGGTGAGTATTCTGTTGACTGTGCATTTCATCATGTTGCTTATGAAATGTGTTATGTATTGACTGTCTATGTTCATACACATCCTGCTGTAGGTGGTACCATGCACCCTTTGGCTGTGTACCACACACTGATGGTGGGAGGGGTCTGTGTGCTGACAATGTTGAATTGGGACACTTTCTCCACAGTGATTTTGATACGCCACATGAAGGCTGCACGCTGAGTTACCCCAATGACCACCCATTCCTTGCTTGCACCACTTTGGCCATCTTGCAGGCTGGCTGTTTCTTTTATGTGCCATTTGAGGTATGGCTGCATTGCTCTTGATTTGATTGTCATGTTTGTGTCCTGGACCTGCTCCCCCCTCCCATTGGTTGCACTTGGCCCTTGTGACAATTCGGCCAACCAGGATGCTGGAGCCTGCCACCACTACCAAAAGCCCACAATGGAGGCACTGTCTAGCCCTATCTACGAGCCTTCTGGGTCACTTGATTGTACCCCTGTCTCCCCTGCCCCTGCCAGTCTCCCTCTGTCTCCCCTCCTTCATCATCACATCCCCTACCCTTCTGCACCGTCTGGTTTCCCTCTGCCCCTGTGTGTGCTTTCTTTCCCCATCTCTCCCTTTATGCATTTTGACCTTGGCCCCCTCCTCCCTTCTCTCCTCCCTCTCCCTCTCCACCACCCTTTACCCTCCTCCTTGTCCTCTGTCATTTTCCACCACTAACCCAATTGCCATAAGGCATGGTGATACGTAGCCACTTGGTATTTGCAAACATTTGCCCTCTGCCTCCGTCCATCCGCCCCCCAACTTCACCTTTTTTGTATTATTTTGCCACTTACTTTTATCATTGGTCCCTCCACCACTGATTACAGGTCATCTGTTCCCCCATTCCCTTCTGTCTTTCTTCTCCCCCTCCCCAGCAATATCTTGATTCTTTGTCAACCTTCCACAGTTTGTCACTTGTTTTGTTACTCTCCTCAACTCTTCCCTCCTCTTCCCTCACTCCCCTCCTTATGTGACTCCTGCTCTGCAACTATTGTCGTCAGGCATAGCAATGTTTATGCTAGTTTTGTTTTCCAACATTCCCTCCCTAGACTCTCCCTTATTGTTCCAGGCACTTGTAATATGTACTTTGATTTGATAGTTCATTTTCACATTGTGGACTGTTTGAATGACTTGTAGGAATGTACTGTTCTTCACCTTTGTTCCCTCCCTCATTGATGTGCTTTGATGAACTTTGTGTGTAGGTTGTATTATGAATTTCTATGATTCAGTGATGGGTCACTGCCTGCCATTGTCGATGTGGGGTACTCTGTACATGATATGTTCTGCTGGTCAATGGCTGATGCTATGTTGTGCTTTATTTTGAGCTGTCAGGGGATGGGTGTGGTTTAACACACAGGGGGTTCCTTGAGTGCAATGTTCACAAGTGCTTTGTACAGGTAACTGAGGTTCACTTCATTTCACATGCATGTATTCACTGCATGTCCCTACTGACACAAACACTTAGGCAATGCCCCCTGCCCCCACAACAACTACATTGACACCATGCACACACGTGCACCCAGATTGCCTTATCAGGCATGCTGTGTCCCGACAATCCATGTTCACTTTTGAGTCATTGATCGTGTACATGCATGACAGGGTACTATTTGGTTGAATGCCCTTTTTTCAAATGATGCTCAAGGTATTTCCCCAATGCAATGCACACTCACTGTGCTGTCCAGTGAGCGGTGTTTGAAATGCCAATTTTCGATTGTCCAATGTGCATGGCCAGGTATTGTGACTTTTGTTGCTTGCACCACTGGTGGCATGCATTTGTGCAACAGTTTTCAGGGTGTGAGTTTTTGGTCAGTCATTTCTTCAGATTCCATGTCAGGTGTAATTGTCTGGTGCCTATTTACATGTCTCACGTGGCACTTCATGACTATTGTGTCATGTGTTGTGCATATGGTTTGATGTTTTGCAGTTGCATACCATGGTATGGTGTGGCAGACGGGGTTCCTGGGTGTTGGGAGGGTTTGGGTGGCATACCAGTACTTTCATACCCTGTTTAGCAAGCGGGGGGCATATGCACCTTACATCTGTTCCCTTTGGTCACATGGGATTGGTTGTGTTTAATTAGCTAGGGATGCACACAATGTGGCACTTCCGTGGACACATTCTCAGGGTGGTAAGGTTGTGGCAGTTAACTGTCCCTTTCTCATCATCGATTGTGTCCTGGTATGTGCCAGGCCAGTGTGCACTCCGCAGGGGTTGGAGTTTAGGTGAAAAATGTGGCCACAAGCTGGGTACAGGCTGCCTCGCCACATGCCCTTTCCCCTCCCATGCGCAGCAGCCGTGTATGTGGTTGGGGATGTGGGGGCACCACCATGTCCACCGGTACGCTATGCCGTGTTGCAACGTTGTGCAGGCCCTGGTTGTAATATGGGCTGTGTTGTATCTTACCTGGGGTGGTGTGGTGGGGTTCCATATTGGTGTCATCATGTAGATGCACAGAGGGTAGGCACTGTCCCCTGGTAAGGTGTTAATGGTTGTCATTAGTTGGGCTTGTGTATTTGTCTGTGTGTGACATGCATGCATGTCCACAGGCATTTGTACTCACCTAGGAGCCATGTGTCGCCATGCTTCCCAGCTTCCAGGGCCCGGGTCAGGGTGGACATTCTGAATATGAAACTATCATGGGTGGACCCAGTATAGTTTGCATAGACAGAGGTGATGATTCCCTTTTTCATGCTTGCGCCAGCTTGAGCCACAAATTTCGGCGCACATTTATTCCCTGAATTACCCCCTCAAACCGTTTCAGTATGAGATGTGCTCATATCATGCGTCAGAAACCCACAGAACATTTTATTTTCCACATAATACAGCTACCAATATATTCCAGTTTATGCCATTATGAAGTTAGGTGAACATACTATTTCCCATGTGCAGTTGTTCAAAGAAAGGTTTGACACTGTTAGCACAAGTTTAAAATCACACAAAATGCAGGTTTAGGTACATTTTATTGGACTAAGTAGCAGTTTTATGCAGAGGTGGAACAATGCAGATGCTTGCAAAGTTCCAAAGACCTCTCCAGCAGAAGATGCAGAGGGACATGGGTAGAATAAGAAGAACAAATTGGACAGTTCATTCCCGGAGCAAAAAAAGAGTCAACAATGTAAACTTCATTGGGTGAAACATAGCATGAATGCAGTGCAGATCTGGGATCAATGCCTTAGAAGCAGGGCTAACATACTTGCATTATGCAATACATGGAAAGCAGCTGACATTACATGGTATTAGGCACAGGCAGTCTTAAAGTAGGCACCAGTAAGTCGAAACGAGGGAAACGTATTGAATTAAGGAATGTGTAGATTCCGGACACTCAATTAGGCTTAACTGGCTGGTTTACAAAGTGGCCACTGTTAGGTAGAATCATGTGCAGTACCCTTTGGGAACACTACACACAATTAAGACTACAAGTGTAAGTACAATTTCACCTTTGGTACAAGCCTGTACTACACAGTAATGTGGTAGCAGTGGTTGAGCAGCCAGACTTATCTCAAGAGTAAAAGTAAATATTACAACAGGTTACACAAAGGACTAGCAAATACAGTGATTCAAACATGCACTTACTCAAGATTTCTTGGTAAAAGAATACACATTTATTTACACAGTCATTTGGAAAAACATTCCACTGGTAAGAGCAGCTCAATATCACAATCTAATATACAACAATACACAATCATTCAGTTTCTGAACAAGTTCAGCTCCCCTGAAGTGGGAGCAAAATGGCACTTCAGTTACTTTAAAAATGGGTAAAAAGATAAGAATCAACAGCACAAATACTTTCATAGGCAGGCCAAAGGGTTTCACTTCACTACAACCAGCCATTCAGTTCAATAGGCGAAGGCCAAAGTTAATGGTTCAGAGTCTTGTGTAGGAGAGCACAGTTCTGGTAGTAAATGGATAAGTCTTGACCATGGAACTTAGAAGAATTTGGTCAGAAAAAAAATCAGATGTTGGTTTAGGGAAGGACAAGCCTTCAAAGTTGGGAACGTTTTAGAAACGTTCACCATGGCCGAACAGAGATCTGCACCGCACTTGCACAGTACCTTGTAAGTGAAGAAAAGCTGTAGCTGAAGCAGTTGCTCCCGGCAGTTCCGGGAGATCTTGCTGTTCCTGAGCTTCAGTCATGGGGACAAGAAGGAGGATGTCGGGAGGTTCCTGCACTGCCCAGGGAAGAGGATACAAGGTTGGCAAAACATCAGTTTAAGGTGTGATTGCCTTAAAGTCCACAAACTGGTTTCCTTCCCCCTAGATATTTAGTTTTCAACAGTCCTGTGAAGAAAATTCGACCAGGTTGGGGACGGTGTCCAGGTTACGAGTTGGTTGTTCCCACCAAAATCAAGGGAAGAATTTAACCTTGAAGGGCTTCTCTGTCGATGGAGTTTCAGGCAATCCGGACCTGCAGCAGGGCTTCACCGGTGGACAAGGAGTTGCAGCAGTCGTCTTCCTTCAGCTCGTCTTCGGTTCTTTCGTTCCAGTGGTCGACTCTGCTTTCCAAGTCCCAGAGACATGTTTTTAAATAGTTTTCCCCCATTCATTCCAGCCTGGCTGTCCCTCACACAGCAGGGTGGCTGTCCTTGCCGGACAGCCAGCTGGCCAATCATGCCGGAGTGCATTCAGGTCTTCTTGAAGCCTAAGCACAGTGAGTTTCGGGGACCTCCCTCACATCCTGTCCACCCCAGACACTCAGGCGCCAGAGGAGAGCTTCAACACTGAAGCCCGCCAAAGGCCAATGAACAAAGGGACCAAACCTGGGTTGGCGCGCAGAGACAAACACAAGAAGGACCTTTCCAAAAAGAAATGGTGAACAAAGTTGACCAGAGTCTGTTTTTACAGATAGGTCTTGGGCGCCATTTTGGAAAACATGGCTGATCCGATTTTTAGCTACTGGTGTTCGTGGTCCCGAAAAATCATGGTAGTTTGTTTAAAACCACTGCCACCAGCCATTTCAAGTGGGAAAGGGTAACATTTGACTGTTACATGAGTGATTAGACTCAGGGGAAGCTAGGCAACCCCTCCAGCACTCTATAGGAAGATAGGGTGTGCTGGGTCTGTACATTTAAAAAGACTAGTACAGTCAATTTAACTTTACATGCTCTGGGAGACAGTAGTCAGTCCCGGAGAAGGTATTTACACCTTGGGGAGTCTGAAAGACACCCCTGTGTCACTGCACTGAGGATGCTGTGTGACACACAGAAAAAAGATGATGCCTATGACTTTGTTTTAAAACTCCATATTCAAAGAACACAAAAGAAAAACACACATTAAAATACATGGAAGAGTGGTAAAAAAGGCTCATACTCTTCCCAGGTAACACAATCAAATCCTAGAAATCCAGCAAAGTTACTGGGGGTCCCAAAACGTAAGGGAAATTAGCACATTCTGGAAGTCACCAGAAAGCATGTTCTCAAACTTTAAATGGTGCAGTGTACTTTGTCACGTGCCTGAAGCTTCATAATAGCCCTGGACTTGCATACAATGTGGCATTTCTGAAAGGTGCAATGTCTGCTGTTATCAGAGCGTTCCTCACGCTTGTTAATGGGTGCCAAGGATTTGAGCTTACACACGCATGATTTCTGTTGTCGAAGTCTGGTGCCATCTACTATTAGAAGTTGTGAGAGGTGGTACTTGGGGATTGTCTTCTAGCTTTTTTGATATGGTTGCTAGGAATTGGACTCTATGTGAATGACGAACATGCACGCACCGTTAATAATGGTGCCAGTGATTCCGTGAAAGTCTGGGTGCGGGTGCCGGTGTGCCCGGCAAGTCACACCAGCCAGGCGGGAGGTGACCCGCCCACCAGACTTGTACTTTGCCGACCTGAAAACAACGCTGCTGGTAAGCTTACTGACACCGTTGCTTCAGGACCGGCAAGGTTGGAATGAGCCCCTTTGTCTTTAGATTTGCCATTTAAGGCTGTAGCTGGTAAATGGTGAGTAGCTTCATAGCACCAGCATACTCTATCGGAGAGCATTTTTATACCAAAGCTGTAGAATTTTTGTGAGAGTGTTTTGTCAAATGATATGTCATCTCAGATGTCTTTTAGCTCTGTTTTCTCAGCTTTCGTGAGATAGGCCATGACATATCTTGCAACTGCAGTGGAATTGTCCGCACTGTATTATATGTCTATGTTTGCATTCCACAAGAGGGCAATGATTGCATTGTAACCTTTGATGTACTTGGATGCTTCCTCCCTATTAATTTTGTTTCTGTTTTTAAGGGATTTGCTTGGTACACTGCCTCTAACAGAAGATATCAATTATTTACTTGTATGTTTTGCAAACTGGTCTAGGAAAGTCAACACACCATTTGGTATAGTATTTACCTTTGTTTTTATATCTACATTGGCAGTATTTGTCACACTTATGTTTTTGGAAGAATACAATTTGTGTACGTAAGTCATTATGTGTGGTTTCTGAAGGGATGTTGCAGGCAATGTATTTTTGAAAAAACTTTAATAACAGTGGCATCACTGTCATGGCCGAATTCGGGAGCATCTTTTATCCACAAAAGCATGTGAATGTGTGGTGCTCCTCTGGATTGATATTCTTTACTCCAAAAGAACTATTGCACTTCTCTGAGAGGACGGGTCGTTTTATTATCGATGACGTGCAGCATGGCAATGAAGCGATGGTGAAAATACCTTGATACATTGACAGGGTCAACAAAACAGATTTATCCTGGTGTTTTTATATCTATTCCATTGTTATTTTGGTTTGCAGTGCATAAGAAGTCGTGCAAGTCATCCTATGCACAATCTGCCCAACTTAAAGTAATACATCATGTGTTTGGGCGTAGTTTCCATAGCATACAACGTACATCAGCGTGATGTCGGAACCAGTATTCTTTTGTACCACACATGTTTGACAAGAGATTTGTGATACTTGACTGCAAAACTTCACCTTTGTCTTTTATATTTTGAAGTCGTTGGGTAGCGGACATGTTTAAGTCATTAGAGCCAGTTTTTTTTGTTAGTGCAACTCACTATTTGCTGACCTTTCATCATATCTTTCTCCGTTTCCAGTAGGAAAGAGTAGAGGAAAAGAACATGCTTCTACACTATTTTCCCATATGGTCATTGGGGATCCTTTCTCTTGACGCATTTGATATGTTTCTAATGCATCCTCAGTGTGGTCTTTGGAGTGTAGTGGGTGAATTGTGTCCTGGTCTGAAATGGTAGCTGCAATAACAGTATCTACACCTTCAAATTGGCCAGTTGCTGCTAAATCTTGAATTATTTGAGTGGTTTCTCTTAAATGTTCCTCTATGTTTATATCTTTGTAGTATTCATTGTTTTCTTTCTGATGTTGTAGGGCTTGTCTAACTTTGTTTAAGTGGACTAGTTGTTGCCACATTTTTCTCTTTTGTTGGTGCATCATTAACTAGTACAATTAAAGACTGATCTATTGGCTATTGTACTCCTAGGGTTTCTACATGTTCATTAAGGTCTAGTGGAAAATATTCTACTTTGCCACAGATGTCTTTTAGTCAGAGGTGGATTCACTGGTTGCCAGACAGACAAACTGTGAGTGGCCCCCCGTGCCTGGCCCGCCCATTCCCTTCCCAGTCACTGGGTGTGCAGCATCTGTGGCAGCTGCACTGTCTTGGCCCTTCCACAGCGCTCATCATGGGGCCCAGCCCCCGCATGTGCCCTGCCTGTGCCATGTGTTTGTCCGTGACTCCCATCTCCCATGTGGTGAGTGACTAGTGTGTGGCAGTGCAGTGCACTGCAGTGCTCAGGAGGTGGCCAGGTACAATCAATAGACCATGGTTGGTGGTCCAATGACAAGCCCATTCTACCTGCAGCAGAGAAGCGTTTCTCTGAAGGAGATGCTTAAAAATGTTCCACGCATTCATTTTGCAATTTAGCAATAAGTTATGTTATGTTATGTTATGTTACTTGGCATTTATATTGCGCTCTATATCATTAGTATGACCTCAAAGCACAGGTAGGTTGAACGCCCTCGGGAACCATCGTTCTGGTCAGTAGAGAGAGATAGTGTCGTAGGGTGTGTGGGTGCACCAGATATGTGTGCAGCTGATGTAATTGCCAGCTCGTAGCTGCAACCTAGCGTTATGTGTGGTGCTGCAGATATCAGTTGGATGTGTGCAGTCTGGTGGGTGAACACCCAGACTGGGCTCTGGCTGTGTTAGGCATGAGGGATGCATATGTGAGCAACTAGGCTGGAATGTGCACGGCTAGCTGTGTTTTATTAGGGTGATGAGGTGTTCATGGGGTCGTATTCGTTTGTTAACAGCTAGGCCGAATTTATCAGGGGTATAGCTGTGTTCTAGTTGTATGATGGTGTATAGTAGAGAGTTATATGATGGTTATCTTTAAAGCGCCCGGGACCGTCATGTGAACAGGATGGCTGGGGAACACAGCGATACACGGACACATAGAGACAGGGCTGGGTTTACAGCAACAAGATGGGGGATACAGATATATTGCAACAGCATGGGAAAAAGGAAAACAGGGTACACAGTCATACACGTGTGGTGCATGTTAACATTTACATTTCTGTCTACATGCGATTCAGGTCAATTTTCACAACTCCAGCCAAGTGTGGGACAAGCTAACATTTGTATTTCTATCTAGAAGTGACTCAGACTAATGTTTGCAAAATCATCTAAGTGAGGCACCTGCTTCCATCCAGAAGTCAATCGAGTGTGGGACATACTAACATTTGCGTTTCTATCTAGAAGCAACTCAGGCAAATGTTTGCGATTTCATCTAGGTGTGGCACATGCTGCCACCCACAATTCCATCCAAGTGTGGGGCATGCCGACATTCACAGTTCCGTCTAGGTGTGGGACATGCTAACATTCACATTTCTATCCAGATGTGACAGGGTGGGGGGCAGCGGGTAGGCCATGGGGGATAGAGTTGCTGGTGGCGCGGGCAGGACTGTTACAATGTAACAGTTTGCCAGTGTCACTCCCGTCATGATTTCACGAGCCCCAGCACCATTTCCAGAATGTTCCTCTTCACACTCCAAAAAGAACTGGCACCAGTCACCAGCTTTGACAGACAGCAGAGAGCAGACCAGCAGTAGCAGCGTGGAGATGATTGTAACTTCAGTGCCTGGAGGTGACAGCAGAGGCCCGGCTTTCTGGCCTCCCGCAGCATAGGGTGACAGAGTTGTGCCTGGGTCCGTTTACCAGGTTTGTGACTTAACTTTATTTTAAAAAGCAACAACGTGCCTTCAGGTTCGCCTTCGACTGAATAGCTGAGGATCCATTCAATATCCTGCCAAATACCAAATACTGGGCTCTATTTCCCCAGTCCTGCTGTAAGTATTGAAATGTGCACTACTAAATTGGGATTGCCAGTAGTGCAATGAGCTGCAGCTCTCATTTAAAGTACTGAGTTCAAGCCCCAGTCTTGTGCTCCTTCTGTTGGGAGTGATGTGCCCTTTGTACTTCGGTTAAAATGCTGAGCTTTGCACCCTTCGGTTTGAAGTGCAAGTCTATGCATGCATGTGTTGGGAGTGCTGAGCATTGCACCCACCAGTTGAAGTGTTGAGCAGTTTGGAATGCTTGTCTACATACCCTTGTCTTTGGAGTATTGCACGCTGCACAACTTAATAGAAGTGCTCGGTTTTGCACCAAACAATTTGAAGTGCCATTCTATGCATCCCTATGTGTTGGCTCTACAGCACGTTGCACACCTCAGCGGAAGGGCTGACGTCATTAGCCCTCGTTTCAAGTGCTGGTATGTGCCGGTCTGTGACCGCCTGTGCCAGTGCTTGAAATGGAAACCCAGAAGTGCAGGTACTCACTATCCCATAGTACCTGCTCACTGTTAAGAAGTGCTGGTAATCCCACATTAAAAGCATGGTCTTCCTGCTGAGAAGTGGTGGCACTATGTTTTTCAATTAAAAGACATGTAAGGACTCGAGACCGGCAAGTGCCTGCCCTTTAAAGGACTAGTCTGTGCACTTCTATGTTCTAGGGCCAACCTGTCACCCTGCTGCTCGCTTTGAAGTGTCATGCTCTCGGCAGGTTTGCTTGACATGCTCATTCCCTCTGAGGTGCGGGGATCTATAGATGGCAGCTTGAAATATTGGCTTATCTACTCCTTTTTTTAAAGTCAGGGGTCTTTACACCCGGTAAGTACTGGCCCTGCAGCCCTGTCCGTAAGACTGGGCCCTGCATTACCCATTTTATGGTGCTGGGATGTGCAGTGTATACCTCTTTTTTAAAGTGCTGGGCTCTGCCCACCTCATTTTAAAATGTCAGGAGAAGGAATACCATTTTGTAAGCAAACAAAAAAAAACAGGTCTTTGGTGATTATCTTGTCCACTTGCTCTGCTTTAGGTAACAGTGTGTGATAGCATGACGTATTATGGCACTTCATCACACAGCTGTGGAGCTGCTTTGTGTGTTCAGCGCTACTCAGCCTCTGTAATCAGTGGTCTGCAGGCTGTGTCCCCCACCCAAGATTTCCATTGCCAGCACCTCTTGGCTTCGCCTATGTTACAAATGTTAGGGTCAGTGAGGTGCCGGGTAAGGCCAAGCCTGACTCTTCAGGCCAATTCCATACTCTTTTTGCAGCTGGAAAAATGCATAAATATGCCAGAAAGGCAATTAATTTTCACACATTTATGCTGACCATTCTCAAACCTGCATCCACACTTGCACAGGGGCACATGTGCGCTCCCTTAAACTGAAAGCAGGCATATGATCTCACTTCCTATTACCTGTGCCTGAGTGCTTTTGCCACCCCGCACTTGACCGCTGGGCAAAATGCCACGTCGCAGGTGTGTAGGGTTGGAGGGGGATGATGGCTCATACTAGGTGCTATTAACATCATCATTCTACTCAACGCAGATGTTCCTCTTTAGCGCTTTAAAGCAGCAGTATCATGTTCAAGCACTGTACATCCAATTGTTGCAATCTAATATGATGTTGGCTCCTTCTTTCACACACTGCTCGCCATCCTCCCCTGCTCATGCCTCACAGTGTTGTTTGAAGCAACCACAGGGCAGTATTAGCGCTATCCTAAGTTCCATTATAATATAGATATGTTCAGGGTTTGATTAAGCACTTGTCATCCCACTCCTTGTATGTCACTCTCACCAGAGGCAGACTTAGCACCCGGATGACAAAGGCGACCAGGCCTTGCCGTTTCCTGTCCCAACAACTTCCCATCTCATCACAAGATACAAGCCCTCATCCGTGCTTGCTGGTAGTCAGGCATTTCAATATGTGTGGGCCCCCCTAACCTACAGTTAGGGGGTGGACACAGACTATGGCACCCTTGGGTTGCTTAAATAAAAATGGATACAGAGGAATGCCCTTCATGTGTAAGTCAAGAGAATAATATGTTGCGCAATATATAAATATTCACTATTATTAATATGCAACAACTCTGCAAATGGTAATGTCAGGACCTGCTGTCTCCACTGCCAATAACGAGACTATATCGAAATATTGCCTGGGAATATGCCATGCTAAGGTTGACCGGCCAGATAATAGAGGTGCAATAGTTACTAACAGATATACATTTTCCAAAACCTGGCTGAGGGACACACCCTGTTCTTTCCACCTAAACACCCCCAGGCGCTCCAAACACATGTTGAATTCAAACATTTGTCTACCAACACATTTTTGCAATGTGTGCTCAAAACAGTTGGAAATCGTTCCCTCCACACACACATAACTATAAACAGCATAAACCCCCAACTTTAAAAGATTCCATTTACAAATTGTGTGTGTGCTGTAGCTCAAGATTGGTTACAAACAAAGGGATCAACGATGAATACATGCATGCCTATCAAGACGCAAAACTTTCATAAGAATGCCTAACTCTTCTTGTAAAACACGTAGCCTTATTACATTTTGGCGCAAAGTGCCATTGTGATGCACTGGCCAAAAAAGGGGGGGCAATGCTGGTAATGGACCGCTGCAAGATAGGTGTGATAAAATGGGTGCTTCACAGCAGTTAAAAAACATCACTATGGTGAGCTGACTGCACCAAAAACAAAGGCGCTTTCAATCCTGTTTGCCAGCCTTTGAAAACTGATGCGGCGGAAGCCACATCGCAAATTAATATTACCAGCACAGCGCAAAACTCCCATACATATCCAAACAATAGAACTCATTTGGCTGCATTCGACCGCGCATATCATATATAGAAATCCTAGATCTTGACATGCACTGAATGGAGAGCACAAAGAGTGGTTTTTCTATATGGCAAATATTTCAAACTAAATCATTTCTCAGGCACAGTGAGAGTAAATAATTTGCCCAGGATCACACATTCCGTTAAAGTGGGGACATCAGTATTTGCACCCAAGCTGTGATTTAAGCACTTGACTGCGTATCTTCCCAGTGATAGGTCACACATGTTTTTTAAGGGTGGTTTTCTAAAAACAAAATAATTTGTTTTTCTATCAATCCCTTGAAACGTCCACAGATAACACAAGAAACCAAACTGACATTATACACATTGCTATAGAAAAGGTTCAAGCAAAAAGGCATGGGTAGCTTTATTTTCACTACTCTGAATGTCCCACTGCAGTAGCAGCCTGCAATGGAATGTGGAACTAAAAACAATATCATTTGGTTTTAAACAAGGTATTCTCAGTGCAAGAGAATTCAATATAAGGTAATCTGCTTGAGCCATTATTTAACAAAGCATGCAGCATTATACTGCCCTCCCATTTATTATCATCCGCCTCTTCAATGGGACAACAGTCCTTACCCAGGCACCCCTGTGTCTGGGTCATCCACCTCTGATTTGTTTATTGAAATAAAGTTGACACAAATCTGAATCAGGGTGTGCTGGGGAAGCAGTGGGAAAGGCGCTGTGCTTCCCTTCACTTTTAACTGTCAGACGAAAAGTGTGAGCTGGGAAGACTTTGGACAGCTGATCCTGCTTGAGAGGATGAAAGTCAGGCCTTATTCCTGTCCTGAGCTGGCTGTGTGCGAGACAAAGGACATGTCCCATGAAATTGTGACAGTCAGCAAAATGCAGGATGGTTGGCCACCCTATAGACACACTCGGCCCTGTTCCCTAACCTTGGGTTTCATCTGGGCTTGTTTAGCTGCCAACTTGTTATAAGGGTGTGGGGTAAGAACACCGGGGACATATAAGAAATGGTTCTGCATGCTGTTGGATTTTATCCAATGGTATCACATCTTATAATTTCCCCTCCCATTACCTATTGCCTTGAACCTTATATTATTCAACATTAGCTTCAGGCTTGATCATTCAATATTACTACCATTGACAGCCAAACCCGGCGAGAAGGCCCAGCTGTCTCTAGTTCGAGTCAGACCCCCAAACACAGAAAACTATTAAAAAAAACTTTAAAATAAAATGTAGCATTTGTCCCTAAAGTTCATCATTGTGCAACTCTGCCCACTCTAGGTTCTGTCTCCATGATCTGCCCACCTAGGCCCCTCTGTAATTTTTGGCCACTGGGCCCTTTACCTTAAATCTGCCACTGCTTTTAGTTGGAGGCAATTTGGTTGTTTTGGGTTGAAGGCATATTATATTTTGAAATGGGTGTATTGTTTGGATTATAATGCTCCCTTACAAGATAAGTTGTTGGAGAGCCTTTGGAAGTGGGAATATTTCTAAGTTATTAGTGACAGCACATGATGTCATTTGGTTATTGTCAAGCTTTGTATTGCAGTACGTGCAAACTATTGAGGAGTCCGCTATTTTGTATTCATTTTCTACTGTTTGATATAAAGCTAATGGGAACCATTGGAATTCTTCCTTGTCCTCTATTGTGTAGGCCATATCTACTATTTGTGTGCTCTTCTTATAAAATGTTCTGCGACAACAGACACATACTTGGTCTGGTATTTCAGAATATGTGTTTTGAAACTTTGCTATTTCTTTTGTGTATGTGCTTGTTAGAAGGTGGGTGTTTGTGAGCCTTTCACTATTGTTTTCTGAAGTTACTGAATTTTCTAAGTCAACTACAGTTAGAAAATATTTACTTTGGATGAGATCTATTTCTCGAAGGAGTACTTTGTCTTTTCCATGTGGGAGAATGTCATTTAAATTTTGTAGTTTTAGAGCAGGCATTTTTGCATAGTGCACTCTATGCACAGGATTCTGTATAGCATTGTCTATAAGCCTCTTCATTGAAATATTGTTCTGTGCAGCTTGTGTGAATCCATTTACCTTGACAGAAGTCTGTAAAGATATCCATATTGACATTGCACATGTTTAGAAGTACTTTGTAATGTATTGAATAATTTAGTTAGTGGTTTCATTTTGTTTAAAATCAATATAAACAACTTTCCCGTTAGTAAAAATGTGCTGTCAATTAGAGCTTCGAGGATTTGTTTTTAAGGGTATATCATGACTTTTCAGCTGTCTTTATATAATTGCAAAGAACTCTATGGTGGAACATTTTTTGTAAAATATTGTTTTTGGAATGCCTTACGGTGGCTACATTATCATTGGTAGATATTCTGTTCGGTTAATTAGCAGGTTTGCTTTTCTTCATCCATACTTTTTTACTTTTAGCTTTTGGAAGAGGGGCCTTACTTTTTTTTAGTGAACTCTGGTTTTAATCCTGTTGATTGTGGTTACTATTTGTTTTGTTTTAATGTTTTATATAAATTATTTGAGAGGTGGATGAGTATATGAGATAAGACAGACTGGGGATCGTAAGCAGCCAGTGCGCTGGTTAATACCAAAATTAGAGCAAGTTTGATGGCCTGCTGCTCTGATAATCTTCCACTGATGTCCCCTAGTAAACACCAGCACAGGTAAACATAGGCTTAAAAAAGGAAGGTGCGCAGATCCCAAAATTGCAATTGTGGAGTCCATTAAGCTTGATACAGAAATAGGCTCAAAATCCAATTTATTGTTCATTATGGCTGTTTAATGGCTGTTTAATGAACAATAAATTGGATTTTGAGCACTGATCACACCTTCCTTTTTTAAGCCTGTGGATGAGTATATGGCTTGCTTTTATTCTTATCTCCTCTATGTTTTCTTTGTTTTCTATGGAATTGCTTTTTAGTAGGCATTTTGTTCTGTCTGTTGGGAAAAATGAAAGTTTGAAAATGGTGGAATGTATCTGTATTTATTGTTGATGGGTGTGTGGGTGTGCTTTTAGAGATGACGCAAGTGTTGTGTGATTGCGTTGTTGTAATGTTGATGTTTAGATGGGAATAGAAAGAGTGTACATGTTGCAATATAATGATTAGACCAAAATATAGGATGTTGATTTGAAAAAAATGCTCCTGACTAATATATAGTGAAAGTACATTGTTACATTTAAAAAGGTAAACATGCTATATTATTGTACTTACTTTGTAGGATGTGAAGAGTGTTCTTTTTCCGGTAGCCATCTTTGGCTATTTTCTTCTTTCCTGTAATTGTAAAAAAAAGTTAGTGGGTATATGTGGTAATGGTGAAGTACTTTTAATAAGCAAGGTTGTTGTTTAAAGTAGGAGGAAGTGTTGAGAAAAAAGTTAATGAAGTTTTGTCATGGTTGGTATACTAAAATGTGTTAACTATGTTGTTAGAACAATTGCAGTATGCCTACTGCTATTTGGCACATTAGAAGAAACAGGGCAAACATGGGTGTGAGAAAACAGTGCATATCTAGGTTCTTTTTGTGCTGCTAAGTTTAATATAAGAAGTGCTGTGTTTGCGGTGTAATATATTTAGAATGTGTTACAGAATAGGTAAACTGTGGCCTACTGTTAATGCGATGGCAGATTGTTGTTTTAGTAGTGTTTGGTGTTATATAGTAGAGGTTGGGAAAGAAGAGTACTGTATATTTAAGGTGAAGTGCTGTACATAGATACATTGGTTGTATACACATATGAGTGAGCAGGTGGAGAATGGTGGCAGTGTAAGGGATGTAATGAGTGAGGTTGGAAAGTGTGTCAATTATATGGAATGGAAAAGGGAAAATGCTGACCCTTTAAACATGTTTCTTTTTAGGAGAATTTTGATGAAAGTTAAAAAATACAGATATGCATTCATAGTAACACTGTGTGTGACAATTTTGTAAAAGAAAAGAAAAGCAGATGGAGAAGATATGTAGCACATTTTTAAGTGGCAGTTGCTGCAGGGAAGTGTAATATGTTGGCTGTACATGCATACTTGCCAACATGATCCATTGAAATATGTAGGTGCTTATAAAGTTTCTGTGTTTTTCTTTGCATTTTGGGAGTTATATTCACACTTTTTCTATTAGAAAACTTGGAGTGCAATCCACTGAATGCATAGGAGAATCATGGAGTGAATAAGCACCTACAGATTGGAATGGGTGTTGATAGCAAGTATGCATGTACTGTGAAGGTACTGAACTTCCACGCACAAATCGGCACTTACAAATGTTGGAGACATTTTTTGCATCTGCTTTGTGTTTTTATTACAAAGAAGTTACACAGGGTGCTGTTGTAAATGTGTATGTGCATTTATTTTGTAACTTTAGTGAAAATGCTCCTAAAAAGAAATATGTGTAAACACTGTCAGGCCGATTCATGGAATTCCTCACAAAAGTGTCGCACGCGGCTGGTGCACAGCATGCCGTGCGAATGTCTGCGCCAGCCGCGTGCGATAAAATCAATTTCCGTGCACAGCGTATTCATGGATTCTCGCCTCCAAAAGCAGACGTGGCGCAGAGTGGCGCAGCGACCCTGCAGCAGCGCCAGTTACGCCCCCCAAGAACGCCCTCGCGCAAGGAAAAGCCATCAAGATCGCAGAACCATCGCAAAGGGCTGCGCCAACCCTGTACCAGTTTACCGGACTGGCAAACAGCAAACGCAAAGCGGGGAACGTGTATTACGGGTTTCGCGTATGGGCTGGGTGCGTGTATTTCAGGGGTGCGCGAGAAGTACCACACGCGATTGGCCTGGGCGCGTGTATTTCAGAGGTGTGCGAGAAGTTCCACACGTGATCGGGCCTGGGGGAGCATGTGCGTGTATTTCAGGGGTGCGCGAGAAGTTCCACACGCGATTGGCCTGGGCGCGTGTATTCCAGAGGTGCACGAGAAGTTCCACACGCGATCGGGCCTGGGGGAGCGTGTGCGTGTATTTCAGGGGTGCGCGAGAAGTTCCACACGCAATTGGCCTGGGTGCGTGTATGTCAGAGGTGCGCGAGAAGTTCCACATGCGATTGGCCCGGGCGCGTGTATTCCAGAGGTGCGCGAGAAGTTTCACACGCGACTGGCCTGGGTGCGTGTATTTCAGGGGTGCAAGAGAAGTTCCACACACAATCGGGCCTGGGGGCGCGTGTGCATGTATTATAGGGATGCGCAAGAAGTTCCACACGCGATTGGCCTGGGCGCGTGTATTTCAGAGGTGCGCGAGTATTTCCACACGCGATTGGCCTGGGCGCGTGTATTCCAGAGGTGCGCGAGAAGTTTCACACACAATTGGCCTGGGCGCGTGTATTTCAGGGGTGTGCAAGAAGTTCCACACGCGATCGGGCCTGGGGGAGCGTGTGTGTGTATTTCAGGGGTGCGCGAAAAGTTCCACACGCGATTGGCCTGGGCGCGTGTATTTCAGAGGTGCGCGAGAAGTTCCACACGCGATCGGGCCTGGGGGAGCGTGTGCGTGTATTTCAGAGGTGCGCGAGAAGTTCCACACGCGATTTCAGCAGGGTACGTGTATTTCAGGGGTGCGCAAGAATTTTCACACGCGATTTCAGCAGGGTACGTGTATTTCAGGGGTGTGCGAGAATTTTCACATGTGATTTCAGCAGGGTACGTGTATTTCAGGGGTGCCAGGGAGTCCTACATGTGATTTGGCAGTGTGGGTCCTCCCAGGTGTCCCCTGTACACCCTCCAAGGCCCCTGCAGGCAGCCCACACCACAGGGGACTACCCTGCATCCCTGGTCATGTCCCGCAGGGAGCCCACCCAACATGGGCATGCCCCCCAGCAAAGGCACATGTCTCCTTGCACTACTGATCACCAACTCATGTCCCCTTGCACCCCCACCCCCAGCATTGCGGGGCACCTGCCAGCAGGCCCCCACTCATGTCCCACTCATGTCCCCCTGCACCCCCACCCCCCAGCATTGCGGGTCACCTGCCAGCAGGCCCCCACTCATGTCCCCCTGCACCCCCACCCCCCAGCATTGCGGGGCACCTGCCAGCAGGCCCCCACTCATGTCCCACTCATGTCCCCCTGCACCCCCACCCCCTGCATTGCGGGGCATCTGCCAGCAGGCCCCCACTCATGTCCCACTCATGTCCCCCTGCACCCCCATCCCCCAGCATTGCGGGGCACCTGCCAGTAGGCCCCCACTCATGTCCCTCTCATGTCCCCCTGCACCCCCACCCCCAGCATTGCGGGGCACCTGCCAGCAGGCCCCCACTCATGTCCCACTCATGTCCCCCTGCACCCCCACCCCCCAGCATTGCGGGGCACCTGCCAGCAGGCCCCCACACATGTCCCCCAGCCAACATGTCATCACAATCCAGATCCCTGGCCCTTATGGTCAGCCTCCAAATGCCAAACACCCACTTGAGTATTGCATCCACCCACTTAGAAATGGCAATGACATGATAGAACCCCAATAGCAAGTTTGGAAATGAACACACGGCCCTCATATACACCCAATGGGTGTCAGTGAATCTCAAAACCCATATCATGATATGCATGATACCAATGAGATGATACTACACATTGAAGTTTGATGAAAGAAATGTATTAAAAACAGCATAAATGGAATTAAAAATAAGCAAATTACAATGGGAATCAAAAACCAAAAGCAGCATGTCCGTAAAATAATGAAAAACGACAAATCATAATCCAAAGGAAAGGTGTCCAAAGTCACAGTTCAAGAAAGTAAATCCAAGGTAAAAACAAAACCGAAAACCATTGCTCCAGGGGTAAATCCCCCAAAAAAAATCCAACAGTCAACTATATACAGATAAACAAACCAGGGTCCATGATCCCAACTGAAGAAATGAAACCTACATAAAAATACTACCTAATAAAATAAAACTATATACAAAAATGTGGCCCATTGTCCAAAAGGTCCAAAATAAATAAAAAAGCAAAGGAAACCTAACACTAACTACTTAACTATTTACAAGGGCAGCGGGCTAGTCCAACGGCTCACTGGTTGTTGTCATGGGCCAGGGCATCATCAAACTCCTGTTCAATGGCTTGGAGGCGGGCATGTTCCCTGGCCCCGAGGTCCCGCAGGGATAATGCAGTGTCCAGCTCCAACTCCCTGCGAAGACCCTCGAGGCACTCAGCCTGCCTCTGCGCCCTCCGCATGGAGTTCTACCCCCCCGTTCCTCCTCTGCCTGCTGCCGCTCCGCACCTATCTGCTGGCCCAACCGCTCCCACACGGAAGCCACTCCCATTCCAGGGTTCTCCTGCCCTCCGGCCGATGCCTGCACCCCTGATGTTGATTGCCCCGAGCCATGATGCCTCCCACGTCGAGCCTGCCGCTGCCTCCGACGCAACTGCCTGTGCCAGCATGACGGCATCCAAGCTGATGGAAACCACCGACGCCGTTGTGCACGTGCCCTGCCCGATGATGTCGTCACATCCTCCATCTGCTGGGGTCCAGTTGCTGGTGTGTCCACCCCTGCTGGACCTCCGACTCCCGACTGTGGCAGGGATGGGATAACCCACCGAGGTGGCTGCATTGGTCGGGGCAGGTCCACAGGGGGCCCTGGTGGCATCTGGGCCGGAAGACTGCATGGAGTGCGACTGGCGCATAGCCTCCACAGAGGAGGAGAGGGTCGCCAGAATGCCCGACACATGTATGAGACCCCCGACCATGACCGCTCCCAACTGGGCCACGTTGGCACGGTGCTCTTCGTCATGACGTGCGTGCTCCCCCAGGAAGCACGCACCTCATCACGAATGACAGCCGTGCGCAACGCGACACCAATCAGGACCTTCTCCATACGGCCAGGGGTCCCCTCGTCCGCAGGTGGAGGGGAGTCAGATGACATGGACATCCCCCCTACCTGCGGACGGGCCTGGGATCGGGCATCCCTGCTGGTGCATGGTGGTGCAGTCACAGTGTCAGGGACAGTGACATGCACAGGCACCTCCACGGCGACCTGTGCTGCCTCCTGCCTCTGCCCCTGGACTGCACCACTTGCACCAGCAGGGATGCCCCCACCAGGCCCCATGTGCGGCTCAGTAGCGGCCTCCTCCTCCTCTGTGGAAACCACCAACCTGGATGGCTCCACATCATCTTCCGCCGTTGCAAGCCCCTGTGGGGGCTCACCCACCCCTTCCGCTGCAGCCGTGGGGGCATCCCCGCCGCTTAGCTCCACAGCGCTGTCTCCGCCCTCTTCTTCACTTTGCACTGTGTAGAGGGAGACATAGAACACAAGCATCAGGGTACTGTACAATGGTCCCCTAGACAGGAAGCAATAGCAGATGAGTGACAGTTTCAAAGATCACTTCCATCATGTCCCTCCACAACACATGTGTCAGTGCAGGCAAAACACATGCAGTAACAGGCATGGCGCATGCTATGGACATAAGCAAACATGTCCAAGGGACTCTTGAAGCATACAATGTTGTTTTTGGACTCACATGCATCATGGGTCATGCCTATCACATGCGCACACTTCAACGTACTTTCATCCATCTGGACTCGTACACCCCAGACACAGTGGATGCAAGGATAACTAGGCTGCATCAGTGAATCTGAACATTGTCACAGACATGTGTCATGCATCCATGGCATTCACAAGTCACAGACACGCAGGTCAGAAACACAGACATGGACACCATACATGTACATGGCATCAGCACCCATCCCTCACCCACACCCATGTCCAGGAACAGAGACTGGCATGCTCTCATGTGTCCATTCTGCATAGGGCTCCCCATGTTACATTTAAACACATACACCAACCGTGTGCTTCACACATTACTGGTCTCACATGCATGACCACGATGTCCCTGCACACACACACGCGTACATGGCCTATGTCACACATACAGGCAAGTATCAGACAACCAGCACGCTGCAACATGCCCTGTCTCACACAGCAATGCTTGGCCACTTACCGCTCGACTCCAGACGGGTCTGCCTCTCAAGGATCTGGGCATGGAGCGCTGGGCGTACGCATTCCAGGACCCTCAGCTGGATGGTACTCATGCTGCCCCGGCCCCCCTCCACGAGGCGCCGGGCCTTTATGAGGGTCCTGGACCTGAAGTCCTCCCAGCGCTTCTTGACTTGCTTGATGTTGCAGGTTGCCACCCCCTCCGCGTTGATGGCAACCACAAAGTCGTCCCAGATCCTGTCCCGTCCTTCCTTGTCGGCGCGTGGTGATCCGAAGAGGGCATCATAATGCCCCAGGACAAGCTCCACCAGGACACCAACTTCCTTCTGACTGAAGCTGGTGGCCCTCTGCCCCTCTGGCTGGGGGTCGCCAGTGGTCTAGGATGGTGTTTGCCCCGACATGGCGACCCCCGAGGCAGGCGTGGGTGGGCAACTGGGTCCTGGGGCTGGGCTGTGGAGCGATGGTATTCCAGTCGGGAGTCTTCTGTTCCAGCAGGGGTGGACACAGCAACTGGACCCCTGCAGATGGCTGATGTGCAGGCACCAAACGGCAGGGCACGGTGGCAGCAGGCAGGCAGCAGCAGATGGCTCGTGGGAGGCTGCTCAGGGCTCTGGGGGGCAGTAATTCGGCCTTTTGGGCAGGAGCGTGGTTTTCCGTGTGCTTACGCGTGGCCAGCTTGATACGGAGTGATTTGGCATGTGAAAATTCTGCACGTCAGTGTGTGAATCGAGGAAAGGCCCATAGCGCGAAAGCGCGTCAGCACACATACGCGATTCCATTGGACCAAAGGCCCTTAGCGCGTATGCGTGTCTGTGACGTATCGCGCACGGGCGTTGCTTTTCGTGGGGTGCGGTGCGTGTGTTTTGCAGGCGTTGGGGTTCACACGCTATTACTTCACAGCGGGTGGGTGTTGGCTACGCGTTCTTCTACACGCAAGGCAGACGGTGAGTGGTACCCTGCTCCCCCAGGCCCGATCGCGTGTAAAACCACCCGCGAGCCCCTGAAATACACGTACCCCGCTCCCCCAGGCCCGATCGCATGTAAAAACACCCTCGAGCCCCTGAAATACATGTACCCCGCTCCCCCAGGTCCGATCACATGTAAAAACACCCGCAAGCCCCTGAAATACACGTACCCCGCTCCCCCAGGCCCGATCGCATGTAAAAACACCCGCGAGTCCCGGAAATACACACGCCCAGGCCAATCGCGTGTGAAACTTCTCGCGCACCTCTGAAATACACGCACACGCTCCCCCAGGCCCGATCGCGTGTGAAACTTCTCGCGCACCTCTGAAATAAACGCACACGCTCCCCCAGGCCCGATCTCGTGTGAAACTTCTCGCGCACCTCTGAAATACACGCACACGCTCCCCCAGGCCCGATCGCATGTGAAACTTCTCGCGCACCTCTGAAATACACGCACACGCTCCCCCAGGCCTGATCGCATGTGGGACTTCTCGCGCATGTAGAACTTTGGCACACATTTTTTTCCTGCGCAGGGACGCTACTGCCTGCTTTCGTGTGGCGGACATGTATGGGCCTGTGCGCGTCTTTGGCCGTGCGCTGTTTTTCCCTATTCGATTCCATGAATACGTGTTGTAGACGAGCGTGTGGGCGTTCTGCGCACTTGCCTCCTGTACTTCCCCGTGACGCCCACATTTTCACGAGTTGTTCCCCATTCTGCGTGTAACGCCCCGTGTTACGCCTACTTTTGTTATGTGCGCCGCGCTATGTGCAAATTCGCTGTGGCCTTATCGCACGGCATTCGATGACCTGTGCGCCAGCGTGCGCCGCGCACTTTTTCAGCGCACATCCCACATTTTGCGCGTGCACGGACTTCCATGAATAGATGTGCGATGTTTTCTGTGCGATGATCGCACTTGCACTGCGATTTTCGCTATTTCTCTGCGAATCGCACGTTTTCGCACGCGTTCCCTGTTTTTTCGGCGCACATTAATTCCATGAATCGGCCTGTGTGTATCTTCTATTTTTAATTTAATTTAAATGTGACACTTTTTAATCTTGCCGTTTAGGACTGGTTAGCTTTTGTTTGCATTCTGGGACTTGTAGTCCGAGTTGTGTAATGGGAGAAGTGATATTAGAAGTCACAAAATACAAAGAAAGAAAGCAAGACTTGATAAGCAGCTATAGTTTGGAATGGGTCATTTTGGCAAGTATGCATGCACTTGCAACATATTAAACTTACACATACCTCTTAAAAATGTGGTAAACATCTGTTTTATCTGCTTTTCTTTTCCTTTTAGAAAAAAGATACAAACAGTGCTACTATAAATGCACATATGCATTTTTCTTTTACTTTTATTAAAATGCTGTTTCAAAGAAATGTTTTTAAACGTACAACATTGTAAGTAACTGCCACTTGATGTGAGCAGGTGGTAAATGCTGCAATACATGGCATTTGATATAGTGATTAAAACATTAATATGTTTATTGAGAGGTTTATTACTGGGCAAGTGGCAGGGACCCTGCATACATGCATTTGAAAAAGAGTTGACAAACACACTTTACAAATATAAGCATACTTGTACTATATCCTGTTAGATGCAGATGTTGTTGAATCTGCAAATAGAAATCTTGGAGAGTGTCACAGTAGTTTCTGTTGCAGGTGGCTGCAAGTAGCAAGGGACATGTACTCTGAGAGTTCAAGAATACATCTGAAGTGTTAAGCGGAGATGACACGGTTACATGTAGAGTTTTTGGATGTGATTGGTGGATTTATGTGTGACTGTTTGAAAGAAGCCAATGAGGGAGAGTTACAAACATGAAAGTGGACAGGGTAGATGGGCAGCCTGTTCTACGGCATCCAAGGACACCGCAGTAGTCTGTGGATGGCAGATCCAGGACTTTTGAGGATGCCTGGCATCAAAAAGGGCACTGTGGTGATGTGGACAGTTGCAGATGTATGGGGAGAGCAGGGGATTAGACAATCAGGTTTCCTGGGTGTGATGTGTGGTGTTCAGGAAGACTGGATAGCAAGAGTTATCTTTGTTTTGTGCAGTGAAGATGGCTATGGCTATGGCTTTGAGGATACAGACCGTCCTAATTGTGGGAGACTTGTGGATCCATTGCCTGAAGGTGTATTCTGAGCACTGTGGATTGTCTGACAATCTTGGATTTGGTGAATTTCAAGTTTCATGCTACAGAGTTTGAGGAATTAAGAGGGCAGAATTCCTCCAGTTTTGTGAGAATATGCTTAACTGAAAGCTACTGGACATCATTGTAGTGCAGTGTGGAGGCAATAGTTTCAGCTATGTTACCAGAATTACATTACAACTTTGACCTTGAGATCCTGAAAAGAAAAAGGTTGATGTGACAGGAAATTCAAAACGCCTCTCATACGGACATACAAGCATCGTTACTCAAGAAAAAGGCCATCAAACAAAAATATAAAAACTAGTTGAAAGCCCACAATTATCTAATGACACAAACTATGCAGAACTAATGCTTGCTAAATCGAGAAACAAAAACTAAGCTGAGTTTTGGCGGCTAATTAATCAAACAAACTCAGGCTGCCCTACAAAGTAACCTAGTATCAGAGGCTGACTGGCTCTAACACTTCACTGAGTTATATAATAGGAGTGAAAAACAGCACACGACATCTGCAGCCGCATTTATTCGGTGGGACCTCACTTTTACAAAATAGGACATATTGAGCACGATAAACAAAGCAAATGCTTCACGAGCCCCTGGCCCTGACGGACTGAAAAACTATACAATCAAGCAAAATCCAGAGGCGTGGGCTGAAATTTACTTCACCTTATTTGAAAGGATGTCATGTCAATGGCGTACGCCTCAATCCTGGAAAAGCACAGTAATAGTACCGATCTTTAAAAAGGGTAATAGAGCTAACCCAAAAGACTATTGTCCGACAGCTCTAATGGACGTACTAGGAAAAGTCTACGCTGCTCTCCTTCAACGAAAGCTGGTTGACTGGGTGAGGGAGAACCATCATGTCGACATGAGACAAGTTGGCTTCGTAAAGAATGTCGGTTGCTCCCTGAATCTCCTACTCTTAAATCTGCTCAAAATGAAGGCATTAAGAACTAACTCCAATGTGTACCTTGCATAAATTGACTTTTCATATGTATTCGACAGTATAGATAGAGACAAATTGTGGAACAAATTGGAAATCTGGGGCTGCCCTCATAGTCTGTTAGTCGCAATTAGAGATCTACATACGGCCAGCAACATCAGAATCCGCCTAGATCAAAAAGGAACTCTTTTGGCACAGATTAACACCCATTGGGGTGTAAAACAAGGATGCCCACTGGCCTCTGTCATATTTAGTCTCTTTATCTAAGACATCGGTGAAGCAATAGACAAAGCTCACTCTTTTCCACTGAAAAGCAATGGGTCGTACCTTAGCAGGCTATTGTACACTGATGATTTGATTTTGCTGGACATCACATCGATCGGCCTCCAAAGAAAACTAGACGCAGTTAAATCATACGTGGAAAAGAATAACCTACAGATAAACACAAAACTAGTGAGATTCTTCTATCCAAAACTCTAAAACAGTGAGCAAACGCAACGGCAGGAAGTTTGCTTGGTCATTGGGGAAACCCTGAAAATAGTGGCAAGTTCAAGATATAGTGGCATGCAAATAAGTGTGAATATCAACAACGTTCCTTGGGTAACAATTGCCAAGAGTAAGTGCAGACAACTTGCTTGTGAAGCTTCTGTCTTAAACAAGAAATATGGAAAATTCTCCTTAAGACCGGTCATCAACTTTTATCAACAAAAAGTTATACAAGTTCTTACTTATGGAGCGGAAAACACCTTCGGCTGCTTGCATGATTTGTGGACAACGCTCGAAAAATGTTTTGGGTCAAGGTGTTGCAGTTGCCAAAGGGCACGTTAACAGCCTGTATACACTACAAACTATCCCTGATTTCCATTCATGCAAGGGCATGTTTGAATTCACTGTCACTCTTTCGAAAAACAAGGGGTGACGAAAAAATCCCACATTTCAAAATCCTGCATGGATCTGCCGCAACCAACAAAAAAGACTTCTTATCAAACTGGAACAGGTGTTGCGAAGATACGCTCAAAGAACACGACATCAACATGGAAACGCTTCATGGAAATCCTGTCCTGGCCAAGAAAAAAATCTGTCAAATTGATTGGAATCAAACTGGCGAGCAAAAATGGACCAACATACTTATGAAGAACGCTCCATGCAAGGCAAATGGCTTTATCAAACTACAACGCTACATAGAGTGCTTCCCGACCATAACTCAAGACGGCTCTACATGTATTTCCGCCTCATTGTCTTTCGGACAAAAGAGCGACTTCGAGTTTGGGCTAAAATTTTGTGCTTTGAACCCGATATGTAGGTTTTGTAATAGTGAAGTTGAGACATTAAAACACCTTGCCAAAAACTGCGACCATGCAGATCTAGCCACTTAGGACCTGTGCATTGGAAACAGCCGTCCGTGTGTGCAGAGGACTGGTGGCAGAAGATGTGTGAAGGGATTGACATGAAGCTGATCTTTGCCCTGACTAACTTCTTGAAGGACATAGAAAAACTGCTGACACTTAACAGCACTGATGTATTGTGACTCTAACAGCAAAAGGAAAAAAGGACTTTTGATTCACTTGGATACCATGAAACGCCTGAATAAGGCCAGATGTCTGAAGTCTGTATGTTTTGTATTTTAAAGGTTTTTATAAACCAATAAAATAATAAATACAAAATTACATTACAAATTGAAGTGAAGGATACATTTGGAAAGATGAAGGAACTGTTTCCACATTCAAAAATATGTTCTCACGGATAGCTCACAGACAAATGTAGATGCATTTGAATTTATTGTGTCTACAAGTTGTATGTGCTTTTTTGCAGGATTTTTCGATGAGTGCATCTCTGATGTGGGCAATCAGATTTTTCCTGAAAATGTTAAAAATGCCTTGAAGCAGTTTTTATGAACATACAGAATATGGATTGAAGTATTCTTTAGTAGTTGATATAAAGAAAAAGAACAAATAATAGAAGAACTTTTTGTGAAAGTTAGAAAAAATATTAAGTTCAGGTGAATAATTGTTAGTTGAGTACAAAAAAAACCAAAGGATTTAAAAAGAAATATAACAGCCAAAAGAGAAAAAAAACATTTCTTTTAAGAGCCACCATTTGTAAACGATAAACAATTTAATGATTTTAATTCTCCCACTCCACGCCTGCAATTGTCTTGGTGTCCCCGCACTACCACACTGTCCACGAACTACGCATGCTGCAAAGGGTCATTTAAAAAAAAGATTTTGTGGGTTTTTTGGCTTATTTATTTTCAGGAGAGGCAAGGTGGGGAATGGATGGGAGGGAAGGAGGACCAACCACAGAGATGGAGGGGCAGGTGGACAGGGGAAGATGTTAGATGGGCCTTACATTTAAGGTGGGAGCAGTGTTTCTCGTGCTCCTTGACCGCAGCCCCAAAAGCACTCCTCCCTACAGATCTGTGCTTTGCAGTACAAACATTGCACTGTGACCCTCGAAAGGTAAGTGTCAATAGTGTTCTGTATGTCCTGCGTGTCGGAGCTGGGAGGCTCTTCCCCAAAGGATTATTCTTTGTGATGACAGGAACGGTTGAGAAAGATGGGGTAGAGGACTAAACCTATTTTTCCCTGAGAAAGGCATGACCTTTCTCAAAGCACCCGGGTGGTTGGATTTGGCGTGGCGGCACATGGAGTTGGTCCCGTAGGAGTACAGCCCAGGTTTTACGCAACTAGTTATGATATGACACTCAGTGCATCTTAACTTGGCTGCCAAAGCCTTTGGTACACCCCCAGCGGTGTTGAAAAACCACCAAATCCAGGACTCACTCAAGACGCTGGAGATAGGGACTTCCTCTACATCATCTTCATCTTCCTCTTGATCTCCATCTGTATCTATGCACCTGTTCCCCTCTCCAGGCCCTCCAGGTTGTTGTGGTGGTGATAGTGGTTGTGGATGGGGAGGAGGGCTGGCCATAACAGATGCCAATGATGCCAGATAAGGTCTCCAACAAGGTTTCCTCAATAGCTCTCCAAAGCAGGTGTTCTGTCCTGGACTGCAAGATTCAGAATGACTGAAAGCAATGGGTAAGTCCCATCAGAGAACCCATCTGCGGACATTGCGGAATATTTAGGCCTTGGAAAGTTGTAAAAAGTTTCCAGATCAGCTAGGATTGGATCTAAGAGCTCTGGAAGGGTAGAATTCCAACTTGAAACACCCTATATTGGCCAAAAATGCAGTTTCAAACTGTCCATGGAGATGATCATGCCTCACGAGTGCAGTCACATTAAGTTGTCTGGGGACTTCTGAGCCACTGAGGGCCATCCGTGGACACATATCAGGCCGGGGATGTAGGGTGCATGTGTGTATGTGTCCATTGAACTGGCGAGATGTCCGTGGACTAATTGAAAGTGCATCATGTGAAACCAGACATGTACGGACACTGCGTGCTATCCGCGGACACCTCCATTTTGTAAACGGACACCCCAGACAGTCGTATAGTCTGCAGACTATTAATTGGGGTTTATAAAAACTAATATGACTGAACAATATACAAGCTATTTATAGTATGAAAAATAAATGTATTTATGAAAAGGGTTGGGGCATCGGAATGGGAAACATAAATGGGAGAATTTGGAATGTCTGTACAATAATGTTCAGGGGAGGAAGGGAGTGAAGTTTCATCAAAGAGTCTCATTTATAATTTGGAAATTTGATGGGATAATTGCTGGCGACAAGGGTGACAGGCTCAAGAAGGACAGCGATGATCAACATTTTTAATAACATGATTTTTAACGTAATTTAAACGTTCCTTAAAGTCATTACTAAGTTTATCCAATTTTGCAGACAACATCATGATTTAATTTTGTACATTTGGTGATACAGATTGTCTTTGTGGTTCTTGGGATTTGTATTATAATTTAGCGTGTTTTGGAGTGCAGTGCCACTGCATGGGATCACATTATTGCTGTAAGGTGCTACAGAAAGCCATGTGTTGCCAGGGTAACATATGGACAGGTATATGAAGACAGGCTATCTATGTTAAAGCACACCATTTTTCTCAATAATTAGTTTAAAAGCACACCATTTTTTTTCTTACCTGAAATGCCACAATTACAGGAGAAACATTACATACTTAATTAATTAACTTGATTAACAAATACTAACACGATTTTAACTCCTTAACATTATAATGTGTTCTCCATGTGCAAAATGAGGCAGGCTGAGATTCATTTTAAACGTGTGTTCAGATTTTTTTTTCTCTCTCTTTGCTCTGTTCACGCTCTTTGCAGGAAGAAAAATTTGCATAGCAGGAAATCAGTTAGATACAGTTGCTTACTGTAATAGTGAGCCATTGTTGAGGAAGGAGGGAAGACTATTGTGTATTTTGATTGGTGACACGTCACCTTAGGGGCTGTAACAGATGTTTCTTGAAGCAGCTCGGGGAGAAAGAGAGGGAGAAGACATTTTGCGGAGTTGCAGTGAGGTCGCCTTCGTTCTGCTGTTGTGAGGAGCTGGACCACTGACCTTCAGAGACTGGGGTTTCCTAGTCACTTGGCACCGGCTTGAGAACTGCATGTTCTCGCTGGGTGCTTTAAAAAAAAAAAAGAGCCCTGGGTCACTGCTCAAAGACGAGAAGCTAGGAGACTTCACGTGCTGAAAAGCTACATATATCCAGTAAATATACAAATGGAGTGAGATTGCTGTGACTGCCGGACGAATGATCTAATATTAGACAGGCAGTGTAGCGATAGGGAATTCTCCTGTGTTTAAATGCCACTTTATAATATTGCCATCTAAATGACTGTTCTTTTTTGCAAAAGATAATGAAATGCCTTGTATTTTAGCACTTGTTTCGCTTCTGTTTATTCTAGAAAAGACTGCCTCGCAAAGATGGTAATGTATTATTTTCAAATGAAACTGTTATAAATCACAGCCTGTGTAAAGGTTTTTTTTTTGCTTCTGTCTTTCTCTGGTGCATTTAGCACATATCATATAATAAAAGGGGAGGTTATTAGGTAATATATGTGCCAAACCTCCTATGCAGATGAAGTAATGTTATGAGCAATTATAAATAGCTGGGTTAGTGGTTCCACTCAGAGTATGTATGTGTGTGGTTTCTGAGTGGAATATAATGCAATAGTGTGCTGAGCGTATATGAATCCGCAGAGAGAGGCCTATGGAAACATAGTCTCACTAATGTAAATAAATTAATGATAATACCACATGTTATTGTGAATACTCCATGGAAACATAGTCTCACTAATGTAAATAAATTAGTGATAACAGCCATAGGCGGCACTCTATGTCAAAATTGTGGTATCCATAAAATGTAGGCCCAAGGTCTCGCTAGTGATCACACGAACAGACCAAGCAACAAGAAGGGGGTTTTGTATATTGGGGACCACAAGTAGAACAGAAAATCATGCTCATCACTATATCACAACGAAATATATACCAACCAAATGTATCTGTGTACTGAAATAATGCATAGCCACTATACCATTATAATACCAAACCCAATCTAAATGCAAGGAGTGATTATTGCTAAATTACTTTTGTTTTTGGCGGTGAGAAAATACCGGTGGGCCCTAAATCTACACAAAATACCCTACATATTTATGGTCCCTTGCAGGCCAGGAAAGTGATCATAGAGCACCTACTGGGCGTGGTAAGTGTGTCTCACACTGCCACCGGTACATTAAAGGGAACCCATTTCATAATAACTGTGTGTCACTAAAAACGAATTTCAGAATGTCTCAAATGGAAGCCACATTCCCAGAGCTAGTGCAATATTTAGAGGCAAAATTATTTGCACATGGGACCTGGTCATCGAATAGTACCTCAGAATGGCATGACCGCATTCATGGTGAGGTGCAGAAAGAAAAACTAGACAATATTTTTGCAGAAGGCAATTCAGGTCTGCCTTCTAAGTTTATTAAATTCAGCTGATAAACATGCAGAGAAAGATTGTTTGATACGGCTATGCGCCAAGATATGGTTTATTTTGAATAGGTCCCTGCGAATGCAGGAAAATGATACCCAGCTAATTAACAGGTTAAAGACTGACTTAGATGGGGCAAGTAAGAAAGAGGAAATGTTAAGAGCAGAATTAGAAGGATGTCAAAAAGATATGCAGTTAAAGTGCAGAGATTTCGAAATTCAATTGTCCAAAAGCAAGAAACAGTTTGAAGACAGTGAACAAGAATTGGTACACTTAAAAGCATTGGTGGACCACATTAGACAAGATAAAGATGAGATGGTTTCAGAAATGCAAGTTTTACAAAAAGAACATTTTGAAAAAGAAAGTGATCTCCATAATGCAGAACAAGAAATGGTTAAAATGCTTCAAGAAAGGGACAAGAGAAATAAAGAATTTAATGAATGCCAAATGCAAATGTGCGACATGCAGGAGGTAATTAATAAAATGAGTGATGAAAACAACTATTTGCAAAACAAAGCAGACAGGCTCCTTAAAAAGTGTATGGACTTGGATCAGCAAATGTGCATTCCCAGGTCCCAGGAGAGGCAGCAGGGTACCACATTCAATGGAGTGGAGGTGAATTCTAGTTCTGCCCAAAGAGCTAGTGCCCCAGTTACTGGGCCGGTGACTGAACTTGGTTGCAGCGCCCTTGGGGGATTTATACTCCCATTGGGACCCGCCACCAATCCCATACACCTGGAACCAGGGCTGAGTCACCAAGTAGTGCAATTCCATGCATTGCAACAAGTAGCCCCATAAAGATAATGAAATCCATTAATGCCCTGATCAAACCATTTAAAAAGGGAGGGGAATGCTGCATAGAGGATCACTTAGAAGCGCTTCATGACATTTCTAAAGCCCTCCAGATACCTAAGGAACAGTACAGGCAGTATTTTCATTTAACTTTAGATGCTCCGACGGCCAGTATCATAAGAGGATTGAATGAACAGCAGCATATGACATGGGCAGAGTTTGAAAAAGGTATTAGGTGTCATTTTTCTCCTTTCCAGTCATTGCAGGAGGCAAAGAAAGTCGCTTACACAATCACTGCTGGGCCTAATACATCCCCTCGCCAGTTTTTACAAGACTTAAAAAGAGCATTTTCTCGCTTTGATGTATCTTTTGATCCCAATTCCAAAGAGTTTAAAACTGCCTACTTCTATGGGCTACAGAAATACATCATATCCCAAGTGGTACGTGAATTTGATCGTGACAAGTCCCTTGAATGGATTGTGCACCAAAGCACAAAACTATATGAAGTACTCTATTGTCAGGGTAGAGAAAGTGATAAAATGAAAGACACAAGACCAAAATCTAAAGAACCCTCAGCAACAGTGATGGAAATTAGGTCAGCCAAAATGTCCCTTGAGTCTGCTCAAAGTCCAGGTAAAAATAATTTGGCACCTGAACAAAGGGGTAATCAACAAAAGTCATCACACCCTGCACCAATGTTTCAATCACATGATCTTAGTAATAGGGAGAGCTACATCAGCCCCAGGTACTTAGGAGATAAGCCCCGGGCAGGCTATCGACCTGAAATGTCAGGTATGAACAATAACCAGAGACAAAATCAGGATCTAAGAAATAATGGTCCTTATCAGACATTGGGGACACAAAGCAGATTTGATCCCAATACCATGATATACGGTAATCAGGATAGACCCCGGTATGTGGATCGATTTGCTGATAATGGGAATCAACATAGAGGCCAGTACCCACAACATGAGAGACAGGACATGAGGCAGAACATAAGCTACAGTCCAAGTCAGTACAATGATTCCCCACCAGGGGACTACAACTAAAAGGATGGGTGCACCCCGATCCCCTCAACAAATGAATCAAGAGTTCAGGAACCATCCCAAAAGAAACCATTCCGCTGAGAGGCATCAGAATAGATCCAATCATGGAGAAAACAACCAATATCGATCTAGGACTCAGATAGAGGATTCTAGAGAAATGGAAAGATGCCAGTGTCTCGAAGCCCAAGTGAAAATGTTAGCTGAACAAATAGGAAAGCTCTGTACAGCACAAAAACAGTCATCAAAGGAGGAGGCAGAAGGCCATAGCAGTGACCGGGGGGCTTCTGAAAAGTGACTAAGTAATTATGATACCTGCAGTGCCGAAAAGACAGTTTGCTCTGATGTAATTTTGCATAATGACTCTGAGATGCCTAATGATTTAAAAGTGAAAATACCAGTAAATGAACATGTAACGGAAAATGCAAATACTTCTAAAAGAGAGGTACGGTTTAACCTAGAACTAAATCAAACATAGGAGATTTGTACAAATGAAATAGGAAAACCTGAAGATCCAAAAGAACAAAGAGACAGATGTAAGAAAAATGACACATGCATGGGGAATATCAGTGAAGAGGGAGTAAGTGGTGATGCTATAACTCCTTCCCTGGGCAATCAAAACAATGACCAAACACAGGCAGAAAAAAGAAATGCTCAAAAGGAGGGTACAGGTCAATCACCTGAAGAATTCTTTGAGCCAAATATTTTTGAAGAGGTTAAAAGGGCTGGTACCATACTGAATAATCACAAATGCACAGAATTAGACAATGACAAATTGCCACGTGATGTTGTTACACATGTTCAGTTGGAGGGTTGTAGTGTGACCTCTGATGATACCTGGATGGATGGGCGAACAGTGGCCACACTCCAAAAAACCTCTGTACATGGGGAAACGAATAAAGTCTCTCACACCGGAATGGGCAAAAAGGAGGGAAAAATGTCTTTCCATTTACCAATGTACTTAGCCAAAAGTCAAAAAGGCCTGAGAAAGGTGAGCCCTGAAATCAGTAACAATTTGCACTTCTTAAGTGTGTTAGAGGAAGTTGAAGACAGGTATTATGCTCCCATCACTGTAGAAGAAAAATGCAATACATTTGCAATTATTGACACTGGCGCACAGGCCACAATTATGTCTAAAGAATTGGTAAAGAGTATCAATGAAGGGAGATCCCCGCAGAATCAGGTCACAGTGAAGGAAAGCCAAGGTCCAGTGCATAATTTTAAAAGGCAGGATTTGCCTATTATAGGCGTCACCGAGGTTGACATAAAGATAGGTAAACACAGAATGAAACAGGAGGTGTTGGTCACATCCATTTGTGAAATTCCATTTTAGATGGGAACAGATTGCCTGAAAAGATTATCTCCTCTCATAGATGGGGTGAATGGAGTACTATGGTCCTTAACCAAAAAACCATTGAGACCTAAAAAACTAAAATAACAAAACAGCAATATAAATGAATGTCACACCGTTACCAAAACAAATGATGCAGTGCAGGTATATCTCCAGAATAGTTGCATACCTAGCGTCACTATTATATTAATGTGTCAAGATAAAATGCAGAGTGAAGATGAGAAACAATCTGTACAGATATACTTGGACCCAAGGAAAAGATGGCAAACTGCCATAGATGAGCACACATTACGCTTTTATTTAAAAGAGAAAACATGCAAACAGAATATTGCTCCTAAAGCAGATTCAGAAAAACACATCACCACTCTTGCTGAAATACACATGTAAGATGAGCAACCATGGGTTCACATTGGTATAAATGACTATTCTAAAACAACACAAGCCACTTTAGCACTTGAAAGGAAAGGAGTTTCATTAATGAGAAATTGTTGCAAAAAATAATGGAGAGGGAGGAGATCCCGAAATTTAGAGTTAAAAACCAATATGTCTCTGGTTTGGACAGTCCAGACTTTGAAAACCGAATTGCAGGAAGATGCATGTTAAAAATTAGCATTGGGCAAAAAACAATTTACCATAATGTATGGATAGTGAGTGGAACACAAAATTACTTTTAAATGGGCAATGATATCATGCACAGAATGTGTATGGTGTTAGATTTCCTTAATCAAAAGATATGGTCACGCCTAGGTGGGCCGGCACCTGAATTTGAAGACAAAAGAAGGGCTTATCATTGCGCACAGCTGGCCCCATATGCAATTGAATTACAAATGAGGAAGGGTACTATTATCCCTGCATTCACCAAACAGGTTACAATAACACTGAAATGCAAGAATGGACAGCAGATGAAAGATTCGGATGCATGTGTGTGCCTGAATGAATCCATAAAACAGCAAGGCCTCGATTATGAATACATTCCATTGGCAGATATTGGTGAAGGGTGTGTAAAAATTATGGTGAATAATAAATGTTGTCAAGATATTCATTTAGAGGGAAACTCCCCATTAGGAATGGCCATACAAAAATCACATTACACAGCTGATCTAAATAACATGGTGATTGGAAATATCCCTGAAAAGTATGTGGATGCCAAGGGTAAGTTGCCAGAACACCTAAATTCCCAGCCCAAAGGAATATTTAAAATTCATTCTCTGTACCCTCATGATTCAAATGAGACAGTGTGCTGTCATCAAGAGGATTACATAACATTTAACTTAAATGAAAATGAAATAGAAAATCAGCCCATTGAAGTGGAAGCTGATATGCCAAAACATTTAAAAGTGGCAGCTTTACAGAGAGACACAGCCACACATTTAGAGGAAAGCGCTGAGATTCCCCTACCAGAACATTTTCCAGAATTCTCCAAAATGGTAAAGGAACAGATTTCATCAGCGGATGCATGTGACAACGATGAGGATAGAAATGAACTGAGGAAGATATTTATGGAGTTTAAAGATGTATTTGCAAAAGATTCTTATGATTGCGGTCTAACTGATTTACATGTGGCCATGCTACCGGAAGGGTCTATCAGAAGCCCAGTATTTGTGCGCCAGTATATGTTAGGCGGAAACCTGTGCAGTTCCCTCTGGGACCACTGCAAAAGGCTTAGGACTACAGGTGTTTGGCAGTAAACCCACTTGGTAGCAGTCTGTACCACACAGATTCACTTGGTAGCTGTGGCTGAGCAGTCAGACTTCCCTCAAGAAGAGTTAGGAAGTATGTGGAGTATACAACATAGGGCAATTCACACAGTGGAACAAGCAAACACGGAACAAGGCTTCGGTGTGAAGATATATAGCTATTTATTTATAAAACACATCTATGGAAAACACTCTGGCACTAATACGGTAAACACTTCAATCACAATTACTATAAGTAAATCAATCCCCGTAACAATAGTTCGACAAGTCTAGGTTCAATGGCACCACTTATTTGCAGACAGAGGTGAATGCTTTAACCTAGATGGCACTCTAGTATTCGTTAGGACGGGAGAGAAAAGGCAGGGTATGAAATCAACACGGAATCAACACTTTTATGAACAAATGCAAGGCAAGTAAGGCAGGGTCTACTGTAGATCGCAAAGTCCAGAGGCCAGGCCCGCTCGGAGAGAGGCAAGGCGAAATGTTCCAAAAAGTATCACAGTGGAAGTGCACTTCGAGTCTTTGGCGCAAATTGTCACAGAAAGGTTGGACCAGTTCAGAACAAAAAGTTAAGAAAGCTTGGAGGCGACCCAATGGAGAGGCGAGGATTAAGACACCTCACGCTAACCGACACAAGGGAAGCCAGGCGGACACGGTACCTTGTTTGTGGAGAGACAGCTCCGGCGGGGGCAGTTGTTCCTGGTGGTGGATGCAGGTCGGGGCTTTGCCAAGAGAAGAGATGATCTCGTCGTGCAAGGAAAGTTGAAGATCGTTGCACCACCAGGGAAGAGACCAGCCACGGAGTGCTCCGTCACAAGGCACCACCTTTTGGTCACGGTACAGGGGTTAGTGGCTATCCGGTTGCCGGGGTGCTCTGCACGGGCAATTCAACCACTATGTCCTGGAACGAAGAAAAAGCAAAGGGGACCGGTTGTTCCCACCAGTCAGGAGAAGAGACTCTCCGGCGAGGAGATCTCCTCTGTCGTCGGGAAGTGGTGAGTCGGTTCCGCAGGGCTCCACCGGAGGTGTCGTCGTTGCAGGTCGGCTCAGCTTTACCCTCTTCGGATCCTTAGGTCCTGTGGTGACTTCTGTAGATCCAGTCTCAAAAGCCCTGCTTTTATGCAGAAAACCCCCATTCATTCAGCCTAGCTGTCAATCGAAACACGCTAAGTGGTGAGCAGGGTGGCTCACCACTTGGGCCAATCACACCAGAGTGTGACTTGAGTTGGCAAGGCAACTCAGTCCAGGGTGCCTAAACCCCCTCCCACACCCCCTGTTTTACCCAGACAGAATGGCACCACTTTGGAGGACTTCTGTGTAGAAGCCCGCCAAAATTGGAACAAAGGTCTCAACCTTTGGTTTAGGAGTCACAGAGACAAACACAGACGCCATTTCAAAAACCGAGTTCTGGCAGAAGATACCAACTGATAGATTTGTTTAAGACAAATAAACCGGTGGTATGTTAGAGATTAACGAGAAAAAGTATTAACCTCCAACAATGGGAAGAATCCCATAGGGTTATATTCAGGGTCGAATATAACAAGTAGTTTCCACTGCCACCAGCCAAAACTCGACGAGGGGGGACGGGACAGTGCCCCCTCGAATAACAGACCCAGGAGTAATCGAATTACCCCTACTAGTATGTCCACAATAGGATGGTTTGTACTAGTTCTGTTAGTAAATTTAGGTCTAGTAAAGCCAATGGTGACTTTACATGCCCGGGGAGACAGTAGTCAGTCCCCGGGTATGGAGTCTATGGTGGGGATCCTCTAGGACGCCCCAGTGTTACGGCACGGAGGGTGCGGGGTAACACATATAGCAAAACATATGAGACCCTATGGAGTAAAAGACCCCATAGCCCATAGAACACATTGACACTCAAAGGAATTACACACATTCACGTCCAAGAGTGGGAGAAAAAGAGTCCCACTCTTGGCAGGATGGAAAAAACAAACTCCAGAAATCCAGCAAAGCTGCTGGGGGACGCACTAGGTTAGGAAATTCAGCCTAAACAGAGAATTCTCCCTAACAGTATAGATTACCATTGGCATGTTTAGAGTCATTGGCAGAGATTATTAAACGTTTGGAGTCGTGGGGAATCATCAGGCCCATTCATAGCACATCCAACACACCTATTTTAGGTGTGTTAAAGCCAAATGGTCAATGGCGGCTATGTGCAGATTTGAGGGAGTTAAATAAAAGAGTGCCAGTATCCAGATGGCCACTGCCATTCATTGATCAGGGCCTAGCTCAGGTACATGGTTCAAAAGTGTTTACCACGTTAGATCTCACCTCTGGATATTGGTGCGTGCCATTGGCAGAGGAGATACAGAATTTATTTTCATTTTCATTTGATAAGACTCAATACGCATGGGTCAGAGTTCCATTTGGGTATGTCAATAGTGGGAGTGAATTTGGAATATTTTTGAGAAAGGCCATGCCTGATGCAGCGGAAAGAGGTACCATCGTTTATGTGGATGATGTACTGATAAAAAATGAAAGCTTGAAAAACCATTTTGATGAAATAAGACATGTTCTTGGCCAATTGCAGAAAGCAGGCTCCAAAGTATCTTTACAAAAGGCACAATGGTGCAAGAAAAAGGTGAATTTTCTAGGCCATGAAGTGACCGAACATGGATTAAACCCACAAAAGAAGAAAGTAGAGGCTATACAAAAACTAAAAGACCCTAAAAATGTGAAAGGGGTAAAAAGTTTATTAGGAATGAAGGGCTATAACAGGAAGTTCATTGAAAATTATGCTGAAATTACTCAACCATTAACTAAGCTGTTAAAGCTGAATACACCCTGGAAATGGGAAACAGAGCAGTCTGAGGCAGTGGCTAAATTAAAGGAATGTCTAATAAAGGCACCATGTTTGGCATACCCTATAAAGGATAGGGATTTCTTTATAGAAATAGGTTTCTCTGAACAGTGTATGTCAGCAGTGCTATAACAAAAACATGATTTGAATCACAAAACCGTTGCCTATGCAAGTAAGGCGTTTTCCCAAGTTGACATTAAATTCAGTGAATGTGAAAAGGCCCTTTTGACCACTGTGTGGGCGCTACAGCATTTCTGCCTCATTGTTCAGGGAGAAAAGGTAATTATTGAGACCAATCATCAACCATTGCAGTTTTTAGAGAGTAAAAGAATCAGGTCAGGTAACCTAGCACAGTCCAGAATCACTTCATGGACGCTAGCATTACAAGGTTTTTCTGTAGAAGTGAGATATGGCCAAAATAAAAAAAGCCCAGTTGCTCAAGGTTTAGCAGATTTACATGACTGTGCAGCTGAACAAGTATCAAACGAAATGGAAGTGGAACCTAATTTACAGGAATTTGAACAATAACCACACAAAGCTTTTGATGAAAAGACATGCAAGGATTTGCCAACTGTATATGTTGATGGTTGTGCTTTTCACATTGAAAATGGCAGTAATAAACAATTAGTGTCAGGAATAGGAAATGTCTGATTGAAATGTGAAGGCGTCCCTAGTATAGGGATGAGAATTGGAGCTAGGAGCAGTCAAGTAACAGAATTGGCAGCCATTTATAAAGCAATTGCTACTGCAGTTGATAATAAATTTAGTGAAATTGTCCTGGTGACTGATTCTGACTATGCACGAAATAGCTTTGTGGAATATTTACCTGGCTGGAAAGCGAGAGGCATGATTACATTCAACAAAAAGCCACTTAAACATGGAAAGATTATACAAACCATAGACAACTTGGTGTCAGAGAATGATTTAACAATATACTGGAGGAAAATTCATGGGCATTTGCAGTTGATAATAAATTTAGTGAAATTGTCCTGGTGACTGATTCTGACTATGCACGAAATAGCTTTGTGGAATATTTACCTGGCTGGAAAGCGAGAGTCATGATTACATTCAACAAAAAGCCACTTAAACATGGAAAGATGATACAAGCCATAGACAACTTGGTGTCAGAGAATGATTTAACAATATACTGGAGGAAAATTCATGGGCATTTAAAAACTCCAGGAGAGGATAAGGAGGGGAATGATAAGGCAGATCACCTGGCTAAAATTGGGGCTCTGATGGGAGAATTGCTACCTATTGATCATGCACTTGGTGAAATACAAATTGATGCAGTAACACGTTCTAAAGCACCAAAGGAGGTAGATCAACCAGTAGTACAATGGAGTTATGATACACCAGATCAAGATCTGATTGAGGCACAAAAGGATGAACACATTTTGGGAATCTATTATAATCATTTGATAGATCCTGAACAAAACCCTTTAACAGAAAATTATTGTATAGGAAAAGAAGAGTTGAGGATGCTATTAAAGAATAAAATACAAATTAGATTACAGGATGGGCTCATGATCAGAGAGTCCATAACAGGACAGATACAGTGGGTGGTACCCCTTTCATTCAGTGGGTTCATGCTACACCATGCACATGATGCACTAACTGCAGGCCACAGAGGTTCACAAAAAACATTGGAAATACTAAAAGATTATGCTTACTGGCCACATATGTCCCAAGATGTGGAATTATATACTAGAGTATGTCTAGTATGTCCCCAATTTAAACCTGCTTCACAAATGCATAGAGCTCCATTAATGAAAAGAGGCTTAACTCTTCCATGGTCAGATTTGCAAATAGACTATGTAGGGCCTGTAAAGATGTCGAGCAGGGGGAACCGTTATATTTTGAGTGTGGTGTGTTTGATGTCGAAATGGATTGAGTGTTTTCCTGCACCAGATTGTAGTGCGCAAACAGCAGCTACATTACTGGTGAATCATGTGTTTTCAAGGTTTGGATTGCCACAAAGAATAGAATCAGACAGAGGAAGTCATTTCACAAGTGCTCTAATGAGTAAGGTATGGCAAATACTGGGTGTGAAAAGAAAATTACATATTGCATATTGGGCGGCTTCTTCAGGGGAAGTTGAACGCTGTAATAGGTCTGTTGTGGACATATTAAAGAAATTTGTAGCAGAAGCAGGTTCCAGCTGGGATTTACGTTTACCTTTGGTTTTAATGGCAATCAGATCAACTCCTGCCAAAGCAACAGGTGTTAGCCCCCATGAGGTTTTCACAGGTAGGAAAATGGTGTTACCACAACACCTGCTATACAGAACACATGAGCAGACACTTGTGAGCACATCCACAGTTCATGAATACATTGATGAACTGAGGAAGCATTTACAACATGCATTTGCTTTTGTACAGCGAAATCTAGAAAGAGCTACTGATAGTGCAAAGTCATATTATGATAAAAAGACATCAGTGAAAGAATATTGTGTGGGCGGTCAGGTGTATAAATTTCATTGTGGAAAAGGTAAACATAACAATTCCAAATTTCTAGCAGCCTGGCAGGGGCCATTTCGAATTATAGATAAGGTCTCTCCTGTGGTCTATAAAATTTTGAAAACTGAAGGTGAAACAGCAATAGAACAGTTTGTTCATGTAAACCAAATTAAACCCTGGCACCCCAGACACGAAATTAAAAGACTTGAGCCTGTAGAAACAGATAAAGTCCCTTGAATACATAAAAGAAAGTGAGGTAAATGGGTTTAGTCAGAGAGCAACAGCAGAGAAATAAAATAGAGGTGATTGATTATTACATATGTATATAGGTAAAAAAAATGGAAGCTGAAATTAGTAGAGTTGGTTTGCAAAATGAAAATGTATTAAATGTTGAATGCTGTTTTATGTATGTTTGTTTTCTCTTTAACATGTGCTTTATTTCAGAAAGCGAGAGGAAAAGGGCGAAATGTTTTACAAAGCATGTTTTATTTTTGGCAAAAGGGTGAAGTTAGTATTATGCTATGTACTTAATTTGTTTCTTTTCTATTTCATTTAGAATATAAACACATTTTGGCTTGGAGGTTACGGGACCGGAGGACACGGGAGATGATGGAGTCCTGTAGTCCCCTGGATGAAGATCAAATGATGCCTGCCTCCGGTTGGAGGTGAAGACAAGTAATTGGAGTGCCAAAAGGAGATGACTCCTATGGAAAAAGGATCCAAGAGTGCCAGGAGAAAAGAGCCAAGGATCCAAGAGTGCCAGGAGGAAAGAGTACCCGAATTAACCAAATGATGTGACATCGCTGGTCAGGACATAGAGGCAGACAAGTGTCCTGGAGTATGGAGTTCCACGTGTTTATTATTTTAATTAATTATTTTAATCTGTTATGTTAATTCTTTATTTTAACAATTTGTTTTATTTTATTGTTTTGTGATTGACTTCAAGTATAAAAGTGAGACACTGGACTATGGACACTTCCATTGGGAAGAAATATGTAAAATATTTTATAAGAACTGATGAACTCAGAGATGAATTTTGATGTTATGATGATTGAACAATGATTTTTCAATTTTCTTTTTCCACACGTGAATATTCATTTGGTTGGATTGATACATTTTAAAAGAAGAAAGGGAGCAAGTTGGGTTTCTTCCAATTGTGGCTTGGACCATAGCCAACTTCTCAGAAAAAGGAGGGTATGTAGTATAATTTAGCGTTGTTTTGGAGTGCAGCGCCACTGCATGGGATCACATTATTGCTGTAAGGTGGTACAGCAAGCCATGTGTTGCCAGGGTAACATATCGACAGGTATATGAAGACAGGCTATCTATGTTAAAGCACACCATTTTTCTCAATAATTAGTTTAAAAGCACACCATTTTTTTTCTCACCTGAAATGCCTCAATAACAGGAGAAACATTAGATACTTAATTAATTAACTTGATTAACAAATACTAACACGACTTTAACTCCTTAACATTATAATGTGTTCTCCATGTGCAAAATGAGGCAGGCTGGGATTCATTTTAAACGTGTGTTCAGATATTTTTTTTTCTCTCTCTTTGCTCTGTTCACGGTCTTTGCAGGAAGAAAAATGTGCATATCAGGAAATCAGTTAGATACAGTTGTTACTGTAAAAGTGAGCCATTGTTGAGGAAGGAGGGTAGACTATTGTGTATTTTGATTGGTGACACATCACCTTAGGGGCTGTAACAGATGTTTCTTGAAGCAGCTCGGCGAGAAGGAGAGGGAGAAGACATTTTGCGGAGTTGCAGTGAGGTCGCCTTCGTTCTGCTGCTGTGAGGAGCTGGGCCACTGACCTTCAGAGACTGGGGTTTCCTAGTCACTTGGCACCGGCTTGAGAACTGCATGTTCTCGCTGGGTGCTTTAAAGAAAAAAAAAAAAGAGCCCTGGGTCACTGCTCAAAGACGACAAGCCAGGAGACTTTGCGTACTGAAAAGCTACAAATAGCTGGTAAATATACAAATGGAGTGAAATTGCTGTGACTGCCGGACGAATTATCTAATATTAGACAGGGGGTGTAGCGATAGGGAATTCTCCTGTGTTTAAATGCCACTTTATAGTATTGCCATCTAAATGACTGTTCTTTTTATTGTTGCAAAAGATAATGAAATGCCTTGTATTTCTGCACTTGTTTCGCTTCTGTTTATTCTAGAAAAGACTGCCTCGCAAAGATGGTAATGTATTATTTTGAAATGAAATTGTTATAATCACAGCCTGGGTAAAGGTTTTTTTTTGCTTCTGTCTTTCTCTGGTGCATTTAGCACATATCACATAATAAAAGGGGAGGTTATTCGGTAATATATGTGCCAAACCTCCTAGGCAGATGAAGTAATGTTATGAGCAATTATAAATAGCTGGGTGAGTGGTTCCACTCAGGGTATGTATGTGTGTGTGGCTTCTGAGTGGAATATAATGCAATAGTCAGCTGAGCGTATATGAATCAGCAGAGAGCGGCCTATGGAAACATAGTCTCACTAATGTAAATAAATTAGTGATAATACCACATGTTATTGTGAATACTCCATGGAAACATAGTCTCACTAATGTAAAAATATTAGTGATAACAGCCATAGGCGGCACTCTATGTGAAAATTGTGGTATCCATAAAATGTAGGCCCAAGGTCTCTCTAGTGATCACACGAACAGGCCAAGCAAGAAGAAGGGGGTTTTGTATATTGGGGAACACAAGTAGAACAGAAAGTCATGCTCATCACTATACCACAACAAAATGTATACCAACCAAATGCATCTGTGTACTGAAATAATACATAGCCACTATACCATTATAATACCAAACCCAATCTAAATGCAAGGAGTGATTACTGCTAAATTATTTTTGTTTTTGGAGGTAAGAAATACCGCTGGGCCCTAAATCTACACAAAATACCCTACAGATTCTGCATACTTAAATTGTGGTGTTGTTCCTTCATGTAAACTACGTACTATAAGAAAAGAAGACATTATTTTTTCACTAAGTTCTGTAGAACTTACATGTTTTTTTTATATTAAAACATGTATTGTTTACCATTAGAGATGTTATCATCATTCATTTCTTCTGTTGGAAAGTTTTCTTCTAACCACTTAAGTGTGTTTGCCATTTCTGTTCAGATAATTAAAACAATAATATTTGCTTAAAAGAAATGGTTACATAATGAATGATAATAATAAAGAAAGAAATACAGTGTACTTACTATTTGGTAAGAGGTTGTTTTGGAATAAGCGCTTGGTGTACGCGAGTCTCTATGAAAAGTTGTACTGAAGTGATAATATGAGGTGTACAGTTATGGTTTATGCTTGGTGCAATCCATTATATTGTGTGCTAAATGAAAACATGATTTCTACATTTTGAAGTTATCATTTCTACAAAAGGTATATTTGGGTGTTTGTTGGTTGAAGGGTAGAACATTTTATTTTCTCCCTGTGCTTCTAAGCTTCAAGGAATGCGGCCTTATGTTCTCAGATTATGGAACTGCCCACGGACTCTAGAGGTGCTACATTAGAGGCAAGTATAATATAATGAACTTGTAGCAAATGAAGGGTGCACTGGTAAAAACCTATGAAATTCTGTGGAAAAAACATTGTTAAAGGGACGTTATGGTTACAAGTAAAAACAGAAAAGCTCAGATATTCACCAGTTATGGTAAGATAAGCAACCATAACCCACACCACCACTGTGCACTGCTAAGACTAACACCCAAGACAACCAAGATTACATCACAAATTTCATTGATGATATCACATATGAAATACATTTTGATGAAAAGTCCCTACAAGGGGTTGTGTTTACAATGTTGGCAGCACAATGTCAGGGGTGCTCGGAAGACCTCTCATTAACTACTTCATGTATTAAAATATGTGTTCATCTAAAATAAAACATTATATTGGAGTGTTATTGTTAATACCCGAACCTAACAATACATAGACATAGGCAACAGGTGTAACATGCACCATACAGGTACAGTATTTTTAATCTGGCGATATAGGCCAGGAAAATATGAAATGCTAACCTATCAGAATCTTGACTAACATTACACTTGGTAAACTGCATTTATCTATGATGGATTGTCATGTGATTAATCCATTAATTCATTAATTTGTTCATTATTCATTCATTTATACATGCATTCATTTTGAATTTAACTAGAATAGGCTATGTATGAGAACTATAGTTTTGCTCCTCTAAGCTAATATGGTTCAATATATGCTGAGAGCCATGTAATTATGTACACTTGTCATTTATAGCAATATAGTGTGCTTCTAGGTGCCAAATATGATCTGCCTTGTGTCTCTGTCTTTATTAATGGCATGTAGATGTGCAAGGAAAGAAATGCCGAGCACACAGTGAGAGAATGTTTTGATAACAACTGCCCTTTGGCAGACAGCTAATCCTTGGCACAAAGAAACAACATTGCTGAGTGAGGAGAATGCTTGTTTAAGTTTTGCAAATGAGACTGCTGTCTCAATGCGAGAATGTTAGTGATAGCTTGTTCTGTTCTTAGGAGAATGGAGAGACATGTCACTGTGACTAGTATATTTCACACCATTACAATGTATGCACGTAGGTACACATGCTGTTTTCCATGAAATGCTTACTGCGCATATATGCAATGAGTGCGGCACAGCACTGCAATTCTAATGTATAACTGTTGGGTTTCTGTTGAACAGATTCAGACGACAGTAGATTCAGACAGCAGTAGGTGGAGAACGAGAGGGGAGTAGGAGTGTGTTGGGGAGCTGCTGTTAGAGAGATCCAGCTAAAGGGAAGGAAGCTGTCTCATCAGAAGAGACAAACTCAGAGCACAGGCCTAGAGAACTGGCTGTGTGAGGGAGAGAGAATTGCTAGGAGAAGCCAGGAAGGTTGGGATTACTAAAAACACTTATGTAGTGATTAGTGACATTATGCCAAGCAAGGCAAGGCATGAATAAAAATACATTTTGTGCTTTGAAATGAACTGATTTCCTGTGTCTTTGTGATTCTGCCATTCTGTTTGTTTACATGGTATCATAGTGCAACATTTCTAGTTTCACACACTTACTACATATGTGCGTTAGTACACAAAATACATATTCAGAGCCACAATGCATAGAAAACTGTGGCACATGCAGGTAAACTGCAGTAAGGTGGAAAGAAAGAACATCACCAGAAAATGACAATAACATTAGAGTTGATCATCGTGTACACAAATTAAATGTGTGTTTGATGCCTGCTAATTTACCCACTAATGTGCACCATGAGCTGAGATCAAACTCTAAGGAAAGTACTTTAAGAACATATGAGAATGTTAATGTCTAGATATATAGCAACTTTTCAATGTTTTATAGTTTTCACTGTCAGTGAACAAAAACAACTAGTCTAGATATGTCAGTGAACGAAAATAAGTGGCCCAGATATGTGATGTCAATGATGTCATCTTTGATGTCCTGGATATTAGTCTTAGCAGTGCACAGTGGTGGCATGAGTTATGGTTGCTTAGCTTACCGTAACTGGCGAATTTCTGTGCTTTTTCAGTTTTACTCGTAACTATAACGTTCCTTTAACACTGTTTTTTCACTGAATATATTTTATATATTCTCTCATACTGCTACGCCACCTCAATTTGTGGCAAACCTTTAGGAATGTCTCATACATGTACTACATTTTATGCACTTCATTCCACACACACAAAAATTAGCTCCTTTGAAAACCCCATACAACGTCTCACATTATACCAACTCACCATTAAGCCAAGGTTTAGAAGCATTATTTATGTATGCTATAGAAGTCACTGGGATTTCAAGGGCTGAAATGGCTGCAAGCAGGCAAATATGGAAGCAGCAAATTATTAAGGACAGTGAGTGAAGATAAAAGGCTCATACACACTGCATGCTTCAAAATTGTGCTCTGCTTCTGCGTGGGCATCCACAACAGACTTACTTTGACTTTGTTATAGCAATGGAAGCAGCAGCAAACGTAAGCATGAATCTGGCCCCTGACCTAACACTGCATGCTGTGGTGCAACCACCAAGAGCATAACACATCAATCACTCAAAAATACAAGGCATTAGATTCTTGAAACTCATAGGAGTCTCTCCAGGAACCTCCACATGAGGCGTTATGTAATGTTAATGCCATTTATAGCACACACATTTATCCAAAGGCATCTTGGTACGAGGATTCCAAAGTTGTAGCTCTTCCACAGTTTGCTAAAAAAGGAGGGTTTTCAAAACCTGCGTAGATTGAAGATGGTCCTCAGTCCCTCTCAGATCATAAGGCAAACCATTCCACAGCATTGGGGCCGTAAAAGGAGAAGCCCCGTCCTACAACTCGAGAATTTTAGGGATTACCACCACATTGGCTTTACCACAGCAAAGCATTTGACCACGTATTTAAGGGCATGATTTTTCTCTGAATTACTCAGCCCATGGCCATAAAAGGCGGTGGACCAGACACCTGCACTTAAACTTAATTTCCGGTGCCACCGGAAGCCAGTGCAACGCATGAAACACAACACTGTAGTTTGCTCCATAAAGACAATTGGTAGCCACCTGAGCTGACAGGTTTTGTCATAGACAGCGAAGATGACAGAAGCACCCCCACATTCCTGACAACCATCACAGGAGTAGGAAGATCACTGAGTGTGGAGGGCCAAAACAAAGATGGCCACATAGCAGAATCAGAAGGGAAACCCACCACCAGGTCTTCTATCCTGTATCCGTTCAGCTTAAGCCAAGTTGCACTCATCCACACCCCCCACCCCACTGCCGACAAGCACCTACACAGCCTGGAAAACACCTCAGACCATCCAGATCTAATTGGACTAGAACCTGGGTGTCGTCAGCGCAGGAGTAGCATCGGAATCAATGGGAGCGGATTAGGCAAACCAGTGCCTCAACATAGATGTTAATGAGCATGGGTGACAAGGCACAGCCCTGAGGAACACCACAGGTTAATGCATGTAAAGACATTAGAAAAGGTGACAATGACAGTGACTGGCTCCTATCAGTTAGGAATGAGGTAAATCAGCCCAGGACACTCTCAGAGAGGCCTGCCACTGCTAGCCTGGACAACAGATCTCATATTATTTTACTAATAGCTGCTAACGACCAGACATTGGAGATTATAAACACAATGAAACTCAAGAGAATGCAAAACACACAGTCAAGAAATCTTTGAATAATTCCAGGCCTCATGGGTACTCCTAAAGTGATAATTGTATTTCTTAAATGCCACTGTGTAAGTGCACAAGTACAAAGGGGATAATTGCCTAACTACATAAAAGCCAGTAGCAGTGACTGAACACTTTAAGGTCTGTGATTACAGAAAAGTACAGTGCCCAGATTCCAAGTCTCTGTTTATACAAGAAAAATATAAGATATTAAAAATGAAGTAAAACATAAGTAAAACAATTAGCTAAGCACCATATAATATGTTACCTACACCACCTTCTGCTCTCGCTCTCTACCCATACCCCTGTGCACAATGTCGACCAATCAACCTATCCTGAAATTGTATCAATCCAAATCACTCATCTGAACATATGAGAGTAAGGGTGAGACAAGGGTATATGACATTGGGATTGACTGTAGTTTTCAGAGATGGTCAAGAATCCTTGAAACACTATTGCACTGGTACTGAAAATAATAGTGCTTTAGACAAACTACAGCAACCTACACTTCCATCCCAGCCCTCAAAATGTTTAGAGTCAAGGTGCTCAATATTGATTTTAGTTCAAGGTGAGCCCCCTGGAATTTACTCCTGTGTCCTACATAGGTCTTGTTAAGTATTTCAATCAGGCGATATACCCTGGTCTCAGCCTAGTATGCAGCGCACAACCAAAAATGCTTATTTTACTATATATATCGGTTCAATATTTTAAGTGATACACCATTCATATCACACCCCTTTTCAAATACCCTGGTCATAATGGACCAGGAATCAGGCTGGTTGGTAAAGGTAATATTTATTTATTTATTTATTTAAAATTCAAATCAAACATATGCTTTTTAATATGGAGCAGCAATCAACAATTTGGTGACAATAACAGATACAAAGGTATATACTGCACTTAAATTCACTCTTTAGCAACACAGATGGAAAACACCAGAGAAAAGAACACTTTTGGCTTGTTTGGAAAGGTAGCATTTAAGTTAGGATTTCCCCCGCAATATTCCTCAACCCACAAATTACTATAATTTTACTCTAGACTAGAGCATTCCGGCTAGAATACCAAAGAGGGACACGAAAAGCTCTGGAGTTGATTCATGACTTCAACCCCAGATCCCCAGTGCCCGCCCTGACGGAACCAGTCGGATCACTCGAAATAGGATTGATAGTTTAGGATTTACACAGACAAAATGACTAAAGAAACGACGCTTATCAAAATAAATCAAGAACAGGATTGTAATAAGGATTCTGACACTGTTACAAGTTATTAAGGGAAGGATAGGGTGGTTTAGAGATCTGGATAGGACAAGGCAAGGTATGCTATGGTTTTCTATGATTCCTATTAATACTTACAGTCCACTTTAACATAGGATGTTGGACTGTCAAGGGTTCTGGTCATCACACGGATCGGGTCTAACCAAGGACAGCTGGGCAAATCTGGCGGGACAGGATCAGCTGGGCCGCTCTAGTCATCGGACTGCATTGGACTGGTCACTGGATACTACAGATTCAGCGGGATGCATTTGCAGGCATGCATCTAGTAGCAGCAAGCCAGGCTGGATCGGGGTGCTTCCCTTAGGTTTTTGGGATTTCTTTTTTTATTTGAGGCCTACCTGAAAAGGGGCAATGCATAGGCCTTGGCTTTGCAATGAAAATCTGGAATCAGGATCAAACAGGATGAAGAAATCAGGAACAGGATGCCACGCAAGAATTCAGGAAGAAAGTCAGGAATCAGGGTCTTTGTGTGGTGTCAGGGGAACTTATTTATCATGCCAGATAACATCACTACAGTATATGGCAGGGGCAAGCTTACTACCCACACCCATAATGCTAGGATTGGGCCAGAGCATAGTTTCCGCCTTGCCCACAGCTGATTGGATCACAGAAAAGAATGTCATGTTTATGGGATGATTTTCACAATGTCGAGAAACCTCCCCTAGCTACTGGAACCAAAATCTAATTTTGCCACAAATACATATTTATGCAGTTATAACCTCTGAGAAAATCAGATACACATATAACATATTTTGTGCATCATATTTCAATCCAAACCGCAAGACTGTGGGACCTGGCTTTGCCTTTCTGCTACATTTTGGCAATTTTAACCGTCAAAGTTTTGGCCTAAAATGTCCCAATTTTGTACACAGATGCGTGTTTACACTTGGAATGTGTGTACATGTTATGTCCGCGACATCAATACTTTAACCGCAATCTGTCATTTTCTACGACTTCTGTTTCTTATTTTTCCTCATTCTTGCTGCAAAGTTAAAAGCCTTTTAAAGTTCAGTTACAAAATAACCTTTAAAACCAAATGTCACTTGATCATTTTTTTTTCCTTTCCCCCAACTGCAAGCAGCTGTCAATTCCTTTGAAGCAGGATGAGGGGACTCTCTCTTGATTGAAGGTTTTATTGCCCATCACAATTGACAGGTGAGAGTCTCAGCCTGCTATTGTTCCAGCCTGGAGCAAAGACGAATGTCTGATGAGCTTGGGAAGTCCCTTGTCCTGATGCATTCAAAGTCCTCCAAGCTAGCAATTAGCTCTTTCTTGTGTCAGAAGCTTATGATGTGTCACCCCTTCTCAGGGCTAGCAACTGGCAGAGCAAGTTTTTTTTTTTAATATAGTTTGCCAACTTAGCTTTTATTTTCTCATTTTACATCTTGACTTAAATTTGTGGAATCAAAACATTTTATAAATGTACTTTTACCAGCAACAAATCCTTTTACGTTGCTAAATAAGTAGGCCTCTCCCCAACAATTTACTTTTAAATAGGCGTGTTTTCTCTTCAGTCAGAAAAAGCATATTTTACTATTTCTTTAAATTCGGGTTTCATCTCCAGCAAATACACAATTTCTGCAGCTATAGTTCTTTTCTTGAGTGCTGGAGTTGTTTTGCAGCACGGATACATTTAGCAGGCATCTATTTAGAGTCTTTCTCTGAACAGCTGATTCTTGATACTTTTGCAAAGAAAATAGACGCGTTTCCCATGTAAAATGAAAACAAAGCCCCTGGTGGATTCTTCAAAGATACTTTTGACAGGAGCTGTCATTCAAATGAGGCCTGGTTTCTCTGAGGCGTAATGAATGATCCTGGGCATTGCAGGGCCTTTTTAAATCACAGTGGTTCATGAGAATTTGATGAATTTAGCACCAAACAGCACTTTTAAGGTTGAAAAAGTATCATTTTAAAGAGGCATTTTGGGTTTACAGCAAAGTAATGCTGCCTCTTTCACTTCACTCCATGTTAAATGTTGCAGAGCACACTGGCACATTCCTGCAGTGAGTACTCTGTTCCACCCCACCTGAAATGTGTGTGTCAGGGTGGTGCAGCCATTTTCTGGTTGTTGCAAAAACGCAGTTTAGAGATCCTGGCACGCCCAGGAGTCATCGCTGCCATTTTGCTGTTTCTTGCACCACTGCAGCAAAGTGATGTAGCATAGCACAACTGTATGGGTCAAAATATCCCACAGTCTACTATTGTTAAAGGTATTCAAGCTTATTAAGTGCAATAAGTTGTCAGTGTCTAGCACTTAACCCCCAAATAAAACAATTATCTATTTACTGCTTCCTACAGATCAACCCGGTGGAGGGCACGTTACTCCACCTACTAGAGCGAAGATATGCTCTAGAAAATGCCCAATTATCACTCCAAACTACAGAGCAGAATTGCTCCATCCCTCCTTCAGACACTTTCTTTCAAGCATTTACCCTAAGCAGTTCACTGAAACAAACATAATTCTCTCACCCACTGAGTGACTTGGCTTGGTCAAGTCTCTCAAGCTGCTTGCATCTCAAGCTTAAAGTAAAACAAGATATAATGCCAGCACAAATCATCTAGCAATACTAACCATGATGCATGAACATGTAATCCTTTTTTTCCATATCACATACTTGTGACGATATCCTTTGATGGAAGGGGGAGAAAGAGCTCCACTTTAATGAGTCTCTCAAAGAGGAAAACAACACCGCAGATGAACTGTTGGTCCACTGAAATCATGTTGCCTACTTCTTGCCAGGATATGTACATTTTCATGTACATCCACCTCCAGATACTGAGCAGGCCATCATAGATGTCACAATGCATTGGATTAACAATTTCAGGAGATATGGGGCCAGCACAAATTACCATAAATGTCACAAGTAGACACCCCTAGTAAACAATCCTGAAAAAAATTTCCCATGGATAGCAGAATGTAGAAACCTATTTACATAGCTGGGGTTTGGGGTCCTCTCACTTTAGAGGAACTGCAATGTAAAATGCAAGAGAATGTGAGTATGTATTGTGAAAACTAGGGACTAACAGGGGACACTCTGTTGTATTGTATTGTAATGTACTTGTCATTTGTATAGTGCCGATATTACCATTATTATAGCTTCAATGCGCTGTTAGTGGGAACACCCTCGGAGGACTGAAGTCCGGAGTATCAGAGGGCCTGGGTACAATAATAATGCGTGTGTGCATTTGTCTGAAAATGGCTTAGCAGGGCTGGCCACGCTCTGTTAGAAAAGCAAAACCTGCAGTCAGGCATGTGGATGGGTGCTGAGAAGAGTAGGGTGATGCTAGAGACTCAGAATGTGTTCAGCGTGCCTAAATTTATCATAGGACTGTGCCGCATTCTGATGCCAAGAGGTGCTGAGGCATAGTTGGGTGTAAGTAGCCAGAGAATTTATGTGAACAGCACAACCACATTTTTGTCATAGTCCTTTCTGTATACTGATTTGTGGGGTTAGCCATGCCTGCAGGAATTGGAGTGGTATATTATTCATACCTAGTAGCCAATGGAGGTGCTTTGATGTTACGGTCCTTGCTCAGGTGTTTGGCTTCTTCTGTTGGTTCTTGCAGCTGTGATAAAAATGGTTAGCAGCAACAACAGTCTATGTTCCAACTAATCGCCACACGAGGCGCACGGGTTGTGATTCCAGATTCTTCTTGGTGGGTTAGGTGTTTGATTGCGGTGGAGGTGGCGTTGCTTCTATCACACCCATGTGCTTCTAATACTGTTGTTGTGATTAGCCCGTTTTCTGTTTGTTTCCCTAGTACAGTTGTTCATCAGTCCTGTGACATTGCATATGTGATTGCTGTGAATCAGCTAGTGGTGCTTGATGGAAGGCTGGGTCATGATAAGTGTGTGAAAGTGTCTGTGGTCCAGACTACGACAAACACAGTCAGCAACATAACGTGTTTGTGGCAAAAGGTTGGAAACACAACAAACAGAGCTGGCACACCTGGAGAGACAGTTCATATACTTGTGATAAATGGAGTTTTGGGGATAAAGCAGTAAAAAGCCAGGTTTTGAGAGCCTTTTGGAAGGAGAGGTAGTTTTCGGTGTGGCAGATGGTGGGCGCTATGGTAGAGAAAGCCAAGCCACCAACTCTGGATGAGTGGTGCAATTGAATAGCCAGGAGGAGCGCTGAGCCCGATCAGAGGTTTGTAGGGGGCTGGAAGTGGATGATTCTGTTCTGAAGGAACTCAAGTCCCAAATGATGGAGTGCTCGGTGTGTGATGCACATGGCTTTGAAGGATACTCTTAGGCTAACTGGGAGCCAGTGCAAAATTCTGAGTGCAGAGGTGGTGTGTTCTCTGGGCAAGAGGGAGAGGTGCTGTCTGGCGGCTGCATTTTGGATACGCTGAAGTTTCCTTAGCTGGCGGATACATAGTTTAAGTGCTTGAGAGGGACAGGTCTGTGACCATGGTGCATCCAAGATTTGGAGTTGGAGGGGTCAGGTAGGGCTTCAAGGGCAGACGGTCAAGGTAAAGGTTGTGGGATCAGAGCGGTTTTGCCACATATTAGGAGCTCTGATAGATTACCCACTTTCCAGGTCATGTAAAGAGACTGCTCTTAGGTTAGGGGGTGGAAGTCCACTTTCTAACATTGTTAAATCATTCCAAAGCTCCCAAAGTATGAATTCACAAATTATGGTCACCCACATGTATATCTAGCCTAGATTTGTGGTTGCAGAGAGCTGCTTTGGTTCACAGTTCTGGTTGGTTCCAGTGCATATGGACACTATTTGGCTCTACAATACACTTAAATCGAAGGCGGAAGCGTATCGGAGGCGGCCTCTCTCTCGGCGTGCGCATCAGAGTGCGAGCGTGAGGTGTGGCTTGATACGCCCATAGAGGTCCTTTCCTCTAGTTCCGGCGGAGCGAGGAGGCAGCCGAGCCGGGTGGCTGAGGAACGAAGAGCGAGGAGCGGAGTTTCGGCCGGGTGGCCGATACGGCTTGGCTGAGGGCTGAGGGTCTTGGATGGCTCCACTGAGGTGCTGCCCTGGTCGCCCGGCGAGCGCTGCGGTGGCGTGGAGCTGCAGCGGCAGAGCGGGGCTGTGGAGCTTTGGGGGACGCAGTTGAGTGGTGGTGAGTTCCCTGGACGTGCTGGGGAGCAGTGTGGGGGTCGGCCCCACCGGGTTGTGGACTGGACGGGGGCTTGGAGTGTTTGTGGGCCCAGATTGACTTCTGGGGCGGGACCCCGCGGCCGTATTTGGCTGGTCTGGCTGAGGTCCATCCCGGTCAAGACTGCAGCCTGCTGCCCCCCACGACTTTCTCGACGCCGGTTGTCTGGTGCAGTTGCCTGGATCCTGGCTGGCCACTGGTGGGGTCTGGTTACGCTGGGCCTGTCTGCACATAACCTTGGAGACGAATAGAGAGTAGGCAGAATCACTGAACTTAGCCCATTGAGCTCATGAGGCTAATTAGCCCAGTATAGCAATAATCAGTGTAACACACTAATAGTGCTAAATTAGGTGGATCTACTAGAATAGCTAGCCCTCGGCTATCAATCCAAGCGGACAATACCTGGAGACTGTGGGCTGATGCCTTTGATCCAGAGATAGTACAATAACAGTCTGCTAGTGGGAAGATAAAGTGGGCGTTACCCTGCAAACTGTGAGTTGTCGTAGTGTGTGGTCCTGGCACTCATAGACAGTCCACTCGAGACGTCACTAATGCAATCAGACAAGCATCTTAATTATCCTGTGTACAACCTAAGGAAGACCAAGTCAAGAACAGTTGCTTGGGGTCCTGCCAACAAGAAGGCTGAGATGGACAACCTGATGCCTAAAATAAAAGCAAAAAAAATCTCTCCGATCAAACAAGGTGTGATTACCTCTTTCTTCCCCCCTCGTGAAATAAATTCAACTACAATTGAAGAAGTTGCACTCGACCAACGGGACAATCCTATATTGAGTATATCTAATTTTGAAGACATTGATAATAACTCACTATTAGACCTATGCTTAAATATCCAGAGAAACATGACACCACAACCGGAAGTAAGATTTAATAATAGTAGCTGTCTATCGACAGGTAAACCTATGGACATAATTTCAGGGTCTTACATGGTCAGAGATCGACCAGAGAGACTCTCCGCATCTCCTAATTTGGCGTTAGCCTCAATGGAAGATGACCCTGATGAAGTAATAGACCGCATTGACAAATCTAGTACAGGGTTAGCCGAAATAGCGGAGATTCAGGCATCGGTAGCCTCGCTGCAGTTCGCACTTAAGATCTTGCTGAAAATGTCGGGGCGGATCCTAGCCAATATGGACATCCTCATCAGGGGAAATAAGGAGAGAACGATTTTGGTTGAAGATGTGGAGGCTAACCTCTCTGAGGCAATCCACGCTACTAGTGAGATGGATAAGCAACAAAATTTGGAGACCAACGAGGAGTCAGACAGACCTGATCCATTTTTTTCCAAAAAACAAAAGCGTTTAGCAAGAAAAATAAACAAGGGCAAAAAAATTAGTGTTACACAACCAACATCGACAGAGATGAAAGAGCGGGGACTGACTACTAAGAAGAGTAGGAAAAGAGCCGCGAGAGCCAAGAAAAGAAAGGCAACTCACGATGGATACCTGACTAGCTGGGTTCTCCCCGAACAGGGACCGACAGTGGACCATGAAGAAAGTGCAGAGATCGTGGAAGGGCCGGAGGCGAGCCATGGCAGTGCAGTAGATACAGCCATGGTAATCAGTCAACCGACGGTACAGGAAGATCTACCCCTTGAAGTAACAGGCACTTTGATCAACAAGAAAGAGAAGAAAGGAAGTCGAATTTGCCTTATTAAAAATCTATATCAGAGCAAGGTTAATAAATGGCTATCGCGATCAGAGTTTTTGACAAGATTATATTCTGTCCCTCAACTGCAGGTACTAATTTCAGATGACTTCCAATTCATTGAACCACTGAAAGGTCCGAATCCCAATGTCTCAGCCATCCACTGTAAATTTGCAGCCACGGCAGATTTATTAAGAAAGTATAAAGAGGAATTAAAATCAGTAGACGTGGATGTGGATGTTGATTTAAATGAAATTGACCCCAGCTGTCGGGAGGAAGAGGTTGCCGTTGCTGTGGATACAGTACCCTGCCCCAAAATACAGTTGGATAAGAAAATAGAAGCGTCTGATGTCCAACAGGTCTTGAAATGGCTGGCTGACGCCCTTCCTGAGATCTTAAAACAATCATGAGAACTATCGGTTGTATCTTGGAACTGTCGGGGTTTTATGCATTTACTTACACCAGAGGGCTCTGTGAAACTGTTTGATAAATCTAGCTGTTTCTGCCTGCAAGAGACTTGGACATTGGACCCTTTGGTATCAGATGGGTACACGCTGTTTCATGATGCTGCTAAAAGAGGTGACAAAGGCCGGCCTTTTGGTGGTCTGGTGATAGGAGTGGCCAATACCTTGGGCTCCAGGCAGATTGGTTCTAACTGTGGAAACAACTTACTCGCAGTAGAAGTGATGCTTGAGGGCATAGATTCTATGTTTTCTTTTTTGTTGGTAAATCTCTACAATCCGCCTGGAGCTATACTAAGCGAACACTTACAAGACTCTTTACAGGATGTGTTGGCAAATTGGTCACCTATAGCTACTAATTTGGGAGTAATGGTTGTGGGCGATTTCAATTGTCATATGAGAGGACGGGTGTGCAAAATGCAAAATCCTAAATTGAAAGAGAAGAGCATTATGCTGCATAACAAAATAGATATTGAGGGCAGTACCTGGGAATCCCTGTTTGAATTATGGGACATGATAATGCTTAATGGCAGAACAGCTAGTGATCACCCTGGACAATATACTTCGTCCAACGGTGCTGCTAGCAGCACATTGGACTATATAGATATATGTCCAGGGCTTCAAGAGCTGATTGACGATCTGATAGTTATGCCCAACGTATGGAGCGATCATGTCGTATTAAAATGTACAATGAGTATTCCTCGAAAGCAGCCCTTAATTAGCAATACGGGTATTGTAAAAGTCAATAAGACAGGAACCAGGATTTCCTGGTCAGATAAGAATATAGCACTTGCGGCAGAAACTTTGGGAATAGTAGTGCTTAAAGAGCCGCATAAATTCAATGATATGTCCATCAATTCCATAGAAGACTGGATTAGTGCTTTTTCAGGCAAACATGCTGCGGCCCCTATGGGTTGTATGATAAATAGTGTGGGGAATAAACTACCATTTGACAAAACAATCAGAGACATGAAGCGTAATCTTAGAGCCGAGCTTCGCAGAGTCAAGAAATTAATGGCCCCAGGGGAAGCCTATTATCGGACTATTAGATTGATTAAAAATAGATATAGATTGGCCATTAAGGAGAAAAAAAGGGCGGACAAGGTTCTTACTTGGCAAAAATTAGTGAAGACTGTATGCAAAAAGAAGACCCGTAATATCTGGTCTCTCTTAAGCGAGGCTCAGGGTTGTAAGAGGATTCAATTCAGCACTACAGCCAAGTCAACGCCTAGTCTAGAATACTGAATGAAAACCCTTATGGATATATCTTTATGTCCAGTTCATGCGTTCTGGATGACTACCCCTATATAACACCCCTCCCTTGGAATCCCCCTGACCCCACTGAGCCAAGAAGTAGTTCTGTTTTGCAAGTTTAAAGGTTTATTTGATAACTTAAAAAATATATATTATATCACGCTTTATAATAAATTAATAATTGGATATCACACTTAATCTGGTATGATAAAGATTAACAACGGAGAATCTGGCACTAGCACACTTCTTGATAATCACTAAGGAGTTGACATGAAATGGATAAGATAGCAACAATACTTTTATGGTTTCAAATGGATGCAATGTGGAATGAAATGCAGTACAGAAAATAACTTGATAGGATTTCAGCAAAAGACAATGTAATCACTTTCTTGGACAATTCACCCCCCCCCCCTTTATGCAATGCAAGGAAATGGAAGGAGGGCACACAGTTCTCAGAAATGCAATCAAATGTGATTCAGTTCACCTCAGCAGCTTAGACTACAGACGTTGAAAACACAGGCCCAAATGCTTTTAAATGTGCTGGCAATGAAGAAAAAGAATATGCTAAAATGCTTTTAATTCCCTCTAGAGGTTCTAGGTGAGTGACATATGCTTTTTGCAACGGAAGGCAAGCAACAGCAGATTTTTACACGTGGAGAAATTGGCAAATCGCGGTAAAATTCGTGAGTGCGTTTTTCACGATTGCGGCAAAACTATAGGGGGTAGGAATGCGGTTCTCTAGCACAAACGGTCACAGAGATATGAGCGATTAAATAAAGGTCGTTTTTCAGATTTGAAATTTTAAAGTTCAAAAAAGACAAGTGCAGCTTGCAACTAGAAAATGACAGGTGACAGCTTTACAAATGACAGGTGACAGTTAGGAGGCAGTTCTACTTAGATTAAAATAGCTTGGATTATATTATTTTAACTAAGAGATTGGTTCTGCACAGTTTTCTAGGTACTCACACTATATTCTTGAGTTAAATGGGCCTCGCCACGGATCTGGTCAGGTTTTAGACTGGCCTCTGGTCTCTGCACTTCACAGTGAGCTGGGTCAGCTCTCTCTGGTTCTGCTAACAGTTGTCTGGATCAGCTCTGCTCTGCTGGTCTGGTCTAGGTTTCTGGTTCTGGATATTTGATAGATTTGAAGTCTCTATGTCTGCTCTCTGAAGGTTGAGGGAGGTAAAGTATGGATTTTCCGGCAGAGCTTCCAGCTGCAAATGGATTTGAAGGTCCCTATCTGTCCTGTCTGTCTGCTTTTATGTGTTTTCAAAATGGGTGTGTGTGTAGCATCACTAGACCCTACCCCTCTCCACTTATCATTGGCCAAGCTTTCATTTCTCCCCTGAACATGCCACCGGTTCTAAAAACCTCTTAAAATGTGGGCAGAAAAATCACAAGAATTATGGTATCATTTATAAAATTTTCACATGTCCGCTCTATGAATGATCCATCTTTTTAGAGTTATGTTCTGGCCCCAAAGGGGTGTGGTTTCCCCCCAGCACAAGGTTGAATTTCTGGTTTTTCCAGTTCTGCCAAGCCAGCTTGCTCTCACAGGCAGTGCCCCTCCCCTTCCCTTCCAGGAGGAAGCTACATTTACGACATCTGCAATAAACCATCTGCCTGGGTGAAGGGGGTTGCATTGTTCAGAGCTCCTGTATTCTGTGGGGGCTCCCCTTAATTCAATTATCAGAGAGATGGCATATCCTTAGTGTGGCCAGCAAAAGGCAGATAGGCCTGGGAACACAGCTGTGACTCAAGTTTCACTCCTGATGGGGGGTAGTTGCCAGGCAAAATTGGAATCTCTTTAAGCCAGTTTTTAGCTACATGTCATTTCTGTTCCCCAGTCTTCTGCATTCAAATAAAACTGAACATTTTTACATATGCAGCTAGAATGCTGATTCTAAGTTTAAAACTATGACATTTAAACAATTGCAGCCTATGTGACATTCAAAAGTAGGTCACTCATTTCTTTTGAACATTTAGATTTTTAGTGTCTTTCAGTCCAAATTTACTTAAACTGCTGAAATCCACAGCTCAGCCAGTCTTGTTATAAACCTTCAAGTCACTTCAGAATATAACTTTACATTGGATCCACCTCTCAGTAAGTCTTTCTTTGGCCTGCTTTGGGTTCATTTATTCAGTTTTATACAAAAAGTAAAATCTGGTGTTGTTTTAAAACGCCGGCTTTTGTTTAGTGGTGAGTACTGGTACTGCACCCCTTTTTGGGATTTAAGAAAAATGAATTCCCAACAGTTATGGGTTTGCTTTTGGCAATCAGCATTGCCACTCCCAATGGTTTCAGACTACTGTGTGGGTAGTCCAATGGTGGTTTTAGGCAGTGTCCTTCTGTGCCCATAACATCGGCAAAAATGAGTGGCAGCCTATTCTTCATGCATTTCCCTGGGAATTTTCTGGGAAGCTCTGGCCATCATGATGTTTTCCATGTCAGTACTGCACAGTTTTGAGGTAGGGCTTGGATGCGTGGATAAAAACATCCCACAAGCCCCCCTCTTGCGATGGCCATTCTGTTTCCTGATGGGACTCGCAAGACCTGGGATGTTTCCTCATCTTCTTCCAATAGATGGCACAGTTCAGCATCTTTTTCTCCATCCGGTCGGATCGATCGGTTCTCCTCGCCGGTCCTGATGGGAATATTGGGCGGTATCCTGGGCCCCCTTGCGTCATCCTCCCAGTCTCCGGATCATCCTCCTTGGCCGGTCTCCAGGTTTTCTTTCTCCTAGGACGACAAAGGAAGAGCGGCAATACCTACTCATAGACATTTTTCCACCACTGTTGAGATAGTGGGGCAGCATATGCATTTCATCATAACAAAACATTACATTCTTATTTTGAAAAAAAAAAACAGTATAACTAAGAGACCGTTTCATGCAAATCACAATATTTTAGAGACTAGATGTGGTATGTTTTATGGTTGAATCTGAATTAGTCTGAGACAGTACCCGCTAGGATTCCAGAGGATTCCTCCAGTTGTTGCAGAGTGTGCCTGGGTTGGCAACATTTCAACTGGTTTATGTGGACCCACTTGTCTTCCCCCTCTGCCAAATGACCTTTGGGAATGTGGATTTTGTAGGCCACAGGGGAGATCTTGTCGATGATCTCAAAGGGTCCCTTCCATGTAGGCAAGAATTTCCGCTGTTTTGCCTGGTTTCTTTGGAAGTTGTATAGATAGACCCCGTCCCCCACCTGATATTCCTTCCTGGAAGTTTTCAGGTCATAATGGGTCTTCATGCTATCAGCTGATCTTTCTAGATTCCGCTGAGCGTAAGCAAAAGCATGTTGAAGGTGTTTCCTTAAATTCTCCACATACTCATGAGTTGTGGAGGCATTTATCAGTGTCTGCTCTTGGGTCCTATAGAGCAGATGCTGCGGAAGCACCATCTTGCGTCCAGTCATCAACTCAAATGGTGACATTTTGGTTGCAGATGAAGGGGTAGATCTGATGGCCATTAGGACCAGAGGTAATCGGATATCCCAACTTGGCCCAGAATCTGCCACAAATTTTTTTAATATGCTCACAATTGTCCGGTTATATCTCTCTACTGCCCCAGAAGAAGCTGGCCTGTAAGCAATATGCAACTTCCTTTTGACCCCCAGTATCTCCCACATCTTTGTCATCACTTCACTGGTGAAGTGGCTAGCTCTGTCTGACTCAATCCTTTGAGGTAGACCAAAACGGGAAAAGATGTGGTTAATCATCAAGGCAGCTGCCGTTTCTGCCTTGCAGTTTGGGGCTGGGAGACATTCCACCCACTTGGTAAACAAGCATGTCACAGTCAACATGTACTTATTCCCCCTAGCAGAGCGAATCACGGGGCCTACAAAGTCGATTTGTATATCTGACCATGGCAGTGTCATCCCCCTCTTTTGGAGAGGCGCACGGTGCGTGAGGGATGATGGCTGAAATTGTGCACACACAAGACACCCCTTCAAGTATTGGTCGAGGTCCTGCCCCATGTGTGGCCAGTATGCAACCTCTCTTAAGATTTCCAATGTTGTGTGAAACCCCCTATGACCGGCGGTGGCCGCATCATGGGCGTGACTTAACATCAGGCTTCGGAATGAGGTAGGAACCACCCACTGATCGTGGCCAGCTTTGGATTTCCTTACCAACAAACCATCTTGGATTCGGAACATTTTTGGACATTTCATCAACACTCTTTCCCAGTGTAATCGGTATCCGTCAGGGGAAAGTTCTCAGGGTCCTCAAGGTGTTGGTAAAATTTACCAATTATTGGATCCCCCTTCTGAGCTGTAATCAAATCAGCATCAGGGGTCTCCTTACTCCATTGTGCAATTGAAAGGTTGTTGTGAGCATTTGTCTGGGACCTAGTGATAGCAGTGACCTGGATTTCCCCCAACAGGGACTCAATCTCAATTAGATCCCCTTGGATGGCCCTAGTTTTGGCCAGCTGATCAGCTAAGTCATTTCCAGTTTTGTCTGGTCCCTCTACTTTGGAATGACCCTTGATCTTTTTCCAATAGATGGTCATCTCATTCGAGGTGACCAGATCATCAATGTTTTGGATCAACTTCCCATGTTTCAAGGGTTTGTTGTTAGCACATAACATGCCTCTGGCTTTCCAATTAACCAGGTGCTCCACGAACCCGTTCCGTACATAATCCGAATCTGTGATTATGACCAGTTCGTGGAGTTGATGCTGGACAGCAGTGAGGATGGCCTGATGCACAGCCATCAATTCTGCCACCTGACTACTTCGGGGACCAATTTTGTATCCAGCGGAGGGTTCTGGGGACTCATTCACCCATGCATTCCCTACGCCAGCCACCAGTTCTTTCTCCCCGTCGTTGTCAACATGGTAAGAGCATCCATCCACATAGACAGTGGGCATTCCCTCACACTTGTCTTCTTCAAAGATTTTGTGTGGGGAATTAAGGTATGCCTCCGTGTTGTCCTTGATTTTTAGACTTTCGTCCTCGAGACAGTTTTCTCTGGCACAATCATGCAAGTCAGCCAGACCTTGCGCGAGGGGACTCTTCTTCTCCACAGGAAAGCCTTGCATTGACAGAATCCAGGAAGTAATTCGGGAATTACTCACATTTCCGGCCCGGATTCTGTCACTTTGGAGATATTGCAGAGGCTGGTGTGGAGTCTCCACTATGATGTGTTCCCCCTGGATAAACGGGCGGTAATTCTTCAATGCCCACACCGTCGCCAGGAGTGCCTTCTCACAATCGTTGAATTTTTCCTCCACAGAGGATAAAGTTTTGCTCGCATAGGAGATTACTTTATTGACCTTGTCATGCTTTTGGTATAATACTGCCGTCAAGCACGTATTAGAGAACCCTGTCTCCAGGAAGAACTCCTTGTTTCTGACAGGGTAAGCTAGGCAGGGCGCTTGTGAGAGGCTTCTTTTGAGTTGTTTTACTGTCTCGGCTTGTTCTGGACCCCATTCCCACTTGACCCCCCCCCTTCAGGAGATGAATCAGGGGTCTGGTGATCTCCGCGTAGCCCTCAATGAACTTTCTGCTGTAATTAGTCAGTCCAAGGAGGCTCCTTAGTTCCCGCAGAGTTGTGGGGTCTTTCAGTTTCTGAAGTGCGTCCACTTTCTTTTCCTGGGGACAGAGACCCTGAGGAGTAATCTCATGCCCCAAGAAATTAACACGGGTTCTACACCACTGTGCTTTCTGAAAGGAAAGTTTTGCTCCGGCGGCCCTCAACTGTGTCAGAACATAACGGATCTCCGCTATGTGTTCCTCCACAGATGAACTTTTGATGAGGACATCATCTACATAAACCAGGTTACCCCTCGCACCCAGGTCGGGCATGGCCTTATGTAGGAAAATATTGAACTCATTACCGGAGTTGAGGTATCCGAAGGGAGTCCGGGTCCATGTGTACTGCTGGCCCCCAAAGGTAAAAGCCAGCTTGTATTGGTCCTCCCTACTGACAGGCACAGTCCAGTATCCATTGGTCAGGTCTATTGCAGTGAATACCTGTGACCCCTGGATCTGGGCCAGCCCTTGGTCAATATAGGGCAGAGGCTATCGGGAAGTATGGACCCGTTTGTTGAGCTCCCTGAGGTCGGCGCAGAGTCTCCACTGGCCATTTGGCTTCAATATTCCCAGCACCGGATTATTGAAGGTGCTGTGGACTGGACGGATTATTCCCCGGGACTCAAGGTTCTTAATTATTTCAGTAAGGGACTCCATTGATGCGAGAGGCAAGCGATATTGCTTCACAAACACAGGAGTCATGCCAGGGTCCGTGGGGATTGTTGTTGTGTGGATGTCAGTGCGACCACAGTCATATGAGTCTACCGCAAAGAGATCTTGGAAATCCAAGAAAACTTGTTTCAACTTTTGCTTTGTTCCAGAGTCACACAGGCATCAGCTAGGTTGACTCTCTCTTCCACCATCTGCCTGAAGCCTGGAAAGACTTCTGGTTTGGCTATCTCAGCGGCCTCCTCCAGCTGGGTGGAGAAGTCCCTGGTCAGAGTGCTGATTTGGACTGGAGGCTTCAGGTGGGAAAGGCAGCCCTCATGGACCTGGAAAATCACCTCATCCCTCCTGAAGTCACAAGTCACATCTTCCTTACCATAAGGGCAAGAAGTGTACACCAGGAAGTTCCCCCCATGCCGGGTAAAAATCCTGTCTGGTGTTGCATTGTCATCACTGTAACTGTCAAAACAGTCCTTGGGGATTGGTCCTAACAGTTAATTTCCAAGATCAATGGAGAAATGTCGGTCATCAACCGCCATTCCAATAATGGTGCCTGCGGCTAGAGTAATACTCTTTAAGTCGCTGTTATCCACCTCTATTGGAATGGTGTCATGTTCTATGTTGACTAATGGAGTTGGGTTTACCCCTAACCCTTGCTTTTGGAGAGAAGCATTTAGATGTATGTAAGCATCAGGGTTTTTCAACTCTTGTCCCCTTTTAACTTTCACTTCCAGGGAGAATTGTCGGGTCCTTTCTGGGATGGTGACTTCCTCTTTAACCTGAATTTCAACTGCATAAGGTAGCAATTGAGCTGACCTAAATGCTTTTTCTGGATCATCAAAGCCCATGGGATTATCCGCTAATCGGGACCAAGCTTTGAAGTTTATTAGGTCCAAACTAATGGCAAAGCGATTGAGAATGTCACTGCCTAAGTAAAAGGCGGCAGTGACGTCTCGCACGACCCAACAATTATGGACTATGCTCTTGTTGCCAATGGAGATTTTGAGCATACACCTGCTTGGCAGGAGATGTTTGGAATTAGGTGCTTCCAGGTCCATTTCCCATTTGTCTATCAGTTTGAATGTGGGAATGGCTGGATCTTTTGGGAGTTGGCGGAACATGGCTTCGCTGATGAAGCTCTTACCGTTGTTCACACACACTCGAGCGAGAACAGAGTCCTTCCCATCATTTAATTGGACAGGGATGAACAACTGCTCTCCAATTTGCTGAATATCAGCCAGGCTCTGAGCTGATTTCACATCTTTCTGGACTATAGGAGTGGGAGTTTCTGATTGTGGATTAGTATAGAATTTCAGGGTGTTTCCTTCCAGCGTGGAGTACCACTTTAGACTGGAAGGAAGGTTGATTTTCAGAAATAGAGAGGACCCTCCATCACCAGTCTGTTGTCCTACTGCTATTACTGTCACGTCTGGAATTTGGCTATTCTGGAAGTGAAATTCTACTTGGTCAGATTTTTGTTCAACCATGTGGCAGGTGCCGTTTAAACTAACATGGTTGACACTCTGTTTTAATTTTATTGGTCGGCTAGTCTAGGTCCAGAGGACCTTGTTTACACAATCTATTAGGGGTGACAACCTTCTCAGGAGGTCATTCCCTAGTAAACAAGGGGTGCCCTCTGGAGTCACAATTATGACCGGGTGTTTCAACTTGTGTCGCCCGATCTTAATGTCCAAGTCTGCAGTCCCCTCAACGGGAATTTCCTTCCCGTCAAAGTTCTGCAGTTGTCCAGGAAGAGAGGTGAGAGGAATTTGGTAATTCTCTCCCCTTCCTGCATTCAGTTCGTCAAAGGCCCTTCTGGACAGAAGGGTAGCTTGAGATCCAGTGTCCACCAGTGCCAAAATTGTACCCTGCCCCTGTACATGTACCGGGGCATAGTATCTTCCCTCCTTCTCCTCAAGGGGGCACAGATAATGTACATTTTTGGACAACTGGTGGGCTAATTTTCTGGTTTTGGACATCGCTAGCGAAGAGATTTGGGCAGAATTCTGTGGAGAGCCTTGGGAATCTGAAAGAAAAAGTTGGCAACTGGAGATCAGAGCCATTGTGGGTTCCTCTGGCTCCAGTTCTGGGCCGCCCCGCCCTTTTTGGAGGCAGTCACCAGGATGGGTTTGAACCAGGGGATTTTCGTATTGTGGGTTCTGGGATGAGATGGTGGGCGGCGGTAGCTCAGTCTCCACATCTCCCCAGACTGGATTTGCATCCCTAGGGACCCATTTTTCTTTGGGAGGAGTTCCCCCCTCTCTGAAGGAGAAGATCATTTTCCCAGGATCCTCTGAGGATCCCTCTCCCTCAAATTGGAAGATCTGTACCTCCTCCTCAAACTGAGTCTGTTTGGGTCTTTTGTTTCTCCTACCACCCCTCTGCTCCTTAGGAGGCAGACTTTCAGGGGCAGGAGATTTTGTTTCCGGTTCCTGGGTTTCCAGGGGCTGTTTACAAGTGAGGAAGGAAGCTTCCTCCAAGGCTTTACACCCCCCTTCCTCTTGTGCCTCCTCCCTGGGAACCGGTGAGTTATCGGGGTGCTGCCCCCGTCATTGTTCTGGAGCACCAGGTCCAGAGTTGGGTGCGTTCTGCGCCGGGATGCCGATCTGAGGGTTCTGCTGAGCCCTCAGTATGTGACCCAGATCCCGCGCCATGTTTTGAACCTGGCGCTCTAACTGGTAAACCCGCTCAGGCTGATACGGGGCCCTGTTTTCTCCCCTGGGCTGATCCCAGGAAGGGTAGCTATCCCTTCTCTGGTAGTACCCCGGGTTGGGAAGATTTGGGTACCCGTCCACCCTTGGCCTCCCCTCTCCCGGATTAGGTTGTCTGGGCTCAGGGAATTGGGGAAAGAAGGATGGAGGATTTTGGGGCTGAAAATTGGGTGGATACCTGGGGAAAAAGTTCTGCCCAGGGTTTGGAGAATTTCTGCCCTCCTGTGGGAAGTTAGGAGGGAGGTTCCCTGGGTTAGGTGCTTGGCTGGATCCCCCCCTTGGGCTGGAGGAGTCCACACATAACCCAGGATGGGTCGATTTCCCTTGTAACGGGGACTTACATAGTCAGGAGAGCGAGGGACCCCATTTGTGGGGCTGCCTCCCTGGCTCCCTGTCTGTGCCTGGCCCGAGGACCTTCTGGGCCTAGCATTATTAGGTGCAGGTAGGTTTTTAGGCCCCTCCATCTCCAAATCCAAAACGGGGGTGACCTTTACCTCTGCCACCTTGGCAGCAGCAGGGGTGCTGTTGGCTTTGGGGTTTTTCTGGGCATTACTTTTGCTATCTACCGGTTTCTGCACCTCATAGATCCGGGTCGCCTGTTCAATGACCCAGTCTAAAGATCTTTTCTCGTGAAAATCCCTCACGAGCTGGGTCATTATGTATTTGGGCAAGGCATGGAAAAACGTATTAATAAATTCTCTGCTATCCGTGCGCACCCTTCTGGTGGTCTGCGCAAAAGCACGTTTCAGTTCTTGCACAAATTCTTGTGGGGCCTGATCCTCCCCACATTGCAAATTGTAGGCTGCCTTGCGAGCCTCTTGAGGATTTCTGTGAACAGAAAAATGTTTCAAGATGGCCGCCTTATAGGTAGACCATCTTAAATGATTTTGGTCCTCCAGCCCCGCAAAGAAACTGGAGTATTCCGGGGAGAAGGTCCACTTTATATATTGAATACAGCTTTGGCTGTCCTTCAAATGGAAAGTCTCCATCATTTGCTCAAACAACTCTAAGTGCTCCCAAAGAGAATACTTAGCGTTCTTATGGTAAGGCGTGATGACGCTCCTGATCGCCTTAATCTGCTTTAAGGGGTCCTTAAGCAAGGCCCTTTTTGCCTTACTGGCCCTTTTGGTTTGGGTAACCCTGGTCCATTCATCTTCTGACTCAGAGGCACTGCTCCCAGAGGTTCCCGTCAGATCTTCCAGGTTTTCCCGGATTCTGCGAGCCTGGGAATGGCTGGCAGAATGTGGGGACCTGGTCTCCTGTTTCCTGTGGTGCTCAGAGGAGTCTTCAGATCCCTCCTTGCTGCCAGGATTTGATGGGTACCCCCCCCCACTGACCTAACTGGGCAGAGGTTTTCAGGATGCCCTTAATGGGCCTACTCACCTGGGGTTCCCCATCAAATTGCACTGTGCTTGGGTGCCCATACCCGGATGCCCGCCCCTCTATTCCTGGGTGGTACTGGCCTATGAGCCCCATGCTTCTTGCTGGATAGTAATCTGCCATCCCTGTGGCCCTGTGCTCATGTGCGCCAGGGGACATGGGGGTGGCAGAGTCCAGGGACTGAGAGAAATAAAGGCCTCTGGTACTAGGGCTCCTGGGGTTATGCTCAGGAGTTTCTCTTTCCCAGCGAACCTCATCTCTATCCGCCCCTGCTCCCTGTTGCAATGCAAGAGCCTGCGCCTTCAGTTCCTCAGTTAAGGCCTTACTAGACTCTATCAGTCTCTCCTGCATCGCTACCTGTTGTTGGAGCCTATCATTGTGTTGACAGAGGGCCTCATTTTCCCTCTGTGCTTTCTGGTTGGTCCTGGAGAACTGGGACAGTCTTTGTTGCAGGAGGTTTACCTCCTGAGTCCCATCCCTACTGGCCTGCTCCTTTCTTGCCAGAGCATCTTCCACCCTTCTGGTGTGCTCTACCAAGTTCTGGTTTTCTTTTTGGATGTCACCCAGCCCCTGGAGGGCCAGGTGATTTTCTTTAATTTCCTTTTTTAAGTGGCAGACTTCCTGGCCTAAAGTGTCTCTTTCCTGACTGAGAGCCTGCATCTGTGCTGCCAGGTCGTCCCTCTGTCGTTGAAAGGCACCAGCTTTTTGGCGCTCCTCATCAAACTCTGCCTGGGTATCCAGGTCTTTCAGAATCAGTTTATTGCTCTCCTCTTTCTCTCTATCTAGCTGGCTTTGCAGGGTGACTACCTGCTCCGCGCATGCCCTGTTGAAATTGATCTGTTGCTCCAACTTTTTCTGGTTCTGCAGTAAGGAGTCCAAACTGTCTTGGTGCTCCTTCTGCAGGGCCAGAAATCTGGTATCCTGGTCTGTCTTTTCCTGTTGTAGGATGCCCATATCCCCTTTTATTTTAATGATATATTGCCTACTATCATTTTCTGACTCCTGGCTCCTCTGCAGCCTCTGCTCCGAAGAGGCCAGATCAGATCGGGCCTTCTCTACTGCCATCCGTTGCCTATTTGCCAGATCTTGGCTTTCAGTGCATTTATCCTGCATGTCTCCCATATATAGGTACAGGTATGCTGCTATCCTGGCAATCTTATTGTGTTCATCTTTGGCTTTAGGAGCCATATATAGTTCACTCAGGGCCACATGTAATGGAACCTGATCTCTCCATAGGTCTGACCCTGTTTCAGTGACCTGTCGCGTGATGGCCTGCAACCAGGCGTCCTGGCCCTGTTCAGTCCATTCACCTCTCACAAATAGTTTATGTAAGAGGTGCTCTCTGGCTATTTTCATGTCTACTAAGGTCGTCATTCTAGAGATTGGTCTCTGTCCTGACTTACAGAAGTTTGTATTTTATTTTTGCAAAACAGACCTTTTCCTAAGAGCGTTCCTTTGAGGAGTGCTTTACAGCGTAACACAGCGTGGTGATCCGACCGGATATGTGTATCTGGTCAGCTGGCACACTGTATTAATCTGCACAAGTGATAGATCTAACCCAAACGTCCGGCACGAGCCCCCAATTTGTAAGAGGATTCAATTCAGCACTACAGCCAAGTCAACGCCTAGTCTAGAATACTGAATGAAAACCCTTATTGATATATCTTTATGTCCAGTTCATGCGTTCTGGATGACTACCCCTATATAACACCCCTCCCTTGGAATCCCCCTGACCCCACTGAGCCAAGAAGTAGTTCTGTTTTGCAAGTTTAAAGGTTTATTTGATAACTTAAACAATATATATTATATCACGCTTTATAATAAATTAATAATTGGATATCACACTTAATCTGGTATGATAAAGATTAACAACGGAGAATCTGGCACTAGCACACTTCTTGATAATCACTAAGGAGTTGACATGAAATGGATAAGATAGCAAGATAGCAACAATACTTTTATGGTTTCAAATGGATGCAATGTGGAATGAAATGCAGTACAGAAAATAACTTGATAGGATTTCAGCAAAAGACAATGTAATCACTTTCTTGGACAATTCACCCCCCCCTTTATGCAATGCAAGGAAATGGAAGGAAGGCACACAGTTCTCAGAAATGCAATCAAATGTGATTCAGTTCACCCCAGCAGCTTAGACTACAGACGTTGAAAACACAGGCCCAAATGCTTTTAAATGTGCTGGCAATGAAGAAAAAAAATATGCTAAAATGCTTTTAATTCCCTCTAGAGGTTCTAGGTGAGTGACATATGCTTTGAATAAGTTCAGGATCACTTTAGCAATGCTCTATAATGGTTGTCAGGTTGCAAACGAATTTTTGCAACGGAAGGCAAGCAACAGCAGATTTTTACACGTGGAGAAATTGGCAAATCGCGGTAAAATTCGCGAGTGCATTTTTCATGATTGCGGCAACATTATAGGGGGTAGGAATGCGGTTCTAGGTTCGTAGAAAAGCCACGATTCTCAGCTTTCAGAGGAAAGTTACTGCAAGTCTCTAGCACAAACGGTCACGGAGATATGAGCGATTAAATAAAGGTCGTTTTTCAGATTTGAAATTTTAAAGTTCAAAAAAGACAAGTGCAGCTTGCAACTAGAAAATGACAGGTGACAGCTTTACAAATGACAGGTGACAGTTAGGAGGCAGTTCTACTTAGATTAAAATAGCTTGGATTATATTATTTTAACTAAGAGATTGGTTCTGCACAGTTTTCTAGGTACTCACACTATATTCTTGAGTTAAATGGGCCTCGCCACGGATCTGGTCAGGTTTTAGACTGGCCTCTGGTCTCTGCACTTCACAGTGATCTGGGTCAGCTCTCTCTGGTTCTGCTAACAGTGGTCTGGATCAGCTCTGCTCTGCTGGTCTGGTCTAGGTTTCTGGTTCTGGATATTTGATAGATTTGAAGTCTCTATGTCTGCTCTCTGAAGGTTGAGGGAGGTAAAGTATGGATTTTCCGGCAGAGCTTCCAGCTGCAAATGGATTTGAAGGTCCCTATCTGTCCTGTCTGTCTGCTTTTATGTGTTTTCAAAATGGGTGTGTGTGTAGCATCACTAGACCCTACCCCTTTCCACTTATCATTGGCCAAGCTTTCATTTCTCCCCTGAACATGCCACCGGTTCTAAAAACCTCTTAAAATGTGGGCAGAAAAATCACAAGAATTATGGTATCATTTATAAAATTTTCACATATCCGCTCTATGAATGATCCATCTTTTTAGAGTTATGTTCTGGCCCCAAAGGGGTGTGGTTTCCCCCAGCACAAGGTTGAATTTCTGGTTTTTCCAGTTCTGCCAAGCCAGCTTGCTCTCACAGGCAGTGCCCCTCCCCTTCCCTTCCAGGAGGAAGCTACATTTACGACATCTGCAATAAACCATCTGCCTGGGTGAAGGGGGTTGCATTGTTCAGAGCTCCTGTATTCTGTGGGGGCTCCCCTTAATTCAATTATCAGAGAGATGGCATATCCTTAGTGTGGCCAGCAAAAGGCAGATAGGCCTGGGAACACAGCTGTGACTCAAGTTTCACTCCTGATGGGGGGTAGTTGCCAGGCAAAATTGGAATCTCTTTAAGCCAGTTTTTAGCTACATGTCATTTCTGTTCCCCAGTCTTCTGCATTCAAATAAAACTGAACATTTTTACATATGCAGCTAGAATGCTGATTCTAAGTTTAAAACTATGACATTTAAACAATTGCAGCCTATGTGACATTCAAAAGTAGGTCACTCATTTCTTTTAAACATTTAGATTTTTAGTGTCTTTCAGTCCAAATTTACTTAAACTGCTGAAATCCACAGCTCAGCCAGTCTTGTTATAAACCTTCAAGTCACTTCAGAATATAACTTTACATTGGATCCACCTCTCAGTAAGTCTTTCTTTGGCCTGCTTTGGGTTCATTTATTCAGTTTTATACAAAAAGTAAAATCTGGTGTTGTTTTAAAACGCCGGCTTTTGGATAGTGGTGAGTACTGGTACTGCACCCCTTTTTGGGATTTAAGAAAAATGAATTCCCAACAGTTATGGGTTTGCTTTTGGCAATCAGCATTGCCACTCCCAATGGTTTCAGACTACTGTGTGGGTAGTCCAATGGTGGTTTTAGGCAGTGTCCTTCTGTGCCCATAACATCGGCAAAAATGAGTGGCAGCCTATTCTTCATGCATTTCCCTGGGCATTTTCTGGGAAGCTCTGGCCATCATGATGTTTTCCATGTCAGTACTGCACAGTTTTGAGGTAGGGCTTGGATGCGTGGATAAAAACATCCCACAGGGTACACAGAGGGGGACATTGGTCAATCCTATTGAAGCGAGAGTGTGGGTCACATATCTAGAAAACAGAAACATGGTGGGTGAGGAAACAACAATATTGGGTAGGCCGCCTTGTGAGGCCCCATTTCCTGTAACGTACGAGCTCACTCATCTTGAATAAAATCAAAGAGTTAAAATCATCAAGAGCACCGGGACCCAACGGTTTGGCTAATGTTGTCATGAAAGCATACCCAGAGTTCTGGGCAAGTCTGCTAAACATTCAGTTCCAGAAAATACTAAAGACAGGTAAAATTCCCTGCTCATGGCAGACGGCAATATTAATCCCAGTTTTTAAAAAGTGCGATAGACTCGACCCAGGCAACTATAGGTTGCTTTCCATGCTTGATGCCACTGGAAAGATATTTGCCTCACTTTTGCTTAAGGAGTTACAATCCTGGGCAGAGGGCAGAGGAGTACTGTCCAGATTCCAAAGTGGGTTTAGACAAGGTTACTCCACTGCCCACAACATCTTGATTATGGACATATTGCGAACCAGAGCCTTACGAACTGGATCGGTCCCGCTTTACGCATTATATATAGACTTCACAGCGGCGTTTGACTCCATACCCCGTAGTCGGTTATGGAACAAACTGTATGCAATGGGTTGTCCTGATGGCCTAATATACTATTTAAAACTCTTGCATTCAAATAATTCAGTTAAACTGAAATTAGATCAAGATGGCCATACAACTCAAAATGGTATACAAAACAGGGGTGTCAAGCAAGGATGCGTAACGGCTCCTTTAATTTACAACCTATATACCTGCGACATCCCTGAAGCATTAAATAAGGTGAGAAACTGCCCGCCGAAAATTGGGAAAGCTAGCTGCCCAGTACTAGCATACGCAGATGACTTGGTGATATTTGATCACACCATCAGTGGGATGCGAAGATCTGCGGCTGCACTATGGGAATACGCTGAAGAGAATGGCTTAAGCATTAATCTAGGAAAAACAAAGATTATGAGATACACAAGAAAAAAGGTCTCCCACGTGCAACTCAGAGTAGGGGCAGTGAATATTTCATATGTCCCTCGATACCGTTATTTAGGCATTGACTTTGAAAATACTGGGGATTATTTGGCATGCAAACAAACTCGCTGTATTAAAGCTGCACAGCTGACTGCCTTATTTCATAGATTTACGATCAGCCATAGCGGCTTTACTCTATGGGGTATAAGGCAACTCTATATACAGGTGTTCGCTCCGGCGATAATATATGGCCTGGAAGCACTATTACAGTCTGATCTTAGATGGCTTCAGATATTAGAGGGTAAATTCTGGCGACGTGTGCTTGGTCTACCTCCCTCAATTCTGATGGCCATCCTTAGATTAAAATTGGGTTTAACCTCCCTAAAGGCATTGGTGTTAAAGAAGCGAGCCGCGTTATATCTCAGAATGGTTCGAGATACAAGTAACAACATATTACTAGCGGTACACCAGGAAATAATAAAGGAAGGAACAACCTGTTCAATTGTTGATCAGATGAACAATCTGTTCTCCTAAATAGGCTGGCAATCCAGAGATGGTAAATACTCAGATAAAGTAAACAGAGCATTGAGTAAACGTATCGATCTTTGGGATTGGCTGGAGAATTTTGAACATCTTAAGAGTTTGAGCAGCTACCAGTTTGTGCAATATAGACTATTTGAATTTAGGAAACCCCAGAGATACTTGAATATCTGTCCATCTATCAAGCTTAGACGGTTTATATTACTGCTTCGCCTAGAACAACTACCTACCCTTAGCAATACGGGGAGAAAAGACAGCATGGCTGCCGAGGAACGCATCTGCCGATTATGTAAAGTGCATAAGCATTTGGAGACTGCAAAACATTTGCTGACTGAGTGCTCAGAGATGGTTGGCACTTTTACCCCCCTTCTTGGCAGTTATGTGCATGAAACTACATATATTGGGGAAGCTCTGTTTTGGCATTACTGCCTCAACTCCAACAGTCTACGTCTCTTAATAGCTCTGTATACTGTTTGGTTGCAAATTGAAACAAGATTGGGTATAACTCTGTAGAGGAATAGGTTTTATGAAATAATTCTCATACAGATGGTATGAAATTTATATATATCTGTGTATAATGTGAATTATTTGTTTTTTAACACAGTATTTTGTATTGCAATTCATGTATATTTAAAAATTGTATTTGAAGTATGTTAGATTTTTTATCATGTTAGTTGTGTTAAATTTGTGTAAAGTTTATAGTTTAAACTATAGCACAATAAATATTAAATTAAATACACTTAAAAACACACAATTCTAATTTTCCTTAAAGCCATGCCTGTACCGATCAACTCTTTCGACATTGTTAGGCAGAATCATATGCAGTACCCTTTAGGAACACCACACATAATTAAGACTACAAGTGTAAGTACAATTTCACCTTTGGTACAAGCCTGTACTACACAGTAATGTGGTAGCGATGGTTGAGCAGCCAGACTTATCAAGTGAGCAGTACAAGAAGTTACACAAAGGACAACAATTACTAGGGTTCAAACAAACACTGATTCAAGGTTTCTGAGTAAAATAATATACATTTATTTACACCATTAGTTATAAACCAGTTCACTATTATAAATCAGCAAGAAATCACAGTCTTAATATACTACAATAACCCCCGATCAATTCTGACCAAGTGTGAGCAAAATGGCACTCCAGCAATTTAAAAGGGAGAAAAGACAAGGTTATTCAAACTCAACAACACCAACAAGTTATAGGCATGGCAACTTAGAAAATGCTTCTACAACTACGATTCAAGTCAACAGGCCTGGGCCAATGTTAATGGTTCAGAGTCTTTGCAGAGTATCACACAGTTCAGAGTAGTTTGCGGTTAAGTCTTTGCCAAGAGTTGAAAGCGAAGTTGGTCGGAAGAAATGTTATTCAAAGGAGAAGAGAAGGTCAAGCCTTTGATAGGCAAATGATTTCAAGCACTTTCACCGCGGCCGGACGGAACGAACAACCGGATTTGCACAGCACCTTAAATGGAGAAGAATGCTGTAGCTGAGGCAGTTGTTCCTGGCAGTTCATGCAGGCTCACGGTTCCTGAAGCTTCGGTCGTGGTGACGAGAAGGAGGATATCTGGAGGGTCCTTCACTGCCCAGGGTAGAGGCCAGCAGCAGAGCAAACAAAACGTTAAATAATAGGTGCGCTCCTTAAAAACCAAACAGGTTCCATTCCTCCTGGCTAACCGGGTCACTGCAATGATGGACAGCAAATTTGACCAAGAGAGGGAGGTCTGCGTTTGATGTTGGGCGAGCTGGTTGGTCCCACCAAGCTCAAGGGAAGAAGATTCCTTGCAGATCTTCTCTGTCATCGGAGTTTCGGGTGATTCGGACTGGCAGCAGGGCTTCATCAGGATGTCCAGTAGTTGCAGCAGTCCTCTTCCTTCAGCTCCTCGTTGGTTCTCTCGTTCCTGTGGCGACTCTGCCTTCCAACTACCAGAGACTGGCTTTTAAGCAGTTTCCACCCATTTACAAAGCCTGGCTGTCAATCACACAGCAGGGTGGCTGTCCTGCCAGGACAGCCACCTAGCCAATCAAACTAGAGTGCGACTTGGGTCTCCAAGGAGACCCTGTGCAGGGGGCCTAATAACCCCTCCCTCACATCCTGTCCACCCAGACATTCAGGCACCCAAGGAGGGTGCAGAAGCCCCCCAAAGGACGGCGAACAAAGGAACTAAACCTGGTTTGGCGTGCAGAGTAAAACACGAGAATGACCTTTACAAAATAAATGGCGAATAAACCGTACCGGAACCAAATAAAAATAAAAGGGGTCCAGCGGGTTAGAGTTGGTGGCTAAAACCATAGCCTCTAACAGTACCGAGGCTATTTTCATAATCTGCAGTAGAATAAAAATGGTAGATACCACTGCCACCAGCCAAATCTTAGAGAAAAGGGAAAGAAATAATCTTCCATGAGAATCAGACCAAAAGCGAAAACTATTAACCGTTCCAGTACTCTATGGGAAGATAGGATGTACTCGGTCTGTAGATTTAAAAAGACTAGTAAAGTCAATGACAACTTAACATGTTCTGGGAGACAGTAGTCAGTCCCAGAAAATGGAGTTTAAAGTGGGAAGTCTAAAAAGACAACTCTGTGTCAATGCACTAAAGGTGCTGTGTGACACACAGTAAAAAGATGATGCCTATGGAATGGGTGAGACTCCATAGTCCATGAGCACAAACATGGACAACACATAGCAAAAATACATGTAAGAGTGGGAAAAAAGGCTCACACTCTTATCAGGTAGAAAAATTAAACATTAGAAATCCAACAAAGCTGCTGAGGGACTCAACAGGTAAGGGAAATAGCCATTCTAGAGAATTCTCCCTAACAGACAATTCCTTTGAAGTCTAGAGTAGTAACCCATACCACCATAGTCCTCTGGATGCGGGTTCAGAAAAATCTGCTTCAACTTAATGCATGCCCCACCACTCAGTCATCCTGGGCAGGCACTGGCTTGCCCATTACAACACCCTCAGTCTATTGACTGTGGGCTGTTCATCTCAAGTCACATTTTGCCTAGAGTGTTTTTTTGAGTAAGGTTTGCCAGAGGGATGTTCCAACCCCTGCATCCACTAATGAACATGGCATCACCATCATAAATGGTCTAATGTTTGACTATCAAAAATTCAAGGATATTTTTTTAGCATTCGAGGCATGAAGTTTGTCACCACATCAGCAGTATGAGTGACCTGTTGAATTAATTGCAGATCCTTTAGTTACACATGCTTGTATCTATTAGTTGACAGAACAAGAAGAAACAATCTTGAAAGACTACCTCGAAAATCCAATGAAAATGGGTTAGCAAAGTCCTCAAACACATCAACAGAGATGTATATTCTCTTTGTGAAAAAATATATGTGATGTTCTGCCATGTGAACTAAACCACATTTTCGTAAAGAACAGATATCAATTGCCACTTATTCCAGCCTCACCGATCCTATCTGCAGTGGAAAATGGTTCGGCAAAATTCAATTGCTAAGAGAAACAATGTGCATGCATTGTGAAAACATGTCGATGCCGTTGGGTTGTGCAACACACTTGCAGACTTTCAACATTCATTTTCTGACATCTTTCAAATATGCATTGTAATTGCGGTTGTTTATCTGGAAAATATCCTTATTTATTCACATTCTATTTTGCAACCTGTAAACCACATACAAGAATGTTTTTTTTTTACAATGGGTATTCACTGACATCAGAGTACATTTCTTCAGCTGAATCAGGTCTTCTGCTCTGCTCCAATCCTCATCAACTTTATTAAACCAAACTGTTTGTGGTGGATAATGACAAATCTATTTCAGCTGTATTTCTCTTCCCTTAGCTCTGTCCCCAAATCCTGAGTTTGGTCTATCTGACCAATGAACCTAACCCACAAGACATGTGTTCACTTTGAGGACCTATTGTACCCTGTTCCTACCTTTTTTCCCACTGTCTGATTTTGTCTCTGTCCTTAACTGTGGATCTGTGCCATTAGCTCTCATGTGACAGCCTGGGTCTTTTGATCCTGGTCTCATACATTAGTAGTGTCCCCTGGTAGACCACCGTTCTAGGTGAGCCCTAACGTAGTCAACCCTGAAAGGAAAAAGTGAAGGGGTCCAGGTGGTTTACAGCAAACATTCTGCTTATTTTCGTCTTGGTCCCACTAGCTTGCTGCTTGCTCATCTGAGTCTGCAAGCTCACTAAAAAGGTTTATCCCAATTTCTGTGAACTCATCCTGTAAAGTCATTGGGATGTTTCTGTACATGGTCACAACCCGAGTTCTCAATGAGGAGTGCATCCAAACCAAGTGGTCTGGATCATATTGTCATTGACTCCTGTGCAAAACCGGGTGAGTCGTTCCTTATACCACCAAAGTCAAAAAGAGGCAAACATCCATGAAATTTGTTTGACAGAAAACTCTTGCATTATTTCTTTTGAAATGTTGTCCAGTACTGGCCTTACCCACAGTGTCTCTGATTTGTACAAGTTCAATAGATGGGAGGTCCAACAGAAGTTACACAATGTTTTCAGAACAGGATAGGAAGATTAAGATAGGCATAGGATTGCTGGGAAGGTGGTGTAGCTAGATTAAGGGCCTCATCAGGGGTTGGGTGGTATTCCCAGTGCTAATTGCACTGGGATACCGCCCACCAATATTAGTGTTACCGCTACTCCGTCCAGGCTATTAGCGCTATATCCCGAGTAGCGGTACAGCAGTAAATTCCCATTTCACATTGGGTCCACTGGACCCAATTTTGTTGGGTGGCACTTTTACCACCGGAAGTAATTGCGCTGGCGGTAATAGCACCAAAAATGGTTGACAAATGGGCAGAAAACAGTATTTTTACCTCTAGCAAAAAGCTGCAGGTAAAATTCCAAACTTTCTTCCCAACTCTCAATAAGGTTAACGTTTCCGCCGCATTTGAGGGCTACCGCCCAACTCATGTTGCACCCCTAAGTGTGGTGACATAGGTATGTTTTGATGCTTTTCAGAACATGGTGATGGAGAGTGCAGTGTGGATAGGGAGTGCTAAGGCATTTCAGGCTATGTGTGCCCACTTTGCATGCACATTAGTTTGCAGAGTAGAATGTGTAGGAGGTTTTGACTAGCTTGTCTGGTCTCTGTGTGGGGTGATGGAATTCAGTTTATTGCCCAGGTAGGGTGTAGTCCTCAGAGTGACAGCTCTGTATATATGCAGAGTCCATAGAAAGCAATTTTATGGATATAGTGAGCCAGTGGAGCTGGTGTAATGTGTGTGAATCCTTGGGTAGGTGCAGGATGAGTCTTGTCAATGTGTTCTGTATAGCTTGCAGAGGCGAAAGACACTGTTTTTGGAGTACATTAAGGGCAGTGATTCTGTAGTTCAGATTGGCTACAACTAGCACTTGGTCTGTATTTCAGAAGTTGTCAGGGCTATGGATGTGTCTTATCTTGCGTTGGAGGTGTAGTTGAAGGTTTCATGTTGTGGTGACATTAGCTATGTGGTGTGCATAAGAAAGGTGGGATCTAAAGTTGACACTTATGGATTTGAGAGGTGTGGAGAGCAATATGTGGGGCTGTCCATGATACTTTTGTTTAAGGTTGTGTTTGTGCCTGCGGGTCAGCAAATGAGGAGACATATTGTTTTGAAAGGGTTGAGTTTCAGGAAGTGGTAACCATAAAGGTGATGATGGGGGTGAGTCAGCTTTTGAGGGTGTGGAGTTGTGAAGGGGATGAGATTTGGATGCATATTTATGTGTCATTTGGTATTAGTGAACATGAGCATCATGGTTGCTATGGGTCTGTGTGAAGAATTCAGGATATAGGTTGAAGAGGATGGGAGACAGGGATGCACCTCATAGAACCCTTACTTGGGTGTGGTTGGATTGAAAAGGGGAAATGGAGACAAAGTGTGTCCTTTCAGTGAGAAAGGAGGTTAACCAGTGGGGGAGAGTGCCTGAGCATTTCATACAGTGAGATAGAAAGTTTAGGAGAATGATGTGGTTGATGGCCTATGGAAAGGCCAAGGAGTATGGGCAGGGCTGCGTGGCGTTTGTGAGTAATGTTGCAGAGCTCATTTGGTTTTGTGAAGTGTAGTGGTCTTGGTGCTATAACCCAGATTGAAAGGGGCTGAGGAGGTTGTGTGTTACGAGCCAATTCCACTAACACATCACCACAAGGTGTTCCATGATCATGCCATGGTATGGTAGGATAGTGATGGGACAGTAGTTTTCATGGACGGTGTGTTCAGGTGAGGGGTTTTAGAGGATGGGGAGATTTAACCTGTTTTGAGTGCAGAGGACATTGTACCATGTGTGAGACAGGAGTTGTTGATGATGACCTAGTGTGTCTTGTATGCAGAGGAAATTTACATTACAGGGAGCTGTTTTCTTTTTCATTGCTGAGGTATTTTTATCTCTTTAACTTGAAATTCAATTCCGCCCTCTGTTTTTAAGGCTTTAAGACAGCAAGGATTGTGGTGTTATTTTAATTGGAATGTTTTTTGTCTGCATTTGAAGGGTTTGCCAAAATCAAAATTAACTTTGCTAGCAGCCACTCTTCCACGATTCCTTTGTGAAGTATCGGCCTCCTGCAGGCACAGGAAGTCATCTGACCCATTCCTAGGCCCATTTCTGTAGTTAGCCCAGGGTACCCTTGCCAGACAGCCGTCAAAGGGAAAAGGCTAAGAGGGCCTCCTGTTTGACAGTTCAATGGGCACCTTAGCCCTGCGACAACTCCTGATCCATTACTCTGGCTACAATCAGGTAAGGGACTACAATTTTTTATTTTAACACCTGGCCTCTTACCAAACTATTTCTACATGTCTTAGAATGTCTCAAATATAAATCTACCTAACAAAGGACAGCTTATTCATGCTTTATACTATTATCTTCCATCTGGAGAACCTGATAACACACATTGAATCTAATGTTATAATTGTGCCCTATCATCCTCTCAATCTAGAGACCTCTAGGGAAGTGCATTGTTTTATCTAAATACATAGCACAAACTTGTGGATACCACATCTGCGCAACCAATGAAAGCGTTTTAGTGTTGAGTACTATGTTTACAATGTATTGTTAATGTAGATACCATAAGAAAGTGCTCAAAACTATTTCATATTGTATTGTCTGTTATCAAAACTAGATACCCATTTAAACATGCACTGAACACTGCTGTGCTGTGGTGCTCAAATCCAAGTAACGTTAACGAAGTGCATTCATTGTTTTTTTCATAGGTGCAACACAAAACCACATTATAACCTTGTATTCCTGTCCACTGTATCCCACAGCACAAAACCAAGAATTAGCACACGTTTTATCAATCGCTAATATAGCACAATGCATAACCCTGATCTACTCTCCATTAGAGCACAAAGAAGGGCTGATTTATTATAACTGGCTGCATGTCTTGCACATAGTTGAAGTGTCTTAGTACACATGCGCACCCAACGCACAGCAGGGCTACGTCATTATACACTACTCTATACACTATCAATACAGATTTTATACCAAATGTGAGGGAATCGTACACCTACATGCACCGTCATTTACCAGTGTCACAAACGCAGGAAAACTGAAATGCTTCATTGTACACTGATATAGCCATTATCAAAACACAAACACATTCCAGAAATAGAACCACGTATACCTAGGTGCATACCTCAGGAGGATAGCTCAGCGGCAATGTGCTCGCCTTGGAAGCAAGACGACACAGAGTAACTCAGGTTTAGTCCCCGGGCCCGCGCTTAGAAACCTCTGGGTATTAAGCATGTTATAAATAACATACCATATCATATTATATCAAATCATATCATCCAAACACATGTATGATATGATATGATAAGGCATTTATAACGCTCCTATACACAAGTGTTTCAAGGCGCAACAAGGTAATGGAGGGGAAACAGAGGGAAGACAGAGACAGCGATCCTACTAGGCCGTGTGACATTGAGATCACGCCAGTGCAGGGGAGGGGGGAAGGGGAAAAGTGCAGGGAGGGTCAGTGCAGTACATAGGATAACAGCAAAATAAATAAGACACTAAATAATAAACAAGTATGCGGCCAGCTGGTGACAAGTGTAAGTGCAGACATCAGGTGTCAAGTGCTAAAGGGGCTATAGGGATACAGAAACAGTCCCCAAGTGCAAAGATTGCTAGAGGGGGCAATGCAGGTGTGCAGCTGTTGGGGAAAGGACCTGGGCCCGAGATCAGAGGGTAGCCAGTTAACCAGTGCAGTTTCAGATTCAGCAAGGAGATCAACCGGACAGAGGAGGAGAGAAAGCAGAAGCAAAGAGGAACGTCTTGAGGTGCTTCCGGAAAGGGAGATGGTTCTCCTCAAGTTTTAGAGAAGCAGGGAGGCTGTTCAAGTGGGAGGCCGTAGCAGAAGAAAGAGATCTACCACCAACTCGCTGCTTGGAGAAGTGACTAACCCAGAGGGAGTTGGAGGTGTATAAGCGAAGATATTTAGGAAGAGAGAGTTGAAGGTATTGAGGCCCCAAGTGTTAGGAAGAATTCTCCAGAATGGCTAATTTCCCTTACCTACTGAGTCCCTCAGCAGCTTTGCTGGATTTCTAGGATTTATTTTTTTCACCTGGTAAGAGTGTCAGCCTTTTTTTTCCCACTCTTACATGTGTTTTGCTGTGTGCGTTTAACATTTTTGTGTTCATAGACTATGGAGCTTCACCTACTCCATAGGCATCATCTTTTTACTGTGTGTTACAGAGCACCTTTAGTGCAGTGACACAGGGTTGCCTTTTTTAGACTTCCCACTTCAAACTCCATTTTCTGGGACTGACTACTGTCTCCCAGAACACGTAAAATTGCAATTGACTTTATTAGTCTATTTAAACTCACAGACCCAGTACAAACTAACTTACATAGAGTTCTGGAAAAAGTTACTAGCTATCCCGTTTTGTCTGTTTCTCGTAGAACATTATTTCGTTCCCCATTCTTTAAGATTTGGCTGGTGGCATTGGTATCTACCCTATTTTTCCAACCGCAGTCTAATTAAATAGCCTTGGTATTGTTTTAGGCTAAGTTAGTAGCCTCAAACTTAAATCCGCTGGACCCCATTTATTTTTATTTGGTTCCGGCTGGGTTTATTCCATATTTCTTTTTGTAAAGGTTTTTCTCGTGTTTTACTCTGCGCGCCAAACCAGGTTTAGTTCCATTGTTCGCTGTCCTTTGGCAGGCTTCTGCACAGAAGCCCTCCTTAGGCGCGTGAATGTCTGAGGGGGACAGGGTGTGAGGCAGAGGTTTGAGACTCCCTGCACAGGGTCTCCTTCGAGACCCATGTCGCACTCTGTGTGATTGGCTGTGGTGACTGTCCCGGCGGGACAGCCACCCTGCTGTGTGATTGACAGCCACGCTCGGTGAATGGGGGGAAAAACTGCATAAAAAGCAGGTCTCTGGGACTGAGAAGGCAGAGTCGCCACTGGATCGAGAGAACCGAAGAGAAGTTGACAGAAGAGGACCTCTACCACAACTGAACCTCACAGTGAAGCCCTGCTTCGGGTCCGAATCTCCAAACTTCGACGACAGGGAAGATCTACAAGGAATCTTCTCCCCTTGAGCTGGTGAGACCAACCAGTTCGCCAAGCTGCAGGCCAGGCCTCCCTCCTCTGGTTGAATTTGCTGTCCACAGCTACAGTGAACCGGATAGCCAGGAGGACCGGACCCTGCCTGGGTTTTAAGGAGCGCACCTTTTATTTGTTGCTTTGCTCTGCTGCTGGTTTCTTCCCTGAGCAGTGCAGGACCCTTCAGTCTTCCTACTTCGTGTCAGTCTGACAGTCGCTTCAGGAACCGTGAGCCTGCAGGACCTGCCAGGAACGTCTGCCCCAGCTACAGCCTTCTTCTTCATTTAAGGTACTGTTCAAACCCGGTTGTTCGTTCCGTCTGACCGCGGTGAAAGTGTTTGAAATCTTTCACCAATCCGAGGGCTTGTCCTTCTTTATTCTTTAAAGTAACTTTTCGTCTGACCAACTTCGTTCTGTATTCTTAGCAAAGACTTAACCGCAAACATTTACTGAGCTGTGTGATCCTTTTCAAAGACTTTGGTCCATTGACTTTGGCCCAGGCCTCTTGATTTGATTTCCTCACCGTAGTTACTTTTTCTAGATTGTCCTGCTTACTTACTTGTTGGTGCTACTCAACTTTTGTCTAACCTTGTCTTACCATCCCTTTTAAATTGCTGTAGTCCCCATTTTGCTCACACTTCATTTTGAGTTTAACTGGCCCAGAATCTATTGGGTGGGGTGTAGCATATTAAGAGTGTGATTTTTCTACTGCTTTGGTGAATTGTTTTACTACTGATGTGTAAATAAATGTATATTCTTTTACTTAGAAACCTTGAGTCATTGTTTGTTTGAACCATAGTAATTGCTGTCCTTTGTGTAACTATTGGTACTGCTCTCTTTACTCTTGAGGTAAGTCTGGCTGCTCAGCCATCGCTACCACTTTACTGTGTTGTACAGGATTGTACCAAAGGTGAATATGTACTGTCATTTGTAGCCATTTGTGTGTGGTGTTCCCAAAGGGTACTTCATATGATTCTGCCTAACACCAGGCCCCAGAAGAATGCCTTGTGGATAATGCAAAGGGTTTTGCACTTAATCTTTGCCGCCACTGGGAGCCAGTGCAGAGATGTCAGTCCTGGATAGATACGATCCCTGGGCTTGAGACCAAGGACAAGACTTGCAGTCCTGTTTTGGATGAGTTGCAGAGGGCAGAGAGTAGAGGCAGGCAGATTTAGAAAGAGGCTGTTGCAGTAGTCCAGCCTAGAGAGAAACAGAGCTCTGGAGACAGTGAGCTTCTGGCAGAAGGAGAGGAAAGGAAGAATACCTCTGGGGAACTCCACTTCTTGATATTACATTACTTTACAAAACGAAGACCCAACCTAACACACCAACAGTTCCAAGCACATTTTTATAACACTGAAATATGCATGTCATCGCTATCAGGAGAGATTGAACATAAACCTTGTGGTTCAAGCAAAACCCATGTCCATTTCACAGTGAAATGAAATGCTCCGCTAGCATTACCTCTTTACAGCACTGCAATGAGTACATCAATGGCATTGTAAAATAGGCACAGGGATTATCCCGAACACACAAACATGACTACTTCTCCTTGCACTGACAAACAGAAATTCCACAAACCTCTTTACAAAACTATCACATAGATTTAACAGTACTACTTCATCATTGCCTGGAAAAAGAGCATGCTGGCTCACTTGCTACAACCAAACCCATGCCCTCTTTACACTGAGACTGACCACTCAGCAAACAGTAGCTCTTTACAACACTGCAATTGGTCCATTTGTGAAAAAAACAAGGGCTCGGCCTGATGATGACATGACCCACAGACCTCATCCAACATTCTGCACACACTACAAACAGTGCTTTACAGTCGGAAAAAAGAGGACGTGAGGCTATTCTGCAGCAATGTTCAAACCCAACTTTTCATTGGCAATTATGATAACACACAGACACACTGCATAACATTTTAAAACACTACAACCAGTGCCAACAGTGCCAAATAAAGTAGGCAAAAATAAGGGACTCCTGGGGCCAGATTATCAAAAGATTGATTGCTGTGCACTCTGCAAAAGTGCTATTTAGAGTGGACTCCAGATGGGTCACATTTGTGTGATTATCAAAGATTGCATTATTTTTAAGCTCATCCCGACCGCAGAAGGGGAGCAATTATCGAATAGGTGCTAAGTGCTTCTTTGATAATTGGTGAACTCAGCACCTCTTTGATATGCTAAGGTCAGTTGACCTTGCTGCAGGTCAGTCTCCTGTGGAGCACTAATAGAACGCAATAATGTGCCGATCGTCCAAACCTCTGGCCAACAGTGATGCATTTATTTTGCAGAGGGACAGGCATGTTAACAATGCTTATTGTGTGCCCTTGCCTTTACCTGGACACTCCACACAGTGTTTTAAAAGATTACAAATTCACTGTCACTGCCAAAGAGGATTAGCTTTTTCGTTTGATACACACAGTGGGAAAGCCAGCATTCAAACCCAGGCTGAGGACACTGCATGATCACAGGAACACTTGAAGGTCAGGTCTGATTATGTGTTTGAAACGCCCCATTTTGAGATTTGGGTGTGTATAGAGCAGGGTTGTCCAACATGCGGCCCGAGGGCTCCAAGCCATTTTATGTGGTCCTCGAAGCCCAAGAGCACAGACGAAGCATTAGGGTTACTTTTGTACGTTTTGTATTTATTTTATGCGCAGCGAGCATTGTGGCTGCAGTTTCAGGGTAGGAATTGTAGTCTGCAGACATTACGATTTCCATTGGCTGAGAAACAGCCAATGGATATACTGTTACCATGTAAGGCATGTTGTAGTAGTGGAAATAAATAAAATAAATAACTGTCTTGCATGGTAACAGTATTTCCATTGGCTGTTTCTCAGCTAATGGAAATCATAACCACGTAATGTGTGTGGGTGGAGTGACAGGCACACAGCGCCACCTTCATACATCTGCATTTCTGAGCCCAGGGCAGAGCCTGCATGAGCCAGCAGCTCAGTCCAGCCCAGGTTCACAGTGCTACGTGTGGTGCACACCAAGGCCTCCTTACCTGCAGTAGTGGGAAGAACTGCCTGACATATTTTCCGATGTCTGTTAGTGGCATGCAGTGCTTTTGAACCTCCGAGATACTGCTGGCCAGATACACCGGAACACAAGTATCTGGCCAGCAGTATCTCGAAAGCTCAAAAGCAGCGGGGGCTGCCTTAATGTTTGAACATTCCGCCTCCGGAGCGAGGGTACAATTTGCATCACTTTTTGAAAAAAAAACTCCCCCTTAGGAACTGTTCAAATTGCGTCACAAAAGGAATGGATTCCCACATGATTTTACAGCATGTGGGAATTAACTCCTTGCCAAAATGGCTAGGCAACACAATCACGCCATCCACACCCGGAAAAGCAGCACAGCGGGTAAAATGCCTGGGGCTCTATCCAGTTTTTGTTTTTACAACTGACAAGTGCTAACCTAGATGAGGCAAAACAGCCCTTGGGAGGTGCCGTGCCCCTGTCGGAGGAAGGCCAGCTACGGGAGTGAATTTTCAGAGCGTATAACACCGTCGCCCACCAGGTCCAAGACACTGTGAGCTTTACAGCAGACACCATGAGGTCAATTCCCTCCCCGGTTCCTACAACATGGCCCTCAGCTCAGCTGGAGTGATCCGAGTACCGGCGCACCTGCCACCCCTATGTCCCAGGAGAGGAGGGCACCCGGCCATGTCTAGTTCTTCATACTTAAAGATTGTGCTCACATTGCATTTCTTCAATTAGGTTCACCTTTGGGTGATCGCTTTTCCCCATTTTATCTGTTGAATTGTATTATGTTTCTTTCATTAACACAGAAGTAATGAATGTGATGTGTATTACAGAGATAAGCTACCATATGTATTGGGCACACTGCACAGGCAGCATCACTCATTAACACAGAAGTAATGAATGTGTATTAGAGAGATACGCTGCCATATGGATTGGGCGTACTGCACAGGCAGCATCAATCATTAACACAGGAGTAATGAATGTGTATTACAGAGATAAACGGTCATATGTATGGGGCACAACACTGCACAGGCAGCATCACTCATTAACACAGAAGTAATGAATGTGTATTACAGAGATACGCTGGCATATATATTGGGCACACTGCACAGGCAGCATCACTCATTAACACAGAAGTAATGAATGTGTATTAGAGAGATACGCTGCCATATGGATTGGGCGTACTGCACAGGCAGCATCAATCATTAGCACAGGAGTAATGAATGTGTATTACAGAGATAAACTGCCATATGTATTGGGCACACTGAACAGGCAGCATCAATCATTACCACAGAAGTAATGAATGTGTATTACAGAGATAAACGGCCATATGTATGGGGCACAACACTGCACAGGTAGCATCAATCATTAACACAGAAGTTATGAATGTGTATTACAGAGGTACACTGGCATATGTATTGGGCACACTGCACAGGCAGCATCACTCTTTAACACAGAACAAATGAATGTGTATTACAGAGGTAAGCTGGCATATGGATTGGGCACACTGCGTATGCACAGGCAGCATCAATCATGCTTTTTAAAGGACATTGTTGGCCTACATTGGGAACAGCCAGAATAGACATGTTGCTACAGAGGCATATTTTGGGCACAACCAGAATGACAATGTGTTACATCAGTGACAGTGCTGTCTTACACTGTGGACACATTGATCATTAAAATGTGTTGTGTTGTAAAATGTTCTTGTCTGCTGTGTGACATGGAATTTTCATGTTCCCTTTTATATCTGATTATAAACTTTTGGCTTTTTGGTCAATTTTTCTGATGTAAAATGCACCATTTCAACCCCATATTTGAAAAAGAATTCTTGGAGGGGAACCCCCCAAACCATTCCTAGGGTAATGCTTCGGCCCCACATTCAAAAAGGTTGGACAAGCCTGGTATAGAGCTACCAATCTTTAGATTTAAACAGTGCAGACCTTTTTATACATTGGCAGCAACATGATAGCTACATCTCTTCACTTTTCTCGGGTGTTGATGTTTAGAGGCAAAGGATTATTTGTCCTGCACACTTTCTTTGATTCGGAAAGACCAACTGAATGTAGACATTTAAGATCTGCTCACTTGCAATGACATCACATCCCATTGCATATTTTAGAGAGCCACCCCACTTGGTCTGTTAAGTCGTGTACCCTGATGGGATGTATACATGATAGCTGGCAGTGCAGTGAGTTGCATTCCATAAGCACATTGCCATGCTATGCAAATACTTGTGTTCTCCCAGTAAACGGTAGATTATTAGCTGCATTTACTAACTGCAAGGGCATTTAGGGCAACCCTGCAGCAGTCATTGATGTCGAGCTGGCCTGCTAAAGATGAAAGGCCTTTCACAACCTATTTTACAGGTGCCATTCCCAATGAAAACACGCCATTCAGAAAGCTCTGTTGAAGCGCAAGAAAAGTACAGAATAGAAATTGCATGGTGTATGCGTACTACCCTTCAGCAGTTTGGAAGCTGCTATCAGGACACACTGCCAGTGAGGTCCGTCTAGTCACGTGTTTTCAGCCAAAGGCCACAATGCATTCTGGAACTGGTCATATTAAAGGAGCCTGGCTTCGATCGACTTGCTGAAAACGGCAGCAACAAGACCCAAATCTAATTAGCAGGGAACAAAATAACGAAATAACAGACACTGTCCACCGCATTCCTTCCCACTGCACCCTCAACAAGGCATTCAGATCCAGACTCATGGGCTCACTGCATGCCAACTCGAGATAGCTGACAGGCGTGAGGGCCAGGCGTGATGGCCAAAGAGGGGATTGTAAACACCATTAGCACTTTTCAATGAAAATAATCAGGGGAGTGTCAACGAGGAACTGCATAATCATTGTCAAATGTTACAAAGGAGGTGATTGTAAAAGTAAGCTTTGACAACGCGCCACCTTGGTGGCCGAATCTGGAACATTCCAATGTCATACGATAATGGTTTTTCAAGTTAATTTGTCAATCATTGCGCCCACAAACCACTACATGTCCAGTTTGCAGTTAAAAGAGCCATGGTGACGTTAACGCAATCCACACAAAAGAATGACATTTCCCTGCAATAAAAAAATCTGTGGCTTCTGTGCGCTGCTTTCTGAAAATGTGAAAGCATCGCTAAAGGCAAACACACTGTGTAAAAAAGCAATGCTACTCTTAAGTACTCTGGCCCCAGTGAAAATCATCCCTTTTTTTCCCCAAAAATGTGTGTGGACAGCACCAATATTCTTGGTCAAAATGAGAAAAAGCCTACTTGTTATGTACCATGTAGTCCACATCTATAGACCAGCATGAGAAGCCCTCACCCTCTCTAACATTATAGTACAGTGTATGACTGTTATGAAGACGTCATTCCCCCCAATATGAATGGCATGATGTCTGAGATCTTTCAGGAATGCTCCTGGTTATTGCCATGAAAACAGTAAGGAGCTCTGTCCTGATGCTCCCAAGGCTCACTGATGCATTAGGCCACACCCAACACCCCTACTTGTTGCTGCAACCAACGCACTCACAGTGAAGTCTGCATGGCCAAGGGCACTGGCAGTCGGGGGAGGAAGAGGATTGGCTGCATCAGGCCACGCCCCTACCCCACTCACTGCTTTAGGCAGTTCCCTCATGGCAAAGCTTGTGTGGCCAAGGGCACCGACAGTTGGGGGAGGAAGGATTGATGGACTGTTTCTGCCAAGGCCACATTTTGCAACACCCCAATGTCCCTACATCCTCACGGCACAGCCCACATGGCCAACGGTGGCAAAGGTTGGACAGATTGGTGTCTTGGTGGGCTGAGGATTGATGATACTGTTCAACATATTGCTTGACTACTGTAGAACAAAGAGAGCATATGTTGGATCAGGCACTCACAATCTGTGGATTTATAAGGCCTGATCAACACCAAATTTGTCTTGCAACTAAATATTTCTCTGCCAATGAATTCTGTTTAGGAATATTTATGAACACCAAAAGTAAACTATTGATAATTATGTAACACAGAAGTATCTTAGCCACAAGAATACATCTCCTGGATCCACCTATTGACTCTCAGGTGGTTTTAAATATTGTATGTTTTATCATTTTTAGAAAGTGCTTATTTTACACGTTTTAACATATTTGCCTTTTGGATATGCTGTTCTATGATCATCCATTAAGGCTCACAAAAAATCCAGTGTCTGGCTCAATTCTGCATTTATGCTCACATATAGGTATCTTGCACAATTACATTGCTTTTTTGTCCTTTTGTTTGCATGCACTGCTCTGAACTACAGTTGAATCAAAGAGTGAGAAATATCTGTAAGAATACATTTATAATCTGGCACAAAAGGAACTTTAAGTAATATTCACGGTATAGAATACGTTCAAGCAAAAAGGTTTGGTGACTTTTATTGTGTTTAACCAGGCTACTGCATAGCAGTTGGCTGGTTCTGGTGGACAGGGGTGTGGGATGGACCATAGCAGTTTCCTGAGCCTGTGGCCGTTCCCGAGACCAACCTCTGCACATATCATTTATCCTGTACAATAGCAACAAACCTTCTTTGGAACATTTCTAAATGCAAAGCAGCCACCATTTCTCCAGTGTCTGGATCTAAAAGAGTTGTACAATCTATTCCAAAGATATAATCAGTACATTCACATACAGATGAGATTGAATAACTATTGAGCGATATGAAACAGGAATACGGTTCAACCAATAGTCACTAGAGGGCAGAGGCGAAGCCCGATAAGAACAAGTACACAGCCCCCTCAGCAATCACCTTTACTAAGAGTATTAAAACATGTCAGTAATCTAAATTGACATTCATTAAAATCAATACGCAAGCTAAGTCAGCTGAACATGTTATGATTGTTATCCTGTGATGGTTCCAAAACCATCTGATCATGGAAGGAGGTGCAACTATGCTATCTCAGTAAAAAGTCATAAAACCACATTCTCAACTATTACCCCAAGTGAGCCAGAAGAAAGGGGCGATAAAAGCTCCACATAACACAACATTGAGACTTTCAGAGCCAACAACGTATTCATTGAGGGTGTTGCCCTATACAACAGATTTGAAGCATTGGTCTATTTAGGAGCATCTAACTGTGGGAATTCTGTGTCCTTAGAAGGTACACATAATTTAGGAGTAGATCCTAGGATATGGAAGAATGTAACACAAAATAATTAAATGCTATATAATGTAATATTTATTCTACCCTGCAGCTAGACCTAGTAGCATTGGTTAACCTTACCAAAGGCTTAAAGGTAAACATATCTGATATAACAAATGATGTCCAGGAAACTATGAGAACGTGACTGAACTTAACCCACCCATTGTTCTGCAGGCTTAAGCTGATGTAGATCATTCTCGAATCAAGTCAATAATTGAAGTCATTAATTGACATGTAAACGAGTTTCCTCCCCCAAACAGGGAACACAGTACATTTCTGAAAGTAATTGCAACTAGTAGCTCTTTCATCACTGCTCAGAAATTGGATATATGCTTGTTTGGAAAAGACATTAGTGGATAGACAAGTTTTAACATCTGAATATATCCACCCATGCTGGTCCATTTCACAAGTAAAGTGAGCCCAATAGTCATGGCTAATGTCACAAGATTAGCACTTAGTAAATTTGAGGAATTAACCACTTCAATTAACAAATGTATACACTGGTTGTGATACAAAGGTGATTGTTTATCTGTAATTACAGATGATCTTGTTGATGCTAAATGCTTTCAAAGTAATAGGGGAGACTGAGTTGGATTATATTGAAATGCCTTGTTCAGATTATTGATCATTTACATTTGATAGATCTACATGTTTTTCCTCCTGCCAGACTACAACTAGAGTTGAGAAGGAAACCGTTATCCTTTGCTTCGTCTAATAGACCTGCTAAAGGCTATTATTGAACTCCATCAAAACAGCATTGCCTCAGTCAGATGTGGAAGTGGGGTGAATGCACCAAGCCCTTTGGGTGTGAGACAAGTGTGTATCTTGGCCAGCCGTCTTTAGTCTTTTTTTTTTTGATGGAGTGACTAAAGAATTACAGATTTTGGCTTCAGACACGCCAATGATTGGTGGTGAGAAGCTGGGTCTTCTAATGTTTGCTGATGACATTGTGTTGATTTCACATACCACAAATGTTTTGAAAAAAATAAATGAACCTTTTATCAAATACTGTAACAGAAATGGTTTAATAATCAACTGTAATAAAACCAAGGAGATGTCATGATGAAAAACTACTAGTAGTCGTAATCCCATTAATATACAAATCGACAGGGAAAGACCGAAGAAGACTCCTCTTTTGACTACCGAGGTATGAGACGTAGCTGGAATCCTAAGTGGGCTACCACATTAACAGAGCCAAAACATTTTTTAAAAAATGCAATGCAATTATCAATTTCTCTAAATCTTTCAGAAATAATATAGCTGCCCCATCACTAGCAGTATACAAGGTACAGGCTAAAGCTGCAGCTCTGAATGGTGCTGAGTCATGTGGTAATTGCTGCATTGCAAACTTGGTGATTACTTAAAACATTTTCTTAAAAGACTGTTGTTGCTGCCCTCAAGTACACCCAACGATTCACTAAGAATGGAATTAGGTATTTCCCCTGTGGAAGATCAGGCAATCCTAAAGTCCCTGCTTTTCTGGGTTTGATAATAGTTTAACAATGCTTTGATAAAACATAGAGAGAAGTTCTGACTGATTTAATGAATTGTCATGGTTCTTTCACTATGCCTTGGTTTAGTCATGTCAGGGACACCCTGAGGAAATGAATGTTTGAGTCATTGTGGCTCAATCCCGTAAGCATAATTAGAGGTAGTAAACAGTTAATAATCAATGTCCATGCTGATTGGGTGGTAAATAAAAACCTTATTAAATGTCCCTGTCTTTCAACAAGACTTTCATGCTTGATTATCAAAGATGATTTTATCCAAGAAAGTGACTTGTCTTTTATCCTCAAGCCATTTCTTTAGATCTCTGTATTTGAGCATGGGTCTTGGAACGCTACCTCTAGCGTTGTTTCAATCTCTTTGGGACGCAGAATCTGCAGTTGCTGTCATGTTTGCCCTGAGACCTTGGAGTCTCAACAACATTTTCTCTTGATCTGTCCCACCTATGACCATATTAGACACAAACACCTTAAACTGTGTATCCTAAACCCTATTGGTCCACAATAGGATTTCCTGCCTGTGATGACGCCGGAAGGCGTGAGCCTGGACATAGTCCAAGGTTCCTCTACCAGCAAGCACCCTTGGTGCCCCATTACTGCAGGAGCATCGAACTAGCTGGGTGGGCAGGAGCGCAACCCCCGACTCCTGAGCGAGACCTTAGATCACTCGATCTGCGATGCTCGATTTGTCTTGGAAACATCGTCAACAGTGACAAGGGTAAGCTGACCCTCACTGCGCCACGCCGCTCTACTGCCTGATAATTTTCTCTTCAATTTGATCTGGCGCTCTGATTCTTTACTGGCGCAGATCCACCACGAGACAAGCCCCTAAAATGGCCATCGGGCCAGTTGTTTACTGGTTGCTTAGCAACCGCAGTCTGTGTATCCTGAACCCTATTGGTCCACAATAGGATTTCCTGCCTGTGACTACGCTGGAAGGTGTGAGCTGGCACCTATTTGAAGGCACTCATTACAAGGCACAATCCTGTCAGTGCCTGTCGTTGCCTGCGGAGCCAAGGCCCAATGATGCTGTTGCCACACTTATCCTCTCGGGAGGTAAGAGATTGATATTCTACAAACTGGCCCACCCTTGAATTAAAGACCCAATCATACTGAATACACTTGCTCACAGTATCTATGAGCATTCATCAACAATCCAACCCACTCTATGCCACTTTACACCCAGTACTCGAAAATCTTGTTGTAAAACACCATGGCCAATGTTACAGCTCCTTACGATTAAAAACACGTACTTAGCCGAATGTTGCACATCTGACCTGTACTCTATTGCTAGCCTGCGCTAGACTAGCCTACTGTATGTATCCATTCGAACTAGCCCACAAATGATAATTTGCACATTTGAACTAGCCTATTGCTGCTACGGCATTTACCGAACTGGCTTACTATTGAACTAGCCTATTGCTGCTATTGCATTTTCCGAACTAGCCTACTGTTGATAATTTGCATCTTTGAACTAACCTACTGCTGCTACTGCATTTACCAAATTGGCCTACTGTTGAACTAGCCTATTGCTGCTATTGAATTTCCGAACTAGCCTACTGCTGATAATTTGCACCTTTGAACTAGCCTTCTGCTGCTACTGCATTAACCGAACTGGCCTACTGTTGAACTAGCCTACCACTGCTACTGCATTTACCGAACTGGCCTACTGTTGAACTAGCCTATTTCTGCTACTGCTAACTAGCCTACCGTTGGTAATTACATTTACTGAACTAGCCAACTGCTAGAAATTGCATCTCTGATATAGCCTATTGGGCTTATCACTTCCAAACATGGCCCCACCTCCCACCCAACACTTGGCACAAAGCACCCCGTTTGGCACTGACTTCAGCCCCCCCTTCCCTCGAACCATTTCTGTCACCTGCTGATTGGATCTCCAAATTTGCTACCCCACCCACACCTCTCATCCCATGCCCCGTGCATCTGAGAAACGCAAGACTAGGCTCCCGCTCCTACACGCCCAACAACATCAGTCTTTACACCACCTGTCCTTTACCCTTACAAAATGCCAGACTCGGTTCCCGCACCGTCAACATCAAGTCCAAATCCCCCAGAATCCTCACTCTGCACATAGGGGATAACAAATTGCCCCCCTCTCCACTAGTAGCACCTATTGACACACCCAATTACCACAACCTCCCCATGCCTTCTGCCCCCACACTAGATGATTCAACAATCCCTGTCACTATTGCACAGACTACTACTACTATCAAGGGCGCCCTCATAAATGCACATTCACTAGTTGCTCACACCCCTGATATTCCTGACGTGATCACATCCAATAATTTGTATTTCCTTGCAGTCACAGAAACATGGCTACATCTCGCTGCAGGCCCCTCACTCTCAATTGCCATCCTAGAAAACTACTCTATCGTCCGAGCAGACAGCAAATCAGGGATAGTGGGTGGGGTGGCCATCATAGCAAAATCTAACCTAAACATCAGAGAAGTTACCAAGACAGACATGGCATCTGCAGAACTCCTATCTTTTAAACTCCCACTATCTAACTCCCAAACTATCCTATTTCACCTTATATACAGACCCCCAGGTGCTCTCACATCCTTCGAGGAAGACATTTCACATCTACTGACAGGTAATACCAAACCAGGCTTGCAAATTGTCCTAATGGGCGACTTCAAACTTGGGCTACTTGACCCTAAGGATTTAAACTCTGCCGCACTCAATGATACGATCACACAACTAGGTCTTACACAATGCATCAACAAACCTACACACACTAAAGGTAGAACGCTGGACTGGCTGGCCAACATGAACTGTAACATCTCATTGTTGGATATTACACTTTGTGCCTGGTCAGACCATTATCTTATTACATTCGTTATACCTAAAGATACGCAGAAAAATGAATTTGCAACCACTTCACTGAAAACCTTAGCCAGGAACAAACGTAATATCACCATTGAGAAACTTAGACCTTTACTAGCTCCCATCACAAACACTGATCACACCATCTCTAACACTACCCCCACAGCTCTAGTAGAACGCTACAATGACACAATGGAACAAGCTCTGAACCAAATAGCACCACTTACACTAAGAAAGGTCAAACCAACGGCACATGTGAACAAATGGTTCTCTGCCAAATTAAAAGCACTTTGCTATATTAAAAGGTCAGCTGAATCTAGCTGGAGAAAGGCCCACTGTATCTCCACCAAAGAAAAAATCACCTCTGCAGCAGTCACCTACAAAACTGCTACCACGAATGCCAAAAAAGAGATATTTAACAAAAAAATCCACAATGCAAAATCTGGCACAAAAGAGCTATTCTCTATACTAAGAGAATTGGAGTCACCAGTGCCCCCTATTGACGACTGCGTCAAGGATAAAACATGGTGCAACAACATCCAACAAGCTCTCTCAAACAAAATAGCTCTCTTGCAAGCCAGGATAGATGGTAAAAAAGCCAATCTCACCCCCAAAGACCACCCCAGCAACACACAAAGCTCACCCCAGCCCAACTGCCCACTCTTCCACTTCTCTTCAGTCACAGAGGACGAAGAAATTAATATAATTGCTATCCTAAAACCATCAAACTGTCAAGGCGACCTATGTCCAGCCTCTGTGATCAAGGATGTGGCCAAAGATCTAGCTCCCTTCATCACCGTCCTGATCAACTCATATTTCAAGAACTCATCTGTCCCAAATAATGTCAAAGAGGGATGGGTTGTACCTTTTCTTAAAAAACCTAACTTAGATTCCAATATACCGACGAACTATAGGCCCATCAAGACCGTCCCCTTTCTCCTGAAATACTAGACAGAGTAGCCTACCTCTAAGTGACACTTGGAAGATAACAACCTTCTAGGCCTGAGACAATCTGGCTTTAGACCAAGGCATGGGACTGAAACAGCCGTACTGGACCTAAAAATCCAAATGGATGAAGCCAAAGATAAGGGCAATCTGGCCATCTTGCTCCTACTGGATCTCTCTGCAGCCTTCGACCTAGTCGACCACCAAATACTGACCAAACACCTTTCATCGGCGGCCACATTCTCCCAGAATGCCACCAATTGGATTTGGTCCTTCCTGTCTGACAGAATGGCCAGGGTCTTCGAACCCTGTGCAGTGGCAGACCCTGTCCCTATCCAATGTGGAGTACCTCAAGGCTCATGTATTTCTCTTACGCTTTACAACATCTTTACCAAGCTCCTTTTTGACCACCTTGATGACCTGGGTGTCACATACACAAACTATGCTGACGACACCAAGGTCCTCATTGCGCTCACGGGGAGCTATGTGGAATATGTTGCAAAACGAAATGAAATCTACCTGGAAATCCAAGCATGGATGGCTACCCATAGACTCTGTTTAAACAATGACAATACAGAACTTCTCATTGTTGGTTCCCAGGCCCACCTCAACAGACTCGACCCTAGATACCAGGCCTTCACCATTGATGGTAATATTATAAAAGTCTCAAAAGAAGTCAAGACACTGGGAGTGTATCTCGATACCACACTGTCAATCATAAAACAAATTAACGCAACTATTTCCTCCACGGCCTATACTAATAAACTTAAAAATGCCTGTAGACCGTTCCTATCTACCAAAAGCTGCCTTACATTGGCCAGAGCCCTGATATTGTCCAAACTGGACTATTGTAACACACTCTTCCTTGGCTCCACCAACCACAATCTGAACAGACTACAGATTCTCCAAAACAACACCCTCAGATGTGCCCTCAAACTCCCCTGCAAGGCCCACATTTCCACCGTCAGAAAGGAGAGCCACTGGCTACCCATCCACGAGATAATCAAACTAAGCTCACTCGTCATCACACACAAATGCCTCTCTCTGATAGCCCCACGCTACTTGTCTGACAAATTCTCCAGACAAAACTCGTCCAGACCTACTAGATACCCGTACCTGCACCAACTCAACATCCCGAAGTTTAACTTGAAAATGGCAGGAGGAGCAAGCTTCCATGTGTAAGCAGCAAAATGCTGGAATGCACTCCCTATGGCAATCACTTCATTCTGGTCTTTCAGAGCTAAAGTGAAGGAGCTGCTCACTACACAATAGATTGCTACCTACTCTTTGCTCATTATTATATCTGGTTAAACTACTGCTCTCTAGAAATTACGGACCAACTTGTAACCCAGTATTTTATTGAAATGTCCTACTCTGTTTACATCATGGACTACTATGTAACCTGGTCCCTCATGTTATTTTTGTACTGTATCAGAATTGACTGTCTCCTCGTATGTGCAACTATCTGTAACTTATGTTGTTCTCAAGGAGAAAGCGCCCAGTTACCCCAGGGTTTGGCTGCACTACACAAATAAACAAATTAAACTAAACTAAACTAAACAATGGTCCTCATTATGAGTTTGAGGTAGCCATGGCGCAATTAGCGCCATGGCTGCCTCCAAACCCGGGTCCGGTCTGGCGGAATGGGGACTTACCTGGACATTCCGACCTAGGAGGACCCGGTAAGTCCCCATTCCAAATGCCATTCCCCATTCCCATTTGAGCCATCATAGGGCTCAAATGGGAATGGGGAAGGCGCTAATAACGGGCCCGCAAATTGTGGGCCCGTTATTAGCTCCAAGGTCCTTTAACGGGTCCTGTAAAGAACGCCTGGTCAGACCAGCCGTTCCTGATGGGACCCGCTAAGGGACCTCGGAATAGGGTGGTAAGGGTTTAACGGCACCAGTCTCCTTACCGGTGACCGTTGACCCTTACCGCCCACCTCGTGATGAGGCCCAATGTCTGATTAATGATGGATTTCGGACCCAGAAGTCAGCTGTAGATCTATGTAAAATTCCATATTGTTAGGGAGAATTCTCTTATAAGGCTAATTTCCCAAACCTTGTGAGTCCCCCAGCAGCTTTGCTGGATTTCTGGGGTTTGTTTTTTTTTCTCCTGCTAAGAGTGAGACTCTTTTACTCCCACTCTTAGGCATGATTTGAGGTATGTCTCTGACTGTTTGTGTGATTTTGGGCAATGGGGTCTTTTACTCCATAGGGTATCATCTGTTTTTTTGTGTATGTGTTACACAGCACCCTCAGTGCAGTAACACAGGGGTGTCATAGTGACCCCCAAACATAGACTCCATACTCTAGGACTGACTACTGTCTCCCAGGGCATGTAAAGTCACCATTGACTTTACTAGTCCTAAATTGTGAACAGAACCAGTACAAACCATCATATTGTGGAAGTACTGGAAGGGGTTAATTATATTGCCCCAGGGTCTGTTTGCAAGGGGGCACTGTCCAGTCCCCCCTTGTCGAGTTTCTGGCTGGTGGCAGTGGTTACCACGCAAAATATTCCACTGGAATATTCTCTATGGGATTTTCCCATTGATTTTAAACGCACCACTTTTTAGTGCAATGTTAAAGATACCGCCAGTTTATTTATTTAATATTAAATCAACGGTTGGGTCTTTTTGCCAGAACTCTTTTCTAAAATGGCTTTCGTGTCCGTCTCTGTAACTCTGACCAAGGTCAAGCCCTTTGTTCCACTTTTTGGCGGGCTTCTCCACAGAAGCCCTCCAAATGGTGCCACTATGTCTGGGTTCCACAGGATGGGAGGGGAGGGGAATTGGCACCCTTGACTGCATTGCCTTAGCAACTCAAGTCGCACTCTGTTCTGATTGGGCCAGTGGTGAGCCGCCCGGCTCACCACTTAGCATGTTTGAGTGACAGTTAGGCTGTTGAATGGGGGTTTTTCTGCATAAAAGCAGGGCTTTTGGGACTGGAACTTCAGAAGTCGCTACAGGACTTAAGAATCCGAAGAGGGAAGAAGCTGAGCCATCTGCAACGATGACAGCACTGGTGGAGCCCTGCTGCAACGAACTCACCACTTTCCCAACGACAAGAGAAGATCTTCTGCTGGACGAATCTTCTTCCTCTGAGCTGGTGGGACCAACCAGTTCACCCCTTTTGCCTTCCAAAGACGTCTCTTGGTCGAAACATCCGTGCCAAGCACCCCGGCAGCCGGATAGCCAAGCTTCACCACTTTGCCCGCAAATAAAAGGAACGCACCTTTTATCGATGAAACTCCGCGGCTGGTATCATCCCTGTGCAGTGCAACGACTCCATGTTTCCTCATCGACAAGATCCTCTCTTCCCCTGGTCGAAACAATGAACTGCAACCACTACCAGGAACAACTGCCACTGCTGGAGCTTCCTCTCTCTTTAAGGTACTGTGTCCTGCCTGGCCACCCTTTCTTCGGTTTGACCAAGGTGACCCTTAAATCTTTGGCTTTCCAACTGGGTTGGCCCCAGACCTTCTAACTTTACCTTCTTGAATCACTCCAACCTCTTTTGAACATTCTGCAAAGCCTTTTAGTGCATTTTAAACCGTGTGATCCTGGGCACATTTCGCTTTGCTCCATTTAAAGTGGGCCTGGCCTATGAACTTTGGCTCTACAGTGTATACTGCCTGTTTCCCTTTCTGAGAACTCCTAAAAGTGTTGGGACCTGTTTTATTTCTATGCTCTGCCTTTTTCTCTCCCTTTGACCTAACTATTGGAGTGCCATCTAGGTTATGCGCTCACATCTGTTTTAACAAATCGTGGTGTTTTAACTCTGACTTGTCTAATAGTTATCAAGGGAGGTGTGTATACTTCACCTGACTGTGTTTTAACTTGCCTTTGATTTAGAGTCCTAGTATATTGCCTAAAGTGTGTTTTAAATAAATAATTATATACTTTTTATACAAAGCTCTGGTCAGTGTTTGTTTGCTCTACTGTGTTTCTAGCCCTATTGTGTATACTCTATATACTGCCCTACTCTTCCTGAGAGAGGTCTGACTGCTCAGCCACAGCTACCAGGTAAATCTGGGTGGTACAGACTGCTACCAATTGGGTTTACTGCTTACTCCTGTGGTCTTAATCTTTTTTGCAGTGTTCCCCAAGGGAACTGCACAGGATTCTGCCTAACACAGATAATTTAGGTGTCGTTTTTGCTGTATTGTGTTATCTTGGGAAAGCCTGGTCATGGAGGACTAGATCTTTAAAATTATTGTGATGCTATTTTCTTTTTTTATTTCTTCTATTTTTAACCTTTGGTTTTAACCAAATAATATGTTGTCTTTTTGGTAAACCTTGTATCATATGACTTGATTGATAATGCTTTTTCGGTATAATGTGTGGCATCCAGAAGAATGAACTTTTTGTATTACATGATACTGTAAATATTGTTTTTGATATTTTTATGTGTTTGACTTTTATGGCCTATAAAGCCCAAATGAATGTTAACTGAACTAAACTTGGGACAGCTTCTTCATTTGAAACATTTGTAAACACATGTCCCCAATACTGACCACCGCTCACCCCACCGTATGTTTTAGTGTGGCTAATACCACTGGAATTTTATGTTTCTGTTGCTGTTTGCATTGTGCTGTTTGTGGGCATCAGGCATTGTCCGAGAAACTAACATGGTAACAATTTCAAAATGTTTGACATTCCTTATCTGATCAATCCACACCTTTCTGGGCTTTTCACTAACATCACAAGAACCTCTGCCTGGTCCAAAAGCGTCATGGACAACAAATCAGGAAGTGAGTCCACAGACTGCACCACGATATTCATCCAACGGTTCGTACTGTAGCTGGGACACATGTTAACACAAGTCAATCAGAATTCCAAAACTTTTGGGATGACCAGATAACTTTATCCCCTTTATGAAGCGACATGAAACATATATTACTTATAATATTTCAGTGTCAGTTCTATATTTTTTGGGAAAGATTAGTGCAGATTTGTCAAATGGCGGCAACATTATGAACCAATCAGAAAGGGCTTCTTCTATGTGGAAAGCAACCGAACCATAACTGCATGAATCTCTATCACTATAATATTATGCACACACACATATACATTTGTTTACATTTCTATCTTCTGGGTAAACATATTGTATAGTGACAGTCAAGGTGAAACCTGTGACCCAATGACTTTCCAAAATGTTATGGCTAATATTTTTTGGCTTGTTTTAGACTGTATGACCTTTTATGGAACATTTTTGTTTGGCCTCGGAGGAGGTTGGGGGGGTTCAAAGAACTGAATACTATCTTTCAAATGTTATTACGTTTTGAAAAAAGTTGCGTTTTTATGTTTTTCATGTTTTTCCCATGTGGGCAGTTTTTCAATAGGTGTACACCCTAAACCACTGGATAAGGAGTAGCATGGAGGTGATGCACATCTTTGCCTGGTGGAAATATGTCTAGTAGTTTTTAGTCTCGCATGAAGTAAGGTGCCCCCCCGCACCATGATATTTTTTTCAGAACTGGAAAGACACTTTTTGTGAAGACCAACGGAGTGCTTGTTATATGTTCACTGTACAGAAAATTATGATCTGCTTATAATCATTCTTAAATGTAAACAATTGGATATGTTCCTTCTGGAAGTGGATGGGAGGGTAAAACAGCAGTATTTGCAATGTGGCATTAAGTCCCCGTTCCAAGGGCTGGAACAGGGGTAACGGCCTGGCAGCCCAAGTTAATGGCCCGAGGTAACACGTGGTGCAAAAAAAAGTATTTTCCTTCCTTCAATGGGACCAAAATGCCGCCATGGAAAGGGAAGCCAGAAAGGAAGGCGCAGCAGGGAGTGCTGCCACTGCAGATACAAGATAAGTGGGGGTAGGAAGGGGAAAATAAAAAAACAGAACAGAGGGTGGAGGGAAGATGGCGGTGGGGAGCCGGCCGTCAGGTGGGATGGAAACGCATGCTTGCAGCACCAGTTCAAGCTTGCATTCCTAGCCACCTGATTGGCTGGCTTCCCCCGCTAGGGTTCTAAAGGTTGATAACGGCCTGGTATAGTATTTCTTTGTCAACTGTCACATAATCATGAGTATCATTGAGGCATTTACAGGAATGTGTGATTGTAGTTCACGTTTTCAACTTCACCAGGTGCGGGAATGGCGTCTGTATGTTTTCAATTTTCATGATTTCTCGTGAGGAGGTATTGCCAAGGACATGCTTCAGAATTCCACTGAGTTGAACTTGCTTACTAGGAACATTGTATTCTTGAGTCTTCTTGAAATTAATCAGTGTGGGTGTATTATTCGCATTGCACATACATAGGAAACTATCATCAACATCCATCACTTAGCCTCCTGGAAAAGGTTAAAGCTCTTCAAAGAATGAATTGGGTGCGGGGGACAAGCGTCTTTCAATACAGACACAGAACATTCTAGTGAACTCTAGCTTTAAGAGATAAAAGTCCCAATAGAAAACGAGTGGCAGAGATTTTTGTACAATTAGGGATGTGAAATTCTCTTCGGCAGATCTTTCCTTCTATCTTACTTAATTCCTCTGGATCAAAGATAAGGATAGTTTTCAACAAATAAACGATTTTCAGAATAACATTTCCTTTGTATTATTTTGTAGCTGGAAATGGCAGAACCGCTCTCATTTGACATTATTAGCTTATGCAAGGATCCCTAAAGGATAATAATGGCCATCAGCCTCCTGCAAGCCTGACATATTGAGGACCTCCTCGAAGGAACATGACTGATACAGGCGTATCGATCCTCACACTCCAACCATTTACACTCTTAGCACAGGACCAATGCATTGCAAGGGTGTGGCTTAGGGGAAAGGAAAAGATTGAATACACCATCAGACATCTTTGTGATATTTAGAAATATAAAACAAGAGCAACCTGATACAAAAGCATTCAAAATAACGATTGAAACAACATAAAAACAATACTTTCCTTATTGAAAACTAAAAGGAGGCAGATCAATAAACGCTCTATCAAAAATGCTAGCTGGAGAATAATTCATGTTCTTGTTATTGACTGAGAAGAGGGAGGCTTCATCATTGCAACCTGAATACATTTTCTCATGATCAGGTAAAAGGGAGATGCACTTACATTTACAGAGAGGGTAACATTTATTTGATATGAATTTGATATGAATGGTGAACAGTCTTTTAATAATGTTGCAGTTTATGGGCAAGTATGCATTACAACTCTCCTTGCACTTTGTATATATTCTGGGCTTTGCAATATGTTTTGATGTTCCAAGAGAGCAGTTACATTTTGACCTGATTTCCTTTTGGGAAGATTTCTTATAGCGGGTGGTAAGAAGACTGACTAACTGCCAAAGTCAATCTTCCCGATTATCATTCAAGAGTATTTATATGCAATTCACACTGTTCCGCTTACTTTATTCTCTGTTAATCCAAGGTTAGATCATCTGTTTTTAGTAATCAGTGAATGGGGTCTTCCAAAAACACATTAAGAAGATAGCTTCTTTTGAAAGAGATACATACTTTATTTTCGGTTTTCACCATGTACAGGCAATAAAACACGAAACAGTTCAGAATTAAAAAGTCACCATTGATATCTAATGCAATACAATATGGTTCAAAGTACAAAAAATGACATGCTAAATTGTACAATAAAAATATATAAAACTTAAAGTTTTCCGACCATACGTTTAAAAGCCTCAATAATAAATAATAAATTATCAATTGTTAATGAAGCAAGCATTGACACTGGATACTGTTTTTTTTTTCATTTCACAGCATGGTGAACCCTTCGGGGCTCAGGCACTCATCATCAGTCACTGAATGATGGAGATGCAGTGTCTCAATCGATGGATATTGTTGATAATCGATCCTCAAGTAGCGATACACAACATCTGCAGGTTGGTGCAGTATGCTTAGAGTTCCAAGTTCCATCAGTGGATCTCTGTAGGGATTGAAGTTGACTATGAGGACTGTTATGTTATGAGATTTGAAAGATCACCATAGCACTAATACAGCAAAGAGAGGGAATACGGATTGAGAGAAAATCAAAGAAAGGCATTTACAAAGGAATCAAATATGAGTTTATGAACACTTCTTGAAATGAAGAAGAATATTGTTGATCAGCCTTAATTTGATAGGGAGGCTATTTCAAAGAATAATAGCTGTAACCGGGAATGCTCAACCTACCTCCCTTGACAAGAAATGGTGTTATCTCCTGGCTTCTTGTGCACTTCCTGGTTGTACCACTAACCTTTCACCAAATGTACAGTAAAGTAGTTATAGTCAATATTTGCACTATTGGCTCAAATATGGCCTTTGCTGCACTATGAGCCGCTTCTTGGAAATGAGTGTCCAGTACTGTTCATATGGCTGTGAAGCACCGTCTTATATGGGCCTGATCTCAAGCTATTGTGCAGTGTGCTCAGCAATGACAAATACTGCACGGCCTCCCCCTATCACTTCCCATTTAAATTGAGCATGGCTGACCTGTACTGCTATACTTTCCCAGCTCTCGGCCTTGTGGTCCCTGTCAGTGTTTCCTGCAGATCAAGGACTGCTGTGAACATCTTCTAAAGTTAATTCATAGAAGATAGCCAGAGTACATAAAAATACATCCATTAGAAAGCAGGGAATAAAACAAAACAATACATGGATAAAAATACAACTTTTTTCTAGTGAAGGTATTCAACATTAGAGCTGACCAAAAGCTGGGGCCCAGTATATGTAAGGGTGACCCAGTTGATGATGTGTTCTTAACAGGTTTGAAACCTCCTCCCAATATATCATGTGTACACCAGATTCACGCTCATCCCCAAAAACAGAGAACGGCCTGCGCTCGAATGGCTATCTGCTGGAGAAGACTGCGCAAGTCAACTGGCGCACTTTGTTGCCAGTGGCAATGCATGGCCCCTGGTGAAAGTCAAGGAGGCCACCGATGAAGACAAGATAGACAGCTTCTTGCACGGCTGTGTGTGGCGTGTGAGAGAGATACAATCGGCCCATCATTCTCCTGAGGTGTGTTGGATGGATTAGCTGATTCAGCGGAAAAATAAGAGCAATGTGTGCAAATGACACTCTCAAGTTCAGTACTCTATACTTAAACCAGTGGAGGGCGAATTTATTCACAAACATATCACTAGCAGTATGCCTTGATGTGCTCCAGTTAAGTTGCAATGTGATACACTAAAACAGGAATCTTTTTTTAACATGGACAATACCCGCTGGCACAATTTCATACTCGCCACTTAGAGTTACAAAGCATTGGCTCTCATTACCAAATTACCAAGCTGGTAAAACACAGCAAGAAAGCGGTATCATCCATGGACCCCTGCCCCCCTAACATCTACAAATCAATCCTCGCACAAGGAACGCCATCAGAATACTTCAGTAACCTCCTGAACCTTTCACTCACAACAGGAACTGTACCACAATCCTTCAAACCAGCATATATCAATCCTCTTTTAAAAAAACACAAGTGGCGACGTGGAAGACCTCTCCAACTACAGACCGATTTCAAACATTCCCTATCCAGCAAAACTCCAAGAAACCTACGTATACAAACTAACCCAAGAACATGTAGAAAAACACCACTTGCCATACCAAGCACAAGTCGGTTTCAGACTCGCAAGAGGAACAGAATCAGCACTACTATCCATCTGGGATGACCTAAAAACAAACGCAGACTCCAACACAACCTCAGCTCTGATTCTGCTTGGTGTATCAGCAGCTATCGACGCAGTAAGCCATGACACCCTAACCAAAAGATTGGAAGATATAGGTATAACGGATATGGCACTACTCTGGATTAAATCATTCCCAGCAGACAGAACAGAAACCGTATAGATAAAACCCTTCAAATTTACTCCACGAGTTAACGACTGTGGAGTACCACAGGGATCATCACTATTACCACTATACTTCAACCTCTACCAGACTCCAAAAATCAGAATCTTCAAAAAATACAAAATCACATGCTACAACTACGCAGATGACACTCAAATAATTTACAAAATCGAAGACACTCAAGCCGATCACTCAACCCTAATTGAGTGTCTAAATCAAGTCTATAACTGGATGAGCGCCAACAACTTGAAAATCAACCTATGAAAGAAGAAATCATGATTACATCCAAACACCAAGAGAACAACACCTACATTCCCTGGCTGACGGAAATGGGAACCGCGCCCACACCATCTAAGTTAGTAAAAAATCTGGGAATCCTGATGGACAACACCCTAACCGTAGAACCACAAATAAACAACATGATCAAGAAAAGTTTCTTCCTCCTTCACACAACAAGAAGAATCCTACATTTCCTCTCCTTCACCTACAAAAACTCACAATCGTCACCCTCATCATGTCAAGAATCGATTAAACAAACAGCCTCTACCTTGGGATGCCAGAATACCTCCTGAAGAAACTACAATGCATCCAAAATGCAGCAGTCAGACTCCGCCTCAAACCATCCAGAAGAGACTATCATCACTCCAGCGCTAAAAATACTACATTGGCTCCCAGTAAACATCGCATCACCTTCAAAACAATGTGTATTGCACACAGTGCAATCAGCAGACAGGGAGTGTAATTCCTACAAAAGAAAATAACAATCTACAAGCCAATGAGACTCCTCAGATCCAGCAATGAAATCTGCCTGGAGCCAAAACCATACGTCAAGAAAAAACTAGGAGGTTCCTCCTACTACCACCTGGCCGCAAAAACCTGGAACAACATCCCGAAAGAAATAAGAAACACCAAAGACCACCTACAATTCAGAAAACTACCAAAAACCTGGCTCTTCAACTCAGCAGAAACAAATTGAAACAACAAAACAACCAAACAGGTAACACAGAGAACAGGTTGACAGAAATTAGGATGACACAGACAACACCCAGAAACGACTAAGGGAAAGTCCTTCATTAACAAGAGAGTCAACGCTAGGTTGCATAAGACACAAGCGACAACCCCATGAGGACAGTATTAGCACCCCTGCCCAATTCCATCCTACAACCTCACCCACTCCATGAAGACTACCAAATGCCAATTATGAATGTTAACAGTTGTTACTTTGGAAAGAGCTATGGACGTTAGCATGCGCAGAGCTCGGACGGAGATGTGAATGATGGCAGATGCCACGCCTAGACGTAGCTAGGAGTGTTGGCATGTACCTCGTTTGGATGACAGGGTTCTGAGCGATAGCCTGCCTGAGCAACTAGGTAGGATTGTGAATGCCGACCATTGCCACATCTGGATAGAGTAGCCCGGACTACATCAGGAATGCTAACGAGACCAGATTAGGATGGAATCGCAAATACCAGCTAGCTGCACACATAGGCAGGTTCCAATGGTGGGCAGGGGCTGAATTTGAGCACAGTTGTGAATATTGGCGAGCGTCATTTATGGAAGGGATAGTGAATATCGGCTGGTGCCAGAGCTAGATTAACATGCAGTGATGTTCCCGCACCACACCTCGGAAAAAACGTGTACAATCAGCACATCGCTTATAGACAGTGATGCCAATAACTAATCCACTAACAATTTCACCCCTCCGCCTATACCTCTCACACTCTAACCAGACACAACCACAACCCTATACCACAACAAACCGCACAAACTTCACTACATTGCAACAACAAAACAAACCTCACATAGACTTGCACAACAGCACACAATGTCTACCGCCCAGCGAACAGTGTTAACCGTGTTGAGGCTGCCAACAGCACTTCACTGCTCTCTTGCACTTTTCCCGCTTACTCCCACTAACTCACCCCCTTCCCGTTTCAGAGCTGTCAGAGGAATTCCAGACACTTTTACCACCCTTTTACCACACTGCCATACCGCAAGTTTAGAAGTAAAGTAGAAGAATTACTTTAATAATTTTTTCTACACTTTACCTCCAAAAAACTGGAGGATTTACCATGAGCCGAATTACCAAATGCAGACATTCATCCAGATCTAACACTGCCTTGCAGCCGCGTTTAATCTGGAGAATTTAGCACCAGACTGAATAGTGGTAATGGTAATCAAGTTTTACCATAATTCTGCAGCAACTGGTTCCCAACTCATAATGACCCCCATTAACTGTAATATCAGTTAGACATCAGCTGAAATGTTTACTAGGGGCTTGGGTCTCAAACCATTTGTATACATATGCCCGTGGAACGCTCTCACGCAGTTGCAAACTGCACGACCCTTTGAGATTTGCATACATGTTTGAGCATTGGGGTGACGCAAATGCATTTCCTGGGTGGAGAGGTATCATGTCAGCCTTACTTAAAAGGGCATCCAGATTCCCAACGGGATGTGCTCTCGAGTGAGATTGTTATATCACTCTTTCCCCTGGACCTGTGAGCCCTTGCTCGATTACATGCGCACCGTAAAAAATGAAATGCGGCCCAGCAACAGGCCATTACACTTACACAAAAAAAGACATGTTCATATTTTCATGTTTACTTCCAACTGTGCCACCTCCAAAATGATCTTAGAATGGACAAACAAAATAATGTCCAAGTAAGACCCATTCTCTGTAACTGTGGTTGAGGGCATGACATTTTTGTGTCACGTGGCTTATGCCAATGTAAACATTAGCGACAGCGGAGGGCCCATACGGTTGTATTCATAATTGGGGTGGCTGCAAGAGGTATGGACACGTAGACAGCTCCGCGCACCCAGAATCAAGCTCTTGTAACTTGAAACACGTGCGTGTAAACAATGCGAGGTCGGATGCTCCTCCCACGCTGCAGGGGCTGATTATTTACGAATATGCCACCCGATTTTAAAACGTTAAGCTACAGAATAGGTGCTCCGTTGTGGTCAAGTCAAAATGCCTGGATTAGTGAAACAGTCGTCTTTAGTTTATGTTGAATACTTTAATTATAATATGCTAGTCAAAGTAGAAGGAAGTTTTACATGGCCGATATTGACTAACTGCATTCAATTACAATAATGCAGTGACATATTATCTACTTGTGAATGGTGTTTGTAGTTGGAGCACAATTTGTACATGCAATCACCATTTTCCAGAAGAGGCTCCCCTACTGGTTTTTCATGTATTTTAAATGAGTATACTAACACAAACAGCATGGAGTTAATTAAAAGCACATTTAAATTCTACATTAGAATACAAATATCCAATCACTTTGATTCGACTCTGTTGGCATCATCAGGAAAATGATTACTTTTAAGGATATTCAGCAGAATTGTGTGATCACGTGCACTTCACGTTGCACTACTCAACTAGCTGCAGAAAATGACGATGCTAGTATTTGTTTAAATAAGTATCCCAATGTTAGCTTGTTTGATGCTCCAGTAGGTGCACTTAAGATTCACACGCAGTTGCATAAAATAAATAAATAAATGCACTTCGACTTTTCTATGTAAATACATTTTAAATAACATTCCTCCTTAGCTGCCCTACCCATTGCATGATATTTCAGAGAGAGAGAGAGAAAGAGAGAGAGAAAGAGAAAGAGAGAGAGACAGATAGAGAGACAGACAGAGAGATAGAGAGAGAGAGAGAGAGAGAGAGAGAGAGAGAGAGAGAGAGAGAGAGAGAGAGGGAGAAAGAGAAAATGAGGGAGGCATTGAAGTGAGAAATTGAAATAGCACATGTCTGAAGAGGCCAGTTGTGAGCTGCATAGATGAAACCAGGCTTGTTTTGCCGTTTAAGGACTTCTGATACGTTCACGTGCCCCCTAATTCTTTCTGATGTCTACCCTTATCTTTCCTTGGTAGGGCACAGCTGTAACCTCCCCATCATTCTTCTTTCTTTTCATATAACTCATCAGTTTCTCCCTCTGATGATGGGAACTGCAAGTTTGCTCCTGTGTGTCCACTGTAACATTTGCCTTCTATTCTTTTGCTCGTTGGCGTTCCCCTGTGACTGCTCCCCTTGTTCCCAATGCAATTAGTGCTGTACAAAATTGATGCTTGCCATTTTCCAATGAAATTCATGTGATCAGCTCCTTGATATGACACATTGACTGTATAACATGGGGAGTTGCTACTAGGGATCCCAGCAGGACTCTTTCCTCTCTGGAATTCCTATTCTAACCTCTCTGTTTCCTATTCTAAACTGTTCTCACCCACTTTCTACTTGATAGCCACTGTTTCAATTTCCCTATGGCCTCTACTCTTGCCCATTTCCGCTCATTCTCATCAAGGTCTAGACACTGCACAGTGTACACTGCCAGATAAACTAGCCTATGCTATCCCAGAATATCTTCTCACAAGCATCATACCTGAAAGGTACAACTACCAAGACATTACCCAACATGGATCCCTATTGAGATATTCCATGGTCGCACCAGATGGATGCTCCAAGTTACATAGTAGGCTGCAGTTTTAATTAACTGCATTAACATTATCAAATGTTATGCACAAATACACAATACCAGCACCAACCTAGCTACTCACATACCAGTACAGAATAACACCCAGACTGATATTAAACAACAGAAAGCTACATTTTTACTATCATAGTGCATTTCACAATCCTGGTTATTGCAATATAGCACACTGCCTTTGCAAGACTCCCTCTGGATAAAAATGCATGCATGGTCTTGGCACAGAACAACTAAAAACAGACACGAACACAGAGCTCTGGCTCATTGTGGTATGCATTCACAGCAGAGAAACAAGTCTATCATGCATATTTTCCTCTCCACACTAACATAGCCCACACCTCTTTCACATCACAGCCGGTTGATAGCACAGCGATTAGTGCGCTCGCTTTGACATCAACGCAGAGCCTGCTAATGCAGGTTTCGAATCCCGGCAGTGCCAAACTCATCCTTCCGAGGTCGATAAATGAGCACCACACACCGTGGGTAATAATAAGCAGCGCTCGTAGCGCTATATAAATGCTAAATTATTATTATTATTATCTGCTGGAGCGCCTGGACACCAGGCAAATAGCAGTGGTGTGTGCAATAAATCCCAGAGTCATAACATAACAAACAGTTATATCCACCATTTGCTTATACCAATTAAGATATTGTTAGACGGTTAATCAGCAAATATAGCCCTCTGTTCAAGGGGTTCAAATAAAGACAACATTATTCAAACCTACAAATACTTTAAGCTTGTGTAAGCCTCGTCCTCTATCCCTCATTCTCAGTAATGCTCAGGAACAATACCTATTCATACTTATTCAAATGTATCAAGAGATATTGGATTTGTTAAAAGATTTCTTTGCAAATGCGTAGGAAGACAGCAGAAACAAGACACAAGGTTATCAAAAGTGGTATGTAGCTGGCCAATGTTTTCTACCATCCACAGGGTTTCTGCTTTCTATTAAATGGGTTTATGAATCTCTCCCAATACCTTTGCTATGACATTATGGAATATCCTGAAGTGTGCTGACTGGGACTTTATTGAAAATGGAAAGTGTGCACACTGAAGCCATGTGGAATCATGCAATAGGGTCATTTTATATGGACTGCTAATGGCAAGGAGGTGGCCATCAACATTATCAATAACTTGTTATGAGGTCCCCTTCATGCAACTTTAAGTTGCAAAATGGAGTGCAAATGCTGCCTCCAATCTGTGCACTCAAATGCCTTCCAACGGCTTTGTTGAGTGTCTGAGATCAGGGAAATAGAGTGTGTTGGCCGCATGGAGAGGAAAATCATAGGAAGAGTGAAGAGATGAAAAGAAGAACCCAGGCAGACTGAGCTGCATTCCACTAATGGTCAGTGAGGCAAAGAGAAGGTGGTAAGGAGAAAGCCAAGGCTGAGGGAGTTTGTGGCAGGGTGAAAAATATTGAAGATGATAGGAGGAGTCCAGAGTAGAGGTACGTGACAAGCTAAGGGAAGATAAGGGTTTGCTGGAGTGTGGCGAGAAGGAAGGGAGGGAAGGTAAGCACACCCACATAGATTCGATTTTAAAATGGATTACAGGCAGCGCAGAAAAATTGATGCTAGATGAAAAGCACACCCATGTAGATTTGATTTTAAAATGGATCACAGGTAGTGCACAAAAATGGAAGCAAGATGAAAATCACACCCACCTAGATTCAATTTTATAATGGATTACAAGCAGTGTACACTAATGGATGCAAGATGTAAAGCACAATCAAAATGCAGTGCACACAGGGATACAAGTGGAAACAAAGAAACACAACTGGAGTGAATTTACCAATTGCAGAACACAGAGTGTAGGGACGAAAAGAGGTGGTCAAGGGAGAATGGCAGAATAGGATTGGCACAGTTAAAGGTTCAAGGAGATAGTTGGAAGAGAAAATTGGACAGTTCAGCTATCACTCACGTTCGCACAGGAAGGGGAGCCTGGGGTACTCTGGTCCAAGTTCCTTCATAAGCAAGATGAGTAAAAGAGGCTGCAGCAATGTTTGTGCAGGGGAAATGAGGTGGAGGCCCAAACAAGCCCAATCAAGCCCGGTCAGGCTTTGGCAGGGCCTTTTTCTGTGGGCCTTTGTTGTGGGGGCCGTCTGCACCAATCACATGCAAGACATCTCTGTTTCCATGGCAGCACTTGGAGCACCTAGGTGTCAAGGATGAGGGTGGCCATGTTGGTACAGAGTGGCTCCCTAGGCTTGGCAGATGGATTTTCAGCCTTTTTCCTGAAGTCTGCTTTATTTCCTTTCTTTTTTTCAATTTTATTTTAAAACATGACCGTGGCCTGTTCAGGCACACTGTGCAGGTGTTTGGTATCGGCACTGGTGTCATAGGGAGCGGAGTGCCATGGACTCGGTTGCTCGATCTTCCTTTTAGTGTCCCCAGCAGTGAGCGCTGTATTGAGAGGAGGAGAGAGAAAGGGGAGACCTGCCAGGTGATTGCTCCCAGTGAAAGAATTAAGAAGGAAAGGAGCACTCGCAGGCACAGCCAGTGCCTTTATCTAGGGGCCTTTGTCGTGGAGGCCAGCTTGAAAGCCTGGATAGGACAAAAAGAAGAGTACCTACACCAATCACATGCCAGGCATCTCTTTTTCCATGGCAGCAGTCGGATGCACATAGGAGTCGAGAGTGAGGACGGCCATGTTGGTATGGAGTGAATTTCCAGGCTCAGCAGATAATAATAATAATTCAGCATTTATATAGCGCTACGAGCCCTCAGGGATCTGAGCTCAGGATATTATTACCCACAGTGTGTGGTGCTCATTTATCGACCTCAGAAGGATGAAAGGCTGAGTTTGGCCCTGTCGGGATTCAAACCTGCATCAGTAGACTCTGCACAGATGTCAAAGCGAGCGCTCTACTCGCTGTGCTATTGGACCATCTAGATGGATTTGCACCCTATTTTCTGAAGTCTGCAATTAAAAAAGAAAATGTTTTTAAAGATAACTGTGGCCTTTGAATTCACGCTCTACAAGTGTCGGGTCTTTGTGGTGGTGGGATAGGGAGCAAAGTGCTGTGGACTCTATTGCTCCCACACTCTCTCAGTGTCCCCGGCAGCAAGCGCTGCATTGAGAGGAGGAGAGAGGAAGGGCAATTTGCGGTACCGTAATTAGCGCCTTCCCCATTCCCATAGAGCCCTATGGGGCAAAAATGGGAATGGGGAAGGGCAATGGTGGAAGGGGGAATTACCGCCCCGCCAACCTTGGAATAGGGCGGTAATTCCCCTTCCCACCAAGGCGGTGCCGGTATTTTACCGGCATGAATCATGGCGCTAATAGCGCCATGGTTTACCGCCTACCGTGTAATGAGGCCCAATGTGTTATTGGAAATGCCCCTATATAATTTGGAAAAGATCATTTTTGTATGTAGTATAGATTTACAGCGGTAGTATAGTATACATGTTTACATGCATCTAGTACCTACTGAATCATTTGTATATACTTGATACATTTTCAAAAATCATTTATTCAAGCACACCTGCAGAATTTCCCCTTAGATGTGATGGCTGTTCATCCTGGATGAGTAAAGCTGTAAAGGATGGCTTTTGATAGAACAATTTCTGATTCACAGCACAAACACACTCTCAGAGTTGGAAAATACATATGAACTATTGAACTGAAGTAAGAAGCTTAGATTGGAGGTTTGTGGATCTGAACGGTGGACAACTCAATAGCTGCTTCAATGCAGCTAATCACAGTGAAGAAGGGATCTGTGTGCCCATCATTTGGATGACTGCAAACACATGTGGGTTTCCTTGGGCAGATGACATGTGCCATCTGAGCATTCTGCCATGCCTTTTCCATACACTGCAGTGCAAGTGGGTTGTCCACGATCTCAGAAATGCATCTGAGTCCACTGACATCTGAATGGCCAATCAGAGGTCATGGTTGTGGAACGTGCTCAACTAGATAGTAGAACAAAAATGCTTCATTGCATTCTGTGCATTGCTAAAAGAATGGACTTGAACGAGAACAGTATGTGGATACTTGGAGATCAATTAATGCATTGGTTACACATGTATTACAATCTATTTGGTACATTACATGACCTTAGTTTTGATAATTTGGTGCTGTTGTGGTTTGTACTTTGTGCTATAAAGTGAAATCAGGTGCTACCAATATGTCAGTGCATGCTGAATTGAAAACACCTACAGATAATTATTGTACATTGTAAAAGTAATCGTTTTGGATACAGAATATCTTTGCAATTTGCTATGAATGATATATTTGGTGCTCTAAATGCTCCTTAAATATAGTGGAATGGAAGGAAATTGAACAGCACGTTTGTAGTGGTTGAAAAGAGTATGAGTATTTTGGTAGGCGTTTGGCTGGTAAAGCCAAGTACAAAGGTTCCCTTATCCATTACTTCACTATTTGGTTAATCTCATTAAAGAAAAAATGATTATGAAGAGAAACCTTAGGAGTCGTAGTGAAAGATGGAAACAGGATGGTCGTAAAAGTAGACACTACAATAGTAGAATACACCGAGCAACAAAACAAGTGGGTCATGATATAGCACAGAGACTGAAATATATGCAAAAGTGTTTCAGCCCTGCTGGGATTGTGGAGGGGATCAAAAGATTGAAAGCAAACTATCGTAGAGGGTTACGGGACCATCTGCAACAGGGTTAGGATGCAGTTGGCTTATCATGCAAGGCTGAACGATAACAGAGGGATATGTTTGGTAATTAAGGGTGAGGAAAAGATGGATTGATCGATAAATTGTGTATTTGAGAAGGATTGGTGAATGAATATAGGGAATACGTTAGGGGCTATGTTTCCAGTAGATGTTTAAAAGCCTCACATTGTAGCTGTTTAGAACTGTATGTGTTCAGTGGCTGATATTGTTAAATTCATAGGAAAATTTAATTTGTTGTGGGCTGATGTGACCAGCAATGAACTTATTAAACTGTCACTGCGGGCTTGTGCACTTGCACTGCATATCCTATTTGTAGGAATTGGTAAACAGGGGGTAGTTCCATCCTCCTGAAAGGAGAGCAATAATCTACCAGTATATATAAGGCTGTTGGAAGAACCCTGTTAATCACTGTCTTTTAGCGATGTTAGATACATCTGCTAAATTGTTTGCCAGAGTACTTCGGACGAGTTAAATCAATGGATTGTTCAGAGAAAAATTATCCCACCAAATCAGACGATTTTAGAGTTTAAAAAGGCACAATACATAACCTGCCTACTTTAGTGTTGGCCATGGGATATAACCGTCAAAGACTTCAACTGCCAGTTTATACTGCTTTTATCGCCTACATTGCTGCATTTGGCACTGTTATGAGAAATCGTCTTTGTAAATAATTAGTGTCATGAAATATACCGACAAGCCTGTTGTTGATGATCATGCAGTGATACCAGGTTCAGAATTCGATTGGATGGAAAGGGTAGAGTATCTGATTGGATACCAATGAAGAGGGAGTTTAAGCAGGGCTGCTTATTGGCCCCAACCCTCTTCAATCTGTACCTTGCCAACCTATTCTGACCATTCCGGCAACATGCACTGTTAATGTGGGTACCATAAAAATAGAATGGTTAGGATATGCAGATGATCTACTACTGGACTACATCCATAGAGGCCTCCACATTTTCATCAACGCTCTATTTGATTATGCAATTGAAAATGACCTACGCATCAATATGGAGAAAAACAAAATTATGGCATTGATTTTGACACAAAATTCTGCCTGTAAATTTGTTTGGAGTCTTGATTCTAGGCAAATTGAACAAGTCATATGCTATAAATATTTTGCTGTAAAGATCAACGACAAGCTGAAATAGTCTCAACATTGGGAATGCATATATGCTAAATGCATGAGGCAAACGAGAACTTTGAGTCAATTTTTGACAAGAAGGAAGGTTGTTCCATGCAGACGGTATTGCTGCTATATAGATCTAAAATTGTATTGTGAATGTTTTACGTTACAGAAGTATGGGGACAAAACTATATAAACGCTTTGTCAAGACTAGAAGGAGAAATGTTGTGTCTCCTGCTAAGAATGAATACATCATCATCCTGTAGAATAAGTGTATCTGAAGTTTAATGTGATGAGTACATCCTCAGAGGTAAATTACAAATCGGCTTTGTGCTATGAAAAGCTAATGTAACTGGATAAAGATACAATTGGGAATTTAGAGATAAGAACACCTCTGCAGATTATGTGGCGAGACTGCAATTGAATCCATGGAACATCTTATGTCTACATTTGGATGCTTGGAAAATATTAGATATAAGTGTATGAAATCTTATGGTACAGTATGAATTCCTATCATCTCACAACTTTATGGCAAGCTTTAATGGATGGAAATGATGTTCATTTTATGTATCACATGAAACATTTAAATTTTGTATGTGTGGAAATGTTATGCAAACTGTATTGATTGATTGGAATGTTGTACCTCCCTCTATGATATGTTTATTGTTTTGTATTGTGTTATACTTATAAAGCACGAACTAAGGCTCAATACCATTTAGGCACTAACAGGGGGGACGGACATCTCGAGGGGCACTTCCACTATACAAACATATTTTTAAAACTATACGTTTTCAGTGCCCTACGGAATTAGAGAAAATCTTCAGTATTATGCAGTGAAAGCGGAAGTTTATTCCACAGTGTGGGGCAAGCACCGAAAAAGAGCGACCACCCAAATGGGACTTCTGATAAAGTGGCACTCTCAGAACCATTTGGGAAGAGGAGCAAAGGCATCTGAAGGTGTGGTAAGGTACAAACCTATTACTCAAATACGTTGCACCAGTGTTGTGAAGTGCCTGATGAGTGATACACAAGGTCTTAACTTGCACTCTGATCTTTACAGGCAGCCAGTGAAGCTGTCGCAACGTGATGGGGCAGGTCTTGGGGAATCGAAATCCAACCTGGCCGCCGAGTTCTGAAGTACTTGCAACCACTGTAACAGGTACTATGGTTGACCCAAGAAAACCGTGTTACAAAAGTCTACGTATTCCATTATTGCTGAGGTAACCACTTTGGTGTGACTTTCTGTGGGAAGTGTAAGGATATTTGGCGTGTTACAGCACAGAGTACAGCACTACTACACAGGTAGCAAACAGCACAGAGTACAGCACTACTACACAGGTAGCAAACAGCACAGAGTACAGCACTAATGCACAGGTAGCAATTTTTATTTTGCAGCACCACCACAAGGGTGCGGTGCATTGCTATATGTGTTACCAGATTAACACGGAAAGACAGGGCATTCAGTCAAAAACGATTTTAACATATAAAATGCAGATCTATTCTTACAGTTAAAAGCACACGTGCTCATTTAAAAATGCACACTATTTTTCACCTGAAATGCCTATGGTGCGAGAGACACATTTGAAAATGACAACTAACATAACTTATTACTAACCTGACTAATGAAACATAATCCACTAATAAAAATGTGTCTCCACTGCAGAATTAGGCCTATTCTGAAAGTGAACTTTTAAACGCACATCCATTTTTTTTTCTGTTCTCTCTGCTGCCCTGTCCACATAACTACAGGAAGCAAATGGGCTCGAAAGAACAGGAAATCAGTTGGTTACAAAGTATTACTATAAAAATGAGCCATTGTGTAGAGAAGGAGGAGATGGCGTGATTAATTCTGATTGGAGCAGCGTCATAGCAAGTATCATGCTAGAGGGAGTGATCAGGCTTTTGCTGGGGTTTTTTTGAGAAAGGAGAAGGCAGTCAAGATTGGGGAGAGCTGAAAGAAGGACCTTTCCCCTGGCTGAGGCATTCCTATCTGCAAAAGCTGAGAATTCCAGGCAATGACCCCGGTTTGAGAAGGCAAGCGTTCCTTTTTACTGGAGTTAATCTTCAAGGGAGCCACATTCAGAAAGAGAACAGCCAAAGAGAACAACTAAAAAGATACGGTAATTACAGAAGTGTGGGAGCTGAGTGTGTACGATAATATGCAGTCAGTGTAGGATTCCTGTGCATGCCTTAATCAAATGCTAATGTTGCAATTTGAGTTCTGTTCTCCGCCACTCTCTTTGCAGTGTGTCATAGACAATGCTTTTACTGTACCATTTTATTTATTTCTGTAAAGAATGAGATCGTGTTTAATTGCAACTTTTATAATACAGAAAAATATTTGAAAACAGACGGGTGGTGTATTTACTATTTACCATTACAATGCTGATGATGTGGGGAGATTTTAAACAGTGCAATGGTCATTTTAAGACAGATGTGTGCATGTCAGATTCAGTATGAACAGTTGTGAGTGACTGTAGCATAGCTCGTTGGAGGTACATGAGCCAACGGGAAGAGAGACTCTCTGAACATAGCTCCCTACCGTATATAAGGTAGTGGAAATTACCACAAGATTACCATATATAGCTCTCTGTCGTAAATAAGTCAGTGAGATCGCCCATGGTGGCACACTAACACTAACACTGAAAAATGTGGTATTCCTAAAATGTAGATCTGAGGTCTCTCTAGTGATTACACGAAAAATCTAAGCAAAGATAAGGGATTCTGGACATTGGGGCCACAAATAAAACAAGGGAATTATGCTCACCAAAATACCACCAACCACGCCTACCACCCACGCATACCAAATATGCATGCCTGGGTGCTGAAATAATGCATGTTCACTGTATTATTGGTGTACATGGCCCAATCTGAATACAAGGAGTGATTGTTGCTAAGTTATATTTCGGCGGTAAGAAAATACCATCAGGCCCCAAATCTCCACAAAATACCCTACATATTTATGGTGCGTTGCAGGCCGGGAAAGTGATCATAGAGTACCTACTAGGCGTGGCAAGCGTGTCTCACACTGCCATTTGCACATTAAAGGGAACCCATTTTATAATAACAGTGTGCCACTAAAAACGAATTTCAGAATGTCACAAAGGGAAACCACATTCTCAGATCTAGTGCAATATTTAGAGGCAAAGTTATTTGCACATGGGAATTGGTCTTCGAATAGCACGTTAGAATGGAGTAACCGCATTCAGGGTGAGGTGCAGAAAGAAAAACTAGACAATATTTTTGCAGAAGGCAGCATAATTCAGGTCTGCCTTACAAGATTATTGAATGCAGCCGATAAAATTGCAGAGAAAGACTGTTTAATACGGCTATGCAGCAAAATATGGTTTATTTTAAACAAGTCCCTGCGAATGCAAGAGAATGATACTCAGCTAATTAACAGGTTAAAGACTGAATTAGAGGGGGCAAGTAAAAATCAGGAAATGTTGAGAGCAGAATTGGATGTATGCCAAAAAGACATGCAATTAAAATGCAGAGACTTTGATACTCAGTTATCCAAAAGCAAGAAACAATTTGAAGATAGTGAGCAAGAATTGGCACACCTAAAAGCCGTAGTGGATCACATTAGGCAGGATAAAGATGAGGTTGTTTCAGAAATGCAGATTTTACAAAAAGAACATTGTGAAAAAGAAGGTGATCTCCAGAGTGCAGAACAAGAAATGATTAAAATGATCCAAGAAAGAGACAAGAGAAATAAAGAGTTCAATGAATGCCAAATGCAAATGTGCGAAATGCAGGAGGTGATTAATAAAATGAGTGATGAAAATAATTATTTGCATGATGAAGCCAACAGACTCCTTAAAAAGTGTAAGGACTTAGAACAGCAAATGTGCATGCCCAGGTCCCAGGAGAGGCGGCAGGGTACCACATTCAATGGAGTGGAGGTGAATACTAGCTCTGCCCAAAGAGCTAGTGCTCCAGTGACTGGGCCGGTGACTGAACTTGGTTGCAGCGCCCTTGGGGGATTTGATACTCCCATTGGGGGCAGCCACCAATATCATACACCTGAAAACAGGATTGAATCACAAAATAGTGCAATTCCATGTATTGCAACAAGTAGCCCCATAAAAATAATGAAATCAATTAAAGCCCTGATCAAACCATTTAAAAAGGGAGGTGAATGCTGCATTGAGGATCACTTAGAAGCGGTGCATGACATTTTTAAAGCACTCCAGATACCTAAGGAACAGTACAGACAATATTTTCATTTAACTTTAGATGCCCCGACGGCCAGCATCATAAGGGGATTAAATGAACAGCAGAATATGACATGGTTGGAGTTTGAAAAAGAAATTAGGCATCATTTTTCTCCTTTTCAGTCATTGCAGGAGGCAAAGAAAGTCGCATACACAATTACTGCTGGACCTAATACATCCCCTCGCCAATTTTTACAAGACTTAAAAAGAGCATTCTCTCGCTTTGATGTATCTTTTGACTCAAATTCCAATGAGTTTAAAACTGCATACTTCTATGGGCTACAGAAAGACATCATATCCCAATTGGTCTGTGAATTTGACCGTGACAAGTCCCTTGAATGGATTGTACATCAAAGCACAAAGCTATATGAGGTACTCTATTGTCAGGGTAGAGAAAGTGATAAAATGAAAGATACTAGGCCTAAATCTAAAGAACCCTCAGCCACAGTAATGGAAATCAGGTCAGCCAAAATGTCCCTTGAGTCTGCTCAAAGCCAAGGTAAAAATAATGTGACACCTGAACAAAGGGGTAATCAACAAAGATCGCCATTTCCTGTACCAATGTTCCAAACACATGATCCTAGTAATAGAGAGAGCTACATCAGCCCTAGGTATTTAGGGGATAGACCCCGGGTAGGATATCGGCCTGATATGGCAGGTATGAACAATAACCAGAGACAAAATCAAGATCAAAGAAATGATGGTCCCTACCAGTCATTGGGGACACAGAGTAGGTTTGATCCCAACACCATGCTATATGGTAATCAGGATAGGCCCCGATATGTGGATCGATTTACTGATAATGGAAATCAACATAGGGGCCAGTACCCACAATCTGAGAGACAGGACATGAGGCAAAACGTGAGCTACAGTCCACGCCAGTACAATGATTCCCCACCAGGGGAATATAATCAAAGGATGGGTGCAACCCGCTCCCCTCCACAAGTGAATCAAGAGTTCAGAAACCATCCCAACCGACATCAATCACCTGAGAGGTATCAGAATAGATCCAATCAGGGGGAAAACAACCAATATCGACCTAGGCCACAGAAAGAGGATCCTAGAGAGATGGAAAGGTTCCAGTGCCTTGAGGCCCAAGTGAAAATGTTAGCTGAGCAAATAGGAAAGCTCTATACAGCGCAAAAACAACCTTCCAAAGAGGGGGCTGATGGCCATAGCAATGACCGGGGGGCTTCCGAAAAGTGACTAAGTACTCATGATAACTGCAGTGCCAAAATGACTGATTGCTCTGATATAATTTTGCATAATGACTCTGAGATGCCTAATGGATTAAAAATGAAAGTACCAGTAAATGAAATTGTGACAGAAAGTGCAAATACTTCTAAAAAAGAGGTACGGTTTGACTTAGAGCTAAATAAAACAGTAAAGATTTGCACAAATGAAAAAGAAACATTAGGAATTCCAAAAGAACAAAGGGACAGATTTAAGAAAAACGACTCATGCATGGGGAATACCAGTGAACAGGGAGTAAGTGGGGATGCCATAGCTCCTTCCCTGGGCAAGCAAAACAATGACCAAACACAGACAGAAAAAGGAAATACTCAAGAGGAGGGTACAGGTCAATCACCTGAAGAATTCTTTGAGCCACATATTTTTGAAGAGGCTGAAAGGGCTGGTATGACACTAAATGATTACAAACACACAGAATTAAAAAATGACAAATTGCTGAATGATGTTATTACACATGTTCAGTTGGAGGATTGTAATGTGGTCTCTGATGTTACCCAGATGGATGGGCGAACAGTGGCCACACTCCAAAAAACCTCTGAACATGGAGAAATGAATAAAATCTCTCGCACAGAAATGGGTAAAAAGGAGGGAAAAATGTCATTTCATTTACCAATGTGCTTAGCCAAAAGTGAAAAAGACCTGAGAAAGGTGAGCCCTGAAATCAGTAAGAATTCACATTTCTTATGTGTATTAGAGGAAGTTGAGGACAGATATTATGCACCCATCACTGTAGAAGAAAAATGCCACACCTTTGCTATGATTGACACTGGCGCACAGGCCACAATTATATCCAAGGAGCTGGTAAAGAGTATCAATGAAGGGAGGCCTCCACAGAGTCAGATCACAGTGAAGGAAAATCAAGGCCCAGTGCATAACTTTAATGGGGAGGAGGTGCCCATCATAGGTGTAACTGAGGTTGACATAAGAATAGGAAAGCACAGAATGAAACAAGAGGTATTGATCACATCTATTTGTGAAATTCCATTTCTGATGGGGACAGATTGCCTGAAAAGATTGTCTCCTCTCATAGATGGGGTGAATGGAGTGCTGTGGTCCTTAACCAAAAAACCATTGAGGCCTAAGAAACTAAAATCACAAAACAGCAATATAAATGAATGTCACACCGTTGCCAAAACAAATGATGCTGTGGAGGTATATCTCCAGAATAGCTGCATACCTAGTGTCACTGTTATATTAATGTGTCAAGACAAAATGCAGAGCGACAATGAAAAACTACCTGTACAAATATACTTGGACCCAAGGAAAGATTGGCAGACTGCCATAGATGAGCACACATTACGTTTCTATTTAAAAGAGAAAACATGCAAACAGAATATTGCTCCTAAAACAGATTCAGAAAAACACATTACCACTCTGACAGAAATACACATGGAAGATGAGCAACCATGGGTTCATGTTGGTATAAATGATTATCTTAAAACAATAAAAGCCACTTTAGCGCTTGAACATGAAAGGAGTTTCATTAATGAGAAATTGTTGCAAAAAATTATGGAGAGGGAAGAAATCCCGAAATTTAGGATTAAAAACCAATATGTTTCTGGGTTGGACAGTCCAGACTTTGAAAACCGAATTGCAGGCAGATGCATGCTTAAAATTAGCATTGGGCAGAAAACAATTTACCATAATGTATGGATAGTGAGTGGGGCACAAAATGAATTTTACATGGGCAGTGACATCATGCACAGAATGTGTATGGTGTTAGATTTCCTTAATCAAAAAATATGGTCACGCCTAGGTGGTCCGGCACCTGAATTTGAAGACAAAAGAAGGGCTTATCATTGTGCACAACTGGTTCCTTATGCAATCGAATTCCAAATAAGGAAAAATACTATTATTCCTGCATTTACAAAACAGTTTGCAATAACACTGAAATGCAAAAATGGACAGCAGATGAAGGGAAGGATCTACTGCAACACTCTGAGTTTAGTAAAACCAGAGTTACAGACTGCTAATACTTGAGCTTCACGAGAGCCTGAGGGAAGAAGCTTAACACCAAGGCTTGTGACCGAAGCACTTGGTGTAGAAAAGGGGCACAAAGAGCCAGGGCAGAAATTTTGACTCCAGGTGGCATGGACCACCTGGGAGCCAAACACCAATAGCTTGTTTTTCCTCCATTAGGTTTTAGCCAATTGAGTGCCATCCAACTGCTGATTGCTGACAGACACTTTTCTAGTTTGCAGGTATGTTATTTATTGCTTTTTAAATTGAGCTGTTGATGTGTTGTGATGCAATGTGTATAAACAAAGCCAATTTTGGCTGTAAGTATATTATACATAAATACAAAATAAAGGCTCTTATTCAACAAACCACATGTGTCTTTCTCCATATTTTCTCAAAGGCAAGTGTGGGAAAGATCAAAAGAATGTTGTCAACAAATTGAAAATGAAAAAAGGTTATGTGAATAAAGCTGTCTGTTTTGTGATTATAATATGCCATATTTTCCAAACAAAGTGAGATCTCCACTCACAAACCTCATGCATGTGCTCTGAATCTTTATCAGTTAACACTGAGTCTAGAGTCAAAATGCACAAAGGTACCATCCAATGCCTCATCCTTCTCAAAGAAGAGTAGGCCTGTGCCTGGCCTCTACCATGCCTCGTCTGCTTTTCAAATGTTCATCCACAGCATACATTGCATCAACATGGCCAGGTAGAAGACGGGCTGGGGCCTGAAGATAACAAAACCCACAGCATAACAGGTCCAGGACAAAGAGGGCCCAGTAGGACAGGCCCCAGGCCCACTGTTCAAAAGGTCTGAATATAACAATTCCTACTGCATCAACATATACAAGGTGAAAGTGTGATGTTGTATTTCGAAAATCCCCAAACATTTGGGTGTCCACAAATACTGGGAAATAAATAACAAACAAACAGTAAGTAAATCACCTTCATTCTATCAAAAATGACCCATTCCCAGTGTGCTTCATAGCTGTTAAGTGGTCATTTTTGGTTTGAGCTCTCCTGCTGTCAACCTGTCCCATGATAACCTGTAGCTAGTAACCCCCTCCAAATAAAGCCTAATAGTATGCACATATTCCCAGCAGATTGGCACGAAGATAGGTAAAAACACTGTGGAAATCAATCAAATCAATCAATCGCAGAATGAGCTAATGACCTTGGATGGTATGTTGATTATATGACCAGAGGAACTGAACTAATTAGGATACCAGATTAGCTGAATTTCCTTTATAACACTTGAAGCCCTCTGGATACTTTGACTGGATGGAAGATTGTGACATGGTTATTCAGATTATTTCTTACTATTAGATATGTTTTGCATTCTATGGGGAGATTGGGATGGCTCACCTAGATCTGAAGGCATTGAGCTGGTCACATGTAATGGGAGCAACAGCCTGACATGTCTTTAATTCCATGTAATGATTCCAGAACAGTCCTTTTGTCTACAGGACCCCTCACCAATGTATGCAAAGACACCTAAAAAAGAGGGAGATGCTTTGAAATATCAAAGTGGCATACAGCCAGCATGTCCTTGGAACCACTGCACAGGATTCATGTGATATGTATTATGTGACTTCCAGGAGTTGGTGTGAATGCAGACAGTCCACATTCAGCACGTTTCCCTGCATGGCTGCTCGCAAGCCTGCTGCATGGGATCTTCAGGATTGTAATTCAGTGAATGAATACGAATGCTTCCTGGCACAGAGAGACAAAAATGGGAGCTTCAGTAGAGCAGTCCAAAACACAGACACTGAAGGAGTGAAACAATTATGCTCGTTATCCACACCAAACTTTTATTTCAAGAGTTCAGGAACACAGGTAAAGCATTAGAATCAGGTGGAGGGCTTCCTAGGGTATCATATCAATAAATCACAAAGCTTGCATGGCAATAAAAAACAGCTTTGTGTAATTATGCTAATGGTTTATCAAATGGCACTTGCAATTTATAAAGGTGTGGGTCAGCAGTTGGAGGATTAGAGAGCAGAAGAGTGACAAGCAGAACTGCAAGGAACCTACAGAGGAGGTAGCAGAGAATGAACAATGAGGATAGGAGGAGAGAATATCTAAGGAGAAGAAGGTGGCAGCACTTAGGAGGGGTGTAGAGGAGATGAATGGGGTTGAGAGATGATTCCTAGAGTAGGAAAGGACATCAGCGAGAAAGATGGGCAGTAGAGTGAAAGGAGATAAATGGAGGAGGCAGAGACAAATTCTATGATGTTGGAGGGGAGAAAAGAGAACATTAAGGATGTGCTGGCAGGATACCTAAATAGGATGAGAGGAGGAGTAATCCAGTGGGGCAACAAGGGGAACTGAGTAGAGTTTAAGAAGGGCAAAGCCAAGAAGCGAGGAGAAGCAGAGCAGAACATTGCAAGGCATCAAGTAGGGAAGGGGGAAGAAAAACATAAGCTGGGGAGGGAGGGGACTAGAGATGAAGAAGAAATAGCTAAGGAGGTGGAACTGCAAAGTGACATTATTTAATCAGGTGGTTGAGTTTGAATTGCTGGGAGAGGCTGTGGCAGGGCCTGCGACTAAAACCAGTGGTGTTAAGCCTGAAAACCCCAGGACAACTGTACTCTTGGATAAGATAAATAGAAGTGTGGTGTCCTTTCCATGCCAGATCACCCAGATCACCCAGAGCCCAATGGGTGGTAACCCTAGTTCCACATGTAGAGAAGAGCAATGTCCTGACAACGTCTACAAAAGTCAGTCACCCAGTCAAAAGAGACAAATCAGAAGAAATTACTCACATAAAACCCACATGTTTACGAGTGACTTGTTAGTCACCAGATGAAAAATACTATGGGAGAAATGGAAGGACTGATAGAATACAATCCTTAAGAAAGCATAATTTATTTAGGATACTTTTTAATCTTCACACTTCTACCCTTGGGACTGTGGCTTCACGTCATCTGTTGATCCTTTAACAGAGAAACCATGTTTGCAAGATATATTGAGTTTTGTTTTCTGACTTCTAGGATTGTTTTCTTCGATACATGAGTGGTATGCCATTCTGCCAAGACAGAATGGCCGTGTAATCTGGTTCATTGCCTGGTTGCTGGCTTTCGGTCATATGTTCTAACCATTATCTAATGCTTATATATAGTTTGTGCTGCTTGTGACATTTTATTACCAGAACAAATTGATTCATCATCTTGGCTGGTTTGGCCCTTTTAATCAAATTACCAAATGATTTGTATGAACGTGAATGTACTGCATTCTTGTGCTATAACAACATATGTGCCCCGATATCCTTTACAGGTAACTTCTTGCCAGAATAGGTTGTCAATTCCTGTTGTTTTTACAATAATGTTGTATTAAATACTTCTGCATGTGTTATTATACCAACAAGAACAACCTTTGATACTTTTAATTTAAAATACACTGTTCTTAATTAGAAAATGTATCAGTGTTTGGCATGTTATTGCTAACAGCAATTCTGAAAAGGTTTGCTGCACAACTTACTTAACGACCTACTTAATGTTCAGGCGTATAGCACTTTATTAAGAACATTATGAACATATGATTTATTCAAACAATATATAAACTCGTTTATGGAAAAGGATGAGGCAAGGCCCCCTTTCCATGACTTTTTATTGAGAATGGCTAAAACTTCAGTCCAATACTGAGTGGTAGGGTTTACTCTATGTTCTTCTATTTAGTGAATGAGTAAGCAATAGTGGTACATCTTTCTTCTTTTCTTGCATTATGTTGGATGCTGCCATAAAATCCCCATCCTTTTTGTCCCACTATCTAATTTCATTATAGTTCTCATTGGCAAACATCCATCCTTCATCTACCTATATTTATAAAAGTGAAAATATGTGGGTTTTGTGGATGATTTTGTGGCTTGGAGAACTGTTGGTCCTTATTCAATTCCACACCGTTTCACCAATCGGGAGCACATTTGGCATAGTTACCTGTTAGGACCCTCTGGACATTACTGGCTACATGTAATTTTGACACCCCACCCCTTCTACATAGCACATTTCCCACAGAGGAACTGATCATTAACAGATCATGAACTTGATCTTATCTTAACATTTTTCAGGATATTTTTTAATTCAAAATGAATTAGAAATTGAAGAAGATAAATATCCCACGATACCATTTACATAAAACAAACATTAGTTAAGATGCAACCCTTTTGGACAGTGATATTTAGTCGACTCTCCACCATGACGCCATATTACTGCTGCAGCTTAATCACAAAAACGTACTCTAACTGATGTAACCAAGTATCATGGTATATCTTGTTCACAGAACGGTATAGCTCAGCTTTGGAAACCCCATCAAAAGCGTTTATAGAACAAAACTAATACATTCGCCACATTTTGTATAAACACAACCTATTTCTAAGTTAAAATTTAGAATATGAAAGACTGATCAACCACACATATCGCATTTCTGGAACCAGACTTAGGCCAGCTCAACTGAAAATGTTACCTGCCACATCTAAAGAGAAATTGCCCTATAATCGGCATAATTGGCAAGAATATCTTGAAAATTGAAAATTGTTCTTGATTGATTGATTGATATTTTATTTGTATCGAGCTCATACTCAAGTGTTTCAGAGCCCGACAAGGCAAGGGAGGGGAAAAAGGGAGAACAAAAACAACGATCTTACTAGGCCCATTGACATTGAGAACGAACAAGTGCATTGGAGAGGGAAAGGGGGAAAGGTGCATGGAAGGGGGAGATGTGGAAAGTGCAGAGCAAAGGAAAAAAAGATAAATAATAAAATAAATAAATAAATAAATAATAAAAAGCAACAAACAGTTGTAGTGCAGCCAGCAAGTGGCAAGCGCTGGGTTTAAGGCAGCAGACTGGGTATGCCTGGTAAGTGCAGTAAAAAAGGGGGGAACTGTATGGTTACAAATACAGCCCCCAAGTGCAAGGTATTGCCAGGAGGCAGTGTGTGTGGGTGGCAGGGTGAGCAGGTACCTGGGCCTGGAAGTCAGAGGGTAGGCCTGGTGCACGGTGCAGAGAGAGAGAAGATCAGCAGGAGAGAGGAGGAGCGAAGGCAGAAGCAAAGAGGAAGGTCTGGAGGTGCTTCCAGAACCGGAGATGGTTCTCCTCTAGTTTCAAAGTGGCAGGGAGTCTGTTCCAGAGGGAGGCACCAGCCAAAGACAGAGATCTACCCCCAACTCGTTCCTTTGAAAAACGACTGACCCTGAGGGTGTTAGAGGTAGAGGAGCGAAGAGCACGAGAGGGGAGGTATTTATGGAGGGACAGTTTAAGGTATTTTGGATCCAGGCCACAGAAAGCCTTGTGGACAATGCAGAGGGTTTTGAATGTAATCCTTGCATCCACTGGGAGCCAGTGGAGAGATTTCAGGGCTGGAGAGATACGATCCCAGGGCTTGAGGCCAATGACAAGTCTCACAGTCCTGATCTGGATGAGTTGTAAATGGCGGTGAGTAGAGGCAGGTAGATTTAGAAAGAGGCTGTTACAATAGTCCAACCTAGAGAGAACCAGGGCTCGGGAGATAGGGAGCTTCTGGGGGAATGAGAGGAAAGACAGAGTACCTCTGAGGAGGTGCAGTGGGAAGTTTGACTTTTTAGAGTCATTAGAGATGTGGGCAGAGAAGAACAGCGTGGAATCAAAGATAACACCAAGATTCTTAGCCTCGAGGGTTGGGGGAGGAGGATGGCCAAGAGAGGCCGGCCATAGAGTGAGAGGAAAGGAGGGTGAAAGTGTGCCAATGAGGAGGATCTCTGTCTTGCTGACATTCAGGCAGAGATCATTGGCGGCAAACCAATCCTGAATGGCAAATAGGCAATCAGAGAAGAGAGAAGGAGAGGAGGTGGCCAAGGGAAGCCTGAAAATGAGTTGAGTGTTGTCAGCATAGCACTGGATATTGGAGCAGAAAATGTCATTGCGGTGGGCGAGCATTGCCAGGTATTGGTTGAAAAGCCAGGGTGAGAGGTTAGACCCCTGTGGAACATTGCAGGTAGAAAGGGAGACAGATGAAAGGAAGGACCCAAGTTGGACCTGGGAGGGTCGATCAGATAGGAAAGAGGTCAGCCAGGCCAGAGCCTGATCAGTGATACCCAGGTTATCACGGAGATGGTTGAGCAGGATGGTATAGTTGACTGTGTCAAAGGCAGAAGAGAAATCGAGTAGGATGAGGACAGAGGGGATGTTAAATTCAAGGTTGGAGAGCAAATATTCACGGATATTCAGGAAAGCAGTTTCTATGCTTCTGTCAGCTCTAACCCAGACTGATGGTTGTGGAGACAGCCAACAGAATCAGAATGAAGGTTAAGCTGCAAGATGGCCAGCTTTGCAATGGAGATTATGCAATGGCACTATCACTTCTTTAGTCCAAGCTGATGGCAAGACACTTGTGTTCAGTACAGAATTAAAAAGAAGAACAAAGGGGCCCACATATTGTTTCCTACCTGAAAGCAGTCAACTGGAATTATATCAGAGCCTGTGGCTTTACCCCCACTTTAACCAGTCCCAGGCATATATCACTTCCTTTAGGTTTAAACACAATTGTTGCATTATTACATTTATCCAATCACTCAGACATCTTTTTTATCACATAAACTGCAAAGGAAATGTTGCCATCCCAACATAAATTCTCAAAGGGGGTATGCTTCAACCCTTCCCATATTTTAAATGAATACAAAGGTGTTTTGCCCAGACCCTGATACAATTATAAACCAGAAACTTGGCTATTGTTTGAATTTGCAAACCTTAAAACGTTCTCCGACCATTACTCAACATATGCTTCCTTTTTTAATTTAATCAACTGTTTCTAATTTGGTCTCTCCATTATAAGATGCATTTTGGCTGGGCCATTCTTGTCTTTCAGCACCTCTATTAGGGTTTTCTTGGCTCTCGCACAGTCAACATCAAACCATTTCTCCTCCATTTCGATACAGCAGGAAATTGCTGCATGCTTCCTTAACTAATCTGGTAACGTTGGGGTAAAAGTTCTTAATAATTTGTTCATATGACTGTACCATACCACAAAGTGCCTCATTAGCAAAAGTTAACAGTTTTTTAATATTGTAAGAACCTTGAGGTAAACAAACCTTTTAATCAATTCTTGATCTATCTTGCTCCAACCAATTTTCCTAACATTTGGACTATGTTACTGGGTAGGTCTATCTTGTCGGCAAATTATAGAGCCGCCAGGTCTAAAAAAACAAGTTTGTAGACCGGGGGCACTGAGCAAAGTGTGCATATCAAATGAAATAGTGAGCAATATCCATTCTTCGACGGAATAGTGTAGACAAGACTCCATTTAATAATGATTATTCTTGCAAAGAAAGGAAATAAAGTGGACAAAGATAAACTTCAGTATTGTCAAAAGTAAGTGTTGTATGTAGGACAGTTATTCTCACATGAAGGAAAGAAAGTTACACCAGAAAGGGCTGAGGTGATTTTGAAAACAGCAAAACCACACACCATAAAGCAAATGCAGCAGTTTTTAGGGCTGTGCAATTATGTTATAACATGGGTATTTGGTTACAGTTCATATACAAAGCCATTGCTGCAAGCTTTGAAAAAAGCCCAGCAGAGTTTAAAAAAGATTGAATGGACTGAGGAAATGGAGGAAGGCTTTGATGAATTGAAAAAAGCAATTTGTACAGCTCCAGTTTTAGGAATTCCCAATTATGCAGAGGAATTAGTTTTATTTTCACACACAAATGGAACAGTTATGAGAGCAGTGCTTACGAAGAGAACTACGTTAGGGTACAAACCCCATATGTATTACAGTGGGACTATGGACCCAGTTATGAGAGGTCACTTTCCTTGCGAACAGTCTTTGGTGGCCCCTGTGTTCGCTAATGAGAAGTCTGCAAGTATAGCGATGGGGTGTTCTATGATCTTTTTCATTGAGCATGCTCTATTTGCTGTTTTAGTGAAACCTAAGGGTACCTTGACATCTCAAAGAGCTTCTGCTTATGAAGCGGTAATATAAAATCTGACGATGAAAATAGTCAGATGCAAAACGGTGAACCATGTCATGTTTGTCGCCCCAACCATTGTGGTATGGTGAGCAAGTACATGATTGCTCCAATTATGAAGGGTTCTATGATGATATCCCGAGGGTGAAAGAAAATGCTCTTGCTGCAGGAGAAATTGTTTTTATTGACCGTTCCTCAAGATTCGATCAAACTGATGGACAACGATATACAGGTTCTGCTGTAGTAAAGCATAAGGCTATTGGGGAGTTTGAAGTAGTGACGAGTGCAAGACTACCATCTCATTTCTCAGCACAGGTTGTAGAATCGATGTCGCTTATTGTCGCACTAGAGAAACAAGCAGACCAGGAAGAGACAGTCTATAGTGACTCCGCCTACATTACGTTGAACCTGCATGCAGGATTGGCATGCTGGAAAAGGAGGGGCTACCTCAGAGCATATGACACTCCAGTGCAATACGCCACCCTATTGGATAGGCTCATTAAAGCACTACAGATCCCAGTAGCCATTGCAATAGTTAAGTGCGCAGCACACTCTAAGAACTAAGAGAACAGACTTTATCTTGTGTGGAGACCAAGCTGCAGAAGAAGAGGCAAAAAGAGTTGCATATTCATTAGACATAATGACCTTTGATACGTCTGATGTGAAAGAGAAGACTGTGGTGATGATGATTGTGAATTAAAGTTTTAACAATTTGTCAAAGACAGAGAGTATGGAACTACAGGGTGGTGTTTCACAGGAAGAAAAAGACCTGTGGGTACGGAGGGGGTGTTCTATATCCCCCACTGAAGCATTAGGGTGACAGGATAGCACTGGTAAACCAGTAATACCTGTAACCTTATTAAGAGTGGCCCTAGAACAGCTACACTGCCCAGCGCATGTCACTAGAGAAAACCTTGCAGAAACCATTGGGGAGGATTGGTTTGTACCTAACCTGTTAGAACACGTTGCATTTTATGTAGTCAATTGCATCGTATGTCAAATGTTTACTGCTGGGCACACACTGCAAACAGTCAGAGGAGTCATCCCTCGACCAAATGGTCCTTTTCAGCACCTACATATAGATTATGTGGATATGCTGCAAGTCTGTAATGGTTATAGGTATATGATAATGGTAGTGTGCCCTTTCTCAAGCTGGATCGAGGCTGGTCCATGCACACATTCTGATGCCACCTGCGCTGCAAGATTTTTAGTTCGAGAAGTCTTTCCTAAATGGGGAGTATGCGAGGTGCTGAGATCAGATAATGGCCCCCATTTTGTTAATGAAGTGTTTGAGCAAATTAGCTTGCTGCTTTGCATGAAACACAAGTTTTTTTCAGGTTATCAGCCACAAGGAAATGGGATATGTGAGAGACTCAACAACCTGCTAAAAGAAAGAAGAGCCAAGCTCAAATTGACCCTGAAGATGGGGTGGCTGTGTTGCCTGCCCCTTGCATTATATGCACTTAGAAATCAACCACCACATCACACCCCACAAACTAGTCACTGCAAGTCAAATGAGAATGCCTCAAACTCCTCCATCGAGGATTAGGAGTGATGCCCAGACAACTGCATAATTATTAGGAATTAAGCTGTGAGAATATTTAACATGCATGACCACAAGTATCTCTGTCATTTCAGAACAAGTAAAGCGGACGGAGTGTCGGGCTCAGAAGACAGATGAAGACCATTCAGCAACTCGAGTGCAAGGACTTCTTGTACCAAAGGTCTTTCCAGGAGACCAGGTACTGATTCACAATTTCATCAGAAAGTGGCACAAGCCTAGATTTGGTGGCCCTTTCATGGTAGAAAACACTACACCGTCAGCTATAAAGGTTGTAGGAAGAAAAGAGTGGATTCATCAAGGTGACATTAAAATCTAAACTAGAGAGACTCCCACACCCTCACCCCATTCAGAAGCAAGTCAAGAAGAAGCAGTTCAGCATGTGCAGACAAGAACAATGGCGAGGAAGAAGGATACAGAGACTATCCAAGGGTAGACAAAGATAACTTTGGAATGTGGCTTTCAAGGAAAGCATTCTTTGCATTTGCTACAGCAGAGAGTGGAAAAATCCTTGTTCTTGAGCTCCAGAGAAGTGTTGACATGTAACTTTGGACTGCAAAAGAGAGAGCAGAGCAATCCCAGACTTGTATTTCTAATTTTACGACTGGAAGAGAAAGCAGTTCCCAGACTCGTTTCAAACAGAGTTTCTTTTTGGACAATTCTATGGTCCTCTCTGGTGTTGACATACACAGACTACTTCTTGCTGTCTTTGGGGGTCATTACGAGTTTGGAGGCAGCCATGGTGCTAATAGCACCATGGCTGCCTCCAAACCCGTGTCCGGGTCCGTGATGTCGGAATGGGGACTTACCGGGACATTCCGACCCTTGCAGACCCGGTAAGTCCCCATTTCGAAAACCATTCCCCATTCCCATTCAAGCCCCCATAGGGCTCAATGGGAATGGGGAAGGAGCTAATAACGGGCCTGCAAATTGCGGTCAGTTATTAGCTCCCTGGTCCCTTAACGGGTCCAGCTACGGGCGGCTGGTAAAACCAGCCGCTAGTGGGACCCGCTAAGGGACCTCGGAATGCGGCAGTAGGGGGTTAATGGCACCGGCATCCTTACCGGTGCCATTAACACCCTACCGCCATACTCATAATGACCCCCTTTATCTTCATACTCAGAGCTTACCCTGCTCTTGTTGGCCATAGCAGTGATATTCATACTTCCCTCCAAGATCCTAAGAATGGTCCAGTGATTAGATGACTTTTGGCAGCAATTCTAGAGCAAATCAGACTGTTGCCTGAACGTTTCTTTGAGTGTATAGATGGTTCTGCTTGATAAAGATTTTCATAAACAAATTGAATTAATTCTTTACCTTTTGATTCGCAAGCATCCTCATCTTGTTGGGTGATGCACAAGCACTTGGGTATTTCTGAGGAATCCCAGAAATCGATGTGCAATACATTTGCTGATACATGAATTTTGCAAACGAGCTCATTCACCGCCTGGTGCATCTTTGTGAACAAACTAATGATCTTATCCAATGAGGATGCTCATACACTATGCGGCATGGTCTTCTATTTTCTGATTGAAGAACGCCCACATCTTGTTGGTAGACAAACTCATGTTCATACATTTCTGACATATCCAAGGAATCAGCTGACCCTTAATCAATTGCTACATGGCATAGTGGAGCTGATTCATTGTTTTTACAACGTTTCTTCATGAACTATTGAATGGTGTTTCCACAGGAAGATAACCATAACTTTTTGGCGTTAATCTTCTATTATCTACTCGAAACACATCCCTACCTCGTTTGGTGAAAGAACGACATGTTTGTCTTTAGTAGGAGCCCTATTAATCGCCCAGCAATCAGTCAGTTGCTTGTGAAACTTGTGGAAAAGGTAAAGCAGCTATTGGAGTGGTAATGAGATTGCCTGAAAAAAGCATTTTTCTTTCCTTAAAGTTAATTACAGGCAAATGATGTGGTCCATAAACCACTTAGCTATTCCAGAAAGAGAGACATGACAACAATCAGCATCTTCACGTTGTTGGGGCATCTTTTATTGGTGCATGATTTATGCCTGCTTAAGGTTTTTTGTCATCATTTTAATCCTGGTAGTACATGCTGCATATGTCATGGATCTGGAAAAAGGGAGAGTTCCTTTTATTCTCCCTATTCCTGAAGGTAAGGGAGAAGTCCAACTTGCAAGAGATCCTAGACCTTATGTGAATGTTCCTACACCAGCAGCATATGTGAAAGCACCTGGCTCTGTGGCAAATGTCACTAGACATCCTTATTCAGGTAAGAGCATTGTGGAAATGTTTGCTGAGCACCAAATACAGGTTCTTAGGGAGAGAAAAGGGAAGAAGTCTTCTGTAACCATCCATACACCGGTAGTACATGTAAAGACACCAATTGTACTGACAAATGTTCCAATGATTCCTCCAGTAAGAAAAAGTTATACTGATATACCGTATGACATAATGATTGAGCCTCATGTGGCATGGAGGAGACCTAAGAGATATGCACCAGAAGATGATTATGAACTGAATAATTATCTAAACAGTACAGCACATTTAGGAAATGATGTTTGGTATCAGCACATGAAAGAGGTGGGCAAGAGCAAGTCTGAGGAGGACTGCTATGTATGTGAACTTCTGCTTATAGTATGGGAAAATCTAAAGTCTTCATAGCTATTGAAATAGATGTCCTGACAGCACACTGCCTATTTCACATAGCATTCTATCGAACAAGAGGTCAGTTTATGGGTCGAACAGCTTACCTAAAATGGGCAATTGAATGGACAGACCCTGATGAAGATGACTATGTGCAAGACACAAAGACAAGAGCAAGAACCCACACTAAGAATCAAAGGATCAGGTATGAACAGCCTGGAGTGAAAGGAGCTGAAATCAGATGGGAAGTAAACAGAAGATTGGTGAGCCCAGGAAAACTAAAGAGGAGATCCGAAGATGGAAGGAAAGAGGCCAAATGCAGATCTTAGGTTCAGTGCTCTCTCCAGCTGGTTGGGAAGAAGGTGTTGTAATCTGCAGAGCTTGGGTAGTAATGGGTAACTACAAGTCAACTGTTGACAATGTGGAAAGGCTGTGCAAACAAGTATGGTTATAACTTGCTAAACTACTGACATGGCTCTAAGACAAAGGAGAACCTTTGTAGACAGTGCCCATGGAAAGTGCAAAGCTGTGTTTCAGAAATAAGGGCACAAGAAAAATGGGAGAAAATCAAAATTCTGGTCCAATCTTTGATGCACAGGGAATGAGTGTTGGGACAGCAGTAATAATGGATCACTACTGCGGTTGTGGATCCAGAGCTCATATGAAGCTGTGCAAGGATTGGAGAGGACTGTATCCTATAGAGAATGTTCATGTTACAGATTTGGTTATTCCGAAAAGTGATCTGAGCATTGGTGACTTCCTGAAAGCAGATGCACATCTAGGAAAGAAGAGGTATGCAGAACATTTGAGCACATTGAAGAGGGAGAACTATTTGTCAGCAAAATGAATAGACGCTTTTGATTCCATCCCATATGAACATAGACTGTTCAGCAAGACCTCATTGATATTCTCGATAATCTTCATGCCCAGGATCCAGATGGATGCAAATACTAATTGGTTGCAGATAACCAGATGGGAGCTTCTGCTAACAATCAACACTACCATAAAAGGATTCAAAACAATCAAGCAGGAGCTAAAAGCCATAAATGTGATGACTCTTCAGAGCAGATATGTTGTAGACATGATTACAGCTATGGATTGAGCTGTTTGTGCCAAAATTGGAGATTCGTGTTGGACTTTGACATCTTCTCATGAAGATGAGAATGGCACCTTGACAGAAGCCATAGCCATGTTGACAGACCTGCACATCCAGATGATTGATGAAGTGGAAGACATTGCTGATGACAGTTGGTTTGGAGCAGTTTTTTCATGGGCCCCACAATGGATGGTGGACATGTTCAAGTTTCTTGGAGCCCTGTTTTTAATGATCATGCTTGGATTTTGTATGATCAGAGTAATAATCTAACAATGCAAGAAGATTGCAAAGAAAGCTGTAGGAATGATGATCATGATTGATGTTGAATCAGCATCCAGACTAAGGAACTAACAGATGAAGAAATCAGAGACTACGTGAAAGCCAGCATGCACGCAGATGAAGGTACAAAGTTTCTGTATCCAAGACACCAGAAGAAGTACATGGGACGATGGGTTTACTGTAGTCCTACTGCACACTGCACACTTATGACCTAGAGCGTTGATGAGCATTTGAAATCAGCAGGAGGTCTGAAAGGACTCGTGAAGATTTGGGTCCCAAAGAAACAGTTTTTCAGATGAGGATGTCTTGATGTAAAAGATTGATAATAAAGTGGTCGATGAATTGCCCGGAGGGGGGAGTGTAGAGGTACAGTCAGTCATCCTCACTCCAAGCTCTACCCCTATGTTGCCTATATGTTGGGAACCAGAGATGATAACATGTGCAGTCCCAATTAGTATACCAATACTGCAGAGAACCTTTGAGATAAAATATCCATTGAGGAAACCCTGCCTAAATGCACATAGACAAAGCATTCTTTTGGATGAAGTGCCTGAAGAAATGTGCATTTAAACAAAGAAAGGAGCCCAATGACGTCATATGAAATAGGATTTGACATATCTAGAGGCTGGATGGGAAGAAGAAACTTACCAGTAGTCTCTAAGAGTTGAAGAACAGATGGAACAGATGAGCAACATTTCGGGCTCGAGATGAACATGCTCATGCTACAGAAACACTGAAGAATATGTAAATCAGTTTACACAAGTACAGTGCTGAAATGCAAGTAGGGAAAAGTATTCATAGACTTGAATTAGATTGCGGAAGATGCACCAATGTATATACATAGGAATGTATATAACCTGGATGATTCCACAACACACTTCAGCAGGCCTGAACCCCAATGAAGAAAAAAAAGACTTTCAAAATGAGTGGCGCAGTTGGAAATTACTAATGGCAGGAAAGTTTCAGGGAAGATGGGGCTGGCCCAGAACCAAGGAAATAAGACCATCGTGAAACTGATGCCTGTGAACAAGGCTACAACAAATGTGAGAAAGGAACACTCGTCTGTTTGAAGAAGCATGAAAATACACTAAAGGTTTCTACAGTTCCTCATTTAATAGGATTAAATGCTGCAAAAGCACAAAAAGAGTGGTCTTCAAGTCACATGGGTGAGATCGAAATAGCTTGGGTCAGGCTGTATCGAAACTAAAGGACAGAGTGAATCTATCCTCCCTTTATTTCCCAGGCAAAGTCATTCATTATAGTTACAAGATCAAGTTCAAGAGCTTAATTGTCTGATATAATGAAGGAGTGTTGATGAATAGTGGGTTAATTGGAGGGGAAGCATGATCACGCCAAGCTTCCATGCACCTGAGATGGTAGCCTGTGTGCTGCTAGCATGTAGACGATTCTAGAGGGGTGCAAGGGTGCCTAACCAGTCATAGTGGGCTGTGTAATTAATAGCCCTATAGTTTGAAGAACCAATTGATCGTTGTGTATTTAGTGATGATAATGATGACCAGTTATTGGGGGTGGATTTTGATGCACACCTGACTTAGGTACCCACTCATAACCAGTGGCTATATAGAACGTATACGTAGATGTTCACTGAAAGCCACCCTCAGATACTCATAAGTTTAGATGTTTTCCGCTTAGTATGACGTCAGCAGTGTCGAACTTTTGTAATAAAAGAATTGTTTTTTATGAAATGTGTCGATATCGAGCTGTGCGGTGTCGAATAATGCCTGTTGTACTCCCTGTTTTAGATAATTGATATTAAAACAGAAACACACTTTGCCAAACTTCCTGAGTCATTTTGATTTTTTATGTTTGAGTAACTTCTGCATCCCCATTCGCCTCAGAGTATTGCTACCTCATCTTAAAGGGCTAGAGTTCAACTTGATTGTTAAGGTATGTCTGACATAGTGAGCTAATGGTATAGTCATACATAGGTACGCAAAGAGTATAATAACTGAAATACTATCACTTGAAATTAGAAAAGGTTTGCAAAAATTTCAAATTAATTAAGCAATATGCCCTTTTGCTCAGGCCAATAACTATGGGCCCAGGGGCATTACCTGACTCGGTAATGCCCCGCCGCGAGGGGCATATTGCTATTAGTACCCCGGCCCACAAGATCTGCATGACCGGGGTACTACGCTGCTGTGTTTTGGCACTGAGAAAAAAAAAAGACCAAGAAAATGGCCGCTGGGAAAGGGAAACGGAGTCTGAAAAAGTCTGAATATAAATTATAAATGGTTGAAGATGAAATTAATGTATGATCTTACTTGCAGGCAGAGGGGGCCAATGTTCAAAATGTTTTTTTTGTGAAATATATTGTTATGATAGTGTAGATTGTACAGTTTTTGACATTGTTGAATGCTATATTTTATATATGTATTCACATAGGTATTATTGAACATTATGTATGTCTGTTATAGTGTTTATGCATTCTAAGGGCATTATCAAATACAAAAAATAGCAGTCATATATAATCATTACTTATAATAACGATATTATTAATAATAGTAGTAATGATAACAATAATAAGAAGAATAAGAATATAAAGTAGAAGAGACTCATTAAAGCATATAAAGCAACACTGCATAAACTAATCCACTTCTTAAAAATGCCAGTGTCCTTCACGCTGAACTCATCTTTATTATACAGCTGGCCATAGAGCATTCCTCTAGGCTCAGCTGACGTCTTCAAATGCTCACAGCCCACCGAGATATACATTTGTGGGCCTTGTAATTAAATGAAGAGAGATCTACCCTTCTGAAAATCCTACAAACTGGTACTAAACTCTGCAACACATAAATTAGTTCCATTTAACTTGTTTGAGTGTGATGGCTAGCAGATTTAGACACAGGCATGGTTCCTCCTAATGTAGACATAGAATGTTTCCTCATGTCTATGGCACATATGGTATTGTATAATTTTGCCTTCGGTTCTTCGATGGAAATAAACTATAAAGCAGACTTTTTAACCTGCCTCTGGAACAAGTTACCAACACAGTCAAGACACGCCTACTCCACCCTACAATTCAAGAAGTACCTGAAGACCCTACAATTCAAAGGATATCATCCCATTTGGTGAATGCTCCGCTCATCCCTATTTCTCCACCTCCGCACCTCCTTATCTCTTTTATCCCTCAACCCATTCCAGGTCCCTTGGTTACCACAGCACACTGCCTATAAACCTGTATTTGCAGTCTCCTGTGTACAGTTCTCTTTTACTACTTTTCTAAGGTGCATTTTATCCGTCCCTTACTACACAAATGTAAAACCCTTCTGCCATTCTTGATGTAGGAAAAGAGGTGGGCCTCCTGGATTGAAATAAGAGGGATTTGCAGTTTTCTTTTCTATATATATGTATATACTCCTTCATCTTTTACTGAAGATGAATGCCCCCTACCTCAAATGTAAAAACAGCAGAACATGATTGTACGTTTTCTGAAGAGATCATATTGTCATCCATTAATGTAAACATACACTTTTCCGATCTTGCCACCGTAACCAAATAGTGGTCTTGCCACCGTAACCAAATATTGGCTATTCACCTTCTATTGCTAAGCATACCAGAGTCATCACCTTTTCAAAGTTGTAGATAACCCAAACCCCTTGGACGAGTCATTTTTCCAATACCTTGAAGCAAATTCACAATTTCACAAAAGCTACCTAGCCCAAACATTATGCGTACAAGACTAAGCAGTGATATTAACTATCTACTTGACATTTGAAACTCTTCTTTATTAACCTTCTGATGAAGAATCCCACCACCCCTACCATTGAAAGCAAGATAGGAGTACTACAGTGATACTACAAACCTGCCTTGAACCCCAGAGTAACCAGTACCACTCTCTGGCTTCTTCCACATGAAAAAACAGAAATAGGCTGCAATTTTTACCTTCTCTGACGTAGTCACTCAGGTCAGTGCCCTCTTTTTTTACAGACTCTGATGCAATAAAAACATCTATAAATTTGATTTGCATTGTCGCTCATCATGAAACTTTAGTGAATCTATTAAACAACTAAATGATATGCCACATCGCACTGTGGCTGTTTTACTGAGGGATGTTTTACCACATTTTACCATAGCAGATGTTGGTCAGGTAATAGGACAGGGGTTGGTAAAACAGGGCATCTATTGGGGTGGGTTAAGGGTGACCGTGTAGTGCTGAAACATGCTGGCCCCCTGTAGAAGAGCCCCATAAAAATGCTTTGAAACATCTGGGGCAGTGAAATGGGGTAAATTCTAACATTTAACCTTCTACTGAGACTCCTGACATATTACTGCATAACTCTGGTGCTGGCATCCTACGGTTGACGTGCTCTTGAAGATAGAATCCAGTTCCAGTTCTATACCCTTGTGCACCATGCTTCATCACAAACACAGTCATACATTTCCCATTCTGGAATTCATGCATTACACACCAAACACATATTCGCTCCTTTAGGCTTTGTCATTTCCATGTACCGGTTGCTCAATTCTTACCTCTTCCATACATCACCAGCAATATATAATGCCACATGTGCTTCTATTAAATCGGTTCTCTACACATTGTAATTCTACCTAAACTTATGTAATCCACATCCACTCCTCACCTGTGTTGTGTGCTCTATAATAGTGAAAACTATTGATTGTATTATTTTTGGTCACCTTTTCAGTTAACTTTTTTTTTTATTGATTGAAAATGTTTACACATTTTGTTACAAAATTTCTTACATCACATCGTGTTGTTCATCTCATTTTAGATCACACTGATAGCATGTTCGAATGACTTCCGTTATAGGAGATACCATTATTGGAGAGAGTCTTAAGTTCTTCCTAGGATCTCGTGAGATAATGTTCTGTAGAAATTGCATCACTGCAATAGTCTCACTTGTCCTTTCTCCCTCCATTAGGTGATTCCACCAAATCTCTCCGACATAATGGTATAGCTATTTGAACAGCTGGATCATATGAATAGTTCTTTCTCTCTCAAGACCTTTTCAATCTGGCAAATGATGTCTGATGGTTTCCTTTTGGTCCGTCATTTCACAAAAGCAACAGTAGTTTGTACTTGAGGTTCCTCTGATAGCTCTTATCTCATTTGTTGCAATGATGTTCAGGCGAGCTCTCATAAAAGTTTGTCGGGATTGCTTATTCTGGAATTTCCTCAAGTACCGTCTTGTGTCGTTCAGTTTTCTGTTTATTGATGAAATAATCACAGTTGACTTATACGTGGCTGCTATGTCTTGAGTTTTTATCCAGTCTAGCGTTTACACTTTAGTTATCACTTTTGTAGGGTTACTTAGTTACTTATTTGTTCTGCTTCTGTTGATCCTATCTCATCTATGATGTTATTAATTCTCTTTAGCCATGCTTTTAATAGTTTTGTGTTTGGGTCAGACAGTTCATCATGGATATTGTTAAAGATAGTCAGTCATTCAGGAAGAATCACTTTTTTGAAGAGCATCAGTCGGTTCCTTTCAACAATGGCCTTTAATGAAGAGATGCACAGTTCTCTTCTGATTAAGACCATATATGTTGACGACGGTAGGTTCAAAAGGTGCCCCCAAAAGAAACTTTCAAGTTCCTGCCATAATCCGTCTGGTAAGTTCAAAAAAGCCTCTGCTCCATGCGTTAGTGTAGGCACAACCTTCATCCGATAGAACCGAATTATAGGTAACAGTGAAAATCTACAGAATTTTCTTTCAATTACCTTTGCGTGAACAGTCAGTTTCTTTACCTTGTCCCACAAATTTTGTTGCATGTTTATTTCTGTGGGGTTGTTACTTATAATAACTCCCAAATATTTGAATTCTGACACCGTCTGAAGTTTCACTCCCTCCAAAAGCCATGTAAAATATGCGTTTGATTTCAAGGATTTTTGGAAGGTCATTGGGACTCATTACGACCCAGGCGGTAGGGGGTTAACGGGCCCCATTAACCCCCTACTGCCTCATTACAAGTTCCGCTCACGGGACCCGGTATTACCAGACGTCCTTAGCGGGTCCCGCGAGCGGCCCAGCATGCTAACAACAGGCCCGTCACTAACGGGCCCATTGTTAGCATGCTCCCCATTCCTAATGAGCCCTATGGGGGCTCGAATGGGAATGGGGATGTACCGGGTCCGGGTTCCCTGAATGGGGAAATACCGGGCCCTCCAAAGTTGGAATGGCCCGGTAATTCCCCATTCAGGGAACCCGGACCCGGTACCCAGAATGTGGGTAGCCATGCAGCAAAGAGCGGCTGGCTACCTCCATTCTTGCAATGAGGCCCATTATCTGTGTTTTTGTCGTTTTGATTTCCAAGATGTTCTTTCCAATATACACACTCAAATTATCCAGCTTCCTTAGCAGGCCTATAGGTGTTTGATACAAAAGAATTAGATCATCGGCGTATAATAGATGAGATATCTGAATCCCACCCAGTTTCGGTGGAAAAGATCTTACCAAATTCTCTGAGTCTTTGAAATCCCATAAATAGGCGCTAAACAGGGTAGGTGCCAATGGCATCCCTGTTTAACACCTCTCAATGTTTGAATAGGTTTAGAGATGGTTCCTTGTTGATTCAATCACACAGATATTGAGGTTCCGCTATGAAGCACTTGGATTTGTTGCAGATGTTATCTGGTCAGTCTTTACTCTTCAGCTTCTTCCAGAGGAGCTCGAGGTTGACCTGATCAAAGGCCTGGACCAGGTCAACAAAAGCCACATAAAGCAGCATTTTTTCTTCCTTAGTTCGACCTTTTAGGATATTAATCAGGAGAATATTCACCAGAGTTCCTATGTTTTTAACAAACCTGATTGGAATGGATCTGTAACCTCTAGGTTGTTGGCCCACTTTTGAAAAAGATCTAATAAAGTAGAACCATAAAGCTTGCCAATAACATCAATCAATGCTATTGGCCTATAGTTCTTAGGGTTTTCTCTCCAACCACTTTTGTTTATCCGAACTATAGTAGCTTTCTTCTAGGATAAGGGTATTGTTTTCGTTCTTGTGATTGTATCAAAGACTGTTCTAGTAAACAAGGCCCATTCCTCCATGGCTTGTTTCAAGTGGGCATTTGTTAAATACTCTGGCCACGGGGCCCTGGAATTGTTCAATTTTCTAATTTTCATTTCAATAGATGTTAAATTGATGATCAATTTCCATTCCACATACGTTTTATCCTGAGTTTGAGTAGTCCCTATATTTGGGTTTTTAAAGAGTGCAGTAAAATGTTTTATCCAATTCTTTTCACCCACACGAGTCTATTGGGTGTGCCATTTGTCGATGTTTTTATGACTGACCAGAATTCTCTCGAATTGCATCCATTTGTCAGTCTTAACAATGTTTCGGCATCTGCTTGGTAAATAGATGCTTTATGTGATTTTAACCAATTTTTATAAGATCTTTTCACAGCAGCTGCTGTTTCCACATGCCTTTTATCTTTGTTTTTTTTATAAGCGGATTGTTTTTCTCACTTTTTTCCTCTCTTCGACCAATTCTTTATCATAGATGTGTTTATTTCCTTTATGATTTATTTTTGAATTCTTCACCATATGTCGATATATGTTTAGATGTTGTTCGAAGTCAGAGGTCCTTTGGGCCCTGTTTACATCTACCGTAGTATAAGTCTTAATCAGGTTCCCCACGTCTCCTGCGTTTACTTTAAGTTTAATTCTTCCGCTGGACTCTTCAATTGCCAATAACATCTGTCTTCGTGTCTCCTGGAATGAGTTCCACACGACTTCTGGCAGATTTTGATCGTTGTTTTTGGTATCTATAATCCGAAATTTAATGATATGAGCAAGAAATGTGTGTGTAACAAAGATGTGATCTAAAGTAGCTTTAACATCATCCATTTCCCAAGTCGAGAAGTATTTTTTGTCTTTTTCTCTTAAAAGGTGAAGATTGTACAAGTCACATGCTTTCATTAAGTTTGCCCATTTTACTTCTCTTTTAATTGCCAGTGTTTTAGGGGTAAGAGCAGTCTTTCCCCGTTGTATGTTTGGATATATTAGGTTTAAATCTCCACATATTATCAGGTGGCACAGGTCATAATCTGTGGAGATTTTGTCAAGGATGAGACTTGCTTTGTTTATAAACTGTTCATCACTTAGCACCAGTGGGTTCCAATAAGAGTTAATTATTATTATCTCTTCGTCACATGGGCAATTTGGATACTGCTGACACCCTTCCCACTTAAGTTGCAGGACTTGAAAAAATAGAGATGATTCTATCACCTTTATTACCTGTAATTCCTTATGTGAGTGAATCAGGGTCAATAGACCCGAAGATGGGCGAGCAGATCGTCCTTTTGCCGCTGGTGCAAGAAAAGTCTCATACCCATCCATGTAGGGTTGGTCTCTTAGCCAAGTCTCTTGAAGACAAAGCACATCATAATCTCCCAGTAGTACGTCACTTGGTATTTATAAGTGTGCAAAACCTCTTGTGTTCCATGATCCGAACTTTAAGGAAGCCCCCTTCTTCCAGTTCTTTGTGTTAAGATCTTCTTTGAGCGGTCTCCCTGGGGTTGCTAACTTTGTTTTCCCGAGTCTAGGGCTCTTGAGATCCATGTCCATTTCTTCCCTTCTGTTATTTGATCTTGTTCTTTCTCCTTGTTTGGTTAATCTCTTCCCCACTCATCGGGTGTGAATGTTATCTTCAATTTCGGAAGCAGACCTTTAGGTATTCAACCGACACCCAGGGGGTCTGCATACATTTTCATGTCTTCCTTCCCTGGTGACACTTGGGTTCCTTTTAGTGTTTTTTTCATGTAAACATCCACTCCCTTCCAAATCTGTTCTAAATTTTCCTTCTTCATTTTTCTCTAATTGAGATACATCCAGAGTAATTTCCTCTTTGTTATCTATTTTTTTATCTCAAGGGCATGTTTTTGTTTTTAATTTTAATACAGATTTATACACTTTTTCTGTATAGGTTTTAAAACTGGAGCTCTCATCTGCTCTTTGATTATTGTCCTCGTATTCTGTTAGATCATAACCTAGTATTATGAAACTTTCAACAGCTTGCAGTATCAGTGAAGGTACCACTGGGGAGGGTACATGTAAGTAAATGTTATCAAGTTTACCTTTAACTCCAAATTCAACGATTTTTATTTCCTCCGTTCTAATTACTCTTAAAGAAGGAATGCATTGGAACAGTGTCAGGACGTTCTTTCTGTTTAAAATTGCAGTGTCTGACCTTTCCATTGCTTTAAGAAGGAAGTTTCTTTGACTTTTTTCTTTTTTCCTTATATGTAAGTCTTTCACCCTTTTTGTTCTGTCTCTTGACTTTGGTCTTCTGTATTCTTGTACGCCTCTTGGATGTTCCTTGTCATTGTGTCTTGTTGTTTCTTATTTTGAACTAGGTGTCTTTCTTTCCCTAGAAGTTGAAGTTCTATATTTTTTTTCCACCTGATTGGTCGATTGTCCTTTGGAAACTGGGGTGTGTGATGGTGAATTAAACACCCGGGCTTTTCCTCACTCAGAAGATTGCAAGTTCTTACCTGGGATCACAATGTCCCATCTCCCTTGGCGGGTCATTTCAACTTTTTCCCTCCTTGCAGCAAGTGACATGAAGGGAGGCGAGTGGCTACCCGTTTTATCTGTTTTGATCTCAGCATCAATCTTTTGAGTCTGTGGATTTTCTTCCTCTAGACAATAGAGGTCTGACTCAGATTCCTCTGTTGAGTACTGGGATACATCCATGAGATCTACAGAATTGTCCCCAGACTGATCAATCACTATTCGATTTGACATAGAAAATGTTTGAGAGTTAGAAGGACCTGCTTTTTGAGCAGGTTTAAATAGACGTTTCTCGACGCTATCTGTTTGTGCTAAAACTGAGAGTGCTCTCTCCTCTTCTCTCTCTTCGTTTCTTGCAATAGTCTGTGTTTTTTAACTGAAATCTCTTCAAAGGTTACACTCCTTGTTCCTGTCCCTTTAGCTTTTATTGATTGTAGGAACACCAGATATATGTCTTCAGTCGATGAGTTTACATTTTGACTTTGGGTTGTCGCTAATTCTTCTATAAGGCAATTATTCTTTGCCCCTTTCAACTCCAGTACTGCACACCCATTTAACAATTTTTTCTTCAGCTCTTGCTTAGAAGATCTCCTTTCTTTTTCATCCGTGTTTGTTTTTACATAGCCTTGAGGTTTCAGTTGAGATTGGGTTGCGATTTGAGTTGTGGGCTTCTCACAACTTTTGTGTTGTAATGACACCTCTCCTGTTCGGATTGCATGAGATACTTTAAGTTTTTCCAATTGTACCTCTTTCATATGTAGCGTCTGAGTACTTGAGGACAGTAGAATTATTTTTTCTGTTTCGGTACTTTGGTCCTTCAGTTCGCCTTTAGCATGTTGTTTTACACATGATATATTATTGACTGTAGGTTCTTTCAATTTTTCACATGCCGTGATATAGCCTTCCACATGAGTCATTATGTATACATCATGGCAATCAGGGACGAATGTTCCTTGAGTGTATCATTTATTGCCTCATAGAGTTTTGAAAACGGTGCTAGGGCAATTGTGAAAGTGGATATCAATGCCATCAGGTCAGTTTTTTTGATAGTGTATCCTTTTCAATAGATTCCGAAACTCTAGATGATAGTCTCCTTCTAGTGCTCAGGTGAGTTGGTATATTTATTGTCTCCAAATTTCTGCAGGTTTTTAGGGTAAGGTTGACAAGTTCGCTATCAAGCAGCACATGTTTATCTTTAGTCACATTAGATTTTGGGTCAAGAAGGACTGGATTGGTACTTGTGATTTTTACATGAGGCATCTGTTCTCTCAGCGGTGATATGTCCATGATTACCCATGGTACCACATGTTTTCCTCCATCGGCCTTCTTAACCTATGGGCCCTCTTTTCAGTGTTCTTTTGTTAAATCTCTGTTTTTCTCCAAAGACAAAGACAGGGATGTGGAACCAATCCCAAGGGCATCACTTTTCTCCAAATGGGGGTTGGACACCTCTTTTTGGGACGCCCCAGCAGTTCTCGGAGGGCTTTTTATGTTATTCCGCCCCAAAAAACTGTCCCCCTTATTTTATGTTTCGTAAAGCAGTTCGTTGAGTCCACCATCACTGGGACAGATCTCCTGTTCATTGATTTGTCCCACTGTGTGTATGGGATACAGTTGATGATTTACTTCTGCAGGCTGATTGTTCTGGATCTAAGCCTGCCCACGTAAAGACTTGTAGTCCCGGTAGCTGAATTGGTGGAATTATATCTGCTCCTTGTAAAATTTCTACATCAGATAATTCACCCACTATATGTTATTCTTCATGTTGTTTTTTTAAAGAAAAATTGCAGGAGCAGTGATTCTTCTGGGATACCACTTTTTCTCTTTCCTTTTTTTTTGTGTTCTTTTTGATTTGTCATCGTTAACTTTATATTTTTGTGATACCTCTTTTTTTTCTTAGAAGTGCTGAAAGCATAGTTCCATTCTTATTCACTGAATTTGCGTCGATCTTTTCGTTTAGATGGTGTTTCTTTAAGGTAGGTACTTTTAGTTTTTTTGTTAATAAATTTCTTCGATTATGTCCGTTGAGTTTAAACAGTTTTCGATGTCTTTTGTTGATTCCAAAAGGCCATCCTGTCCAGACACACTGCTTGGAATTTCTGATATGTCCATAGCAGGTTCTAACTGGTCAGAAGAGTCTACGTTGTATGTTTCACCTTTATTTGTTCGTGGTGGGGAACTCCAAGTGTCTTTTGTGTTAAGTATAGAGTGTATGTCTATTGTGACTTGCATTTTATTTGCTCCTTGTATTTCATTTTTGCGATGTGACGCCGTGTTCAAATCCAACTCGGCCCCTTGTAGAGGTTCCGAGTGCATATTTGTTAATAGGTTATTCTGGGCTGCCTCATCACGAGCTGATGGACCTGCTACAGGCGAGTTTCCAGATACCCCTTCTGTCAGCACAATATCACTGACTTCCAGTATCCAGCTATCCAGATCAGGCTTGATGACCCTAGTTTCCTGAATAAACAAAACATTCCCCACAGATACCTTTAGGTCTGGGTCCACTGAGTCCACGGTCCCCCACAGCTTTCAAACTCTGCCCAACCCCTCACTCCCCCCCCCACGTTCTCATGGGTGTCTGGCCCTCCGAACACTGAGCCACAACTGCTCTGTTGTTTGTCCTGTTTGATTTCCGCCGGTCCTTGTGCGTTCACTCTATGAAGATGGCGTGTTCGAGATGGCGGGGGGCAGACAGTGATCTGACATGAAGGTTCTGGCTCATGAGGAAGCAAATGTGTTAAAATATTTTGTAGAAGAATGTTTGAGAGTGAAACATTTATGTCTATGACAGTGTTACCTCCTTTCCAAGACTTTGTATCAAAGCTTGGGGGTTTCGGTGGGTTCCTATGTTCCAAGCGGTTGTTGTTGTCCCCACAATGGCGTTGACTTATAAGTCGCCTCCCCTCCTCCTCTGTATTTCGTCACATTGGTGTCGCGTGCAGGAGACTGCCGTGGACTGACAACTCTACTGCCAAACTCTGGGTTATGTAGGCTGTCTCCTCCTCCTCACACAATGATAGGCACAGAAAGGAGACTTCAGGAAAGAGAGTAATACAGGGTCTGAATGCCATGGACTGCCAACTCTACTGCCAAACACTGCTGTTAACTTTACTAAGTGTCTCAAAGTTCTCATTATCTCTATAATATGATTGCATGATTGCCTGTATAATGTCCATACTTAACCAATTCCTCAATTTAGTCTTCTACTCTTAGAAACTGTTATTTCCTCACATTAAATTGTCTTCCCCTTATTAAGTTTGTCAAGATAATGCTCCTATTTGTGATTATCTTGTTAACTGTGTTTATTGTTCTGCTCCACATTTTGTTTTTGATGTTCCTTCTCATGTTGTGGGATGGAGGGTAGCTCAGGAGCAACACATTGAAAAAAAAGACAAGGTTGAATCCCTGTCCCGCATTTGTAGACTGGTCTCTGGTATTAAGTGAGTTATAGAAGAAGAAATAATTAATTGATTAATACATAGCTTGAGGAATCTGACAGATATTTGAAATCATATGCCTTATGGAGTGTGACTGTATGTATCTGGTGAACAGCAAGGTATTTACGAGCCATCCCAAACTTCAGGCAATCTTTTTGGCATCTCCACTTCTTTGGCATGTCATTCCAGAGCTTTGAGTCGAGGCTTATGTCTCCTACAACAATTACTTTTTTCGAAATTTGATTTAGATTGATCAAATGGATGTATGTACCAGTTTGGAAAAGAGTTAGTGCCCTGGGTGCTCCATCGCTAAATTAGTGGGATGGCAATGGTGAAAAACTCTCTGCCAAACTGACCATCTCCTACACCAATACAATCACCATCCACATCATTTATCTCCGCCCAGGAATAACCCAAACATACGAAGAAGGCCGTCTTCATATCTCGAGCATGTATACAAAGCCATCCTCTAAAACAATCCTACTAGGAGACTTCAACCTGGGGTACAATGACCCTTTTGACCCTAAAGTCACTGGAGTAGCCAACTCATTAAAAGATCTAGGATTCTCCCTCTGCATGAATGCCCCTACCTACCTTAAAGGGTGTATTCTTGATTGTATTTAGGATCTTAACTGCCAGATCTCTGTCCACTCTTACACCCCATGCCCCTGGTCTAACCACCATATTCTGCTCTTCACAGATGTGCCCATCAACCAGGTTACTACTGTGCCTCATTTAATGCCTGCTACTCTTACCTGTAGCATCAGGAACCTCACAAAGGAATGTTTGTCCCCTCTGATTAGCACACTCCAATCTGGGTTTCCTCAGTCCACAGACCCCAACGTGCTTGCAGACCTATACACCAAAACCTCGATGGCTGCATCTGACACAATATCCCGGTTAAGGCCATGCAACTACAAACCCTCACAGCACATCTACGTATGGTTCACCACCAAACTAAAAGAAACTGAAAACCGAAAAGCTATTTGCAGAGTCCAGCTGGACCAAATCTCCCACAGACCATACGCAGCTTCTTTTTACTAAAACCTAGAAAAACTAAAAACAGGCTATCCTCTTGGCAAAAACTACATCTTACAACACCAGAATAGCTAATACCAAATCTAATTTGCATGATATTTTTGCCATCCTAAGGAAATTAGAAGTCCAGAACAACCCTGTTAGGGAGAATTCTCCAGAATGGCCAATTTCCCTTACCTACTGAGTCCCTCAGCAGCTTTGCTGGATTTCTAGGATTTCTTTTTCACCTGGTAAGGGTGTGAACCTTTTTCTCCCACTCTTGCATGTGTTTTGCTGTGTGTTAAACATGTTTTGTGTTCATAGACTATGGAGCTTCACCTACTCCGTAGGCATCACCTTTTTACTGTGTATTACGCAGCACCTTTAATGCAGTGACACAGGGTGTCTTTTTCAGATTTCCCACTTTAAACTCCATTTTCTGGGACTCTCTCCCAGAACATGTAAAGTTGCCATTGACTTTATTAGTCTTTTTCAAACCACAGACCCAGTACAAACCATCTTACGTAGAGTACTGGAAGGGTTAATAGCTATCCCTTTTTGTCTGTCTCTCATGGAAAATTGTTTTGTTCCATTTTCATTAAGATTTGGCTGGTGGCAGTGGTATCTCCACTATTTTTCCTATTGCCATTATTTTAAATAGCCTTGGTATTGTTTTAGGCTACCTTAGTAGCCTCGAACTTAAATCCGCTGGACCACATTTACTTTTATTTGGTTCCGGATGGGTTTATTCGCCATTTCTTTTTGTACAGGTCTTTCTTGTGTTTTACTCTGCGCGCCAAACCAGGTTTGGTTCCATTGTTCGCTGTCTTTTGGCGGGCTTCTTCACAGAAGCCCTCCTTAGGCGCCTGAAAGTCTGGGTAGGCAGGATGTAATAGAGGGGTTTTAGGACCCCTGCCATGGGTTCCGTTGGTAACCCAAGTTGTACTCCTGTTTGATTGGCTGGGTGACTGTCCTGCCAGGACCGCCACCCTGCTGGGTATTTGACAGCCAGGCTGTGTGAATGGGGAAAAGCTGCATAAAAAGCAGGTCTCTGTGACTGAGAAGGCTGAGTCGCCACTGGATCGAGAGAACCGAAGAGAAGCTGACAGAAGGGAACCTCTACCGCAACTGAACCTCCCGGTGAAGCCCTGCTGGGGGTCCGAATCTCCAAACTTTGATGACAGGGAAGATCTGCAAGGAATCTTCTCCCTTGAGCTGGTGGGAACAACCAGTTTGCCAAACTGCAAGCCAGGCCTCCCCCTCTGGTCGAATTTGCTGTGCAAAGCTACAGTGAACCAGATAGCCAGAAGGATCGGACAATGCTTGGGTTTTAAGGAGCGCACCTTTTATTTGTTGCTTTGCTCTGCTGCTGGTTTCTTCCCTGGGCAGTGTAGGACCCTCCAGTCTTCCTACTTCATGTCAGTCCGCCAGTCGCTTCAGGAACCGTGAGCCTGCAGGACCTGCCAAGAACGTTTGCCTCAGCTACAGCCTTCTTCTTCATTTAAGATACTGTTCAAACCAGGTTGTTCGTTCCGTCCGACTGCAGTGAAAGTGTTTTAAATCTTTCACCAATCCGAGGGCTTGTCATTCTCTATTCTTTAAAATAAATTTTTGTCTGACCAACTTTGTTCTGAACTCTTGGCAAAGACTTAACCGCGAACTACTCTGAACTCTGTGATACTCTGCAAAGACTTTGGTACATTAACTTTGTCTCAGGCCCACCTGATTTGATTTCCTCACCTTAGTTGCCTTTTCTAGATTGCTCTGCTTACTTACCTGTTGGTACTGCTCAACTTTTGTCTAACCTTGTCTTTCCCTCCCTTTTAAATTGCTGGAGTGCCATTTTGCTCACACTTCATTTGAGCTTAACTTGTCCAGAATCTATTGGGTGGTGTGTAGTATATTAAGAGTGTGATTTTTCTTCTGCTTTACTTTAGTGAATTGTTTTACAACTGATGTGTAAATAAATGTATATTCTTTTACTCAGAAACCTTGAGTCAGTGTGTGTTTGAACCATAGTGATTGCTGTCCCTTGTGTAACTACTTGTACTGCTCACTTTACTCTTGAGATAAGTCTGGCTGCTCAGCCATCGCTACCACTTTACTGTGTAGTACAGGCTTGTACCAAAGGTGAATTTGTACTATCACTTGTAGTCTTAATTGTGTGAGGTGTTCCCAAAGGGTACTGCATATGATTCTGCCTAACAATCCCCCCTGCCACTCTCAACAAAGAGGAGACATGGTGCACTAACATCCAAAATGACATGCTAAACAAAATTGACAACCTCCACAAGAAAATTTAACACAATCTACCTTGAACTCTGTGCAACAAACAATGCCAGTCTACCGGCCCCTCCCGCCCACTCAACAGGACCTCCCTTGCTTCCACTTCACAAACATCTCAGAAACTGAGGTCATAACCTTGCTAAAAGGCCTGGAGCCTTCAAGATGTAAAGGGGACATTTGCCTGGTGGCCCTCATAAAAGACTGTTCCAAGGTGCTGCCCCACTTTATTGCCGCCTTCATCAATGCTTCATTCTACTTAGGAGTAGTACCCACCAGACTCAAAGAAGCCTGGGTTCACCCTCTCTTACAAAAAAACAGCCCTGGACCCTACAGTCCCAAACAACTACCGCCCTATCACCACCATCCCATTCTTATTGAATATTATGGATAGAGCAGCCTATCTGCAAATCCAGCAATAACTTGAAATGAACCACATCCTTGGAGTGTGCCAGTCTGAATTTCATCCTGGCCATGGCACAGAATCAGCCTTGCTCGACTTCAAGAATCAGCTGGATGAGATCAGGGATGAGGGCAAACCGGCTCTCCTGCTCATCCTTGACCTCTCAGGTATGTTTGACTTGGTCGACCCCAAAATCGTTTGTCAACACCTTACAGCAGCAGCCAACTTCTCACCAGCAGCAGTGACATGGATCTCTTGCTTCCTGCAAACCAGTTCCATGAGAGTCTTTGCTGAGGATGCCAATGCTCCTCCAGTACCAATTCCCTGCCGCATCCTGCACGACTCCTGTGTCTCCCCGATTCTTTATAACATTTTTACGAAGACTTAATTTACCCTACTTGATTCTATCAGCATATCTTACACAAACTCTGCCAATGGCACCCAAATGCTACTACCCCTCACCGCCATGTACCATGTAGACTCAGCTAGGTTTAAATGCTGTCTGTTCAACCATTCGAACTTGGATGGCCACTCACCACATGTGTCTCAACAACGAGAAAGCAGAGATCCTCACAGTGGACCTGGATGCCATGATCAAGAAGCTGGATGCCCTGTACACCTCCTTCAAAATTGATAGCTCCTCGATCATGGTCCCACTTCAGTGAAGACACTGGGAGTGTACCTAGATGCAACCTTCTCACTGACCCGGCAGGTGAACGCCATCTTCTTCTCTGCAGTCTACACCATCAAATTGATCAACACCTCCAGATCCTTCCTCTCCCCTGACAGCTGCCTCACAATAGTCCAGGCCATCATTGGGTCCAGGCTTGACTACCATAACACATTGTTTGTGGTCACCACTGAACACAATCTACAGACAATGCACGTGATCCAAAAAATATGCTGAGAATGCCCTCAACATCCCAAAATGTGAATACCTCACTTCAGCCCGAAAAAAAAGGCCCACTTGCTACTGATCCAGGAACAGATTTTATTCAAAACACTGTCAATAACACACAAATGCCTGACCAAGGCAGCTCCTCTCTAACTTTTCCAAAAATTTAAGAAAGTGATCTCATCCAACCAACCAGAACTGCACATGCTCATCGACTGGACCAACCCAAATTCAAGCTGGCCAAGGTATGCGGCGCAAGCTTTCTGACCATTGCAGCTATCCAATGGCACTGACTTCCACAGGCCCGTCGGGCAGAACGATCATATTGGACTTTCTGGAAATTGCTAAAAACATGGCTGTTTGCATAACACCATATCCTGGTCCGTTGTATTCCTATGCTCTCTTTAACTATGAATTTAACACGCAACCTGTAGCATAATAACATTTACCCTGTAACCTAATAGTGCCATGATGCCCACGTGTTTGGTGTGCTCTACAAATGAAAAAAATAAATGAAATAAATTCACATTGTGCAATTATTCTCCATGATCTGGCCCCACCTTATCCTGCAACTACACGTTGTCACTGTTGCCTAAACGTTTGTGTTTAGCTGATTGTCTTCTCTAAGAGGTTTTGCATGACAGAAATAGGTTAGAAGACAATTATCTGTCCTTGTCCCAGGATTTGCAATGCCCTCACTCTGATCATCCGGTTTAGCCTTTGCATTCTTCCCAATGTGCAGAAAGTTCAAGAGATTGTGCTCTGCTGAGGAGATTATGTGATCTGAGTTTCGTGACCTGCATTTGCACAAAGACCTCCAGGAGACACCTCGACATCACTGCTCTCATGATTACAGGTGGGTTTGCTCGTATTACATTAGATGACAGGTACAACAGGAGGAAGAACATGGTGGGAAGCTAGTGTGACTCTGTACTAAGCCATTGTACCAAGATATCTGGCGAAATGAAGAACATCTCAATAAGATTATGTGCACTCTTTTTCTTTGGAAGTGGACTGTATACGCCTATTAGGATGCATGCACGTGTATGCGCACACCACCTCACTACACTATATTCACTTTACATATGAAGCATGAGCAGCTTACTTCAAAGAGAGTGGTCTTATACGTGAAGCCTTCCATGAGGCATCACACACAGCTGTCAGCATAGGAGCTGCAGGGCGCCACTGGAAACTTCTTTTTCCCGTGTTGCGAGAAGGTGGGCATTTTAGCTGCGCACATTTGGCCATATGTCATTTCTGCCACCAAGCTCAAGGTCTGTGCTCCTTCATTTTCCTCAGGTAGTGAAATGAGTGGTGTTTGATTGGCTACCAGCATCAGATAAAGCCAGCGTCAACAGAAAAGTGAAGTTTCGACAGCACATCTAAAGCACCATTTTCAAAGGCGGAATTTCAGTGACCTGCCTGAGGAAAAGAAATCGGTGGCACTGGCCAACTGGACACATGGACGTTATTTTCATGAACATTCGATGCTATCAAAATATACTTTGTGAGCCACTGACATACTTTGATTCACACGTGTTTAATGCCCAAAGGGAGTGTTTTTTTTGTTTTGTTTGTGGTGGCACTATTCAAGGACACACCTGGGAGACAGCCATCCAACCCTCATTTGCACCTTTGCGTCGGGTGCAGAACAATGGACGATGCATGTGTTTCTTAAGACAATGGCTACTTTAAAATTGATAACTTAATACATTCGCGAAGAGTTATAATTGGTATCATGCTAGTAAAGATGCTTCTAGAATTCCTGAGGATAAAGAGCAATGGTTTACGTTTCGACAATTCTAAAGTAGCAGCGAGTTCATTGAAATGTAAAATCTTAAGAATAATGGCAAGATTAGAGCAAATATATTAAATGAAAGATCAACTGTATGTTAAATGGAGCACCGCAGCACCAGGATACTTATAGTTTATAATTTCAAGAGTTACTAAGAGGAGAAACCTTTCAGATTTCTCCCGAAGATTAATTTGCTTAACTGATTATTAGTTCCATGCACAGCTGCACATTAATCTAGGAGCTTTTGGAAGTTAAAATAAAAACATCAAATGATACGAGCAAAGCGTAATGACAGCAAAATAATTGTAGTTTTAACAACGAGTATTATCATTATTATTAATGAAAATATTGATAATACTGTTCCTAATATTCATAATAACGAATAATGATGGCATTGGTGTTATTATGCGAAACTTGGATCCTTTAACGCTTTCATGTGTTTATGTTAATTTATTATGATAACCATAATAACAGTACTAATAATAATCTCTTTTTCTGCCATGCGTTTATTCGGCATTAAAAATAAATCACCAAGCCCATACAGAAATACAGAGATACACAGTCTCACAATATGGAAATGATTATTCAATAAATACAACAACTTAAAATGCAATATAAATACAATGCATGATAAAAACAATATGAACCCGATCAGCAAGAGGAGAGCAAGCTCGCAGCCTCCTGTATTACTCTAGATGATTCTTCCAGATTGCAACCAGGACTACACAATTACCAGATGCATTGCCTTCGGTGCCAGTCAATTTCATAATTTTCCCTCTGCATAACCAGGCCCTGCGAATATAGCGAGGAGCTGCAAAAACTGCATGGAATTCCAGGGGGCTTGTGCAACTTTTCAAAGCATCTTCTGTGCATCGGATTTAAAACAGGTCTTAAATATGAACACCTTGAGGAATACAGTGCCTTGCAGATTAACTCGAAGCGTGTTACTGTTTCATTTTGTCGGCCCCTCAAAGGGGGCATACCCGAGACCCATTGGCACTACATGTTTTAGGAAAAGAGGCCAATGGCAAAGTCCCCAACCTCAAAGATACATACAGGGATCTTTCGTCTGGCTGTGTAATTATGTCTAGGTACGATTCCTAGCCAGTCCCTACTTCATGCTGTAACGATTTGGGGGCCAATGTTAGCCTTAAGGTGGCCTCTTCCCGCCTTGCTCTACCAATAATACATGCTGCTCTTTTAATCCTACTAAGGGTTTTACTGTCCACACTTTGAAAATTTTCCCACGGCTCCAACTCATTGTGTTCTGACAATAATTACTTAACATGCCTCACCCACTGAACACTATTGCCCCCTTCTAGAGTCATGAGGTGTTTTAGGGCATCTCGATATTTATCCAACCCCTCTGTCTGCCACAACCTAACCCAGAACAGAACCGGATTAAAGCAGCAAGCTTTCCCACTGGGGATATATCGAGCTCCAGATGAAACAAGGCAGAAGGCGTGCTAATAATAATTGCAATATGTTTAATTATTATTATTATTACAAGATTATTATTATTACTATTATTACTAATCCTTATATATAGCCATAATAAATATGAATAATCATAATACTAGGACTACTACCACTAATGCCAATATTTAGCTATAATTGTCGCACCTAGAAACACTTGTGTAAATGCGTCTTATACCTGCCTCATCATATCTTATCATTATCATATCAAGAATATGAATAATCATAATAATAAAATATTATTATTATTATTATTAGTATTATTATTAGTATTATTATTATTATTATTACTAGTAAGGTCAATAAAACATAGTTATATAACATTTCCATATTTAAATTACTTTCCAAGTAGATCACATAGAATGACAACTAAAATAATAGTATGAAATTGGAAGAGCAAACAATATTTCTCTTACGGTTGAATATGTTACTTTTTCTATACTGTGAAATTGAAGGTACTCTTTGAAATATCTGGTTATTCGATTATTCTGGTTATTCGGTGTCACAATCACAATAATTGGGACAAATATTGTGGGGCATTTGTAAAAAAAAAGATGAATCTAAATTCAAATTGAGCTCCACTAAAAGCACATTATTGGCATCTGGTTAGACGTGATCAATACCTTATTCTCGTTTCAGTGGTGGAAGTACAAAAACGTGTTAACGGAGATGGCCGTGCAAAACACATCATTCCTGGGATTGGGATCGATGCAGCAAGATAGAGGGACAAAGAAGCCAGCCTTCACCCAGATTTACAGACCTGTGCCCACAGTGTGCTTTGATCTGGATACATGGTGAAGATCAGCAATAGCGAATGACATAGCGAAAGAGGCAGCACAATTGCCCACTGATTTCAACAGAATCCACCTGGTTTTCGATGATATATTAATGGCAGACAAAAGTCAAAGAAATGTAAACATTTGGTGGTCAATTCCAATTGATGAGGATTGCCCCAAATAGGGATACCTCACACTCGCATAACATTCTCATGCCCATGGACAACAGTATGGTGCATAGTAGGATCAGATGGGGATAATCAGTCTCTGGGGGTCATTCCAAGTTTAGAGGTAGCCATGGCGCTATTAGCGGGTCCGTTGTCACTGAATGGGGATTTACCGGGACATTCCGAACTATGCAGACCCGGTAAGTCCCCATTCAGTAAACCATTCCCCGTTCCCATTGAGCACCGATAGGGCTCAATGGGGAAGGCGCTAATAACGGGCCTGCAAATTGCGGGCCCGTTATTAGCTCGAAGGTCCCTGAACGGGTCCCGCAAAGAACGGCTGGTCAGACCAGCCGTTCCTGCTGGGACCCGCTAAGGGACCTCGGAATATGGCAGTAGGGGCTTAACAGCACCGCCATCCTTAACGGTGCCGTTAAGCCCCTACTCGTAATGACCGCCTCTGTCTTTTTAACCTATGTGCTTCAATCTGTATTGGCATAATAAAGGCTCTCTCTAGACTCTGAGCATGCACAGCACTTCTTTTTTTTGGTCAATTTTGCAAGAAGTGGTGCAGTGAATAAAACAGAGCAAAAATGTTCGCCGTCTCTAGAAAGTCAAACAGAAAGAACACCATATGTTTTTATAACAGATTCAGCTGCCCATTTCTAGTTCTTCAAATTGTAGGAAACACCTCAATGCTAATGAGCAATTCATGTGAACAATGTTGTGGGTAAATATATGAGAGAATACAGACAGATGAACTGTCATAATTGCAAAACATTACCTACCAATACAACCAATACGCCTCTGACAAATTAAATTAATTAACAAATAGAGAGGAATGACAATAAGACAAATTAATATCTTAGTTAAAAAACTGCCTGAATCAAACACATTTCAATTCATCACTATCTGTCAATCTCTCAGCAACATCTGACTTTTTCCTTTCTACCTTTACATCTCTCTATCTCTCTCTCTGTCTCTCTCTCTCTCTCTCTCCCTCTCACACTTTCTATCTTTTTCTCTCACACAAATTCACTTCTATCCTCACTATTCTTAATTCTCATCTATCGTTACCAATGTGGGTGCTATGAACATCTTCACTTAGACTGTAATGCTAATCTCTTCAAATTCGTTCTATCCTATACATTATATGAAATTAAACTATATAACTATATCATATGAAACAGGGCAATGCATGTTGCCTATAAATATCCCACAGCAATAGGAAGCACCACAAAATGCTGTAGGGATATCCTTGTGAAAAGAAATGTGCAAAGCAAAACTTTACATTTAAAAATGTACTTGTGAGTGGCGGCCTGCACACAGCATCTAAAAAATGAAATGTGTGAGGAAATGTGCAATGTTAGAAGCCTGTCTACAATTAGAATATATGTCCTAGAGCACAGTGCATAGAACAGTGAAAACCCAAATTGAGCCTTGTATTGTTTGGATTTCTCTTTACATGACTGGTAATCGGCTTTTTATACACATACAGAGATATTAAAGATGTATCTTTGATAGGAGTTTGATTTCAAAGAAATTTTATGTTATGTGGGTTAAAGTGCCAATTTCATCATGGAAAATAATATGATTTTTAAAGTCTGCATTGGTGAATAAAGCCATCTTGACCTGGAAGGCAAATGTGCAAACATCCTCGAACAAGCTACTACCCTAGAAGAAAAATGTGAACTCTGGGTTTTGAACACTATTCGGTTATGATGCTTAACTCTAAACGTTTATGACTTTGCCTGAAGTTGGTTCTGAGCCAGGTCTTGCAGGCTCCCCATTTACAACTGCCATCTAGCTCAGTGCAGGGGGAAGGAAATGTCACATCTTTGGAGACTGGATGTCTCACACAATGGGCAGCCAGATCTGCAAATCCTTCATGGGGCCTTTATGAGGCTGGATTGAATGACAAATGTCCCTGCCAGCTCTGTACTTCAAAGGACATTGCACCATGGCAACCAGAATTTTCAGGAGTCACCCATGCTCCAACCATAAACTCAAGGAAATTAACAGTATATTGCTCCAGATGTTCTGTTACCAACCATAGGAAATGGAGATGCCACATAATGGTGTGTAAAGTAGAACATAAGATTATTTTACCCTTTTAAATTTTGCACTGGCAATCACAATTTCGTTTGCAGCTCTTGAACCGAAGGTCGTAGAACCTTATTTAAAAAATAAATAATCTTGAGGATGATAAACTCTTGTCAGCTGAATGTGAAACCATATATTTTTATGTCGATTTTATTATGTAAATTAGGTGAGTGTAGATGTATTTACTCAAAACAGTGCGTGTTAATGAGTCACATATCCGAGCGTTCATGCCAGCGGTCCTTTTATGATGAGATGGGTATGATATTTTTGAGTAGAAGTAGCAGAGCAAAAAAGACAGAAAACCTCCCATGTCATGTCGAGATGATAGTTGCATCATTTGATTTATTTGTCTAGTAACATGATTACATGTGAGGAATACGATGTTTTAAAAAGTTTCAATTGTTCAATGTTAAGATCTCTTAGATAACATCACAGGAAACTGCTAAGCCTGCCCTCCTCATTGATATGCCCAATGAGTATAGAGAGGATGGGTTAGCACAGTGTCACTTTCTGAAGACCTTCCAGTCACATAAATCGACCAGTTAGAGTAGATACATTATACACACCTCTGAAAGGAGTGTTCTCTGCTCTATAAAAGTGCAAACCCATGGATTCTGAGACACATTCCCTTGCATGACCACTCAATAACTGGCTAGCTGATGGAGGGGGAGAATGAGAGAATGAGAGAAATGAGACTTGATAAAAGCAGAAGGGAATATATTACTTTCTGTTGGACCCATTTGTGGATTACAAGCAGCACACTGTGAGAGAGGCATACCTAAAGTTAATGATCAGGCCTTCTTCAGTGGGAGAGATAACAGACATGCCCAACACAGAAATAAGGGGACCAGGCTGTAGAGAGAAACTGATCCTAGCTTGAATTGAATTGAATTGACATTTTTCGAAGTGTTTCAGAGCGCGACAAGGCAAGGGAGGGGAACAGGAGAGAACAAAACAATGATATTACTAGGGCCAGTGACATTGAAAATGCACAAGTGCATGGGGAAGGAAAAAGGGAAAAGTGCATGGAAGGGGGAGAAGAGGAAAGTGCGGAGCAGAATAGAAACAGATAAATAATAATAAATAAATAAAATAAAATAAATAAATAATAAATGCAATGAACAGTGGTAGTACAGCCAGCAAGTGGAAAGTGCTGGGTTTATCAGACAGGGTATGGCTGATAAGTGCAGCAAAAAAGAAAGGGGGTGGCAGAGTGTATGGGTGCTGATACAGACCCCAGTGCAAGGGGTGGCCCGGAGGCAGTGCAGGAGTGTGGCAGGGTGAGCAGGTGCTGGGCCCAAAGGATAGAGGGTGGCCAGGTGTACAGTGCCAAGAGAGAAACAGATCAGCAGGGGAGAAGGGGGTCATAGGCAGAAGCAAAGAGGAAGGTCTTGAGGTGCTTCCGGAACCAGAGATGGTTCTCCTCAAGTTCCTGAGTGACAGGGAGGCTGTTCCAAAGGGAGGCCCCAGACGAAGCCAAGATCTAACCCCAGCTAATTTCTTTGAAATACGACTGACCACAAGGGAGTTAGATGTAGAGGAGTGAAGAGCTTGAGATGGGAGGTATTTACGTAGGGATAGATGAAGGTATTTTGGACCCAGGCCCCAGAAAGTGGACAACACAGAGGGTTTTGAATGTAATCCTTGCATGCACTGGGAGCCAATGAAGGGATTCCAGAGCTGTAGAGATACGATCCCAGGGCTTGAGGCCAAGGGCAAGTCTTTCAATCCTGTTCTGGATTAGTTGTAAAGGGCAGAGAGTAGAGGCAGGTAGATTTAGAAAGAGGCAGTTACATGAGTCCAACCTAGAGAGAACCAGAGCTTGGGTCACAGTGAGCTTTTGGGGAAAGGAGAGGAAGGGCAGAGTACCTCTGAGGAGGTGCAATGGGAAGTTTAACTTTTTAGAGATGTCAGAGATGTGGGCGGACAAGGAAAGTGTGGAGTCAAAGATGACCCTGAGGTTCTTAGCCCCGCAGATAGGGACAGGAGGAGGGCCAAGGGAGGCCGGCAAGAGAATAAGGGGAAAGGATGGTGAAGGTGTACCAATGAGGAGGATCTCAGTCTTGTTGGCATTTAGACAAATATCATTGGTGGCACACCAATTGTGAATGACAGTTAGGCAATCAGAGATGATGGAATGAGGAGAGGTGGCCGTGGGCATCCTGAAAATGAGTTGAGTCTCAGCGCAGCACTGGAAATTTGAGCAGAAAATGGCAATGCAGTTGGCGAGAGTTGCCAGGTATTGGTTGAAAAGCCAGGGAGAGAGGTTAGACCCCTGCGGAACACCACAGGTAGAGAGGGAGATAGATGATCGGAAGGACCCAAGTTGGACCTGGGAGGATTGATCAGAGAGGAAAGAGGTCAGCCAGGCCAGGGCCTGATCAGTGATACCGAGGTTATCACGGAGATGATTGATCAGGGTGATATGGTTGACCGTGTCAAAGGCAGAAGAGAGATTGAGTAGGATGTGGACAGAGGGAATGTTAGAGTCAAGGTCGGAGAGCAGATCTCCACGTTTAGCAGAGCAGTTCCCATGCTTCTGTCAGCTCTAAAGCCAGACTGGTGGTCAGGGAGAGAACCAACAGAATCAGAATGAAGGTTTAGCTGAGAGATGGCCAGCTTTTCAAGGAATTTACCCAAACAGGGAGTAATGGAATTGGGCGATAGATAGCCGGACAAGTAGGATCAGCTGTGGGTTACTTGAGAAGAGGATGCACAAGCGAGTGCTTCCGAGGGGAAGAGAAGGATCCTGAGGCAAAGGAGAGGTTCCAGAAATTGGTACAGGCCGATGCGAGGGTATCAATGTGGTCCTTGATGGTTTTAGAGGAATGGGGATGTACCTGTTTTGACAAGGCTTTCATAGATCGGACTTGTCTAACAACCTCATCAGGGGAGAAAAGAGGAAAGGATGAGAAAGAGGGCCAGGGGGTGGCTGACGGAAGGGTCAGTAAGTGCAGCCAGAGAAGGGAGAGGTGGTGGAGGGGAGGAGAGTGTGGACAGGATGTCCTGGGTTTTTGAGATAATGTTAGAGGTAAGGGCATTGCAAAGAGCCTGGCAGAAAAAGGAGGGGTAGAGAGTGCAGCAGGATTGGCCAGCTCCTTGCATATTTTAAAGAGTTTGGCCCAGTTGTTAGATGCCACAGAGACACAGGTTTCAATGTGGACTCTCTTCTTGATGAGGACAGAAAGTCAGTATCGCCTTTGGAGCAGGCGACAGGCCATTTTGTCAATGTTGGGATAGGCTTGGTTTGGGGGGAAGAGAGAAGAGATGAGAGGAGAGGAGGCAGTGATCACTCCAGGAGAGAGGAGTGGTCAGTGTGGTATAGAGGGGGAGGCCAGAGGAGATGAAGACAAGTGTATGTCCTGCGGAGTGAGTCGGGACAAAGTGGAGGATAGAAAGGGAGAGAGAATTGCAGAGGTTGCGAAAGAGTACAAAAAAGGAAAAGGGAGAATCGAGATGGATGTTGAGGTCACAAAGGAGGAGGAGTTGAGTGGTAGAGGCAAGGAGGGAGGAGGAGAGGTCTTCCCACTCAGAGAGAAATTAGGTGATTTGACCCAGGGGCAGCTAGAGAGCAGCAACAGTAAGAGAGTGGCTAGGATAGAGAGAGAGAGCCTGCAGACAAGGCATTCGAAAGAGGAGTAAGTCTGAGTGGGGATGATAGAGGCAGGAATACACTCAGGAAAGATCAGGGCACCACTCACTCTGCGCCGTTTGCATCTGGGCACAGAGAGGATCTTGTAGCCGTCAGGGAAGAGAGTTCCAAAGCTTGTGACAGAGCTGGCCTTGAACCATGTCTCGGCAAAACCAAGGTCATCAAGGTCAACAAGAGGTGGCAGATGTCAGAGGAGTGTTTGACAGCAGAGCGAGAGTTGAGAGTGGCAAGATGAAGAAGGTTGCCAGCCTTAAAGACCTTCCAGGGAGGGGTACAAATCAGAGGTACACTGTGCGGAGGTTTGGAGGGAGCCCAACATGGGGCAAAGGAGGAGAGAAGAGAGGGCAAGGTAGCCAAGCAAGCAGAGGAGGGGACAGCTGGAGATGAAAGGGAGTTGAGGAGGTGAAGGAACCACCTATCGAATAGGAGGAGATTGACCTGAGGGCCTTGGACCATGACCATGCCATTTAGGTAGACATTAATAATGACTCTGGAGGAGTCGAAAGAATCCATGAGGACTTCCCAGTGGGTGCCACCATTAATTGTAGAGGAGGAGACAGGGCAGAGCACAGAGATCATATGGGGGGTCTGTAGGTCTTGCGCAGGAACGACAGAGAGGATGTCGGTGAGGGTCTGTCTGGAAGAGGCATTGGAATATGTATCAGCGATGGGGAGAACTGGGTTGGAGGCCAAGATATTCTTTTTAAACTTATTCTTACCAGACTTAGTGAGAAGGGAAGGATAGTTGATAGAGAAGCAGTTGGAGTAGGTTGGAGAAACAGATAATGCCATGGGTGAGTAGAGAGAGGAGGCAGTGGGAGGAGTATGCAAGTACAGCGGGTTAGACCAGTCACTGGGCTAGCAGGTTACAATTAATGGCCAAAGTTAAAAGCAACGCACACCCAAGTTTGACTTTCAAAGTTAAATGCAAAACACAACTAAGTCTGACTTTCAAAGTTAAATGCAAAACGCTGCATGTTTCACTTTCAAAGTTAAATGCAAAACACACCCATGTTTCACTTTCAAAGTTAAATGCTAAGGCACTGTAGGTATAGAGTCGCAGTATGAATCAGGGGCTAGAGGTCAAAGCAGAATTGAGTTTATTACAGAGCATAGCAGGGAGAACTGTGAGAACAAGCAGAGAAGGGATTAAAGGTCCCGAGAAGGGGAAAAAAAGGGCAATCAGAAAGAGGGAACTAACCCATGGTGCGTGAGGTAAGAGAGTCTTGGTAGTCCAGTTTCATAGCTGCGTGAGGTAGCAGCCTCTGGGACGGTCGGGTTGTGGCAATAGTCTCATGTGGCGTCCTGGTAGCAGACAGGGAGCAGACGGGGGTCTTGTTGTGGGCCTTGAATGGGGCCGGTGTTCACCTGCTGACGAAGGTGATTGGCTTCAGTAAGAGCACGGGCCAATCACTGCTGGGCAGGAGGATACGAGGAGGCACTCCGGTGCCTGGCCACAGCAGCGGCCATGAAGGAGAGGGAGGCCATGCAGAGTTTGAATTAGGCTGTCAGTTGTAAAAGTAAATGCACAAACACACGTGGCAGCAAAGCCTCACACAGGAGGTCAGGCTGGATTTTCCCCTTCAAATCAGGGTAGCCCCTAAATGCAAGGTCAAGGGAAGTGAAGCCACCCCAAAAAAGAATGAAATGCAGGGAGGTAACTCAACAGATGACCATGGTATCTGCTGACTGATGCCCACATTTTCCTAGATGGGGAGAGTTAAACTAGTCCTTAAGAGGGTGAACACCTGTCTGGAGACAGGGGGAATATAATTCAGAGGGGAAAATAATCCAAAAAGGAATAGATTAAATCCCAGCCCTTTGTATCAGTGAAAGTAATGAGAGGGGAGGGTATGTAAATTGACTAGACATACTGAGAAATGACTACATATTTTAGAAGTGAATATGCTTCTGGAATTATAGATTTGATAGACTAGGGCCTTGGGTGTCTATTCTGGGAGCTACCATGCCACCTTCTCTATCTAATGATTAAACACAGAATACATTTTCTCGGAGTCAAAGGATATTTCACTCTGTGCATTCCAGGATTTCTTTTTTAATTTGAGTCATTTCCAGGTTACACCAACAAGCAGAGTTCTGTTACTGGCACTGAACCATTCAAGACGAAGGGAAAGGGTCATTAACCACTACTGATTTTAACACCTTTAAGTTGTCCATTGAAAATGAGAAAGGTACACTTTTACAAGGTAATGCAATAGAAGCACCATTGAAGGGAATCTTGCGAGTGGGTATGTTAAAAGGACATTTTTCTCTTTACAAGTGATATATATGTTGGAATGTCAAGTAGCAGGTATTTCAATTGGGTTTTCTAGAATGCTGTTTTGAAATTCTGACCTGTCAATTAAGAAAGGAGGAGGTATCTATTTTCACTAAAGGGTATGTAGAGAGCTTTAGAAAGGCAGGGAGTCTGACTAAATGTTGTTTTATCAAATTACAGCTTTATACGCAGTCCTCATTCATTGCTCGGCCCATTGTGGACATTTGCTCATTGCAAACCAAATATATAGATGGTGATGTGAGTGTTAACAGAAGTATTGTCAAGTAAATTTAGTAAATGTAACATTGGAAAGTTTTGAAACTAGTGTATTGAGCTTTCTTCACTGGAGTTATGATGGAAATTTGAAATTCATATATGCATATTTGTTTATATTTAGATTGATTCACTTATTTCTATTTATTAATAAATAGACCTTCTTTGCAACCCTGTATGTTTCTTGTCCTGAAAGGGGAGGGAGGCTGAAGGGAATCAGCATTGCGAAATTGGTGTTCATAGGTCAACCATATGAACTTTATTAAGTAAACAAAAATTGTCCGCTTCCGATGCTTTGAGGTGGGTGGAAAATGTCACTGAAATAATTGTCACCTGGTTAAAACATTCTACAATGCTCTCTACAATCCCTTGCCTAGCAGCCCGGATCTCTGAGCGCACACCGCAGCAGAAATCATTCTGATCACATTTCTGTGACGTGGACCTGTTCATTGCCGTAACCAGCTTATCGCCTTTGATTCGATTCCAGATGATGTTCTGGCATGCCCCACCCCTGATAGATTGGTGGCGCTGAACATATCCATTAAGTGGATCACCTCCATCGTAGGCCTCACCCCTATGTTGTTTGGATTCGGCTACCACCACACCAGACACATCGAACATATGTTTGTGTTCTTTCTAAACTCATCTCTGTCCTGATGAAGTCTGCTTATTTATGGCACTGCAGTTGGGTGACAAGACAGCCAAAACACACTGTGTCGACCTCATTATACAACAACTGTTAGCACTGACTAAACCCCAGGGCAGGCCAAAGACAACAAAGCAAAGAAATTGAAAACTAGATACTGTAAAATATCAGTGTCTCATTTATGTGTCTAAGAAAACTATTATGTCGGTACTATTGTACGAAATATTGTGTGATGGCCCGATGTGTGGCTAATGAATGTGTATAAATGGACTATATGTATTTGTGTTGCTTTTAAAAGATTAGATTCATACAAGATTTGTGGGTATGAAAAAATAAAACAGATGTTATGAGAATTGGAACAGCTTTTTTTTGTACCCCATGTAAAAGAATATATGTAAAAAAGAGGGTGACTAAACGATCTTGACCATTTACTCTTTGTTTATCTATAACTGCCCTGGAAGGTCAAGGCTTATCAGGACACCTTAGAGAAAACCCTATCTTATCAGTACAAAATAGAAACATTTATGAAGTGCATTTTTCTAGTTACACTAAAATAGCACGTAACCCATTTGCTACACTCCCAATAGTGCCTTTGATATGATGGGATCTTTAATGCAAAGTGAAGTTGCCCCCTGGGTCATAATTTGTACAATGGACTGTGTTAAGGCATTTCATAGCTAATGCCGACATTTTAATCACAAATAAGTGATGTTTCTGACCAGCATTGTTATCTGAGGGAACAATGATGCCAACTGACTGTAAATCTCCGATATTGTTGAAACTGGAAAAGAGTTTAGAAGTAAATGATCTCTTTTTCAATAGTCACAATATTATTGATCTGTGTCTTGACGTCTTTACCATCAATTTTTAACATTTTAAAATATGGAATATCTATACATATATCAGATATTCCACATGGAATTGATACAATTATATGTTTACTTGCATGCATATGTTTTAGCAATTTATTACAAAATTATGAGATCCACCACACAGTATGTATTATTATCAGGCGGAATGTTCTTTTAGAAATGATGCAGCGACTGCTCATAGATATCATTTTCATTGGGATGAAATATATAATTTCCCATTGAATACAAAAATAAGATATATCACATAGCTCAGGTAAACAGACATACCATAATTAAGAGTAAATGAAATTAAATGACATTTTATTGATATCTCACTCATACACAAGTGTCTGCGGAGCGTGACCAGGCAAAGGGCGGGGAACAGTGTAGAACAAAAACACTGATCTTACTGGGTCCAGTGACTTTAAGTGTGTGCCAGTGCATGGGAAAGGGAAAAGGGGGAAAGTGCATGGGAGGGGGAGAAGTGGAAAGTGCAGAACACAAGAGAGAAAAGAATACAAATGAATAAATAGAACAAATAAATAAATAAATAAAAGTGATAAACAGTGGTAGTGCAGCCAGCAAGTGGCAAGTGCTAGGTTACTCAGATAGGGTATTTCTGATAGTGCAGAAGAAAATGGGTGGGCGACTGTAAGAGTACAGATACTGACCCCAGTGCAAGTGGTGGCCTGGAGGCAGGGCAGGAGGGTGGCAGGGTCAGCAGGCACCTAGGCCTGAAAGACAGAGGGTGGCCAGGTGCAACGGTGCCGAGAGAGAGAACAGGTCAGCAGGGGAGAAGAGGGTAAAAGGCAGACGAAGGTCTTGAGGTGCTTCTGGAACCAGAGATTGTTCTCCTGAAGTTTCAAGGTGGCAGGGAAGCTGTTCCAAAGGGAGGCCCCATCTGAAGACAGCGATATACCCCCGGCACGTTTCTTTGAAAAAATACTGACCCTGAGGGAGTTAGAAGTAATGGAGTGAAGGGCTCAAGAGGGGAGGTATTTACAGAGAATAGTTGATGGTAGTTTGGACCCAGGACCCAGAAAGACTTGTGGACAGTGCAGATAGTTTTAAATGTAATCCTTGCATTGACTGGGAGCCAATGGAGGGATTTCAGAGCTGGAGAGATAAGATCCCAGGGCTTGAGGCCAAGGACAAGTCTTGCAGTTCTGTTCTGGATTAGATGTAAAGGACAGAGAGTGCAGGTAGGTAGATTTAGAAAGAGGCTGTTACAGTAGTCCAACCTGGAGAGAACCACAGATTGAGAGACAGTGGGCTTCTGAGGGAAGGAAAGGAAAGGCAGAGTACCTCTGAGGAGGTGCAGTAAGAAGTATGATTTTTTTTAGAAATGTCAGAGATGTGTGAGTAGAAGACAGTGTAGAGTCAAAGATGACCCTGAGGTTCTTAGCCTCACAGGTGGGGCTAAGAGCAGGGCCAAGGGAGGCCAGACAGAGAGTGAGGGGAAAGGATGGTGAAGGTTTACAAATGAGGAGGATGTTAGTCTTGTTGGCATTTAGACAGAGATCATTGGCAGCACACCAATTTTGAATGCCAATTAAGAAATCAGAGATGAGGGAAGGAGAGGAGTTGGTTGTCATCAGCATAGCACTCGAAATTTGAGCAGAAAATGGAAATGCAGTGGGCGAGAGTTGCCAGGTATTGGTTGAAAAGCCAGGGTGAGAGGTTAGACCCCAGTGAACACCACAGGTAGTGAGGGAGACAGAAAATAGGAAGGACCCAAGTTGTGCCTGGGAAGGTCGAACAGAGAGGAAAGAGGTGAGCTAGGCCAGATCCTGATCGGTGATGCCCAAGTTGTCACGGAGACGGTTGAGCAGGGTGGTATGGTTGACCATGTCGAAAGCAGAGGAGAGATCAAGTAGAATGAGAACAGAGGGAATGTTACAATCAAGGTTGTAGAGCGGACTTCACAGATGTTCAGGAGAGCAGTTTCCGTGCTTCTGGCAGCTCTGAAGCCAGATTGGTGGTTTTGGAGAGAGCCAACAGAATCAGAATGAATGTTAAGCTGAGAGATGGCCAGCTTTTCCAGGAGTTTACACAGAAAGGGTGTAATGGAAATTGGGAGAGAGTAAGCCGGACAAGAAGGATCAGCTGTGGGTTTCTTGAGGAGAGGATGCACAAGGGAGTGTTTCAGAGCGGAGAGGAAAGATCCAGAGGCAAAGGAGAGGTTGCAGAAATTGGCAAGGGTATTGATGTGGTCCTTAAAGGATTTAGAAGAACAGGGGTGGACCTCTGGACCTGTTTTGAAGAGTCTTTCATAGATCGGACTTGTCTAGCATCCTCATCAGGGGAGAAAAGAGGATAGGAGGAGAAAGAAGGAGGGGGGTAGCTGAAGGAGGGTCAGTAAGCAGGGAAGGAGAGGGGAAGGAGGGGGAGCGGAGGAGAGGGTGGACAAGATGTCCTGGGTTTTAGAGATAACGGCATTGCAAAGAGCCAGAGGGGGTGAGAGGAGGGGTGGAGACTGCAGCAGGGATGGCAAGCTCCTTACAGATTTTAAAAAGTTCAGCCAAGGTGTTATATGCCGCAGAGACACAGTCTTGAATGTGGACTCTCTTCTTGGTATGGACAGACAGTTGGTATTGCCTCATTTGGGACCACAGTAATATTCATTTAGGATCACAGTAAATGGCTACAGAAACATTTACATGCAATAGTAATATTTCCACAAATGAGCATTTAAACTGGGGTTCAGATCTTTACTAGGAAGGGACCAGAAATATGCAATCTTGATGTTGCAGTGATATTGGACTGTTCATTAAATCCCCCACCCAAAACCCCATTTATTTTACTACCAGCATCCTTTTCTCCACCCTCTCACAGCCACCACACACCCTTTTGAACAAGGTAGACATCAAGGATTTAAAACGCCATCTTCTAGCTTTTCTGCTTCTCGATTCACCAGGATGAACCTGCAGGGTTGAAGCACCACTCTCCAAAGCAAAGTTCTGGTGCTGCCTTGAGACTTAGTGGATTGTGGCGTTTGGTGGTGGGGGATTTTCAGATATCCCTGTGGCACTGTGCCCTGTTTGAGAAAACTTTGGGGCAAGTGTGTGACAGAAGAGTAGACCATTCGGAGAATCAAGCAGAGATTCTGGCTACAGCCTTAACCACCAGACTAACTGCTGACAAACGTGTTAAACTGCCTGTGATTTGGCTCTGTCATGACAAGAGGAAAAATCCCCATCTGGAAACTGAGCAGAGCACCTGAACATGGTAGAGTGAGGTTTGAGATGTCTCTCAGCCTGACAAGGAACATATTATGGAAGGTGCAATGGTTGACTGTGGTACTCAACCAGTTTAGGTTCATGCCTTTTGGGTTGAAGAATGCCCCTGCCACCTTCCAGAGATTGGTCAATCATGCTCTCAGTGAGCTGGAAGCCTTTTGTGTGGCTTATTTAGACGACATTGCCGTCTACAGTTCCACTTGGGAAGAGCATTTGACACATCTGGGTAAGGTGTTGCAGGCCTTGAAAAGGGCTAACCTCACTATCAAGGCCACCAGTGCCAGATAGCTCAGGGGAAAGTCACATATCTTGGTCATGAGGTAGGAGGGGGTCATATCCAACCTCTCCCCAGTAAGGTACAGTATGTACAGAACTGGGAGACTCCCACTAGTCAAACCCAGCTGGGAACCTTTTTGGGCCTCACTGGGTATTATCGAAATTTCATGGTGGACTATGGAACCATAGCTGCACCACTGACAGCTCTGACTTCCCCCAAACAACCTAGGAAGGTTAATTGGACGGAAGACTGTCAGAGGGCCTTTGATGGCTTGAAAGAAAGTCTGTGTAGGGCACCTGTGTTGTGTGCGCCTGGCTACAGCCGACCCTTTATCGTCCAGACGGATGCCTGCGACACCGGAATTGGAGCTGTCTTGTCCCAGTTAGATGACAAAGGGAGGGAACATCCTATCATCTTCATCAGTAGACAACTCAAGGGTAGAGAACTTAGGTTGGCTACTGTTGAGAAGGAATGTTTCAGTATAGTTTGGAGCCTTAGGCGTTTTAGGCCCTACCTTATGGGGTCTACCTTCAAGGTCCAAACAGATCATAAGCCCCTGAAGTGGCTTATGCAGATGAAGGGTGAAAACCCGAAACTGCTCAGGTGGTCCATTAGCCTGCAAGGGCTAGACATCACCATAGAGCACAGACCAGGGAAGAGTCACGATAATGCAGATGGCCTTTCCAGAAGGTATGTTGACCGTCTGGATGAGGGTGTCTATCCCGTGGGAGATTAGGCACCCTCCACCTCAGTCTGGGGGGGCGACTGTGATGCTGGAAATGCATCAGAGGGACAGGGCCTCCGTATCCTTGTCCTTTACTGCCTTTTTATTGTGTGTTCTGTCATATTTTCCGCACAGGAGTTCATGTGGGACTCCTGGCGGTGCAGCTCTCTCTCTATTGGTTTGGTGAACAGACCCGTGGGATACCCTTACAGCACTCATGGGTGGGGGTACAACCGTGTGCCCCTAGTGTATTTTTTTGGGCACCTGTGGGTGGGCCGCAGAGCAGGGTATGGGCTGGTGACAGCTCCATGCTGAATTTGACAGGTGTGCTGAGTATCCTCCATTTCTGGGGTACCCTGGCCCTGCCATTGGAATCAGTTGATTCCTGATGGAAAACAAGATGGCCCCTGTGGCCTCTTGCTTTCTATTACCTGTTACCTTGTTTTCCCAAAGTCCTGGGAAGCCCTGACTCTGTCCCTTCCCCCTGACTGGCTGTTGGGTGGAAGTTCCATATATTGTGTTGTTGTGAAGTCCAGTCCAGACTGACTGGAGCGGTGGTCGGTCATTTTTTCGAAAAAATAATGTCGAATGACAATTCTTTCAAAAAAATATTGTCGAAAAAAAAATGTCGAATTCAGTTTTTTTAAATGATATATTTATTTTGGGGTTCTGGATAAAATGAAATGGGTAAAACAAAAAAAAAGGGGGGTTTGGGGGGATCCCCCATTTCGAAAAAAAATGCGTTAAAAAAAAATTCGAAATTTTTTTTTCGACATTTTTTTGTTGAAAAAATGACTTTCGACATTATTGGTTTCGTAATTTTCACTATAAACCGACTGGAGCCTTCCCAGTGACGGTATGTTGTGGGTACGCCCTGTGGGTGGGAACTGGGTGAATGGGGTGTGTGACCAATATGCACTTCTTGTTGTGGCTGTCTGGTTTCTGGTATGAGAGACAAAGACTGAGACAGCCCTGCCCGAAACTTGCCTGAATGCAGTGTGTAGTGTTGAATGGCTGGGTAGTTGTCCCAATCCACATTCCTTGTTGTGAGTGTCTGAGAGGGAGGAGGATGGCCTGAATGAACTGTGTGCCTGATTGGCTGACTGACTGCATGAATGCCCTTCTGTATGATAGGCTGCTGAGAGTGACCCAGCAGTGTGGATGAGAGACAAGATAGTATATCTGGGGACCTCTCACCACTGGAAATTGTTCAGAAGCTGTGTCTACACTTGAATAGTAACTGGAACTGCTGATCCTCGACGCCCAGCTGGAAGACGAAGACTTGCTGTTGCATTTGCTTCGACCTGATCTGAAAGCTGCCAAACTCGTCAAGGACTGATCCGAGAGAGGACCTGGTAAGGCGGCCTCTCCCCGTGCTCCGAGGGACCATCGAGCACCACTAACCTTCGCCGAAGCTCCCTGGAAGTCAGAGCCTCGAAAGGCTGCCGACCCGGGACGCTTAGGAGAACGAAGCAAAGCACCCGGACTTCGCCGCTGTCGAAGTCTAGTGCCGTTGACCAGGGTTTGCATGTTTGTGTAACCGCTGGAGGCCCATCGAAGTTGTGTTGCCCAGCCGTGGGGACCACTTGACGCCGTGCCGCAGACGACCGGAGCCACCCGCTCCTTTGCCTAAGAACATTTGAATCCAAGGACTCCCTTGTCCACAACGTCGACCGCTTTGTCCCGCCGGAGAAAGTTGAGGACGACCAAGGCGCCGAGGAGAATCCACCGGTGGGTTTCCCGCCACCTAAAGGTCACAAAGACTTTGACGACTCAACACCCTTGTTGGGCCACAGTTCTTCTGAAACTTTTTGCGGTCCTGAACAATCCATCGCCGAGGTGCCCCGCACACCTCATCCTCGCAGGACGTCGCTGACAAGCACCGCCTTGATCGATATCGGGGTCTCGACACCCTGAACTTCTCATCGCCGCCGTCGACGACAAGTTCGCCATCTTTGACGCCTCTCAACGACCTGTGGCTCCTGCTTTAAAGGGAGTCACTCAAGAAGGATCCTTTGACGCGTCTTCGAAGAACTCTACTCCACCAGGTACATTTGGGGGTTAAAACATTATAGGAGGGAATAAGACTATTGAACCATATATGGACCGGGCTTGTGCTATCTATCTTTATTTTACAGGTTGCCCAGGTGGGGGGATCTCCACACAGAACTGCGCCTAGTGGTAGGGGCCAGTATTCTGCCTATTGTTTCAACCATCTTGCGTTCTTCCCTATCTCTATTGCCGGTGTCCTTGTTATTGATCTGTGTGACATTTTAACCGTACAGTTGATGCACTTTAATGAGTTTTGATAACATTGGTGGTACCACTTTAGAATTGTATATATTTATCATTGTTGATTTCCGAGTACAAAGTGCGTTATTGTGATCGTGTACATACCTTTGAATATTAATTATATAAAGACTGTGTTTTCAGTAATACAGTGTGCGGACATTCCTTTGTGGGGGTTCGGGGATTACACTGTACTTAAGAACCAGCCTGCATCACCTCCTGAGAAGCTAGGCCTTGATTGCTCGACTACGTTACCAATAATAGAGAATCTTGGCTGGGGTCCTCTGTGTCTCTCCTCTACCATATAGAGAGTGGAAGTACAGACACCCCCCTCCAGTCTTTACACCAGTGAAAAACAAATGCTGTGTGCAAATCAAGGAACTGAAACTGCAATGTACAGAAGTGTGTGTATTTTGCAACTGTACATGAACACGTGGTTCAGCTGCCTAAATAAACATATTATACGGAAGGCCTGAACAGTGGTAGCACCATGCAGGAATATAAGGCTCCACATGGAAAATGTAGGCCCCTGATTTAAAAGTGTATTTTCTTTCAGATACAACATGTGAATCTCTTCTGAGCACAAGAAAAAACACGCATTTATTTTAGGTTGCTGGGCAGACTTTGCGAACGACTTCTCCATGACAGATCTGTGGGGCTTTTTGTCGATCTCTTTGAAGGTTCTGCTTGCTCGTTATTTACGATGGGACAGATCCAAACAGAGCAGGCCTGGGTGGGGGCACTGCTCAAAGAAGTACACATTTTAGTTCAAAATTGTGGTCACCTTAAGATTACAAGAACAAATGGCAGAGGTCCCCAGGGCCTCATCATGTCAGCGGTCAGAGGTGGGACGTCTACTGCAGGATAAGAATCTCCTCATCCCATCAGCTCTCAAAAAACAAAAGGCAAATGCTTTTACCCTAGCCTTAAATCAACATTCAGCCCAGAGATGGAAGAGGTTCTGAACCATGTTTTTTATGGCAATGCGACCAACTACCAACAAATACACTGTTACTTATCTGTACAAATATAAGGTCTTTGAAGTTAATAAAAAATGCCATTTTAGTCAGGCCCCGGTAAATGTAAGGCCCCATTCCCATGGCGTACTTTAGGACTCCATGGGCATGGGGACTCATTAGCACTGTCACCGTTGCTGACAGTGCTGGTGCTTCCATGACAACTCTGCCTGCCAGGGCCGCTGCGCCCAGCAGGGTCTGACATGTCAGGCCAGCAGCCCTGGCAGTCAGATTCGTAGGGTGACAGACCGGAAACAGGGGTGCCAGTAAGTTTACCAGCACCACAGTTTCCAGACAGTCACAATTGTAGTGAGGCCCATTGTCTTTTGACTCATGACAAGTGCATTGTGACAGACTATTAATTCCAGTGTAATCGCATTCAGGTGGGTATACACTTGTTTTTGCTTTTTTAAAGTACCACCAGGCCTTGACCCCTGAGTCCCAGGGATGAGTATACGTGTAGAAAATTAAGATTGTGTATACTACCAATGCAAAAGGGAGATTGATTAGAATAGATTTTTTTATTTGGCACTGTGTGTGGAAATCAACCATGAACAGGGTGATTTTGCCCCTGTTCAAAGAAAGTTTTACAAAGTTGCAAAAGGTCATTTTAAAATTCAAGGAGAATGTGAGTGATTCCAGGAAGTTCATTCAAGGAGAAATCTGTTCATTCAAGGAGAAAGGAGCGAGAGCAAAGCGGGCAGGTGGAAAACCAGAATGGTGCAGGAGGTTACCCCAGTGAGCACCGACATTTCGTTTTAAGGTGGGCTATTACACAAAGAATTAGAGGCATTTTACACATTTTCAAAACCAACCTACAGGGCAGTGCAGAGTTAGAGCTAGAGTTCAATGCACTACAAGACACATCCTTATGTTTATAAAAGAGGGTTGTTAGATGACATTGTGGGCCTCAAACAACATATCAGAGAATTGGAAGGATAAAACAGTCAGTTCATCATTAAAGAGATGGATTCACAGCAGGAGTTTGTGAAATTGATTCAGGATTAAATATTCTGAAGCCACAAAATGTACATATGAGTAAAGACTAAGATGTATTAAAAGTGAAAATGGATGCCAAAAAGGGTCAGACAGATTCTCAGTAAATGAACCACCAGACCCCAATCAGCCAAGTGTTTCAGTCAATACTACTGAAGACATCTTAAAACTCAAAAGAAAACCTTTCAAACTGAACTGCACAGGCATTTCCTCATGGAGTAATTTAAAATCCAATATAATCCCTGAGGGCCTAATTGTGAGGAATGAACTGCAACTTTTTCTAGAGGACAAGGAGTATACGACTAATTTTAGCTTTATTGCTACTAAATGCAGTCGAGACTTGATGGTCCTGACCATAACCACCGCTCAGCACATCAGTACAGAATTACTCAAAACTTTAGAAACCGAAGAGACAAAATTCAAAACTAATACTGCCATAACCAACGCTCAGGAACAATTGAATGAGATCAATAAACAATTTGAGGTGTTTAGATCTAACACCATCACAAGGAAAACAAATAAACTCCAAAGAGATATTAAAGATTTCAACACTGAAGTTGTCTATCCCTACACAACTGACGATTACATCAATTCGCGCAAGCAGCAGGGAGGCAAACCCAGTACTAGAGGGAGAGGCGGTAGAAGAAGAGTGACTTTCTCAGGATCCAGCAGCAGCTCGTCAGACAGTGGGTCTAATTAAAACTTTCAACCATATACACCTCAGTTCCAAGTACCCCCAGCCCCCAATTCCCTTTTTTAGGCAGAGGAGGACAAGGAGCAGGATGGGGGCCACCAATGTATCCTCCCCCTTGGAACACACCATATCAGGGACAAAGCAGGCGATTCAGACAACAGAGATGCCAGCGTTAACCTCTAACAATAACATGTTACCTATAATTAGTGTGGCAGGAATACATCTAACAACAGGCCAGAGCTCCGATCTATCCAAGGGCCTGTCCTTTGTACCAACCACAACTACTGATTGGTACACAATGGAAGTAGAAGTGAGGCGTTTCTTTAGAACTTTAAGACTATGTGCCTTCTTTAAAGAAAATAGTGAACAAGAAGTTGAACCCGACACGGCCTTCATCCACCTTCATCTTTCACTCCCACTGACAGCCAAATGTCACAGAACCTAATTATATTTCAGAAATGTGTCCTAAGGGATATTAAACAAATTAGTAAAAGGAACATCCCTACCCGACAGAATTTGACAAAAAAAAGAAAAAATCGCCCTCAAACAACTGGCTGACAATCAGCATGTGGTAATTAAACAAGCAGACAAAGGAGGTGGCATTGTCCTTATGACCAGAAAACAATATTCTGGCATGGTCATGGAACGAAATCAAAGTGGAAATCTCAGAAATAGTCTCTTTTGCTGTTGAACGGGATTGAATCTCAGCAAAAGAATCAGCCTTTTTGATGACCTCTCAAAAGTATACCCCATGTCTATGCGCCCTCCCTAAGATACAAAAAGATGCGCAAAATCCACCAGGAAGACCTATAGTGTCGGGTTGTGGCTCGATACTAGAACCTATCTGTAGGTTCATTAATTTCTTCCTTAAACCCATAAGTATCAAGACCAGATCATACTTACGAGACACAGCACATACTACCCAAACATTTGAGGGACTCCCCTTTGACCCAACCTCTCAATACATAGTAACTATGGACATAAAATCACTGCATACATCCATCCCACAAGAAACAGCAATAGATTGCATCTATGAACACCTCATTCACAATGGCTCACAATCCCGGGTCCCAATAGAATTCATCATTGAACTTACCACTTTGGCCCTACGTAAAAACTGTTTTATTTTCAACAAGCAGTTTTTCTTGCAAACAAAGGGGACAGCAATGGGTGCTACATTTGCCCCTAGTCTGGCTATTCTTTTTATGGCAACTTTCGAAGACAAATGCATTTACAACCAGGCCAATACTTGGCAAGCACGCATTCAAGAATGGCACAGGTACATCGATGATGTCATTTTTCTGTGGTCCGGGGATGAAACATCTCTTAAAACTTTTTTGTATGGCTTAACACCTGCAATGATAACATCCAGTTCACTATGGAATACAACAAAAATACTCTCCACTTTCTGGACCTCCAAATATCCTGTACAGGAGGGAACATTAAATGCAATTTATACAGAAAACCCATGGATTGCAATACTCTCCTGCATTATTTCAGTGATCACCCACACCATGTCCAACAAAATCTTCCATATGGTCAATTCATGCGCATTCACAGGAATTGTACCTCAGTGTCAGACTTCTATTCCAACTCTGACTTTTTGGCGGACAGACTAAAACTGCGAGGCTATCCAAAAAAGCTAATCTCGATTGCTAAGAAAAGAGCTAGATTCACTAATCGGGACACCCTTTTGGAGCAAGGACCATCACAGGACATGGAGCAGCCAGATAGGATCACATGTGTGACCACACATGGCACCAATTTGTTTCAAGTCAAAAAGGTGATCCACCAGTATTGGCCTATAGTTAAGCTACAGTTGCCAGATGAACCACCACCGAGATTTGAATTTAAAAGAGCCAGAAATGTCAAGGAACATTTAGTTTACTCAATGTTCATACGAGATACTTCCAGCACTGGACTTTGGAACCTACGTTAAATGACTGGGCACTACCCATGTGGATCCTGTTCTGTCTGCAAGTTCACAATGAAAATCCAACTTTTCCCATTGGTGGAAGGCAATGGACTTTAAAACACCACTCGAACTGTAAAAGTAGCCAGGTGGTGTACTGCATCCAATGTCCCTGTGGCTAACGATGTGTCGGCCAAACGATGCGGAAGGCAGGAACCAGGATCTCTGAACATCGATCCAGGATTCGCTGCAAACACATAGCATCACCCATGGTAGCCCAATACAAAGAGACCCGTCACACAGCTGACAATATTTTCTGGTGGGTTTTTAGAAAAAAGTCAATACTGCCCCAATATCCATACCAGACTTCTCAGTTTGGAAAGTAGGCGGATCCACAAACTGGATACCTTTGAGCACAGCCTCAATGAACTCCACAGTGCTCAGTACCAATACATTTTTACATACACACACATACACACACACACACACACACATACATACCCTAGCCAAGACCCTATTAAGACCACGAGTAGGTCCCCCTTTCCTTTTGGATCATCTGGTTTGGCTCTGCCGGCTCCCCTGAACATTTTGTCTCAACACCCCTTTAACTAGGGTGTTCCAACAGCGCCTTTGGGTTATTACGATCAGGGTGACTTACCAGCACTTTTGGGCTTATTGTTGTCCAATCGTTAGACACCATGGCCCTTCTATGATCCCGGGTAACCTTTGGATCATGATGCTAGTACACATTTAGTGTGCACTAACATGAGGTTTTCAATCTTACCAACCCCTCCCCTCCCTCTTTTTTCCCCCTTGCCCCCCCTGTTTTCCCCTTGCCCCCTTCCTCTTCCTTTTCCCCTCTCCATTGCAGCACTCACACTCACCCCTGTCTTTCCCTTTCTTGGTCATTAAAAACTGTTGCCACAAAACGGGGCGCCTTCAACGTGCATGGACCCGAAGCCTGTATGTGATACGTATTTGGTAAAACACACCAGCCCCTGTTCTTCGAGCACTGCTGGGGCCACGCCCACCCACATATTACGTGGACTAATAGGGGCAGAGCATTTTTGCCACCCCCGTCTCCGTTCATGACCAAGCAGTGAGGGCTGGCAGCTCGAAGTGACGCTGCATCAACAAAACTGTGCACCAATGAATGCGTGGCATTTTAGGCCCCGCCTCTTCCATGACCGAGCAAATACATGCAGCTCAGAGGTATTTCACTCCTGCAGCCAGCCTTCTCCCAGCCGCACGATAGGAGCAATTTCCACCTGCGAGCGGTAACGTCTGCCCGTATGGGTAAGTGCACCACTTGTACGGCACTGTTTTTTCAACTATTCAGAAACACTTTTAGATTACGTGACAATAGTGTGACTCAATGCACCTCTTGACTATTTTTGGCTAGGATGTGTACTCTGCTGGCACACTGCCCGGTTGAACAGCATCTAATCCGAGCCCAAGCAACTTTTCTGATATATTCATATCATCATCACGTTCCCTCAGGGCCTCCACACGCCTTGGTGTGAGAACAAGCATTTAAATTGCCCTACTGATAAAGGTATTTTATACTTACCCATTATATTTTTAGCTTTGATCCTAGACGCCATAACAGCCTTTTCAGCCTTCGTGACATATACTCTGTTACTCTGTCTCTTTAATGTGGCTTGCAAATAACTTACTTCCCTCTGTTTCTTTCCTCTTCCCTCCTTCCTTTTTACCCCTCCTCCCTCCACAGCTAATCCATGCCTGAGTGGCATATATCGAGCAGCCATTCCGGAGTGATCACATGGCTCCCACAACTGGCTGGCCTTTCTTTGCTGTAATTAACTTTGCTCACCAATGACCTGTGATGTGGTGGCGAAAAATGGCATGGGGGCGTACCTTTGAAGTGTTCTTTCAGATGTAAACACCCCCCCGCCCCCCGACTCGATCTTTGCAAAGGTACCCAAAGTGTATATTTCTTACTTCCACCTTGTAACTAAAAAAGTAACTAAAAAAAAAAAAATGCTGCACGGCCGGGTGAAATGGTGCAGGTCACGAGACACTGATGCATACGATACAGGATAGAAAACCTTTCCCTCTTTTTCTATCCCTTCCACTGGTGACGTAGAGGTCACAGTAGAACGTAATTTAAAACTAACACACTGTAGAATATCCTTATGTGGAGATTTTCTGTTTCTCTTTTAACACAAAATATTCTACATCTAATCTTTGACAAAGCTCACCAAATATTGATAACTCTGGCATTTATTGCCTTTTTTTCTTTCTCTTTTTCTTTCCATGCCCCACAGGACCTTGTCACTACTGACCTGATGAAGGCGGAATATTTTACGTTTATGTTAATGTGGTTGTTAACCGCCGAAACAAAATACAAGTGAGGGGTGTGTAGGTTTTCATTATATTCCAACATAAGAAAACCCGCTCCTAACCAAGTTCCCCCACTGCGTTTAACCGCCGAAACGCAATACAAGTGAGGGGCATGTAGGTTTTCATTATATTCCAACATAAGAAATCCCGCTCCTAACCAAGTTCCCCCACTGCGTTGGCAAATCTGATTCCGGAATGTACCACCATTTCCCTGTTTGCATCTTTTTAATTTATTTCCAGATTCGAATTGGGCTTAATAAAGTGATGATTTAAAACGTGAGCTACACAAGTAATGCTCAGTGCAATGATGTCTCTTTAAAATAATGTTAGGACAGGAATGTTCCTGTCCATCTTTGTTCTAGCCTACTGCCATTTTGTGTCTTTCCACATCCTTGCTATTTTTTCCTTTTCCTTTCTGTTTATTTCCCTTTCTTTTTTCTTGTCTAGTACTTTGGTTAATACCTTGATCCTCGTGATTATTGAACACACATGTTTAGTTGTTTTTTCTTTGATTCTCAAACTATTCACAAACATTATTTATTTGACATTTTGCATTTTTTCATACTACCTAGTTGTCAGTTGTCTTTAATTTATTGTTTGTCTTGTTTGAATATCACCAATTGTAGTTGTTCTACGCTTGTGTACAACCAAATAAAGAACCATTTCAGTATTTTCTAGTTTTTCTGGTGTTTCCTTCTCCTTTGTCAAAGAAATAGATGTGATGTGTATTAATTTATTTTCTTCAAAATAGAGAGATAGCAGGAAGAGGTCACCAAACCATACGAACCCGCTTGCTTTACAACCCCCTGGCACAGCAACACTCCTCTTTTTATGATTTATGATGAACATAATGAGGCAAGAGTACATGGAGCTTGTGGAGCGTGTGAAGCAAGTGGAATCTGACCTGTCCCAGGCAGCAAATTGTCGGGTTGCGTTAGAAAAAGAGTTTAGTTTCTTGAAAGACAAGCACCTAGAATATGCACACAGAGAAAATGAAAAATCTCAGGAGGAAGTAAGGAAAATGACGGCTCGGTTAGGTGCTCAGGGGAATGCGTTCGAGACTAGTCAGGCCTTGATGTCAGAATTAAAAAAAAACATGCTCTCTGAATAGTCACAGGAAATAAGGACAGAGAGAAGCAGGTGTGAGAATTGCATAAATGAAATAAAAAAATATGAACAGGCTGACAAATCAGGGTATTTATTTATTTATTTGCATTTTTAAAGCTCTCACACAGCCCGCGGGCATCGAGGTGCTGTTACAGGAATTGTTTTTGTTTTTTTGTTGTGTAATTGTTTTTTTTTGTCTTAGTTGCATATTTAGAGTACGCTTACATACCCAGAGGTTTCTAAGCACAGACCCGGGGATCGAACCTCTGTTGCTTCGAGTCATATTGCTTCCAAGATCAACACATTGCTGCTGAGCTATCCTCAACGGGGAAGGAGTAGGGCCTTCTGGTCAAGGTGAGACACCGCTCCCATCACGAATATATGACATTACTGAGATGACAAACTGTTTGCTGTGCCCAGCTGGCTAAAATGTGAGCATTCACAGGCTCACTCCTGTCCTTCAACATTCCTACCAGGTCCATTATTTTAGCAAAAGGCCAGCTAGATTGAGCAACTTATCTTGACATCCTTTCCAGACATGGTCACCTCCTTTTCTGATGTCTCTGGTTGCCTTTGTGACGAAGGTCACAATTTTTGCGTCCAGCTGTAACTTTACTGGGCAATTCTGGCCTGGGACACTCTGCCCTCATCTGGTATCTTACTTCATTCATCAGCAATGTTCTTATTGGCTTGGCCATGTATAGAGCCACTTAAGGCAAGGGCACCCAGTCCAGGGATTTGTGTTGTCTAATAGGCCCGAGGTAGAACATTTCATCCACATTTTCTCCTTCATCTCCATCAATCAGGTCTGTTGCAGGATCCATGTACAAGCTCTGCTCGCTGGGGGTTCTCTTTGCAAAGCCTGCATTTTCTTGATTTAACTACCCTTCTTCTTTCTCATCATCACCATCAGGTGAGAAGTCATCACCCCCTATGTTTTTCACCCCTGGGGCAGAAGGTTGGAGGTTTGGCACAGCCGATTTTATAAGAAATTCACTTTTTAATTTACTAAACGTGTTGGCAACCTCAAAGGGCTTTGTATGCCCTTCATGTCCCGGGGGAGTAGAAGAGATATGCCTCTTCCAAGCTGTATTGCTCCTCTTAGTTTCAACCCCTCTTTTGGGGTGTATTTCATGCCCTCTTCCCCTCCTTTTCCTGTTCTCTCTTTCTGGGACTTTCTCTTCTTGATGGCTATAAGTGATTCCAATGCTTCCAAGTGCTCTGGAATTGGCCTCACCCCTTGGGAGACCACCAAAACTAAAGAATCACCTAGCACCCTCTTACGACTGAGAGATACATCTTCATCCTCTTCAGGGATATCTTCCTCCTCCTCTTCCTCACTCCATTCTGGGTAAGAGCTTAGGGCCTCCATGAGGCTGTTGCCTTTATGTATCTGACAATGTTAAGATTAATCATAATAAGCTACTGTCTCTGCAGCCGTTGTGCTGCTGCTTGAACTAAGCAAGCTGCTTCTGTTGGAAGCTTGCTGGGAACGTCAATTGGATTCCAGTTGGTCAATCTCATGGCCAAAGTCATATTTTATGATGTTGAGATTTTTTAGATTCCAAGAAGAGTCTGTCTCAGGAGCAGCCTTGATTTTCTGAAGAGGAGTCACTTCAAAGCCCATTCTAGTAAACTACTCAGCTCGCAGTAATATATAGTCCATAAATAGAGGTGAGGTAAAATGCACTTTTGCCGAATTGGGTTGATTGTCTGAATTGGGAAGTTCAATAAAAGAAATATTATTAGATTTAATCACTGCTGATTGAGGTGTGTTACACATAATCTCAATCACCCTGCTTCTATTTATATAAGTACTAGCCACCATAGCCAAAGGTTAACAGATTTACATTTTTGTTACATTAACCTTATTCAGCTTTGCTAGAGGGCCGAGGGGCTTCTTTTCTGCATCAGGTTGCAGAAACCTATCAATGGGAGCAACTATTCCATTATTTTCCTTCTCCTTTCTAATGGCATTAGAGAGCTGAGAAGAGAGGTCTGATGAACATGTTGCTTGGGCCTCATTACGAGTGCGGCGGTAAGGGGTTAACCGCACCGGTAAGGATCCCGGTGCCGTTAACCCCCTACTGCGGCATTCTGAGGTCCCTTAGCGGGTCCCACTAAGGCCGGCTGGTTTTACCAGCCGCACTTAGCGGGAGCAGCTAAGGGACCAGGGAGCTAATAACGGGCCCGCTATTTGCGGGCCTGTTATTAGCTCCTTCCCCATTCCTATTCAGCCCTATGGGGGCTCGAATGGGAATGGGGAATGGTTTTCAGAATGGGGACTTACCGGGTCCTCCAAGGTCGGAATGACCCGGTAAGTCCCCATTCCGACTATACGGACCCAGACACGGGTTTGGAGACAGCCATGGCGCTAATAGCACCATGGCTACCTCCAAACTCGGAATGAGGCCCTCAGTCTAGTTCCCGTTGAAAGAAGCCAATGCTCCCTAGGTCCATATTTGCAATTTATGTTTTTGGTATTAAATACAACATCATTTAAATTGGATTTTCTTTGATTTTGTTTTGAGACAATCTTAATAATAGGCGATGTGACCTGAATACCAGAATGCAGAGCTTGTTGTTCTGTGTTACTAGTTTCTGCTAATCTACACCGCTGCTGCTTTCTTTGCCTCTGTAGATGATTTTATTGCATCTATGCAACTCTGCTAAAGATGCTACCAATGTTTTAGTACTGACAGAAGCCAAAGAAGGGCGGAATCTGATATTATTAGGCTCCTCACATTGCCCAGCAACAGAGTTGCTTATCGGTTCCAGTATGAATAAAGCATCGGGAGTAGAAGACTCATTTGGATAAAAATCAGCATCAGGCGAATATAATAAGCTAATGAGCTTGTTCTCGGCAGCCATACCACTATTCCTTAATATGATATCGACAATTCGGCTCACAGCAAACATTTGCTCTTTTTGATCGGCAGTAATCTTGGAACATAATGCAAATAAAGCTTTCACTGTGGCAACCAAGTGTGAACGTTCTGAGAATAGTATATTCCCTGTCCCTGTATCATTTATCTCATCCTCAGTGCTTATGTTTAATTCAGGGGATTTTGATAGTCTCTGTGCATCTGATGACGAAATCACTTCTTGATTTATAGAAGGCATAATATAAAACAGAGTGATAGAACCACGGTCACATAAAGATTCTTGCTGAAACAAGTAACATAGATTTAAAAGAGAGTGGTTATCATTTAAGGGTAACAATGTTGATCCTTTCTCACCGCCGGTGTTGGGTGATGATGTAATAACATACCAGTTGCAGGTTTAACTTGTTGAATTGGAAAGAAATCAGTTATTTTTCCAGCATGAGATATGTGATCCTTTGGCCCTTCCTGGTCAGAGCACATATGGGTAGCTGGCTTGCAAGCAGGAGAAACTACAGATACATTACCACCAGGTTTGGCTGTTGGATAGGGTTTAGGAGCTACTTTGCGGTTTACGCTCCTTAGCAGACGCTGTTGAGTACAAACTGACATATTAAGAGCTAATAAAACTGAAATCACGAGGGACCCACCACAAAACACCAAAAAAAGAAAGAACAATCCCCCAACAATATCAAAAATGCAACTTTATAAGATCTCCATTGAAAAGCATGTTTCACTTTGAAGTCCATAACCATAGATCAAAGGCCAATATTTCCATCGGAGTCGAAAGCCGCAGCCAGACAGTGAGACAGCACTTGTCGTGCACTTGATCTTTGCGCGTGTGCCTGTGCGTGCAGCAGTGAGTTTTTTAAAACTTCCTGAACTTGTAAGGTGCGGAGTTAGAAAACACCAATCCAAGCACCACACAGTGATATTCACCTGAAACATATTGAATCACGTAACATTGGCAGTAGCATCAAAGGGATCCTCCCACAGGGAGACCGCACCTGTCGTGCGCTTGCTCCATGCACGTGCAGATTTTTAACACAAGCAAAGTATGACTAAATGATCAAATGAAAAATAGTCACAAGATGATTTCCAAAAATCAAAGACATACACAGCATTCTAAATTCCAATGGGTTCCAGTACATTGAATAGAAGAAGAAAGATTCACAAAAAGGCATTCCAGATTTTGAGAGCAAGTATTTAAAAGGACCGAAAAGGAGAGTAGGTTCGTAGGCGACGATGATTCAAAGAAGGGAACTGGGAAGCAGAATGAAGTGGATGGGAGGGATGATGATATGATATGAGATTTTATTTATATAGCGCCTATACACAATGTGTTTCAAAGCACTTCATTGGAAGGGAGGGAACAAGGGAAAATATAATTACATTCGTACAGGCCATGAACATTAAGGAGGCGAAATTAACTATTGTACTCGGCCTGATGACATTTCAGATAGTACAAGAGCTAAGACATAGATAAGGAAGGGAGGGGGAGAGTAGGAAGAAAATGGAAACAGACAGGTGACTTCCGTACTAGGCCTGACGACATTTCTGGTAGAGCCGGAGAAAAACAAAAGGTGAGGGAGAGGGGTGCAGAAAGGGAGGGGAGGAACAAAACAAACGACTATCATACTAGGTCTGACAACGTTTCAGATAGAGTTGGATGGGGGGCAGTAAGGGGATGGGGGAGTGACAAACGATGTTGCTATCATACTAGGTCCAGGGATAATTCTGATTGAGTAACCGCATGGAAGAAAGTAAGGGGAGGAGGGGATGAGATAGGAAAATGGAGAAAGGTAGAGGAGGAGAGAACAGAGAGTAAGCAGTCAAAATGAGAGGAGAAGCAAGAGGAGAGACTGGATGCAATTGCAGAAGTCAGTAGTAACACATAATGTTGCAAGCCAGGATACAAGATGAAGATGGGAACCGCATGATTCAGGGCCACCATGAGTACAAGATGCAAAGGAAGTCCAGCGTGACAGTTGAGAAATGGTGATGCACCGTGAATCAATGAAGTCCATAAAAGTCAAATCCAGCTTTGGCCACAAGACGGTGATGGTGAAACCTGAATGTATCAGGACAGACTCCTGAAGAAGTAGGCTGGAGGAGGTGGGGGTGGGAGGGCCGGGTAAACAGGCAACACCTGTGTTCGAGAAGGGTAGGGGGCACAAGGGAACATCACGGGGGGACCACAGGGCGGTATGGCCTGTGGGGTCCGAAGGGGTAAACACATGTTGGGGCATGCTTACCTGATGTCTGAGCAAGGGGTCATGCCCTGGGTCCTCCTGGCCCAAACAAGTCCAAACACGAATTGCCTTTTTCTTCATCAGCCCTTTCGGGTCCAAACAGGAATTGCCCTTTTCTTCAACAGCCCTTTCAGGTCCAAACAGGAATTTCCCTTTTCTTCATCAGTCATTACAGGTCCAAACAGGAATTGCCCTGTTCTTCGTCAGCCCTTCGCTTCGGACGCCCGGGCGAGACACACTCTTGATCTAAGAGTTAAGAGCAGGAAGAAAGAGGCAGGGCTACGAAGGTGGGTGGTGCTTAGGCCAGGTGACCTAGATCCACTTGCACCTGCTCCTCATCTGCCAAGGAAAAGAGGCTGGAGGGCTCATTAATCAGGGAAAAACAGCGGCAACCAGGTGGGCGGGGCTTGCTAAGTGGGGGAACAAGCATCAACATGGAAGGCGCCAGGTCGGTGGGGCTTAGGCCAGGTGACCTAGATCCACTTGCACCTGCTCCAAATCATGGAGAGAACCGAGATCACAAAGACAACCAGGGACTAATGTATGAACACACCTAAAGACAATGCATAAACAATTAAAATTAAAATGAGATGGAGCCATTTCAGTTTAGCCAGATAGGGACAAGCAGAAGTTGAATGATTTCATCCAAAAAGAACACAAACAGCAGAACATAAGACAGAAGAAAGAGGAATGGCATAACAGGGTAAACAATTGACAGTGAACAACAGTAATTTAGATGGAAAAGAACAAGAGTTTGTAGTAGTAGCATGATGGCAAACAATGTAAGCCAATGTTGACTTTTCTGGATGTTATACATGATAATGTACCATATACTGTATGTTGTAAGGGTATTGTAAGTCACAAAGGAGTTGTATGATGGAATAGAGAAACAAACATGAAGGATGATTTGAGGTCACGGATCTCCAAGGTGGCTTGCAATATCCTTTTCATGTATGGTGGTTGGTATTGTATTCCTTGTAATACATGTTCACACACTGCCATTCCCGTTAATACCCTGCCTCTTGTTTAATATAGTGTAAGTGATGTTCCATTTGCTGATCCACATAACCAATATAGAATCTATTTGGTTTTAAAAAGGCAAAAACGCAGTTCCTAGCGTGTTGCAGAAAAATTGTTCAAGCAGTTTATTTAAATGTGTTGAAAAGAAACTTCATTTTCTACTTTGAAATAGGTTATACCATGCAGATACTTGCTCACACGAGTTAAACTCCAGCAGTGCATAAATTAAACATTCTACCATAAACAGTTAATAGTTAATCATTAGCACAAGTAAGAAAAGAAAAGAAACCAAAGAGGGCCCATTAACCAACTTCCACGAAAGCTGAAAAGGAATAGCTTAGAAGAACATTCCTCTTCCCAGAACACTACAAATGAATGATTAGAAAAATATGATCTTCAACAAAAAAAAACAGAACCGGGCATACTGAAGGAGGAAACATTGTGGAGTATATTTAGATGATCCACACAGTTGATATCAGCACTCATGCCTGGATCCGCCAATATAGGATATAGTTTGAGATGTTGGGCACGCAATATGGAGTCAGAAGAGCACTCCCGGGTGGATATCAGATTGAAGTGGAGAAAAAAATTCTATAAATTAGGAAAAAGTAACAGATGCATGTTAACACATCTCAGCAAATGTTTAGAATGATTTGAAGAAGGGAATAAATAGAAGGGTCAGAAACATCTATCTTAGTTTTCTTCAACAGGGGTTGCTAGATATCCTGATGCCCTTCTAAAGGCAGCAGAACCAGATTCTAGGACTTTATTGTGAATGTGTTGTGTTGGGTCCCATCTCTGATGTATGAATTGCCTTAGAAAGACGTTATGACTGAACGGAAAGCATGGCCTTTGTGGATTGTGCACTGATATTTATGCCAGTTTGCTCTCACTTGTTTTCATTCTTCAGTTACCCATGTTAGCTGTTACATCTATGATTGTTTTAGACTCTGACTGTAACTGAGAATTCTATTGCAGAGTCTGTGTGGATGAGGTGGCTTTGTCTTGTCCAACAATGTTCATTTTGCTGGGCTTCATAATTCTACGTTTTGGATCATCATGTTAATTTACGTGCTGTCTGTTCTTATTCCCTTCTTCTTGCTTTTCTATATCTTTGTGATTTATGATGTCATCATTACTTGTTATGAACCATCTTAGTACATTTATTCTAAAGTGCTTTGGATTAAAGCGCTATAGAAGCAAAATGAAATAAAATAAATAATGGTTACTTCTACTTCCTAGCCACAAAAAGATGCCACTTGTGTTGCACACTCATTTACAACCAATGAATATAATCTCTTCCTTTCCTTGTAGAATTCTACAACGTTTTCTTTCAAACTAGTTGTCTCATAACAAAAAAAGATAGTGAACTCAATTACAGCACCTGAATAAATCCCGTTAGGGAGAATTCTCCAGAATGGCTAATTTCCCTTACCTACTGAGTCCCTCGGCAGCTTGGCTGGATTTCAAAGATTATTTTTTCACCTGGTAAGAGTGTGAGCCTTTTTTTCCCACTCTTACATGTGTTTTGCTGTGTGTGTTTTACATTTTTGTGTTCATAGACTGCGGAGCCTCACCTACTCCATAGGCATCATATTCTTACTGTGTGTCACACAGCACCTTTAGTGAAGTGACACAGGGTTGTCTTTTTCAGACTTCCCACTTTAAACTCCATTTTCTGGGACTGACTACTGTCTCCCAGAACATGTAAAGTTGGCATTTACTTTATTAGTCTTTTTAAATCCACAGACCCAGTACAAACTATCTTACATAGAGTACTGGAAAGGGTTAATCGTTATCCCTTTTTGTCTGACTCTCATGGAGCATTATTTCGTTCCACTTTCTTTTAGATTTGGCTGGTGGCAGTGGTATCTACCATATTTTTCCTACAGCGGTCTATGAAAATAGCCTTGGTACTGTTTTAGGCTATGTTAGTACTTAAATCCGCTGGACCTCATTTACTTTTATTTGGTTCCGGCTGGGTTTATTCGCCATTTCTTTTTGTAAAGGTCTTTCTCGTGTTTTACTCTGTGCACCAATGCAGGTTTGGTTCCTTTGTTCACCGTCCTTTGGCAGGCTTCTGGACAGAAGCCCTCCTTATGCGCCTGAGAGTCTGGGGAGACAGGATGTGAGAGAGGGGATTTAGGACCCCTGCACAGGGTTCCCTTGGAAACCAAAGCCGCACTTTGGTTTGATTGGCTAGGTGACTGTCCTGCCAGGACAGCCACCCTGCTGTGTGATTGACAGCCAGGCTGTGTGAATGGGGGAAAACTGCATAAAAAGCAGGTCTCTGGGAATTGGAAGGCAGAGTCGCCACTGGATCGAGGGAACCAAAGAGAAGCTGAAGGAAGAGGACCACTACCATGACTGAACCTCCTGGTGAAGCACTGCTGCAGATCTGAATCTCCTACACTTCGATGACAGAGAAAATCTGCAAGGAATCCTCTTCCCTTGAGCTGGTGGGACCAACCAATTTGCAAAACACCAAGCAAGGCCTCCCTCCCCTGGTCGAATTTGCTGTGCACCGCTGCAGTGAACCGGATAGCCAGGAGGACCGGACTCTGTTTGGGTTTTAAGGAGCACACCTTTTATTTGTTGGTTTGCTCTGCTGCTGGTTTCTTCCCTGGCAGTGTAGGACCCTCCAGTCTTCCTTCTTCGTGTCAGTCCGACAGTTGCTTCAGGAACCGTGAGCCTGCAGGATCTGCCAGGCACTTCTGCCTCAGCAACAGCATTCTTCTTCTAAGGTACTGTTCAAACCCGGTTATTCATTCTGTCCGACCACGGTGAAAGCGTTTTAAATCTTTCACCAATCCGAGGGCTTGTCCTTCTCTACTTTTTTAAATAACATTTCCTTCGACCAACTTCGTTTCAAACTCTTGGCAAAGACTTAATCGCAAACTACTCTGAACTGTGTGATCTCGGCAAAGACTCTGAACCATTAACATTGGCCCAGACCTATTGATTTGAATCCTAGTTGTAGTAAGCCTTTTCTAGATTGCCCTGCCTACTTACTTGTTGGTGCTGTTTGATTTTGTAAAACCTTGTCTTTCCCCTCCCTTTTTAAATTGCTGCGGTGCCACTTATAACTGGTGTAAATAAATGTATATTCTTTTACTCAGAAACCTTGAGTCAGTGTTTGTTTGAACCATAGCAATTGCTGTCCTTTGTGTAACTTCTGGTACTGCTCACTTTACTCTTGAGATAAGTCTGTCTGCTCAGCCATCGCTACCACTTTACTGTGTAGTACAGGCTTGTACCAAAGGTGAATTTGTACTTGCACTTGTAGTCTTAATTGTGTGGCGTGTTCCCAAAGGGTACTGCATATGATTCTGCCTAACATCCCCTGCCTATAAAAAATTCTAAAACTATTTATGGAACTACTCTTTTCCCACGACTGTCACAACAAGATGCCACACTCACTACAGTCACTGAATATAATCTCCTGCTATAGAATTCAAAGACATTTTCTATGCAACTATTAGTTTACTCCCTTGCATCACAAAAATATGACTTGTCCAGTTGCATTCACTGAATACAATTTCCTCGTGCTGCCAGATAATGATCTGACTTTTCTTCTGCAACTACAATGTCCTCTCATATTTCACAAAACCTAATAAACCCAGGACAAGCAGTGATGGTTCCTGAATGTTTCTTTGTGGCTATTATTTTGTCTTGTTAACAAAAAGACAGTGTTTCATCTCATCTCCAAAACGTAGCACACTCAGTTACAGCCACTGACCATAATTTCCTTCTGCCTCTAAAGAAGTGAAAGACTATTTCTCTGCAACTAGAATTTTGTCTGCCAAAATTGGCACAACCGGTACACAAACTGAATGTACTCTACTATTTTCTATCATACACCACTATAGGAATAATTATTCTTGTCACATAAAGATAACATAATATTGTATATCCACCTACTATATATGAAGTTCTCAAGAGAATTCTTAGAGATTTTCTATGCAAGTAGCATTTTGTCCTATGACAATATTATGTCATACTCACTTTTAGTTATGTACTAGCATTTGCTGTTTACAAACTATTCAAATATTTTTATTCTGCAATTAATAGTTATTATCTGTCACAAAACAATGACACACTCAGTTAATCTCTTGCTGCCTCCACAGAATTCTTAGACTTTCCTTCAGAACTTGATTTTTTTCTATCCACAAAAAAAGGCACACTCAGATTCAGACAATGGCCCTCATTACGAGGTTGTCGGTAGGCCGCCGGTACTACCGGTGGCCTGCCGGGAACCAGTGCTTTCTTTTTTGCCGCCTGATATCCCAGTGTTTCTGGGATATTACAGGCAGCGGACAAACAGTACGTTTCCATTCCTGTGGAGTCCCATTGTACTCTATGGGAATGGGAACCTTGATGCACCGGCACCATTAGCAATGGTGCAAGTGCTTCAGTGAAAAGTCTGATGGTAGGGGCCAGAACTACTGGCAAGCCAGGCCTGCCAAAATTTAACAGCCCTTACTGGCAGACTTGTAGTTTGCCGGTTGGGAAAAAGTGCCGGTAAACATTGTTCCCAGCACTTTTTGTTCCGGGCCAGCAAATATACTGTTTCCAAAGTATTCTACATTACTTTCTCTCAAATAAAGATGCCACATTCAATTACAGCAACAATGTCATTTCTTCTTGTATCTATGGAACTACATGTATTTTTCTTTGCAACTTGTATTTTGTCTCAATAAAAAAGATGGCATGCTCTGTTGCAGCCACTGAATGTAATCTCGTACATTCCTCCAAGTAATTCTGACATTTTCTCCACACTCCCTTGTAACTGAAAAATATGCCTAGTGTATTTATAATATTTAAAGAGATGAATGAGAATCTCTCCTCCCCAAGTAGCTGAGTAGTCACAAAAGCAAGGCCTATCCTATTTCTGTTTGCAACCTCTCCATCAACTAATCCCTATTTTAATGTTTGATCTTTCCGGTAGCAAAACCTTTCTTGAATGTTCTTCCCATCCATCAAGTAAAGCTTATTTTAATATTCTAACTCTCCAGCAACTACATTTTATTTTAAATTTCTATCCCTACCTCAACTGAGCCCTAGATCCCTGGTAGAGCTAGAAAGCAATTGCCTCTGACAGCAAGACTGATATTATATTTGAAACAGGCCTGCCATGATTAAACCATGTTTGCCCAAATTGCCAAAAGTCTTTGCTCAAAGCATAAATACATTTCAGGAAAAGTTAATTCGGTAGAAATGCCCATTATCCAAGTGATTTGAAACGTTTATGAACTATTTTGCCTGTGCTTAGTTAGACATAACCTTTCTTATATTACATTCAATGACACAAAACATGAAATTAGATTTGCCAGTTTCTCAGAGAGGAATAGCCTCAGTTACCTCAGTACTAAATCTGCCAGACCTCCGCCCAGCATTGTTTATGGCTCATAGCAAAGGTAGCCCTCTATACTTGGTGTTTGCGGGCACCCATGTCAATCAACGGTAGTGAATAATGGTGCCCAAACTCATCTCATGAGTTCAGGTGAAAGGATCTTTGCTCAGGGGGCCGATCAGAGTCATGGAATCTTTTATCAATATTAAGTTTTTCTCTGTGAGGTTTGTTAGGCTGTCAGAGCCTGAGTGTTCAGGGCAAGCCCAAAATGGGCTCTTTGGAGAATTTTTGCAGTATTTTGAAGTTCTTTGGTGATCTTTTTAGACATTACATTAGATACAAGAAAGTCATGATCTTTATTTCACCTCTTTTGTCTGTGTAGTTATTAATCCACATTAGTTATCTTTCTTTCCTACTTCTACTTTCCTTCATATAAATCACCAAAACATGTTTCCCTATCATTTTGTCTGTTCTTTTTCAACTTAGTGTCACCTATAACAAAGTCACACGTGAGTAGCAGGTAAAGTGAGACAGGGGAGCCACGCACCCCACAATTTGACTGTTGGTCTACTGGATACCACAAAGCCCTCGTCCCTTTCTTAGTTCATATCAGTCCACAAACAGTGGCCAGTGAACCACAGCTCACAATTGTCCATGAAAATAAAGAGAGTGGACTCAGACATTTAGTTAAATGCAATCTGAGACATGAGTGCCAATCGCACACACTTTTCCCACATGGAAAAGTAGGTGAGGAAGCAGCAATTACTTGTTTGATAATAACATTATGATACAATTACCTCAAGCTTTAAATAATATCTCTAATCTTCAGTTAAGGAGGTGGGGGCTTACCAACGGGAATGAGGTGTCCACAAGTGCCCAGAGCATATCAAGGTGAGGTACACCAAAGAATAAACAAGGAAAGCAATCAGAGTCTTGACTGTTGCAAATATACTATCACCCACAGTACAGAATACAGTTTTTAATGTCAGGTTGAAGGAGTAAATAATGTTCTTGGAGTTACAGAGAGAAGGAATAGCAACAGAAATAGGGAGAGAGAGAGGTGAATGTTTGAGCTGGAGTTAGAGAGCGAGAGACAGAGATAGAGAGAGAGAGAGAGAGAGAGAGAGAGAGCGCGAGAGAGAGACAGAGAGAGAGATAGAGACAGAGAGAGAGAAAGAGAGAGAGAGAATAAGTGGGAGTACTGAGAGAACGATGAATGTTTGAGCTGGAACAGCAAAAACACATTCTGGAGGAAGGAGAAACAGTGGAAGATGGAGAGAGAATGTTTTGAGTTGGAGAAGGGAATGAAGATCTGATGGACTAGGAGAGAAGGAAAGGTTGGACGTGGAGGAGGTATGAGATGACCATGAGGAGGAAGAAAGGTCAAGGAAGAGGAGAAAGAGTTTCATTGGAGAAAATAGCCAACTGAGAAGTCAAAATGGCCAGAAATGAGAAGACAGTGTCCCAAGGGCCCAGTGTCAAAACCAATGGGTACACAATTTCAGAGAAGCCAGTTACAGAAGCAGAACATGTGGAGAGGCTTATTGGCCTGGACTCAAATACTAGTACAGCTCATAACCCAAGGACCCAGGAAGAGTGAAAGTAGTGAAGAACTAGCTGGGATCCAAATCCCTGGTCATCTGGCAAGGCCATCAGTCCAGCTAAAACACTCTTGCTAGTGAATTCCAAGTAGGAGGTTGTCAGACACAAACCAGAATCAGCCTGGTCCCTACCCATATATTGGTGGTACCCCTAAGGCAGGTTATTACCCAGGAGGTTATATTCACAACTACATTGAGGAATAATTCCACCCTGGAGGTGTGGAGTTTTAGTTAATGAGAAGGATCAGGAGACTCAGCCCTTTCCTGTAAGGGACAGGTTTTGTTGCAATGCATCTGAGGATAACAACATCATGCAATACTAAGGCCCCGCTAGGTAACCCTCTACCTATCACAACAAACAAGTAGACTGGACCACTCAAAGCCTTTCAGGACTGTGCATATTGGTAGCCATTTTCTGAGGGTAGGCATCTTCAACCTCTTTTTCTCTTTGAAAGACAATTGGCTTAGCAGAGTAGCCAAGAGAGAGGCGTTGTGTTATTTAGAGATTGGACGCAGGGCATCAACCCTCATACAATTATTTGTGCTATGGATATTTTCTACACCCATCTCCACTGTTTCCCAAGAATCCCATTTTTGTATTTAAAGTTCATCCTTTTGTTCTATGAACATGTATTTGATGCAAACCCAGACTTAAGCCTCTGAATGTGCCTAAGGTACAAGTCACTTATATGAGTCTGTTGGCAAGGCTTAGATCTTAGAAGTGGCTATTTCCTGAAGAACCTAGAGAGTTAGAGGAAGATTTCCTGAAGCCAACAACGGCACATATTTCTTATTTTAACCAGGCTACCAGCCTGCATACCTGACCTTGTTCCTATTTTGTTACTTGAGTAATGCCTTACTTTCATTCTTAACCCTTGACTATGTGCTTGTCCCTACAACATGTACTACCCACCTTCCCTGAGACTGAGTGATCTAAACCCCATAGTTTCCTCCACTGATTACTTGTAGATCCAGTGCTAACTACTGCCCTCCTTCCCCTGTTATTAGATCCCTACTACTGTGTTTCTATGCTCTCTAAACATATTCTTCCCCCTACGATTGTAAAGTGCTCTGTTGACTTCCATTATTATTATTATTCATGACGCACCACAAAACATTAAAAAAAGCAACAGAGAACACATTTTCCCTTTTTGAATTTTTGAATTCCTAATCCCTTTTAGCCTTGTCTTTCTTCTACAATGTTTTGCTGTTTTTGCATATATCCTCCTTAAAAATTATGAATAAATAAATATATAAAAACTGTTCCTTTTTGCATTGCTGACTTTTATAAGATGGAGAGAGAATGTTTTGAGTTGGAGAAGGGAATGAAGATCTGATGGACTAGGAGAGAAGGAAAGGTTGGACGTGGAGGAGGTATGAGATGACCATGAGGAGGAAGAAAGGTCAAGGAAGAGGAGAAAGAGTTTCATTGGAGAAAATAGCCAACTGAGAAGTCAAAATGGCCAGAAATGAGAAGACAGTGTCCCAAGGGCCCAGTGTCAAAACCAATGGGGACACAATTTCAGAGAAGCCAGTTACAGGAGCAGAACATGTGGAGAGGCTTATTGGCCTGGACTCAAATACTAGTACAGCTCATAACCCAAGAACCCAGGAAGAGTGAAAGTAGTGAAGAACTAGCTGGGATCCAAATCCCTGGTCATCTGGCAAGGCCATCAGTCCAGCTAAAACACTCTTGCTTCTGAATTCCAAGTAGGAGGTTGTCAGACACAAACCAGAATCAGCCTGGTCCCTACCCATATATTGGTGGTACCCCTGAGGCAGGTTATTACCCAGGAGGTTATATTCACAACTACATTGAGGAATAATTCCACCCTGGAGGTGTGGAGTTTTAGTTAATGAGAAGGATCAGGAGACTCAGCCCTTTCCTGTAAGGGACAGGTTTTGTTGCAATGCATCTGAGGATAACAACATCATGCAATACTAAGGCCCCGCTAGGTAACCCTCTACCTATCACAACAAACAAGTAGACTGGACCACTCAAAGCCTTTCAGGACTGTGCATATTGGTAGCCATTTTCTGAGGGTAGGCATCTTCAACCTCTTTTTCTCTTTGAAAGACAATTGGCTTAGCAGAGTAGCCAAGAGAGAGGCGTTGTGTTATTTAGAGATTGGACGCAGGGCATCAACCCTCATACAATTATTTGTGCTATGGATATTTTCTACACCCATCTCCACTGTTTCCCAAGAATCCCATTTTTGTATTTAAAGTTCATCCTTTTGTTCTATGAACATGTATTTGATGCAAACCCAGACTTAAGCCTCTGAATGTGCCTAAGGTACAAGTCACTTATATGAGTCTGTTGGCAAGGCTTAGATCTTAGAAGTGGCTATTTCCTGAAGAACCTAGAGAGTTAGAGGAAGATTTCCTGAAGCCAACAACGGCACATATTTCTTATTTTAACCAGGCTACCAGCCTGCATACCTGACCTTGTTCCTATTTTGTTACTTGAGTAATGCCTTACTTTCATTCTTAACCCTTGACTATGTGCTTGTCCCTACAACATGTACTACCCACCTTCCCTGAGACTGGGTGATCTAAACCCCATAGTTTCCTCCACTGATTACTTGTAGATCCAGTGCTGACTACTGCCCTCCTTCCCCTGTTATTAGATCCCTACTACTGTGTTTCTATGCTCTCTAAACATATTCTTCCCCCTACGATTGTAAAGTGCTCTGTTGACTTCCATTATTATTATTATTCATGACGCACCACAAAACATTAAAAAAAGCAACAGAGAACACGTTTTCCCTTTTTGAATTCCTAATCCCTTTTAGCCTTGTCTTTCTTCTACAATGTTTTGCTGTTTTTGCATATATCCTCCTTAAAAATTATGAATAAATAAATATATAAAAACTGTTCCTTTTTGCATTGCTGACTTTTATGAAAACGAACAAACCTTAACATTTGTCTTTGCTCCAGAAAGGTTCAGACACCTCCCTATGGGTGACTGAGATGCCTGAGTGAAACCATTTTTTTTGGCTTTGCAAGACAGTAGTCTTTATTTTTTGTCTATTGTTAGATGTTTCTTAGAAAATAAGTCATATAATCAGGCAAGCTAGGGCTTTGTATTCGAATGGAGATGTGGAAGTGCAAGAGGATGCACACGTTTTGGAGTTTCAGGATATTAGCTGCCATATATTTGAGGAGAATGGTGTGCTATTGGGGCTAGCTGACAGTCAGGCACAGCCAGAGCTGGTGTTTCCTTTGGTTGTGGAGTCATTGAGGGACAACTGAGGAAGAGGACAGTAGGCATGGATGACAGGGACAGAGATGGAAGCACAGATGACAACAAAGTGTTTGCCACTGCCAATGGAGGATAAGGTGTTTGGGTCAGAACAGGAAGGAGGGCCAGTGCAGTGCAGATAGGCAACCTAAACTGCTTGAAAATCATTCTTGGTTAGCACTGCACATGGGTGTTGTCATTCAGGTTCTGGTCTGGTGGTGTGTTTTTTTTTTTACCAACTTTATTTTCTTCTCATGGAGTCTTACTTACAAGCATTCAGGTAAGGAACGGTATACTTAAACCTTAATATTGTTTTTGTCCCTCTTTTCCCCCAGTCCGTTTTCAAATCTGTAGTGCGACCATGAGTTTTAACAATTATAACTCTCCCCCTCTTCTTTCAGACTTCAGTATGTTTCCCCTTTCAGCCCCCGCCGCCCCCAGAAGAAAAACAAAAACAAACAAAGAAAGCTGGGATGGTTCCGCGTCCGTCCACCGTTAGGCAGTTTTGTTACAGTCCGGGCCTTGACTGCCTGTGTTCACTGGAGGCATGGGCCCCTTCATGTTTCCTTCTTGTCAAGGGCCTTAGTTCAAAATCGATCTCAGCAGGTTAGGTCTATGAAAGTAAGCTTCCCTGTCTGTGACATAGTCTATGAATGAGTCCCACACCGCCCTGAATTTCAGGTATTTGTTGTCCTTTAGGGCCCCTACTTTCTCCATCGCCAGAATGTGCCATATCTTGACCCACCAGCACGCGACTATTGGGCCTTCGGGGTTCTTCCATCCCTGGGCCAGAGTTATTCTTGCCGCGTTTAGTAGTTGAATAATCAGGGTAGCATTGTTGCCTGTCTCTGCATAGACTCCTTCGACCGCGGTCCCCATGTGTATTACCTTTGGATCGTGTGAGAGTTGTTTCCCCGTGATTTCCCTTATGTGTCCCAGTATCTCTTTCCAATATATTTCAGCCTTGGGGCAGGTCCACCACATGTGGTATAGATCCCCTCGGTTGCCGCATTGTCTCCAACAGGTAGGAGGGTAGGCTGGATTCATTTTGTTTAACCTATGTGGGGTTAGGTACCATCTTGTGAATAGTTTATATGATGTCTCTTTGATCGTGGTGCATTTGGATGATTTCTGGGCCCTTTTCCAAATCTGGCCCAATTCCTCCTCCGTAATAGGGGCCCCGAGGTCCCTCTCCCAGTTGTCCCTGTAAAATATTCGGTCCTCCATTCGCGCCTTGTCCAGGAGCTTATATATCCTTGTCATTGCTTTATAGGTTTTTAAAGCAACTGCTTAGAAATGTGCACTTTTTGAAAAATGCAAGAAAGCAGTTAATGCATAGAACATGAAAAGGGACCAGAGTGAATTGTTGCTGTTGAAATGTGTGTGTTTCCAGTTGTCATGCATTCATGTACTGGAGTAACCAAACCATGGTAATTTGTGAATCTCTTGTTTCACATGAAGTACTGAAAAAAACGACCATAGGTCGTATTGTACTTCCTGTTGGGAGGTGGTGCACGTCAGGGTCAACCCCTACTCTGCCCAGCACTGGGGAAACATACATATAATACAACATAGGTGTCCTGACAGGAAAGCCAGAAAGTCAACCTAAATTTGATTGGAACGTTTGATTTACAACTTTGATTTGCGTGTATCTAGCTTGAATAATTAAACCAACACTCAGGACTGTACTGTATATATTTGAACAGAATACATAATACTTTTTCTTTGGCTATGTCACATACATTTATTTGATTTTTGTACAATGAAAAAACAAATGTGTTCAAAGATTTCTGTGTACTTGATTTAAGTGTCAGGCAAAGCCTGATAAAAGTGCTCTTGTTGTTTCCATAAAACAAACAAACAGTAAAAGAACAAAACTGTAAATATGTATAATTCTCAAAACCAATTTGACAGTTAGTACAACATTCAAATTGCTTTGGATGTCACAATGTTTTTTGCCTCTCTATCAAACAACCAATGAGTTTTAACTTCTTACGTTGTCACCTAGATATAAACAAACAGTGTAGATATCTACATAGAATGCTACAGCGGATATAACAGTAGTGTGGCCCAAAGTATGCTAGAGTTGATCTCAGTGCAAGGGCTGTGCGTTTAGGCGGGCTTGTGTTGATTGTCGACCTTCCTCAGGACCAAAACTGAACATGGTGTGTGATCCCTTAGGAGAGAAGGGGAAAACACAGGGAGGAGTCAGGATGTGGTTGTACCTGTGTCCTGTATGTAACCCTTGTAACAAAAAGGAGGGAATCTCCTGTTGTCATAATATTGTGACTAAGCGCAAAGAACAGATAAAGTGCTCTTGTCATACCCTTCACCCAATTGGTAAAAACATAAAAGCAAGCGCAAATGCAGAAGAATTTCAGTATAGGTTCTGGAAGATGAAAACATATTCAAATTTTGAGCATGCAGGACCCCAGTCTTTTATCACAAAATAAAAGGATGGGAAAGTGGGTTAAATACATGAGCCATAGAGGTTGGGTAATATAGATGAGAAAAGGGAATGCTTTGGGATAGTTTGGGTTTATTTGAATCCATTTGGGTAGACCATTGATGGTAATGGGTAAATGAAAGGATGTTCGAAACATGTCTGTCTGGCAAGTTGCAAGAACTCCCCATATGACTGTGTGAGGGGTTGAGCGGGTAGGGGCTGGTTTGCTGCAGGCACTATCCAATGTGCCACTCAGTGTGATAAAAGAGTGGGGTTCTGCATGCTCACCACACAACACCGACCCACAATATAATATCTGTATCAAGCGTGCTCTGTGTGAGCAGAAGGAAGATGCACAGGTTATGCACTTGATGGTGAGTTCAAGAACTTATTTTTCATTATGAAATTCATGCTGAAGTCTCTCAACTCCATACTGTTTTTCTTGTAAAACACATTGGTTTGTAGAAACTGCTTCTAAATCCAAAGAAGTAATGATTGGGATCCCTGCTCAAAATCCAAATCACGTCTTTCAGGCAACTCTGCCATGTGTGTCTATCTTGTCATTTGTCACATTAAAGTCTAGTGTGTGAAACCTGCTACCAACACTAGGCCTGACAAGAACATCACATGTGTGTTTTGCAAGTCAACTAGCATAGCGTCAAGAGACGTAAGAGTGATGTCAGGAAAAAAGCAACTAAAAGGTTCACAAACTCACCGTACAAAGAGGTTTTAGGACAGAGACTCTCCTGGCAAAGAAGAGATGACAGCAGAAGCTATGGGTTTTCATTCTGATCACACAGAAAGCAGTGGATCCAAAACTGGGGCAGGAGGTATTCCAAGATGGTGATAACACTATAGCCTTATGTGTCCAACCTGTGGACATTTGAATCAGTAATGAAGTTCATTTCTGTTAATATTTAGTTTAATGTGTTCATTTGTGAGTAGATAGACACAGACTTATAGGACTCTGCTGCAGATATACATTATTACTTCCCACATTTAGTAATGTTTTTTGTAATGTAAAGAATTACTTTGGCCTCACCCATCTTAAACCCTCTGCACATTTCTCATTGATTGGTAAAATATGTAAGAACAGGATGTTAAAAAGTTTATCAATGAGAATTGATGACATGTAATCCCTATGAAAGGTAAACAAGGATCTCTAAACTATGTCCATTTGTCTGTTTGCACATATGGGTTATATAGCTAACAAATATGGCTGTGATTGGATCATTTTGATCATAGAAATGTCTGATACATTAACATCTGAATTAGCCACACTGGATGAAGAGATTAAGCAATGTGTTTCCCTTAATATCTTTTAAAAAAAAAAGAATAGATGAAAAAATGAAAGAAATTGATACATTCGAAGAGTTTACAAGTCATGAAAGAATTTGTCATATGACAAAGACTTGACAGATTTCTCACTTGAAAAAGCATTTAGGTACAAACATGAAGGTTATGACCCTTACACTAGCTGTAAGCAACCACAGCAACCACAAGAAACAAAAAAAGTGAGATTTTGGAACAATTCTTATAGTTCCTACAGCTCGAGTGATGATAGTCCTGCAAATGATGGTTCCTACAGTGAAAGTAATGCTAGAGGTAAACATCAATCAAGAGGCAGGGGAGGTTTTAATAACAAAAGAGAAATAGAGGACGACAAGGTGGAGGCCAACAAAACATTTTGGCACAGGATCCATGACGGACAGATTGGGATTATAAACCCCGCCAAACCAGGAGCACGAAAACCTACTGATTAACCTATACTCATACATTCCTAGTAGTGATGGGGTTGTAGTGTTAAACAGGGACTTTGGTTTTGTATATACTGCTCCATATGACCATTTTAAATTGCGAACTGAAGTACAACCACTTATGCATAACATTCTTTTAAAACAATACTTCATCAATACATCTCTTGATGTACAAGATAATATCAGTGGGCTTCGCAAGCCCTCCACATCCCCCCCCCCCCTAGTGCGAGTCATTCTCCAGAAGCAGTGGTATTCGAGAATCATATCATAAGAGAGATTGCAACTTTAAAAAATATAGAAAAAATAAAGCTTTTCAGAATATCTCTAGACTTGAACGTAAAGCTGTTAAAGATTTAGCTAATAAAACAAATATCAGACAAGGGTGGCATGATGGTCATGATGGATAGACATGCTTACATCAATGAATGTGCATGTCAACTTTTTATGAAGTGATAGATCCAGATCCTACTCAGAGATTGAAAAAGCTTATCAATCACCATAGGGGATGGATCTCCATGCAACAGCCAAAGCACTTAATAGCTGGTAATCCCAGCATTCCAAAATTCTACATCTTACCAAAAAAAACATAAAACCTTGATTAATCCTCCAGGATGCTCGATAGTATCCGGAACTTGTTCTATTTTAGAACTCTTGTCAAAATGTGTGGACCTTCATTTAAAACCATTTGTACTAGAGGTGGCGTCATTCATACAAGACACAAGAACTACTAGTGGGACTATATATAGTTTCAGTGTACACTAGAATTCTACCAACTGCAACTCTTAATATGGTTTTAAGAATTACTATACTGTAAACGTCAAAGTGGTCCTGCCCCAAACTCATTTATTTTTTGGTGTACTGAGATATCATTGACAGAATATTACTTCACGTTCAACAACTGAATTTTTCATCATACACATGGGACACCCATGGGTTCAGCAGTGGTACCCACATTAGCGAATCTTTATGTTGAGAGTCTACAAACCAGTAAAATGCTGACACAAGACAACCCATTTAAAAGTAACATCAATTTACGGAAATGATACATCAACAATGTGCTCCTAATTTGAAACAAAGATGTACAGTCGTTTGAAGAATGTTTTTGCCTGGCTGAATAATCAACATCCTTTTTTGAAATGTACATTGACGCACACTGAATCAGAAATACATTTCTTAGACATTACAATCATGGCAGAACCATTTGAGAAGCTCCTCAAGTTAAACCGTATAATAAAGAGACAGATAAAAACTCAATGCTGTTATTTCCCAGCTTCCATCCACGACATACAAGAGAAAACCTTCAATTTCAACAGTGTTTACACCTATGGCATAATAGTACCACACAAATAGCATTTGACATTGGAGCCAGCAATTTAAACTGTAAACTAACTCAGACAGGATATCATAAAAATAGTTAAAATGGCCCGCAAACAAGCTAGCAATAACAACACAGACCTACTAGAGTATAAAAAGAGGCAAGATAAGAATGATGATATTGTATTTGTTAGCATATTAAGTCATTTCTCTAATAAAAACAGCAGAATCACCAATAGGAACTGGAGGAATCTGTAGGTGTGTAGTACCCCATTGGCACCTCCTCGATGTACACATAGATAAGGTAAGCATCTTAAAGATCTCATCACCAAGAATGATATTGATATATCACCAGAAAAACAACAGACCATCATAAAATCTTGGGGTATGTCAAAATCATTGGGCCACACTTCTTGTGACCAAAGCAGCTGTTGTGCCCAATCCAAAAGAACTTATGAAGTAGAAATGGGCTAAGCTAAACCATGGTTTGTTTGTTTGCTTTATTACTTATATTGCACACCAGACCCACGGGTGTTAGGGAGCATTGCATAAGACATCTTACAGCTTAGTTACATAAACAGCTTAGTTACAAGAGCAATTTAAATACACAAAAGGAGCAATAATTATACAAGCAGAACAATTCAATATCATATATACATGTAGTGCCAAAGGTAGGCACACGTCGGCACAAAGAAGGGACCCTACAAGTCCTTGTGGGTCAAGGTTTAGTAAATGTGTGTAGGTGGCAGGGCAAGGTGGCAAGCCAAGGTAGTCATAGTTGCACAAGATTCTGAGGGTAAATAAGAGAGTACAGGTATACTAATATATGGGAAAGCCAGACAGGATAACAAGGAGGAACAATCAGGTAGGTATAGAGCCTGTCTTTAATACTCCTGGTCTTTAATCCACCCTGTGAGGTTCTGTCGGAATGTAGGATAGGGTTGATCTGATCACAGAGAGTGAGGTAAGGAGTTCCAAACATGAGCTGATTTGACCTGGAAGCTACGTCCCCCAACTCTGGCAAGGTTGAATCTGGGCAGTGTAATGTGATTGGAGTTAGCAGACCTAATGGGTCTGGTAGAACATGTTCTGGTGATTCTCTCAGAGAGATAACAGGGAGCGGCATTGTTTAGGCATTTGTGTACAAGTGATACAACTTTTAGCTGGATTTTCTCATGTGTCGACAGCCAGTTGTTAGCCCTTCTAGTATGAGAGATGTGGTCTCTCTTGGAGATAACTAGTGCTGCTCTGAGTGCATTATTCTGAAAGAGTTGGATTCTCTTAATAGTGGTTTTATTTGTCCCAATGTAGAGGGAGTCACAGTAATCCAACTTTGAAAGAATGAGTGGTCTGGCCAAGGTAATACAGCTGTTGTTGGATAGGAAGGGTTTACCTGCTCTAAACAATTTGCAAGAGTAAGCAGTGGCAGACGCCATTGCATTAACTTGTTTATTGAAGGATAGGGAAGAATCAAGATAAAAACCTAGGGTTTTTACCTCATGTGTGGTGGTGATCAGGTTATTATCAATGTTGAAAGTGGAGTAATTAGGTCCCAGTTTTTTAAGGTTCGTGGATGTGCCCAGGATCATGATCTCGGCCTTATCGTCATTCAGACATAGTCCATGGGTGGCCATCCATGCCTGAATTATAAGATAGACCCTGTTCACCAAGGCCAAATCCTTGTCATAATCACCCATAAGAGGTAGGAGAATCTGGGTATCATCTGCATAGTTAGTGGAGGTCATACCGAGAGAGTCCAGATCATTGATTAGGGTCTTGGTGAAAATATTGTATATGGTGGGTGAGACGCAGGAACCCTGGGGAACTCTGCATGTAATAGGGATAGGGTCTGCAGCTGCCGCGGGAGAGAAGACTCTCATGGTCCCATTATTGAGAAAGGATTGTATCCAGACTTTGGCTTCTTCAGAGAAGTGGGCAGCCATATCTAGGTGCCTGCATAGGACCTTGTGATCAACCAGGTTGAATGCGGCAGATAAGTCCAGAAGGAGGAGTAGTGCTGATTTTCCTTTGTCTCTAAGCTCATCAATCTGCGCCTTGAAATCTATTAAAGCAGTTTTAGTCCCATGTTGGGGTCGGAAACCAGACTGGCACCTAACAAGTGGCTAGTTTCCAGATGTTTTTGAATTTGTAGGTATGCCATTTTGTCTATGATTTTTAATATAAAGGGTTCTGTTGGAGGGGTCTAGTGTCTGTTTTTTTAGTAAAGGCAGCACCCAGGATTCTTTAAGGTTACTGGGTATAGTTCCAGTGGCAAAGGAGGCATTAATGAGTTTTGAAATGAAAGGACCTAGGTCTCTCGCTCCATCCTTTATTAGTTGGGCTGGGCATTGGTCTCCTTTGCAGTTTGATGGTTTGAGCAATAGGATAATTTTTTCTGTCTCAGTAATGGTCACTTTAGGTGAACTTGAACAGAGGGTGATTAGAGATTTTAAGAGACGAGTTGAGAGTTTTGGGTGTGGAAGTTTGGGTTAGAGAGTCTTTTTTCTTAGCAATTTTGGCCTGAAGAGTAGAGACTTTGTTGGTCAAAGCTTGCTGTATATTGGAGCACCAGTCTGCCTTTTACACCATTATCTGGCACTGGGATAGGAGTTTCTATTTTTTCAAGATGAAAAAAAGTTCCCTAATAATAATTGGCTTGGGATATTCTGTTGTTGTAGGTTTCCCGCTTAGCCATCAGTATTTCTTTTTTGTAAATTATTGCTATGTCCTTGAGATTGTTTTTATTTACATCAGAAGGGTGTAGTCTCCATGCGACCTTGCATTGTCTTTTTTTGGTACAGAGTATTTTCAGTTGGGATGTAAACCAGGAATTGAGGTGGGCTTTGGGTTTACTTTATCTCATTTTGAGCGGTGCGATTGAGTCAAGGGCTGTGGCCATTGAATTATTGAACTCATTCACCAAGACTTCAGGGTCCAGGTTTTCAGGTAACAAGTTAAGTTTAGGTAAAATCAAGGGAAGAAGATTATCCGGGGTGATGTTTTTTTTGTTCCTTGTTGGAAAAGGTGGGCCCGCAGGGAATGAGTGGAGGTAACTCTATTAGTTGCGAGATCGAATATTATAAGATGGTGGTCAGTCCAGATCTGGGGGGTGATAGATGAGATGGAGACATTACAGTTGTAATCCGCTACCCAGTCGAGTATTATCCCTTTGTTGTTGGTTGGGTGGAGTACTCTTTGGGAGATGCCTAATTCGGTCAGAATGTTAGCCACGCTAGTTGCACCAAGGTCTTTGGGGTCGTTGAAGCCCAAGTTGAGGTCACCCAGGAGAACAACTTGTGTGGATTATTTTAAGTTATTGGAGAGGATAGTTGAGATATCCTCCTCAAAGGTTCCAATAGGGCCTGGTGGCCTATATATCAAGTGAATCATTAGGATCTGAGAGTTGTTGATCGATAATTTAGCTGTGAGACTTTCACAGGAATTGATTTCATTAGATGGAGCTAATCTGATGGGAAGGCTCAATTTGACAATCAAGGCTATGCCTCCTCCACGTGCTTCGTTTCTATCCGCCCTTAGAATAGTGTATCTACTTGGAATTGCTAGCATAAGGGCTGGACCTGCAGCGGAGTGTAACCAAGATTCGGCGACGGCCAAGAAGTCTAGATTTTCAATTTGGATAAGGTCTGAGATCTCTATGGCATGAGCTACCATGGATCTAGCATTAATTAAGGCACCTTTAAGGTGAGGGATGGTGGTTATAAGTGCACCTTTAGATTGGGATGTGGGCATGGAGTAAGTAATTCCTTTATGTTCTCTCTGAGGGAGTTTGTGAGGGCTTCTAGAACTCTTATGCAGGGTTACAGAAGGGGTGATTTTCCTATGGTTAGAGGTAGTGAGAGTTCTGGCTAATGGTTCGTATAGTTTGGTGAGTCTTGAACGTAGTCTGGCATTTCTAGAAGCGGTGTTACATGGATAGCTGTCGTAAGTGAGATGCTGTTGAATACCCATATGATCATTAGGGTTGAGCAGTACAGAGGTTTGTATCTGTTTCATAGTGAAATTGTAATCAGCAAGTTGGAGAGGGGCTGACAGTTTCCTATCAGTACAAGCTAGGATTAAGAGCAGTGTGGTCACAAAAGACACTTAGTAATTGCAACGCAACCATGGTGGTGTACGCTATCTGGTGTCCATGTCATAAACTTTACAGAGGTAAAACCAAACGTAAAGTCAAAAGCTGGATTTGTGAAAACAAAAGTTGCATAAGGAAACAGGTACCCACCACACCTTTGGTAGGACACTTCACTATTCGGGCATACACATGTGAACAGCTACACTGGACTGTCCTTTTGAAATTCCATCCTAGTGGAAACGTAGTCATGAAATAGACCTGAATGAAAACATCGACTGGCATAAAATGTTTTAGATATTATGTTTTAGTAACCATCCTTTAGGGAAAGTGCTGTGTTTTCTTCAAACTCACAATCTCCATTTAAGATCGATAAATGTTGACATAATAATGGGGCCATATACGGTCAAAATTAAGATGACCTCTAATCCTGAGATATACATTGTGCACAATGCCGAAATTTCGAGAGAATTAGTTGATGCCACCATTACTTGTCGGGCCTTAATCTGATGAGATATCTGTGTAATACAAATGATATGATTGAAACATTATAGGAGAGACGTTATCGCCCCATAGATGTATGCTAAGTTTTACTGTCTGTTATCAATGCAATGACATTCAGTCCAATACAGTCCAAGATGGCTGCTAGTCTGTGTATACACTGCCAATGGACGTCTAAGTATGTGAAAGAAACGGTGTGAACCTAGGTATTACGTTTTCAAACATATAAGTTGAAAGCTATGAATGAGCCAACACACCAGGTAAACAGGGGCTGCCATTCAGTGGTTTAAATAGGAGTACACAAGGTGCATGTAAGAGGAGGTTTCTACTTCCCTTTAAGAATATCAATTAATACTTTTGTTAGGCAAGATTGTATGCAGTACCCTTTGGGTGCACTAAAATAACCTTGACCTCCTGGCAATAGGGACCCAACCTTTGGTATAAGTCTGAACTACAGAGGTTGGTAGTGTGGCTGAGCAGCCAGGCTTATCTCAAGAGGGGTCAATGTGAGCAGCAATAATGTTGTGACACATAGTTTCACAGTACAATTATTCAAATAAACACTTACACTCAAGGTTTCTTGATAAAACAATTATTAATGTATTTCACTGTCAGTTGTATAAGCCTTCTTCAGAAGGGAGCAACATATAGGTAACACATATAATATCCTTATAATACACTTCAAAACACACTCTGTTTCTCTAAATCAGATGATACCCATTGGGAATGGCACACAGACACTTCCTACACCCTCAGGTGACTTAAATAGCTAGGACACTGTGGACATTTATTTATGTATTTATTTATCACTGGGTACAAGTAGAACAATACTGATGTAGGTGCAAAAGATAGAATAGAGGAATACAACAAAGGTTAAAAAATAATTAATAAACATTTAAGTAATTTTAAGAACCTTGCAATGCAGAGGAAATTAACCCTTTCCTTGGGGAAAAGCTAAAGCACAAAGTCAGAGAAATGGGAGTCACTCAGGAAGCCAGGATGGCCAATGTTAATTGCACAATGTTAAGGGGAGCTGAAGATATTCTTTGTAGGTAGGTAAAAAAGGTCTTGCACAAAGTTTTTCAAAATGTTTGATGAAAATAGAACACTTGAAGGGCCACAAGCTGGGACACTTGAGAGGGGAAAAGCTTTACCAACTCTGCAAGGTAACTAAGACAGATCTCAACTGAGAGCAAATAAGGCTGCACAACAAGAGGTAAGTTCTCTTAGACTTTACAATACCTCTAGTTAGAAGAAATGGTTCCAGCTGTATTCTGTTCCTGTACAGCTCTGCAGATTTTGTTGTTCCTGAGTCTCAGTCGTGGGGACTCCTGCTCTGCAATGGGAAGGTCAGCGGCAGCAATGGGAAAAATTCAATTCAGTGGCCCTTCAGTGTTTCAGCTCGTCGAGTCTGACAGCAAATAGCAACATCACAGTTCTCGGACACCACTTCAGACTTTACTCGCATCAGGGGTCCAGCACTCTGTTGAGGAGGCTCGGGATCGGTCAATAATGCATCAGGTAAGTCGGGAGGATCTTCCTAGCGCTCGGGTGTGACTTAAAAGCAACACACACAATCTGTTGTTCCTCTCCCTGGCACTTCGGTTCCAGCAACAGCAGCAATGGAAAAACAACCAGCTTCGAGAAGATGTCCAAGAAGGCTTACTTTGGAGTTGATTGGTCCCACCAACTCAAATGGAGAAGTTGTCCTTGCAGGTCTTCTATAGATGAGGCAAATTTGGAGCGTCAGCACAGCAGCAGAACTTCACTGGGCAAACCAAGGGTCCAGGAGTTGCAGCAGGCGTTTCTTCCAAGTTCTTCTTCGGATTCCTTTGTCCAGTGGTCGACTCTGCCTTCCAAGCCAAAATGCCTTGCCTTTTATGCAGGTTTCTCCCATTCATCCCAGACTAGCTGTCAATCACACAGAAGGGTGGCTATCCTTGCCGGAGAGCCAGTCGGCCAATCACTTTTGGGTGCATTCCTTTAACCAAGGGGATTAAGCACAGGGAGTTACGGGCACCTCCCTCACTTCTTGTCCCTGCCAGACATACTGGAGCCAGAGGCGGGCTTCGCTCATGAATCCCACCAAAGACAAAACAAACAAAGGGACCAAACCTGGTTTGGCACGCAGAGTAAATCTCAAGAAGAACGGTTCCAACAATAAATGGCAAAAAAAAGACCAGGCAATTTTGAATGCAGCCGGCTATAAAAACACTCAATGGTAGTAAAAAGTAAACCACTGCCACCAGCCATTAATTGTAGAAAAGTGTAACATAAAAATGTTACATGAGAAAAAAGACAAAGTAGATACTAAGTAACTCCTCCAGCACCCTATGGTAAGATAGGGTGTGCTGGGTCTAGAAAGTTACACATTGTAAGTAAAGTCAATTTCACTTCACTGCTCTTGGTAACAGTAGTTTCAGCAAGAGAAGGTATTTAAACCGGTGGGTAATACAACACACTTCCCTGTGCCACTGCACTAAAAGTGTGGTGTGACACAATGTAAAAATGATGGCTAGTGAGTTTGTCAGACTGCAAAGTCAAATGAAACACAGAGAATAAATCACATTAACATGACATGAGCGATAAAAAGTCCTAAAGTCCAGCAAAAGGAGCTGTGGGTCTCTAAGGTAGAAGGGAATCAGCATATTTTTGAGAATTCTCCCTGACAACTTTCTTTTAAAACTTTTAATATTCCTAATACTACCAGCCCACAACTCTATTGAGAGTGCCTAAAGTAATTCAAATAGATGACATGTTGCTTTTTGGTTACAGATACTGTGAAACATACATATCTACATAGCAGAAGGGAGCACGGAAACCCACATGCACTCCATCCAGAAACATAGGTAAGAACCCGAGCCCATTCTTCTACCCCCGCATCCACCTGTACTTTGATCTTCCTCACTCCGCTCACGGCCAATCTGACCTGTGGCTGTGCACCCAAACAAGACTACATCCCCACGCAACTTTGTCTCATCAAAACCCAGGCCTTTGGTAATAGAAACCGGTTGGCGATTTGCATTTATTCCTTGGGCTCGCCACGTTATTATTACATACAAATACTGCTCCTGTTCAGGTCCCCTGAGACTGTGGCCCTCATTACAACTCAGGCGTTAAGGGTTAACGCCACCGTTAACCCTTAACGCCTGATTCTGATTTTAACGCCTGCTTTTAGCAGGCGTTAAAATCCATGGCGCTAACCCGCCATGGTGCTAATTACGCCGCCGTAATTTACAGCGGCGTAATTAGCGCCTTCCCCACTCCCATTATGCCCTATGGGGCAAAAATGGGAATGGGGAAGGGAAAATGGGAAATGGGGATTTACCGCCCCACTCACCTTGGAATGGGGCGGTAAATCCGCCATCCACCATGGTGTAAACATAGTTTACACCATGGTGGTAAAGTTGGTGCACTTAGCACCAAGGTTGTAATGACCGCCTGTATCTTTATTTACAATCAAACTCTTGGTCTCTCTGTTTGCAATTTAATCATGATCTTCATATGATTACCTATGTATAAGCGACTGTCATGTTATACTGCATCCTATTACCAGCGCTGCTTCCAGATCTTATTGTTCCGATTTGCATCTACACTTTGTCTGGACACACCAACTATCAGGATTGAACTCTGCTAGCCCTCATCCTTGTCAACTATCCGGTATGCATTTTAGCCGCGCTGCACAGTAAACTCTATCCTTGCCAGCGTCATGCACCGAGCACTCCTAGACTAGCCTGCAATACTGTCTAATATCTTCTTTACCCCAACTGGGTACACTAATATGAGGGTGAAGCCTTTTTGAGTTCTCGCCCTATCTCCATCTTGCAAGCATATCTGCTTCACTTCCTAGTGATCCTGACTTTCCTGCTCTGCTAGCATTCACCCATACAAGTTTCACTGCTATTGTTGCAGGCCCTAGTAAGGGTCCCTGCTACAGCTGCCACTGCTCTATAGTGCCTGGTCTCATACCAGCGGCACCTGACACTACAGTCATCTGTACCAATGGTCCCTGGAGTTACGGCGCCTATACTGCTGATTCATCCGGCGACATTAGATTGGCTCCCGCCACTAGACTACATCTGCGCATTGCACAACTCTTTTCAACCAATGCACGGCCTGGCATTACCACCTGATCCAGTACTGACTGCTTGAATATGTATGTTGTGCCTAGATCTGCTTATTGCTGATGTTTTGCTTAGATGTGCTTAAATACTGATGTTGGGCTTAGATTTGTTGCACTGCTTGCTCTGCCTCGCTAGTCACCACAGCACTACCATCTCCATAGCACCCTACCACCTACCCACGTTGCTGCCCACTACTGTTTGCCTAAGAACCCTGCAATCACACACACTCACAATGACTCTGTGCTTAGAACGCTCCCGAATGGCCCATTTCTGTAGCCTTACTCTCATAATGACCACTCTCCTACAAAGTAGTCCGTTCACTCCACATACTTACTTTCCACCACCCTATAGGGTAACATCCACCCAGCTAATTGGAACACCCCAGTGGCACCCTGTTCATTCACCCCGGAGGAATGGATCACTCATTTTGCCTCACCACCTATGCCTTTGGTGCTTTGCTCCATCCCCTGGAGGAATGCAAGACTAGGGTCCCACTTCTGCCTTAAGATATCCAGACCTAAGGCAGGCATGCCCCAGATCCATGTTAGATCTAACACAGTACATGCACCAATCACTGCATATCTGCCCTCCTCTGAAGATAGAAAGTCCAAATCCTCACCCCAACTTCTCCCACAATCACACACCCACACACCTCCCTAACATCAAGGGAGCCCCTGTAAATGCCCGCTCCCTAGCAGACCACGCTCCCGATAGTGCGGACCTCACCTTAGCCAGTCAACTTGACTTTATAGCCATTACAGAAACTTTGTTGACCCCTGCGACCGGACCCTCTCTAGCATTAGCACTCCAAGATAATTATACTATCATCAGAGCCGATAGAACCTCTGCAAAGGAGCGGTATTGCATTCATAGCAAAAGCACACCTCCACCTTAGAGAATTCTCCTGCTCCCCATTAACTTCAGCTGAGATACTCTCAGTCAATCTACCCCTTACCCCCACCAGAACCCTACTCTCACATCTCATCTACCGGACACCCAACCCCTCTCCTCCTTCGAGGAGGACATTTGAACTCTCCTCACGCACAGCACCAAACCTGGCTCCCAAATCATCCTGCTAGGGGATCTGAACCTAGGCTTCCACGATCCCAAAGACAAAACAAACACTTCCCTGGAGAATTTCCTCTCACAACTTGGATTCAATATACACATCACCGGACCCACCCACTGCAAAGGCAGATCCCTGGATTGGTTGGCAAATTTCAATTGCCCCACCACTATTCTTATATACCCACAATGAACCTTGCACATGGTATGATCACCACTGCATCACAATCTCCATAGCAGAGAGAGGCAATTCTAGCCTAGGACCCATTGAGGCCCCCTCCCACCTTCTCAAGGAACAAGCGCAACTTAACCATGGAACACTTATGGCCCCTATTACAGCCCATATCCAACTTATCTTCAGATAAGGACCCTGCTTACCTAGTTGAAACCTATAATACCACAATGGAACAAGCCATCACCAAGATGGCCCCATTAAAGCTTTGTAAGGCCAAACCCTTGTCCCACTTAAATAAGTGGCTCACTGCCGACCTAAAACTGCTCGGCAAAGAAAAAAGATCAGCTGAATCCTCCTGGAGAAAAACTCCATCCCCCCTGAACAAAGTGAAATATGCCATGGCAGCCTCTGCTTATAAAGCAGCCATTCTCAGAACCAAAAAATAAATATACAGTGAAAGAATACAGCAAGTCAAGCACTAAGGATCTTTTCACTATTCTAAAGGAATTAGAGTCCCCAGCCCCACCTGTAGAATCATGTCTGGAAGACGCTGCCTGGTGTGCTAATATCCAGAAGGCCCTCTCAGACAAAATAACACTTCTTCAATCCAAAATTGAAACAAAAACAACAACTTACCCCCCAGCACCTACAATACTGAAACCAATGCACGCCAACTCCCACCTTGCCCTCCGTTCCACTTTTCTCTGGTCACAACCAAAGATGTGGAGAACATAATCTTTTGGAAAAAAACATCTAATTGACAAGGTGACCTATGCCCTACGTTGGTCATCAAGGATGGCGCAAAAGAAATAGCTTGGTTCAAAATAAATAGCTCCATTCATAACAAATCTGGTAAACTCCTTTAAAAATTGCTCTGTACCAGACAACATCAAAGTAGCATGGGTCATGTTGCTTCTAAAAAAAAAAACAACCTGGACCCAACATCCCTACTAACTACAGGCCCATCACAACAGTTCCCTTCCACCTACAAATGTTAGACCACGCTGCCTATATCCAAATCCAAAAACACTTGGAAGATAATGATCTAGTAGGCTTCCGATAGTCTGGCTTCAGACCCAGACACGGCACTGAGACGGCACTATTAGACGTTAGGATACAGATGGACTAAGTGAAAAACAAAGGCAAACTGGCATTTCTACTTCTTTTAGACATCTCAGCAGCCTTTGACTTGGTCAACCACAAAATCCTGACTTAACACCTCACCAAAGCAGCTGCCTTCTCCTTGAGTGCTCCCAGATGGATCCAATCGTTCCTCGCCAACAGAACCACCAGGGTCTTTGCACCATCATCATCAGCACTACCATCCCTATCCACTGTGGAGTGCCGCAGGGCTCCTGGGTCTCGCCCACGCTCTACAATATATTTATGAAGCTCCTCTTCGACCGTCTTGACAATCTGGGTGTCACCTACACTAATTATGCAGATGACACCCACATCCCCATCACTCTCACTGGTTGCTACGCGGAAGACACAAAATTGATCAATGACATATAACTCGATATCCAAGCATGGATAACTAATCATAGTCTATGTTTAAACGATGACAAGACTGAATTCTTGATCATTGGTACCCAAGCCTGCCTTAAAAAATGTGATAACCGCCACTCACCCTTCATTATAGATGGGAACACCATAAAAGTTTCCCGTGAAGTCAAAACGCTTGGGGTTTATCTAGACTCCACTCTATCACTAAAAACAAGTTAGCAGTTAACAAACAGCACAACCTCCTCCACGGCTTACACCAACAAACTCATAAATGCATGTAAACCCTTCCTATCCTGCATTACACTTGCCAGAGCTCTGATCCTATCAAAGCTGGATTACTGCAACATCCTATTCCTTGGCTCATCCGCTTGGAATTTAAACAAACTCCAAGTTCTCCAGAACAATGCTCTAAGATAAACATCCCTCACCAGAGCCATATATCAAACCATAGAAGGGAGGCACCCTGTCTGGTTACCCGTAGATGATATAATCACCCTACGATCACTGGTTATCACACACAAATGCCTCTCAAATGTGGCACCGGAATATCTAACAGAAACATTCTGTAGATATCATTCTAACAGACCGACCAGGTCCATCTACTTCAACCAACTGACCATTCCTAAAAACAACCTTAAAACAGCAGTAGGCTCTAGTTTCCTAGTGTTAGCAGCCAAATGCTGGAACTCCTTGCCCCCTGTCATAAGTGCAGAACCCTCCTTCTGCACATTCAGAGCCAAGACCAAATCCTGGCTTTTAGCCCAATCTGCGAACAATCTAAGCTCTCACAAACCGCTGCAAACCACTGCACAATCAACTGAACACTCATTCGATAGAGTGATTTGCATACTCACTGTGCTACTGTAAAGCTTACCTCTGTTCAGACTGTACATTTTAATGTTGTATTTGTATATATGTCACATCATTGTACCCAGATCTATTTCTGCTTTACATATTTGCATCTGCTACCTGTATATATTTGTATGCAACTTTGACCTTCAATTATATGTTGTGACTAGTCTATGTGGTCATCTGTAACCCACCATCTAAACCCAAGCTTAAGATGTGTAACCTACCATGTACACCTAAGTGTAATTGCCCAAATACCTTTGGGTGAGGCGCACTATATAAGAAAATAAACAAAACTAAACTAAACTAAACATCCTCGTTTGATCGGTGCAGCAATATGAAAAGAGTGATTTTTTCTCAATTTCTTAAGGTGACAGATAGTTATCTCCATTTCACCAATGTATTTTGGCACACGTTTTCAAGACAATTGGAATAAAGTAGGGATTCCAATTAGTGGATTTAGGGTATGATTAACCCTGCAACCTTTGCAGAAAGTCTACAAGTACATTGTATACACACAAGTAAGTGTGTCATGACTAATGATCCATACTAAGACAACAGTTACACTTAATGGAAGTTAAGCAATATACAATTGTCCACAGAGCAAGGACATATGTTTTGATTCTAGGTGATTGCTAATTGATAAGGTGAATAATACACCAGAAAGTGGATGACCAGTAAGATTGGTGGAAAGCACACCTCTTTATTTGTTTATGAGAAAAGTGTTCAATGAATTATCCAAACAATATTCATGTAGGCTGTTTTTCACATTGTGTTGCAGGTCCTTCAATACAGAATATGCACTTATTTTGATTTGATGATGATACTATGACTATTGTAAGGGGTGTATTTGATTGCTAACAAAGTGTCCTCATAGAAGATCCCCTGAAGAAGTTCCTGTAACCATTTATTTAAAAAGTGTGGGAAGGAAACATGTTGGGAAGTGTTATGCTAAATTACAGTGGCCGTAGAATAAGAGATTCAGAATAAGAATGTAGAACTGAGGCATTGACAACATATAATTGTGATTTGTTATTCTTGGTAATTTGAAATTAGTTAGCATGTTAAAGTGTGTTATTGTTAACATTCAATTATTATCATGAAGGTGTTGTTGACTGCACAAGTCACTTCATGATATGATATGATAAGTCATTTATAACGCACCTGTTTCTAGGCACGACAAGGGGAGAAGACAAAGGGAGGACAAGACAGCAATGCTCTGAGTAAGTGCAGTCAGGGTAGCACAGGTCTGGGTAGTGCAAGGAGAACAAGGGACTGTAGGGTTGCAGTTAAAGCCCCTAAGTGCGTGGTAGGCCCAGAGGCAGTGCAAGGGTGACTGATCAAGAAAGAGCCTGGTATCCAGTGAGACTCTGAGGGTAGCCAAGCAACCAGTCGATACAGCAGACAGGTGGATCAGGTAGGTCATCAGGGGAGGAAGAGAGAGAAAGCAGAGGAATGTTTTGAGCTGCTTGCAGAACTTCAGGTGGTCAGGCTCAAATTTGAGAGGGACAGGAATGATATTCCAGAGGGAGGCACCTGCAGAGGAGAATGATCTGCCCCCCCCCCCACTTTCAGCCTGGAGAAGAGTCTAACCCTTAGAGAGTTGGAGGTAGATGAGCGAAGGGCTCGAGAAGGAAGGTATTTTGGAAGAGAGCTTTGGATGTAGAGCGGGCCCCAGCCCCAGAAAGCCTTGTGGACAATGCAAAGGGTCTTGAACTTGATCCTTGCAGCCAGCAGGAGCCAGTGGAGAGATTTCAGGACTGGGGAGATACGGTCCCTGGGCTTGAGGCCAAGGATACGTCTTGCAGTCATTTTCTGGGTTAGTTGCAGAGGTTGGAAAGTAGAGGAAGCCAAATTGAGATAGGCTTTTGTAGTAGTCCAACCTAGAGAGAACCAGGGCTCTGCAGACAGTGAGGTTCTGGGAGAAAGTGAGAAAGGGCAGAGTCCCTTTGAGGAGGTGCAGCTGGTAGTGAGACTTCTTGGCACTGGCCGAGATGTGAGGAGAGAAAGAGAGAGTGAAGTTGAAGATGACACCATGGTGTTTTGCATCGTTGGAAGGCAAAGGAAGAGGGCCCAGGCTGGCGGCCAGAGTGAGCAAGGGAATTCAGGTGCAGGGGTCCCAATAAGATGGATCTCTTTCTTACTGCCACTAAGGCAGAGATCGTTACAGGCACACCAATCCTGAATCGCTGATAGACAGTCAGGAATGAGCGAGAGAGGAGAGGCGGCTGAGGGGAGCCTGAAGGAAAGTACAGTGTCATCCACATAACACTTACAGAGGAGAAGGCAGAGATCAGGTGGGCCGAAGGGGCCAAGTAGAGGTTTAAAAACCAAGGAGAGAGGCTAGAGCTCTGGGGAATGCCACAGGTAGAGAGAGAGGTGGCGGAGAGAAAGGGACCAAGAGATTAGCGACACAGAGCAGGTTGCCACATTTGAAAGACTTCCGTGGAGGGGTACAGGCTTGAGGTACACCCTGTGGAGGTGGTAGAGGGGCCTGACGGTGAGCAGAGGAGGAAGATGAGGGTGACAAAGAGGTGTTAGAAGGAGTAGCAGGAGAAGGGATTATATAGGGGGTGCATCTAACATTCATCAATGTTGGCATATTTATGTATTTTTAAACTCAATGTGGTATAAACTAAATTTTTGTAATTGAGATATGTATATGCACATTGTCAGATTATTTAGTTTTATTCAAAATCTATAACAAATGTAGAGCATATAATCTTGCTGCAGTGTGTAATTTTTTTTAAAGGATCCATGTTTGTTTATGAGTTTTATGCAGAGACAACGCTTTTTGTAAATTTCCCCAGACTCTCTCAATGGTGGTTGGGTGTACATATGGGTTTCATCCTTGATTTGATTATTGCATTCCACAGAAGTATTTCATTCATTGTATTTTGGACTACGGTAGGAACATTTCATAAGCAATTCTAGTCATGAGGAATGTCTATATCAATTGTGACAGACACTTATGAAAATCAGGTGTGAAAAGACAGTGTTGACGTTATATGTGTCTGCGTCCTTATAATGTCTATGTGAAGGCAAAGACTCAGAAAGAGCATACAAACTATATTTGAAGACACATAAATGCATGGTGTTTACACTGACATGAGAGTTCTAGCAGTATTGGTTTGCTCTGTTTCAACTATTTTAGCAAATATGATTTCATGACCGACATATTGATTGGGTTTTTTTAAAAGTGTTTATTTTGTATGCATATTAACCTTAATCTGTTTATGTGTTTATTCATTTTTCACCACAATTATGCAGATGACAAAAAAATAAATAATAAGTAATGAGATTTCGAAATGTGAAAGCTAAACATGTTGATTTCATACATTCAGGTTTGATTTACATGCACGTCTTGCACTTGAAACACAATTACAGTAAACTCTAATAGAGAATCTTTGATTGTAATAAGAGAGGATCATGTCCTCTCAGAAAATTAGAAAAGGTTGCTCTGATACCGACTATTTAATTGATGAGATTGTTGCAGTGTGATAATAGCTTTATAGACCATGCACTCTGACCTATCCGGATTCATGTTCCCATAGACCTTGATAAATGCCCTCGCTGCATTCAGGCCTTTAACTCAGAAAATGAACACTTCGCTAAAAAAGGTGCAGATTTTGGTATATACATATATATATATATATATATATTCAGTGAAAAAAACTTTGTTAAAGGGACGTTATGGTTAAGTTGCGCTACTAAAAACCTATGAAATTCCGTGAAAAAACTTTGTTAAAGGGACGTTATGGTTCCAAGTAAAACCGAAAAACCCTTGAAATTCCCCAGTTATGGTAAACTAAGCAACCATAACTCGCGCCACCACCGTGCACTGCTAAGACTAACACCCAGGACATCAAAGTTGACATCACAAATGTCATTGATGACATCACTGATGACATCACATGCCTGGCTCACTATTTTTTCTTTTGCTGACATATCTAGGCCACATGGTTTTCTTCAGTAACAGTCAGAAACTAAGAATTTTATTTTATTTGTAGACATATCCTTCTAGTAGGTTCTTACAGTAATTCCCTTAGAGTACAGTCACATCATATGAAACATATACATATGGGAAAACACAAGCTTGAAATACAGCAATCCTTTTTGTGCATAAAGATAATCACTAGACTTATGAGCACTTTCTGATAGTTCTGTTGTTTTTTTATGGCTGTACTTTCCCTGTATATGGTCATATATGTATACATTGTACTCACACTACTTTCCTTAGGGTCCAATCACATCAAGTGATACATAAACATAGGGTAAATAGCAGCTTTGAAACAGAGCAATCATTTATTTGCATGAAACTAATCAGTTAAGTTATGAATTGTTTCTGCTACTACTTGTGCTCTTTTGCTAACTTCACTTTCACTGTATATACCCATATTGGTATGTGTTCTTGTGTCTTTGTGTTTTGTCTATAGTAATGCAATTATGTAATACATGGGTTTTATTAGCTACTTATTACATATTTCACAGTACACAAAAATCTGTTAAGAAAACAATTATCATTTCATTATTCAACATATTAACATTACGAATATCATACCTTAATCTTGTGCGCTGCACACAATGTTATGTTTCTGTATGAGTAGCTTAGTATACTAGATAGAACCCCATAATAGGATGCTATTTATATCAATGCATCATTCAATGCACTTATTAGGGTATATTTCTTGCAATGATTCTTGACACTTTTTTCGCAACATAATAAGAATCCCTTGAACACATATTTCATGAGAAGTACATACACATGTGATGTCATCAGTGATGTCATCAATGACATTTGTGATGTCATCTTTGATGTCCTGGGTGTTAGTCTTAGCAGTGCCCGGTGGTGGCGCGAGTTATGGTTGCTTAGCTTACCATAACTGGCGAATTTCAAGGGTTTTTCGGTTTTACTTGGAACCATAACGTCCCTTTAACAAAGTTTTTTCACTGAATTTCATAGGTTTTTAGTAGCGCAACTTAACCATAACGTCCCTTTAACAAAGTTTTTTTCACTGAATTTCATAGGTTTTTAGTAGCGCAACTTAACCATAACGTCCCTTTAACAAAGTTTTTTCACTGAATTTCATAGTTTTTTAGTAGCACAATTTAACAATAATGACTTTGACTTTATATACATGTCATATGGAACTGACTAGATCTCTTCTTATGAACTTGGTGTCCGCGAACTTATTTAATGTTCGCGGACATGTTCGGAGAACAGTACCATTACCTAGAAACTGTGGGGGGATTAGGGGCGGGTGGTGGGGTATGTTTGATTGTTATATCATAATATAGGAACATTTAACAAATTCAAAAAGCAGCACACAAACACATTATATATAGTAATACATAAGAAATGTAACCCATATATGTATATGTAACACACTAACCATTCATTTAAATACAATATGTTCTGAAATGGAATATACCACAAGAACATAAATTGGCTTCCAACATAATTACCTTACAGATACAACAGAACTGAGAACAAGACCAGACCCACTGAATACATAGGACTTATCTTACCAGAAATAGTATGTGTACTTCATTTTACTCATATATTTATAAACTTTCTGTATTAGATTAAAAAATATATTATCTTTTTTTTTTTCTTCTCACAGAAATGTCTAGTACTCTGGAATGGCTAGACGACAATTTCCCACAGGAAGAAATGGCACAAGAAAGTGAAACCAATGGTAAACACTTTATAATATAAACCATTTAAATATTATTATTTTGTATACATTTAACATATATATTTTTTTTTGTACAGAGCATAACAAAATAGAAACTACCTCTGAAGAATCTGTTAGAGAAAACACGCTTGACAACATAAAAGAAAAAATTGATTTACTGTTGACCAATTTTAATAATTTGAAAACTTTTGTTGAAGATCATTTTAAAACAAAAATGTCATACCATTGCCCCACATGTACTTGTCCCTCCTCACCATATCCCAGTCAATTATCCCCAAACCCTCTCCATAATCCAAAAGGTTTTGATGAGATTTCCATCCCTTCTTCAACTAATACCAATCATGTTGAAACCCCAAATTCTCCTGTTTGTGTTTCTGTTTCTGCCTCACCTTCTCTGTCATAAATTATTAATATATGTTAAATAAAGTTTAATTTTTATATTGTATTGTGAATAGTTTCCGTTTTTTTTAAAAAAAAACAATAAAAGTGTCCGCGGACAGTGCAAGTGTTCTGAAATGTTCGTACCTAAACGTAAATGGAGGTGTCCTGAAGAAAACCACACCTGTTTGTACTGTTCGCTACCAAGTTGAAACTGTTCTAAGAACACACGTGGTGTCCTGAAATGTTCGTAAAGAAACAAAAATTAAAGTGTTCTAAAGAACACTATATCTGTCCGTAATGTTCGCTATCAACTTAAAACTGTCCTAAGAACACAATTGGTGTCCTGAAATGTTCGTAAATAAACGAAATTGATGTGTCCTGAACAACAGTACAACTGTTCGTAGTGTTCGGTACCCAATTGAAAGTGTTCTAAGAACACAATTGGTGTCCTGAAATGTTCGTACATAAACTAAATTACACGTGTCCTGAAGAACACTATATCTGTCCTTACTGTTCGCTAACAAGTTTAAACTGTTCTAAGAACACAGGCGGTGTCCTGAAATGTTTGTTTCACGTGTGACGCACTTTTAATTACTTCAGAACCCGAACAGTGTCCGTAGGACATCAATGCGCATGCGCTAACCAATCTCTGTGCACTTGGTATCCTGCGGACAGGCGCTTCCTTCGCAGACTAGTTCGCAAACAGATCATATGACCGCGCCCAAGCTCATCGTGTGTCCTGAAATGCGGACACTGTTCGTGTCCCCGAACAATTTAAAAGTACATTTTCAGTTAATCCATAATATTTTTCAATAAAATCTCACCATGCCACAAGTCCCACATAGCAATCTTGAGTTTCTATATACCTTTTGAAACTTTCCGATCCTTTTTTTGTGTTCGATCTGTCCGCGCACAGTGCGCATGTCCGCGGACCGCGCACAAGCACCCCTATAAAAGACCACGCCCAAGAGCTTATTCCCATTGTGTTTCTGGCTATTCTTCAGAACACAGTGATTTTTGCTGCCACCTGCAGACTACACCATCATTGAGATGGCATCCTTGGCTGCTGAATTGCCACTTAGTGCTGCACCTGCTTCAGCACCACCACCACCCCCTCCACCACCACCACCTCCCCAAGGGCCTGATGAGGGGAACAGGACTGAGGATGCGGAGGAGGAAGAAGAGGATGATGAGAATGAGGTAGAGGAAATCCCTACTACCCGCACTAGGCGTGAGTCTTGGGTGTGGCGGTTATTTACCATTCATGGGAATGGTCCTAAGGCTCGTGCGAACCATGTTACCTGCAATGAGTGCAAAATGATACTCAGTCGCGGGAAGCACGGTAACTACAGCTTTGGGACCACTACTATGAAGCGACACCTGAGGTCATTTCACTCTGGGGCTATTTGCAGGGGTTGTACCTTGCGAAGAACGTAGCAGGTTGATTTCCTCTACTTCATCCTCTGTTTCTGATCCTGTCACCACAAGGACCACCTCTGTGGGACAGCGTCTTTCTGAAGCTGCCTCACAGGCCATACAGATTGCTGATGACCCTTACCTTTCGAGGGTCACAGTTGTATGTATGTACTGTGACACAGTACTCTGCAGGGGGGAGCGACTTCGGAGTGCTTTTGAGACTATCGTCTCAGAGCACGAGAAGACCTGCTCACTACCCAAATAAAACCCACTCTACATCTTCCTCTCTCAGCTCGCCCTTTCTTATCCCTGTGGTTGGTGTCCCCCCCTTTACCCTCCTTTACCCTCCTCTCCTAGTGTGTCATGTCTGAAAAACCAAAAAAAATACAAAATTACAAAAATCAAAAAAAAATAAGGCTCTTTTCAGAGCCGCCTTTCCCAGTTAAAAAATAGAAGTGAAAATAAATGAAGCAGGGCTCTTTGTATTTTTTAGAAGTCCGCGGACAGTTCGCGAACATTAAAAAAATTGGGTTGCTACTCCATCACAAACATTGTAATTTTCTCTGGAAAGAAGTGGTGGTTCTGAAAAGAGCCTTTGGGTGGTGTTTGTAAGTCAAAAATTGTAAATGCTTAACATCTACTTCAAAATCGTTGTTGTAATTCCAAAAAAGGTCGCAATGCAGTTTGTACATTTCTAAGAAAAATCTGATTGCCAGCATAAGTACGATGGACTCCATCTCTGCGAAAAATGTATGTACTACAAAACATAATATTTTCATTGTGAAAAGAAGACATGCCAAAATCTCTTAGAAAGCCACAAACAGCCTTCTTAACATTGCGCCTTGCTTTTTCCATTTGTGGACCAAATGAAGAAGAACGAAGCCACATTTGTCTCTGCGCAATCCGTGAAAATATCACTTGAGAATTAGGAAACATGTCCATAACCTTCCTCAGTCCTTCTTTTATAGCAAATTGCACAAAAATTCCAGTCACATGTCCTAAACTGTTCCCTCCACAATGAATTACAATTATGTCTGGATGTTGCTCTGTCTCCAAAGTAGCACAGAGAGGTAGCACTTCATTCCACGTACTCCATGCCAGTGTACTTCCACATGTGGGAATCCAAGATCTACAGCTACTCCACAGCTTTCTGCATGCACCTTCAACCAATGTATCCACGAATCTCCTAAAATCCAAACAATCTGTTTTCTGAAACACACAGCCATAGCTATCTTTTGTTCTCTCAGCAAAAAGAGTATCTGAGAAAATCTCTCCTGGCACAACACACCCACCAAACTTTCCTGACCAATCCCTTTCAGTGCTTATTCTCATTTGCATGACTTCTGAACCCAAAAATCCCCGGATGTAACTCCCGATGTCCGCGAACTACCGCCATGTCCGCGGACATATCGTAACATGAACAGCCCTTCTACCATTTCCACTACACTCTCTCTGCCATTCCCTCATTGGATGTACCTCAAAAATCACATGACCATGCACCAATCACATTCAAAACCTCTACATCTAACTGCATCATCATAGATCAGCACTGCAAATGTACTCTGAATCTCTCTGAGTACAAGTGTCATATCATTGGCAAGCAGCATCTACCAGAAATACTGTACAAGTCTTCAAGATTTCTACTTGCAGCTCCATGCATATCCATATGCATGAACACAAACTTCAGGTATGCATATTTTCTGTTTAGTAGATGACATAGCTCTCAACCATTTTTGTTTTACAGGCGGATGAAATCACCATATTTTGTTTTTGGCGGGTGAGACGCTCATTGGAATGAATGGGCATGCAGGAGGCTTGGCGGGTGAGTCTGCCCTTTACAAGGCGTGTGACACCCGCCAAAAGCGTGTGAGTTGAGAGCTATGGTAGATGAATACATTTTCAAACAGACTTTTACCTTGTAAAATCTGTAAAATGAATTTACTGTACTTTTTTCAATTTCCTAAAATCAACTATCACTTATACACCTTTATGCTTTTTACTTTCTTTATACACACAGACTCAAATCATGTTAAACTAACATTTTTTAAATGAAATATATAGACTACATATATTCAAACAAAATTGCATGCAAACACAATCTATGTTTAAACCTTTATAAAAATACTTATACAATTTCATATTTTGTTTTTATTTATTTATTTACTTAATTACTTTAAATTAGACATGACATTGAGGCGCTATTACCTAGAACAGTTTACTTACAGAAATAGTGGTATTCACTAATATATTATAAATTTCACAAGACATAGTAAAGATATTTTTTTTTGCTACAGTTAGTCATTCAATACAATTTGTTCATTAAGAACATATCATATGTACTGAACTGATGCAATGTATCTTATGTAAATACATTCGTTTAATGGTTTTACAGAAGGCACTGAGGATTTCAATTGAAAAAATCAATATCTAAATTAAAAACAGTGCTATATACAAACAAAGTTACTAATTTGAAGCTTTTACAATTGCAGTGAAGACCAGTTTCCTGAAAAGAAGCAACCGAATTCGAAGAAGAAAGAAAAACTAAGAAGTTACCTGTTAATTTAAAAAAAAGTTAGGAAAATATCACCATAATATTTATATTATTAATCAAATATACTATAACATTAATACGAGCTATTTTGGTTTCTTAAAATAGAGATTTTGTACCATTTTGTCCAAAAATTTCCAGGTCTTAAACAGCGATTTACAGCCAGAACGGCCCACAAATTTCTATTTTTGGACACACAAATTAGCCATATTATAGAACAAACAACTGTTTTAATTGTATACATTAGATTTACTATTTGTACTTTTCCACACCACTAGCTTACTTTTTTTTGTCATCTGAACCCCAGTTTAGTAACACATAAATTCAAGAATACCTATCCCTACTAGTTTTAGTTCCCAATGCACAATCTCACACCATTACATACATCTTTATCATCTTACTCAAACACTCATGCACACAGCACACATACATTCCAGAACACCCCAACCCATATGTTCTTTATTTTTTTCAACAGACCCTAAAGAATGCCTACCAAAAGTCAAGTCAGTAGAAAGCAACGCAAAAGTAGAGCTAATGAAAATAAAGGTGTCCAACATAAGCATCCATCTCTAGCAGAATTTGTAAAAAAAGTTGAAACAAAACAGCTTATACAATCATTTAGTGAAACACAAGAAGTTTCAAGTACAGCAACTTCGCTTCCTCTATCAAAATGTAAAACAAACCAAAAAACAATTAACAGAAAATCAGCTATCAGTACAGATAAAACTACTTCTTCAAATTTTAATATAGTGCAAAGTAAGCATACCAAGAAAAGTATTTTAGCCAAAATATACTGTCACAAAGTCCTTCAAAATCTTATAAAAACAGGAGAGAAATCAGGTTCAAAGCTTAAAACCTATCGTAGGAAATTAATTTTAGAAGCATTGATGGACAGTGCAATTCTTCTCAAAAGAAATTTATTTATTTTACTGTTAAACAAAATGAAACCACTAACAAAACTAATAACTAAATTACAAAAAAGGCTTCTCAATAAGCGAAATTTCAACAGAAAGAACTTCTTAAGTATCTGCAGAGGTGAATGGAATCACACTACGAGCACAGAACCATATTTTAATGAAGAAGCGTACAAACAAAAGCAAACAAATACAATTGCCATAAATAGCAGTGGTCGAGGTTATGAAAAAGTGAATAATACCATAATGGAACAAGAAGTACTCCTTACAAAAATATGCCCTGAAAACTTAGAATTACCCCTCCATTCAACTGAATCAGAACGTCTAGGGTACAAATGGCCATGCACGTCAATGTGTAACATTCCCAAACAATGTTTCAAATCTTTACACCAATTCCTCAATAAATATGTAAAAAGCAAAGACAAAATCAAAATTAAATTACTGCAAAATATAGATACCTGTCCAGTGCGCAAGTACACAGGACTACAAGGACATTCATTGGCCTGCATTACAGGACCTACTTGTAAAACCACTTTCCATGATATCAAAAGGATATCAACACATCATTCAACTATAAGAAATCTAGTCTATAAACTGTACTATGCTAAAAGTCCTGCTTTAGCACTAGCAAAGTTAAATAACATCCTTCTACATGGTACAGCAAAAGACCTACTTGAAGAAATTCACTATATCCAGAAAAAATATTTTGGAAGTGAAAGCCATTTACAGAATGAAATAGCTTTAAACCAATTAAGCAACAATTCTACACATGGCAACCTTTTGCTAAACACATACAAACAAGAAATACTAAAATTTAAAAGTACATCAGCTGAAGTACCAAACCATGTATGTGTATGTTGCGGTAGAATTTTTTATAAAAGTAACACAAAAACTGTGGACCTATCATACAAAATAGAAGACAATGAAGATTCTAAATGGTTTGAAATAGCTCTCTACCTTCTAGCAGAAAACAAATATGAAATAACTGAGCCCTTAATACTTTGGAGTTATTGCACTACAAAACTTGACAACAACCAAACTCCTTCACGTTCTATCACAAATAATTTGGAATTATACCCAGTACCAAAACCTCTACAACAACTTAATTTATATGAGAGCATCATAATTCAAACAGTACACCCATTTCAAGTAATAATACGCCTTCAACCAAAAACAGCAAAATTACCTCCCTCTGAATTGGTAAAAGGCATTCGTGGAAAAGTAGTTTATTTACCATTAAATCTAAAAGAAAATGTGCATACTCTAGGAGTGCAACGTCCAATGCAGCAATCTTTAATTATATTAGTAAATGGAGTACCTACAAAAGACAAAAAAATATGGCAACAGCTGGTAGATTTATTTAAAGTTAGACAAGCCTTCCAATATCTTAAAGAGAATAATGAATATTACAAAGAAATTAATATTGAAGAACATTTGAAAGATACAACTGAAATAATTCAAGAAACACAAGAAGCTGGTCAATTTGAGCTACTAGATCCTGCTACAATATCAAATACTTTAGACCATTATACAATTCATCCTTTGCACTGTAATGACACCGTACAAGATGTACTAGAAACTTACCAAATGCGTCAAACAAAAGGATCGCCAATCAGTATATGGGAAAAAAGTATAGAAGCACGTGCTTTTCCTCTACTCTTTCCTACTGGCAAAGGAGGAAGGTATGATGATAGACCTATTCAAATATCAGCTTCAGAATACCGCTCATTACGAATGTATTCTGAAGATCCCAGATTTAGACAAAATGTGGAATACATATTCCACCTACTCTTTGAAAGTGAACTAGCAACTTTATGTTACGGAGTTGCACACATATTAAAATCAGGATCACACTTTCAAAATATGACAGCTACACAATTATTAGAGAAAGTGCAACAAAAGGATGAGGTTTTACAATCAAATATTACAAATCTATTAGCAAATATGCGTGGTACTAAAGAGTACTGGTTTCGACGTCATGGAGATGTACGTTGTATGATCAGAAACCTTGGCCCACCCACTTGGTTTGTTACATTAAGTTGTGCAGAATATGCATGGGAAGATTTACATGATTTCCTACGCATATCAAATAAAAACAAAACAAACATAGATATTCTAACACCTGGAGAACTTTGTTCTTTGGATCCTGTTAATGTTTCAAGATATTTTCACCATCGCTTCATTGCTATGCTACATTTTATTTGTAATAAAACTGTTCCTCCCCTTGGAGAAGTGCAACACTTCTTTTGGAGAAAAGAATACCAAGCCAGAGGAGCACCACATATCCACATGCTTTTATGGATTAAAGATGCTCCTAAATTTGGTCAAGACAGTGATGCCACTGTTTTACAGTTTATTGAAAAATATGTCACTTGTGAAATTCCATCAGAAGCCACAAATAGTGATCTTCGTGCACAAATTTTACAATTTCAAAGACACAAATGTGGAAAATATTGTCGTTGCAAATACAAAAACAAAGGCAAATACTACACCAAATGCCGATTTGGTTTCCCTAGACCAGTTACAAATACAGGTCAAGTAAACAACCTCATGTCTTCAGTTAGACATAGTGTTAAAGGTAAGTCACCTAAAAATACATATTACATAAAAAGAAAAGAAGAAGAAAAATATATCAATGATTATGATGCAATCATTGCCCACTTATGGAATGCCAACATAGATGTGCAGTACATTGCAGACAATTCTACTGCAGTTGCACGATATGTCACAGCATACTTAACTAAAGCAGAAAAGACAGAGCTCCAAGACCTCTGGAATGACCTGTCATCAGATAAAACAGTATCTCAGAAATTATACAGCTTGGGCATAAAAATGCTCACCCATAGAGAATGTGGATCTTATGAAGCAGCTGATCGTTTAACTGGTACTTCATTGTATGGTAAATCTGAAAATATAGTATGGCTAAGTCTTGGTCCAGCTAAATCTAGAAAAAGAGTTCTAAAATCATATGAAGATATAGAAACAATAGCCAAACATGATCCCAACAGCCAAGACATTTTAAAAAACAATTTATTGGACACATACTACCCAAACAGAAGTAATACTTTGGAAAACATGTGTCTATACCAAATAGCCCAAAACTACACACACAAAAATAATATGAAACCTGAGGAAAAAAAAGGTAAATATAGAGTGACAGACTGTGAAGGCAGCTTAGTTAAACTCACTAAACCAAATTTAATTAATCATATCAAATTGTCATTGAAGACTCCTCAACATAAAGAAGTATATTACATGTCCCTGCTACAACTCTTCAAACCATGGAGAAAAGAAGAACAATTACTAGATAACTATGACTCATATGAGGATGCTTTCAAAGCAAATTAAAGCACTATAACTGATGTAAACTTTACACAGTACAAAACAATGTTGCACAATGAACAGCAACATGAAGTAGAACTCCAAGCCCAACTAGATAAGGATACTCCTGACAGTAGTCAACCTTCTGTAACAGGAAGCCAAGAACCACTGGGAGAACCACTAATAACAAATGAGGCAGAATTAGATATGATAGAAGTAGAAAACACCATGTGTCAGTATGAAGATAAGGAAGACTTAACTATACTACAATCAAAACTAAACAATGAGCAAAGTAGCATTTTTCAAGAAGTAACAAAACAAATTGCACATGGTGTAAAACATGAAAATAAAGAATGTTCCTGCCATAATTATAAACCTATACTACTGTACGTCAGTGGTGAAGCTGGTTCTGGCAAAACATTCCTAATCAAAATCATTAGTAAGTTCCTTCAACAATTGACAAACAACAAACTGTCAGCTGTTGTCACTGCCCCCACAGGTTTAGCTGCCTACAACATAGGTGGTGTTACATTACACCTATTACTACTATTACCAGTAGAACACCAGAACAAATTAGACTATTACAAACTTTCTGCAGAAGCTGCAATGGAATTATGCAGAGTATTGAAACAAATGAAAATGATACTAATAGATGAAGTGAGCATGGTCTCCAACCTGATGTTAGCTTTGATTCACCTCAGATTACAAGAAGTACTCAAAACAGACTATGAAGAGCTCTTTGCAGGAAAACACATTATTGTTTTTGGAGATCTGCTTCAATTAACACCAGTAAAAGGTGAACCTATTTTTAAAACATTAGGGCACAAACTCTGTCGTAAAACTGTTGGCAGCATTGGAAATGTCAACCTTTGGCAACATTTCCAATACAGAGAATTAACAGAAAACATGCGCCAATCTGCTGATCTAACTTATGCCAACATTTTAAAAAGTTTGAGAGTTGGTATACTTTCTAAAGAAGCAGAAGCAACATTGAAAACCCGGCACATTAATGCACTTTATGGCGATAATGCATGTGCTACAGATGTTATGGAACAATTAGCCCACAAAAATGTCAATTGTATGGCCTTAATGGCAACTCTTGCAAGCTGTTTCAAATTCAATGAAATCATGCTAAGTAAAGAAATGCAACCAATAATGGAAATTAGCGCCACAGACAAACTAGATGTACATGGTATGACACTACCCATGTGTGACCAAGCCACAACAAGACTAAATAATTTAGAAAAATCAATCTCAAACACAGCAGGCTTAGAAAAGATGTTAAAATTATCCTTAAATTGCAGAGTAATGCTTAAACGTAACCTTGACGTGGACCAAGGACTAGTTAATGGAGCACTGGGTACAGTTGTTGGCTTTCAAACATACCCACGTGACAACAAAATTCAGTTTGTCAATATACTCTTTGACAAACTTTCAGAAGTAAAACGGATAGGACGCTCAACAGCTAGATTCCTTCTCTTCAAAGATATGTATGTACGCAGAGAACAATTTTCTCTAACTCTTGCATACGCAGTCACGATTCATAAATCACAAGTTCTTACCCTAGACAAAGCAATGATAGATATTGGTAACACAGTCTTTAAAGAAGGCATGAGCTACGTAGCACTATCACGCTTACGTACACTTGACGGTCTATTTCTGATCAACTTTGATGCAAGTAAAGTAAACGCTGATATTCCTTGCATTTTAGAATATAATAGACTTCGCTCACTATACACTCCCCATCTAAACACATATTCTGTTCCACAAAAACTAAAACGTAAAAGAAAACTAAATCAAACAGAAATGCAACAGGATGTCACTGCAAATCCTCCAAAGAGAGTAAAAGAAACTAATACTTCATCAAGTACCACAAACAAAAAAGAATCAATTAGAGAAAGTAAACCAGGTACTTCTTAAAAGAAGGAAGACAAAATCCAAAAAAAGCATTTAGATACAGAACTACCTCGACCATTTAAATTCTCAAATAAAGTTGGTGTAAGTTGCTATGCAAATGTAGCAATGAATATTCTATTTCAATTACCACCAATTGTTGACAACATTTACTTACACAGTACAGACCCATTGTGTTTGCAAATGTTAATACTTCACAGAAATGCAGCAAACAATCCTGACAACACATATAGAGCCTCATTACGACCCAGGCGGTAAGTTACCGCCTGGGTCGTACCTTTACCACCATGGCGTAAACTATGTTTACGCCATGGTGGTTGGCGGACTTACCGCCCCATTCCAAGGTTGGCGGGGCGGTAAGTCCCCATTAACCCATTTACCCTTCCCCATTCCCATTTTTGCCCCATAGGGCATAATGGGAGTGGGGAAGGCGTTAATTACGCCACCGTAAATTACGGTGGCGTAATTAACAACATGGTCCCTTAGCGCCATGGATTTTAACACCTGCTAAAAGCAGGTGTTAAATCCTCCATGGCGCTAAGGGACCTCGGAATCAGGCGGTAAGTGTCGGCGCTGTTTACGCCGCCGTAAACCCCTTACCGCCTGGGTCCTAATGAGGCCCATAGTGTTTTTGGAATAAGACAATTGGACTACTGTGCTGGAATGGTGAAATTCACTATAAACTCATAGGAAGATCCACAAGAATTTCTAATGTACTTACTACAAGTACTGGAAAACAAAAACATACCTATAACTGAAATCTTTCAGATTTCATACATGTGGAAACATACATGCACTCTCTGCAACAATGTGACACAAGAAGAAATCCCCAATGAACGCTTCATATATATATCAATACCAAATTGTCAATCCATTCCATTTCAGCAACTTGTACAAAATACAAACCATGGTACATTATGCTCTACCTGCAATTCAGATAATCGCTTCACGTTAGTAATACAAACACATAGTAAATACGTAATACTAATGCTTCTACGTTACAATGCAGATGGTACCAAAAACAACTGCAAGCTGACTGGATTCACACATGGTCAAATATCACTTGGTAAGAAAACCTTCACAACAATAGGTATAATCTACCACGCAGGAGCCACAACCAATTCAGGGCACTACACTGCATATATAAAAAAGAAATGTGGATGGTTTGAATGTAATGATAGTGCCATTACTCTAAAGCAGAGATTACCAGCAAATCTTACAAACGCTTATTTGATGTTCTTAAAACCAAAATTTGATAAATAAACTGTATTTAAACCTTTAAGTAAATTTGTGTTAAAAAAATATAAACTACAAAAGCTATCTAACTGCTCAAAGATTCTACAACAACTAATCAGATAAATGAATACCACTAAATTAGACCAAAAAATACACAGTTAGAATACGCCAATTGGTATCTAACTGTCCCAAAATTATAAATTTGTGTTAAAATAATATAAACTGTTAGAATACTCCAAAAGCTATCTAACAGCTCAAAGATTCTACAACAACTAATCAGATAAATGAATACCACTAAATTAGGCCAAAAAATACACAGTTAGAATACGCCAATTGGTATCTAACTGTCCCAAAATTTAACAATATCCAAATAGATAAATCAAAACCACTAAAATATATTAAAAAAATAGACAGTTAGAATACGCCAATTGGTATCTAACTGCTCCAAAATTTTATAATATCAAAACAAATGAAGAATCTGTTACTGCTCCAAAAAACATACAACACAGCAAAGTATACAGCATTAGCCAGAAACAACAAGTGAACACTGAAAACAAACAAACAAATAAACTGTAGCATAACAGAAAAAGGTTTTTTTTTAATCCAGGATGGATTTTTTTTTCTCCCACAGACCCAATGATTTTAGCAACAAATACAGAAACTGAGCAAATTGCACAGTACTCTTATTTGTACTCTACTAAATATGAGGGTCGAAAAAAAATAAAAGTATATTGCTTATACAATGTAATAAGTCATTACAAAATACTAATACTAACATGCTATTTTCTTTTATCACAGAAATGAAGAAGAAAAACATGGACTCCCATTACTAGACCAAACAGTAAGTATACAATAATAAGGACAACCATAGCAGCATATCACATCCATAGTATCTAATACCTTTGTTCCTTATACATTTGTTTTTTCACCCAAAGTTATAAGCAAATATGAATGTGATATGCTGCGGTGGTTGTTGCCAGGGCATAGAGTCTTGGGTGCATGGCCAAATGGCCATGCACCCAAGACTCTATGCCCTGGCAACAACCACCGCAGAATATCACATCCATAGAGTCAAACATTTCAACTATGATCTATGGGAAACTTTTAATGTCCGCGAACAATGTGAGTGTTCTTAGAACACTTTGAACATGCCAGCGAACAATACGGACACCGTTTTCAGGACACCCCCTACGAACATTTCAGAACAACGCAATAGTTCTTAGAACACTTTCAACTTAACAACGAACAATACGGACAGCGTCCTAAGGACACCCCCTACGAACATTCCAGGACACCGGGAGTGTTCTTAGAAGCGTCTTCAGAACACCGCCATCTTGTTTATTTGCGAACATTTCAGGACACCGCGAGTGTTCTTAGGACACATTCAACTTGATAAAGAACAATACGGACAGCGTCCTCAGGACACCCCCTACGAACACTCCCCGGACACCGCGAGTGTTCTTAGAAGCGTCTTCAGAACACCCCCATTTAGTTTATTTGCGAACATTTCAGGACACCGCGAGTGTTCTTAGGACAAATTCAACTTGACAGAGAACAATACGGACAGCGTCCTCAGGACACCCCCTACGAACACTCCCCGGACACCGCGAGTGTTCTTAGAAGCGTCTTCAGAACACCACCATCTTGTTTATTTGCGAACATTTCAGTACATTGCGAGTGTTCTTAGGACACATTCAACTTGACAGAGAACAATACGGACAGCATCCTCAGGACACCCCCTACGAACACTCCCCGGACACCGCGAGTGTTCTTAGAAGCGTCTTCAGAACACCCCCATTTTGTTTATTTGCGAACATTTCAGGGCACCGCGAGTGTTCTTAGAACACATTCAACTTGACAGAGAACAATACGGACAGCGTCCTCAGAACACCCCCTACAAACATTTCAGGACACCGGGAGTATTCTCAAAAACGTCATCAGAACACCCCCATTTTGTTTATTTGCGAACATTTCAGGACACCGCGCGTGTTCTTAGAACACATTCAACTTGACAGAGAACAATACGGACCGCGTCCTCAGGATACCCCCTACGAACACTCCCCGGACACCGTGAGTGTTCTTAGAACAGTTTCACTTTGCTTGCGAACAAAACGGACACATATTGACTCCTTAGAACACCCCCTAGTCAGTTTATTTAGAACATTTCAGAACACCCGTGATGGCCGCAAACAAATCGAACACAAAAAGAACGTCTAACACATAAAAAACACAACTTTCATCCTATCTCATACACTCCCACCCTCCCCAAACACTCCTACACACCAACACACTCTACAAAAAACACATTTTGAACAATGTTTCACGGCGCTGTCCGGGGACGTCCGTGAATCCAAGATGGCGGGCGCTACCGAAATATCTGACGCGCTTCACGCTCCACGCCGTCCAATCAGCGAACACTTTGCATGTCCGCGAACATCACGCAAGACGATTGGCCAATCAGGACACTTTCCGCGGAGCGAACAGAGAAGTGTGTCGGCAAACCCAACACAGATATCACTATTTTGTTTTTTTACCTACTTCATGGTCATTTTAAAAAAAACTACCAGACGGATTTTCACCAAATTTGCAAAAGCACGCTTTCGGGATCAAGCCGCTGCTCCTGGTCCAAATTTGGTGGAAATCCGTCCAGCGGTTTGGGCTGTAGGCGCGAGCAAAATTTTTTTCCCATTCACTCTATGGAGAGTGAGTATAATGTATACAAATATGAGCATATAGAGGGAAGGTAGAGTAATAAAAATAAAACTATGAGAAAGTGCTGATAACCATAATGATTAGCTTCATGCACAGAAAGGATTGCTCTCTTTCAAGCCTGTATCTTCCGCTATGTATATGTTTCATATGATGTGACTGGACCCTAAGTCTACAAATATATTACCTTTTCAATTTTTACTTCCTGACTGTTACTGAAGAAAACTATGTGGCTTCGATATGTCAGTAAAGGATAAAAAGGGAGAGCCAGCCATGTGATGTCATCAGTGATGTCATCAATGACATTTGTGATGTCATCTTTGATGTCCTGGGTGTTAGTGTTAGCAGTGCACGGTGGCGCGAGTTATGGTTGCTTATGTTACCATAACTGCCGAATTTCAGGGGTTTTTCGGTTTTACTTTGAGCCATAACGTCCCTTTAACATAGTTTTTTCACTGAATTTCATAGGTTTTTACTAGCGCAACTTAACCATAACGTCCCTTTAACAAAGTTTTTTCAATGAATTTCATAGGTTTTTAGTGCACAACTTAACCATAATATCCCTGACTTCATATACATGTAACATAGAACATACTAACCCCCTCGTAGTGATTTTCATGTCCGCGGACTACCGCCATGTCCGCGGACACATCGAAAATCTGAGCGTAGTGAATGTAAATTTAAATACTGTGCCCCATTTCCCCTTTGAAGTTGGCTCTGAAAAGAGCCGTTTTTTTTTTTTTCACAGATGCTTGACAGACACCTGTTATTTTGTATTTTTTTTCTTGGTTTTTTTTCTTACTTTACTCCTAAAATCTTCACATAACCTTCTCCAAAGCAACACTTACATTCCAAAATAGAAAGGCATTTCCCGTAAAAGATAAAGAAATGCCATCTTCTTTAAAATTAACAGCATTACTGGCATCAATATTCTCATCGTTACAGAAGAACATACTAGCTCTAAGCATGAAGGCACACATGCCTCGGTTGATGACACACCTAGCAATATTTTGCTAAGGACAAAAAACTAAACTATTGTCCCATATTGCCCTAGGTAGTAATCCAGAAAAAATTACTTTTGCATTTGGAAGGATCTTCATTACTGCTTGAACCAAGCGTTCCAAATCAGCCAACAAAGTAGGGGCACTGACGTTGCCCAAATAGAAAGCACCATAGTGCAAAACTACCACATGCGGACTGTTCATCGTGGCCATTTCCTCACAAACTTGTACAATTCCCTGTACATTGCAATCATGCACACTGCTCCACACCACCTCCACTCCTTTCACATCAAAGTTCTTTGCAACATGCCTGCATTCAGCGTACTGCTGTAAACCATGCACAAACATATCTCCGAGCACCAACACCCTGACTTTCTCCACTTCTGCCATCTTCACCACACACAGTCTCTTTCAACACAAATCCACAACCTCGACATCTGATTGGCTGATCCGTACAGTCTTCTTTCCATGTTGGATTTCCTGGAAAAACCCGGATGTAGCACGCCCTGTCCACGAACAGCCGCGGTGTCCGCGGACGGCGTCCACTTTACTCTCTGTGCCATTCCCTCATTGCATACAGCTAAGCAATCACACAATACGAATAACGTCCTCAGAACACCCCCATTTTGTGAATTTTCGAACATTTCAGGACAATTATTATTTCATTATTCAACATATTAACATTACACATATTATACTTTCATCTTGTACTCTGCACACAATGCTATGTTTCTCCATTAGTAGCTCAGTATACTAGATAGAATCCCATAATACAATGCTATTTATATCAATGCATCGTTCAAAGCACTAATAACGGTATGATATTTATTGCAATATCCTTGACACTTTTTTCGCAACATTATAATAAAAATCCCTAGTACACAAATTCCATGAAAAGTACATACACACATGATGTCATCAGGGATTTCATCAATGACATTTGCGATGTCATCTTTAATGTCCTGGGTGTTAGTCTTAGCAGTGCACGGTGGTGGCGCCAGTTATTTTTCAAAGCTTACCATAACTTGCGATTTTCAGGGGTCTTTCGGCTGTACTTAGAACCATAACGTCCTTTTAACAAACTTTTTTTAATATCACACAAACAATATACAAACATGGCCTGCAAAAACCAACTTCTACAGATGGCTTTACACAGAATGTTGCAAAGTAAGAATTTATGCTCGTTCACAGTGAAGGTCAGCTGCTTCCACAACTTCTACAGATGGCTTTACACAGAATGTTGCAAAGTAAGAATTTATGCTCGTTCACAGTGAAGGTCAGCTGCTTCCATTTTTTATCGGGCCCCGGAGAGGCTCACGAAGCGGACTATAAGGTTGTATTGTGTTTTGACCTTGACAGACAGAGATTGTGATGAAAGACTTCTCTTGAAGGAGTGTTGCTAAAACGTAAGAGAAGATAAAGATGAAATTTCTGAAACGAAACCACTTTTATATATTATATCACTATGCGAAAGATCGTTGGCACACGCAGAGTCGTATTTTGGGACTGCACCACTCGTAGACAATGGAAATTGCAATTGTACTGTAAGTAACCCTTTAGATTACTTTATACCAAATATAATTACAATAGCGTAGCATTGAAGACCACTCAAGTTGAACTTGTTCGTTGAAAGTGGTATAATGTTTTCTACCGCGCACTATCACCGCCGAATTGATCCCCTGTCGTTTAGAGGGCTCTGAAAAAGGCAGACGACACAGGGTGGGTTAATAGAAATAATTTAACCGGTCTATAGGTGGTCAAGCACTCTACTCGCTGTGCCACTTCACTGTAGCCTGTCAAGTGGCAAAGCGAGTACAGCGCTCGCTTTGACATCCGTGCACAGCTTGCTAACGCAAGTTTGAATCCCGGCAAGGCCAAACTCAGCCTTTCATCCTTCCGTGGTCGATAAATGAGCACCACACACCGTGGTTAATAATAAGCACCGCTTAGATACCTCACGGTTCTTAGCGCTATATGAATGGGAAAATATTATTATTTTATTATTAACATACTCTGTTGCACTATCTTTGATAGCAAATATTTTCACGCCCTAATAAATAAAATGATGATTTTTAATGAAGATCGGCTGGTGAGACTAATTTATGTTTTTTAAAACAGGTATGTGGCTCCATTTTGCCTATGTCACGATTTACAGACTCCAGCGGATGGGGTCTTCAACTGCCAGGTGCAGGTCCAAATATGCAACTTCATGACCCTCACCATTTTATGGGACAATCGCCAAGGACCAATATGCCCTTACGCAGTACTAGCGGCTAGAAACAACATACCAACCAATAGGGTGGTCTAATGGCTCGTTGTTGGAGCAACCTTTCGATTATCAGAGCGACCATTTACTGCTTTTATCATAAACCAACAGCCTATCGACCGCAAAGGAACAACGCGTGGCTCCAAATAAACTTTTGCTGATCGACAGCAGAGACAATAGCAAATCGCTGAATATTCACTAAACATTTCATGTGAAATAAATGTACTTTACCAAATGTACAATCCTGCTGTTTACTTTTAAACCACAGTTTCATATTCCGAATTGTGGCGCACTGAGTTGTAAGCTGATCTAACACTCTCTGTACCGCAAAGGAACATCGCGTGTCTCAACATGAATTTTTCCGGATCGACAACAAAGACAAATGCAAATTGCTGAATATTCTCTAAACATTTGATGTCAAATAAATGTACTTTACAACATTTACAATCTTGCTGTTTGCTTTTAAATCACAGTTTCATATTCCGAATTGTGGCGCGCTGTTGTGACATAATGTGTGTTGTCTTCCGGGTTCTGTCTAAAGTCGCGCAGTACTGGAGACGACTGGGCGCGTTTGATTATGCACCCTGTAACGTCACGGAGAGAGGCGGGGAATATGAATGCTTTGACAATATCAGGCTTAGGGGCGGGAGATATGATTTAGTGTCGCAAAAGCAAGTCAGCCAGGTCAATAGCGCCAGTCATAGGATTATCACATAATGTCGGCGCACACCAGCTGGATTTATCGTTTCTTTAGTGGACAAAAAGTCGGTTGACGCCCCTAGGAAATTGTACTATTAGCGGACAAAAGGAGTGCTCTTAAAACACTTTCACCCTGACAACGAACAATACAAACAACGTTCTCAGATCACCCCCATTTTGTGTAATTGCAACCATTTCGGGACACTGCGAGTGTTCTTAGAACACAATCAACTAGACAGATTACAATACGGACAGCGTCCTGAGGACACCCCCAGTTTGTGTATTTACGAACAATTAAGTACACCGCGAGTGTTCATAGCTAATTTTTACCTTCCTTGCGAACAAAAATGACACATACTCCGTCCTCTAAACACCCACCATTTAGTTTATTTACAAAATGTCAGAACAGCCGTGTTCTCCGCGGACAAATCGAACGCAACAAAAACGTCTAGCACATAAAAAAACAAAACATTGAACCTATCTCATACTCCCCCACCCTCCCCAAACACTCTTACACACCAACACACGGAACTAAATACAATTTTTTATCCACGTTTCACTGAGCTGTACGCGGTCGACTGCGAATAGAGGATGGCGGGCACCACAGAAAATCTGACGCGCTCCACGCCCCTCGCCGTCCAATCAGTGAACATGTTGCATGTCCGCGGACATGACGCAAGGCCATGGGCCAATCGGGGTGCTGTCCACGGCGCGAACAGGGAAGTCCGTCCGCTAAGCGAACACAGATATCACTAATTTTTTTGCCTTACATTTTGGTCATTTTTAAAAAAACTACTGGACAGATTTACACCAAATTTACAAAAGCACGCTTTTGGGACCAGGCCGCCGCTCCTGCCGCAAATTTGGTGTGAATCCGTCCAGCGGTCCGGGATTTAGCCGTGCGCAAAGTCTATGGGAAAAAAAAAAGTTTTGGGACCCCCCTATAACTTTTCCCCCCCTGGACGATTCCTCACCAATCTTTGCAATAAAATACAGAGTGACCCAACTACTTTTTTTGCAAAGTTTGGTGAGGATTCGTCCAGGGGGGGCAAAGTTATAGGGGGGGTCCCAAAACTTTTTTTTTTCCCATAGACTGAATGGGAAAAATAATTTGCTCGCGCCTACAGCCCAAACCGCTGGACGGCTTTCCACCAAATTTGGACCAGGAGCAGCGGCTTGGTCCCGAAAGCGTGCTTTTGCAAATTTGGTGAAAATCCGTCTGGTAGTTTTTTTTTTAAATGACCAAAAAGTAGGTAAAAAAAAATTAGTGATATCTGTGTTCGGTTCGCGGACACACTTCCCTGTTCGCTCCGCGGACAGTGTCCTGATTGGCCAATCGTCTTGCGTGATGTTCGCAGACATGCAACGTGTTTGCTGATTGGACGGCGTGGAGCGTGAAGCGCGTCAGATTTTTCGGTAGTGCCCGCCATCTTGGATTCGCGGACGTCCGCGGACAGCGCGGTGAAACTTTGTTCAAAATGTGTATTTAGTAGAGTGTGTTGGTGTGTAGGAGTGTTTGGGGAGGGTGGGAGTGTATGAGATAGGATGAAAGTTGTGTTTTTTATGTGTTAGACGTTCTTTTTGTGTTCGATTTGTTTGCAGACATCACGGGTGTTCTGAAATGTTCTAAATAAACTGACTGGGGGGTGTTCTAAGGACTCAATATGTGTCAGTTTTGTTCACAAGCAAAGTGAAACTGTTCGAAGAACACTCGCGGTGTCCGGGGAGTGTTCGTAGGGGGTGTCCTGAGGACGCTGTCCGTATTGTTCTCTGTCAAGTTGAATGTGTTCTAAGAACACCCGCGGTGTCCTGAAATGTTCGCAAGTAAACAAAATGGGGGTGTTCTGAAGACATTTTTGAGAAAACTCCCGGTGTCCTGAAATGTTCGTAGGGGGTGTCCTGAGGACACTGTCCGTATTGTTCTCTGTCAAGTTGAATGTGTTCTAAGAACACTCGCGGTGTCCTGAAATGTTTGCAAATAAACAAAATGGGGGTGTTCTGAAGACGCTTCTAAGAACACTCGCGGTGTCCGGGGAGTGTTCGTAGGTGGTATCCTGAGGATGCTGTCCGTATTGTTCTCTGTCAAGTTGAATGTGTCCTAAGAACACTCGCAGTGTCCTGAAATGTTTGCAAATAAACAAAATGGGGGTGTTCTGAAGACGCTTCTAAGAACACTTGCGGTGTCAGGGGAGTGTTCGTAGGGGGTGTCCTGAGGACGCTGTCCGTATTGTTCTCTGTCAAGTTGAATGTGTCCTAAGAACACTCGCGGTGTCCTGAAATGTTCGCAAATAAACAAGATGGTGGTGTTCTGAAGAAGCTTCTAAGAACACTCCCGGTGTCCTGGAATGTTCGTAGGGGGTGTCCTGAGGACGCTGTCCGTATTGTTCTCTGTCAAGTTGAATGTGTCCTAAGAACACTTGCGGTGTCCTGAAATGTTCGCAAATAAACAAGATGGTGGTGTTCTGAAGACGCTTCTAAGAATACTCGCGGTGTCCGGGGAGTGTTCGTAGGGGGTGTCCTGAGGACGCTGTCCGTATTGTTCTCTGTCAAGTTGAATGTGTTCTAAGAACACCCGCTGTGTCCTGAAATGTTCGCAAATAAACAAAATGGGGGTGTTCTGAAGACGTTTTTGAGAACACACCCGGTGTCCTGGAATGTTCGTTTGGGGTGTCCTTAGGACGCTGTCCGTATTGTTCGTTGTTAAGTTGAAAGTGTTCTAAGAACTATCGCGTTGTTCTGAAATGTTCGTAGGGGGTGTCCTGAACACGGTGTCCGTATTGTTCGCTGGCAAGTTCAAAGTGTTCTAAGAACACTCATATTGTTCGCGGACATTAAAAGTTTCCCATAGATCATAGTGGAAATGTTTGACTCTGTGGATGTGATATGCTGCGGTGGTTGTTGCCAGGGCATAGAGTCTTGGGTGCATGGCCATTTGGCCATGCACCCAAGACTGTACGCCCTGGCAACAACCACCGCAGCATATCACATTCGTATTTGCTTATAACTTTGGGTGAAAAACAAATGTATAAGGAACAAAGGTATTAGATACTATGGATGTGATATGCTGCTATGGTTGTCCTTATTATTGTATGCTTACTGTTTGGTCTAGTAATGGGAGTCCATGTTTTTCTTCTTCATTTCTGTGATAAAAGAAAATATTAGTATTAGTATTTTGTAATGACTTATTACATTGTATAAGCAATATACTTTTATTTTTTTTCGACCCTCATATTTAGTAGAGTACAAATCAGAGTACTGTGCAATTTGCTCAGTTTCTGTATTTGTTGCTAAAATCATTTGGACTGTGGGAGAAAAAAAAATCCATGTTGGATTAAAAAAAACCCTTTTTCTGTTATGCTACAGTTTATTTGTTTGTTTGTTTTCAGTGTTCACTTGTTGTTTCTGGCTCATGCTTTATACTTTGCTTTGTTGTATTTTTTTTGGAGCAGTAACAGATTCTTCATTTGTTTTGATATTATAAAATTTTGGAGCAGTTAGATACCAATTGGCGTACTCTAACTGTCTATTTTTTTAATATATTTTAGTGGTTTGGATTTATCTATTTGGATATTGTTAAATTTTGGGACAGTTAGATACCAATTGGCGTATTGTAACTGTGTATTTTTTGGCCTAATTTAGTGGTATTCATTTATCTGATTCGTTTTTGTAGAATCTTTGAGCTGTTAGATAGCTTTTGGAGTATTCTAACAGTTTATATTATTTTAACACACATTTATAATTTTGGGACAGTTAGATACCAATTGGCATATTATAACTGTGTATTTTTTGGTCTAATTTAGTGGTATTCATTTATCTGATTAGTTGTTGTAGAATCTTTGAGCAGTTAGATAGCTTTTGGAGTATTCTAACACTTTATATTTTTTTAACACAAATTCACTTAAAGGTTTAAATACAGTTTATTTATCAAATTTTGGTTTTAAGAACATCAAATAAGCGTTTGTAAGATTTGCTGGTAATCTCTGCTTTAGAGTAATGGTACTATCATTACATTCAAACCATCCACATTTCTTTTTTATATATGCTGTGTAGTGCCCTGAATTGGTTGTGGCTCCTGCGTGGTAGATTATACCTATTGTTGTGAAGGTTTTCTTACCAAGTGATATTTGACTATGTGTGAATCCAGTCAGCTTGCAGTTGTTTTTGGTACCATCTGCATTGTAATGTAGAAGCATTAGTATTACGTATTTACTATGTTTTTATTACTAACGTGGAGCGATTATCTGAATTGCAGGTAGAGCATAATCTACCATGGTTTGCATTTTGTACAAGTTGCTGAAATGGAATGGATTCACAATTTGGTATTGATATATATATGAAGCGTTCATTGGGAATTTCTTCTTGTGTCACATTGTTGCACAGAGTGCATGTATGTTTCCACATGTATGAAATCTGGAAGATTTCCTTTATAGGTATGTTTTTGTTTTCCAGTACTTGTAGTAAGTACATTACAAATTCTTGTGGATCTTCCTGTGAGTTTATAGTGAATTTCACCATTCCAGCACAGTAGTCCAATTGTTGCCTTATTCCATAAACACTATGGCCCTCATTACGACCTTGGCGGAGAACCATGGTGCTATTAGCACCATGGTCCATGGCGCTAAGTTGCCAACTCCGCCATGGTGGTTGGCGGACTTACCGCCCCATTCCGACCTTGGCGGGGCGGTAAGTCCCCAATCCCCATTTACCCTTCCCCATTCCCATTTTTGCCCCATAGGGCATAATGGGAGTGGGGAAGGCGTTAATTACGCCACCGTAAATTATGGTGGCGTAATTAACAACAAGGTCCCTTAGCGCCATGGATTTTAACGCCTGCAAAAAGCAGGCGTTAAAATCACCATGGCGCTACGGGAACTCGTACTCAGGCGGTAAGGGTCGGCGAAGTTTACGCCGGCGTAAACCCCTTACCGCCTGGGTCGTAATGAGGGCCTATATGTGTTGTCAGGATTGTTTTTTGCGTTTCTATGAAGTACTAACATTTGCATACACAATGGGTCTCTAAAGTGTAAGTAAATGTTGTCAACAATTGGTGGTAATTGAAATAAAAGAATATTCATTGCTACATTTGCATAGCAACTTACACCAACTATATTTGAGAATTTAAATGGTCCAGGTAGTTCTGTATCTAACTGCTTTTTTTGGAGTTTGTCTTCCTTCTTTAAAGAAGTACCTGGTTTACTTTCTCTAATTGATTCTTTTTTGTTTGTGGTACTTGATGAAGTATTAGTTTCTTTTACTCTCTTTGGAGGATTTGCAGTGACGTCCTGTTGCATTTCTGTTTGATTTAGTTTTCTTTTACAACGTTTTAGTTTTTGTGGAACAGAATATGTGTTTAGATGGGGACTGTATAGTGAGCGAAGTCTATTATATTCTAAAATGCAAGGAATATCAGCGTTTCCTTTACTTGCATCAAAGTTTATTAGAAATAGACCATCAAGTGTACGTAAGCGTGATAGTGCTACGTAGCTCATGCCTTCTTTAAAGACTGTATTACCAATATCTATCATTGCTTTGTCTAGGGTAAGACCTTGTGATTTATGAATCGTGACTGCGTATGCAAGAGTTAGAGAAAATTGTTCTCTGCGTACATACATATCTTTGAAGAGAAGGAATCTAGCTGTTGAGCGTCCTATCCGTTTTACTTCTGAAAGTTTGTCAAAGAGTATATTGACAAACTGAATTTTGTTGTCACGTGGGTATGTTTGAAAGCCAACAACTGTACCCAGTGCTCCATTAACTAGTCCTTGGTCCACGTCAAGGTTACGTTTAAGCATTACTCTGCAATTTAAGGATAATTTTAACATCTTTTCTAAGCCTGCTGTGTTTGATTTTTCTAAATTATTTAGTCTTGTTGTGGCTTGGTCACACATGGGTAGTGTCATACCATGTACATCTAGTTTGTCTGTTGCGCTAATTTCCATTATTGGTTGCATTTCTTTACTTAACATTATTTCATTGAATTTGAGACAGCTTGCAAGAGTTGGCATTAAGGCCATACAACTGACATTTTTGTGGGCTAATTGTTCCATAACATCTGTAGCACATACATTATCGCCATAAAGTGCATTAATGTGCCGGGTTTTCAATGTTGCTTCTGCTTCTTTAGAAAGTATACCAACTCTCAAACTTTTTAAAATGTTGGCATAAGTTAGATCTGCAGATTGGCGCATGTTTTCTGTTAATTCTCTGTATTGGAAATGTTGCCAAAGGTTGACATTTCCAATGCTGCCAAGAGTTTTACGGCAGAGTTTGTGCCCTAATGTTTTAAAAATAGGTTCACCTTTTACTGGTGTTAATTGAAGCAGATCTCCAAAAACAATAATGTGTTTTCCTGCAAAGACTCTTCATAGTCTGTTTTGAGTACTTCTTGTAATCTGAGGTGAATCAAAGCTAACATCAGGTTGGAGACCATGCTCACTTCATCTATTAGTAGCATTTTCATTTGTTTCAATACTCTGCGTAATTCCATTGCAGCTTCTGCAGAAAGTTTGTAATAGTCTAATTTGTTCTGGTGTTCTACTGGTAATAGTAGTAATCGGTGTAATGTAACACCACCTATGTTGTAGGCAGCTAAACCTGTGGGGGCAGTGACAACAGCTGACAGTTTGTTGTTTGTCAATTGTTGAAGGAACTTACTAATGATTTTGATTAGGAATATTTTGCCATAACCAGCTTCACCACTGACGTACAGTAGTATAGGTTTATAATTATGGCAGGAACATTCTTTATTTTCATGTTTTACACCATGTGCAATTTGTTTTGTTACTTCTTGAAAAATGCTACTTTGCTCATTGTTTAGTTTTGATTGTAGTATAGTTAAGTCTTCCTTATCTTCATACTGACACATGGTGTTTTCTACTTCTATCATAGCTAATTCTGCCTCAATTGTTATTAGTGGTTCTGCCAGTGGTTCTTGGCTTCCTGTTACAGAAGGTTGACTACTGTCAGGAGTATCCTTATCTAGTTGGGCTTGGAGTTCTTCTTCATGTTGCTGTTCATTGTGCAACATTGTTTTGTACTGTGTAAAGTTTACATCAGTTATAGTGCTTTCATTTGCTTTGAAAGCATCCTCATATGAGTCATAGTTATCTAGTAATGGTTCTTCTTTTCTCCATGGTTTGAAGAGTTGTAGCAGGGACATGTAATATACTTCTTTATGTTGAGGAGTCTTCAATGACAATTTGATATGATTAATTAAATTTGGTTTAGTGATTTTAACTAAGCTGCCTTCACAGTCTGTCACGAGGGGGGCGTGGCCAGCGCCGATGGTGTAAAGACGTGTCTGTGAGGAGCTCCCGTCTCGATCCTGGCCTAGATCCTTAATTCGATCGATATTTTTGACCTGAACAAGATCCAAACCCATACTCCGGTGGGGGAAGCGATTCTGGCCCTGCTCGGCGCAGGAACGAAGAGAAACGGAGCCGGCGTCCCTGAAAACGCAGCATCCGAACTGGTACCCCCGGGAGAAACAAGATGGCGGACGACGCCGAGGCCTGAAGGAAGAGCAGTTTAAGCCGGCAGCGGGGAGAAGGTCCAACGGGCGCTGCCTCCTTCGTCGCGTCGAAGGAGTCCCTGTGTGTAGAGCGGAAAGACCCCAGTGGAAACCAAGCGCAGGACCGGCCGCCCTTGGATCTCCCTCCCCCCCCAGAAGCCCCCGAGTGCACAGGAGAGCCTCCGCATTACCCAGTGGAGCGAACGGAACTACATCCGAGGCCCTGGGACCGCTGCAGAGGAGACACAGGGGGTGAGCGGACCGCTGCCATTTCGAGGGAGACCCGTCGGTGAACTGCCAGCCGCGAGTGCGGTGGTGCTCCGTGAGCCGGAGAGGCAGCAGCGTTAGCGGACCCTTGCTGCTGTCGTTACAGCGTACTACACGGGGCCCTCCTCCCTCCCTGAACAGGCAACCGCGCGGTTGAAAAGGGAACAGTCCACGCTCAGACGAGCCGGAAGACTTGTAGACCCTAACCCAACACCGGGGAGCAGGAACTCGCCCGTGCCGCAGACAGCAGGGCCCAGCAGGGTTACAGGACAGTGGCCCAGCGTGCTGAGAGATCGCAGAGCACTCCATTGCCCAACCGGGAGAATACCCTGCGCAGGAGCGTATACTTAATTGCACCCCCCTGTGTTCTCCGGTGCCATCACTGACTATCACTGTGCATCACTGCATAACGCTCGCCTTGTTACTCACTGTCTAGGGGCTCATATCTGCCTTCACAACACTAGGAGGGACTAATGTCTACTTCACGAAACAAAAACAGGGGTGCAACAATCATGGACTCGTTCTCAGGGGCTAAACCTAAACAGCCCAGCCAATATGAGATCCCCACACAGACGGAACCCCCTGCAACAGTTGATGACCCCAGCAACGCCCAAGTGCTGCAGGCCATTGCTACACTCCAAACGTGCATGGAGACCAGGATAGATGAACTTAAGGTGGACATGCAGCTCATCCGCCAAGATGCCCGCAACCTAGCGGAAAGAATAAACACGGTGGAAATAAAACTGTAGGACACCACAGACACTGCCAAGGACTTAAAGCACAAAGTTATCGCACTTGAGAAACAAGTGGCTCATCTCGAGGCGAGGTCTGAGGAAGCAGAGGGAAGGGCCCACCGCAGTAACATCCGAGTCCTTGGCGTTCCGGAAGGGATGGAAGGTACTGACCCCACGGAATTTATTGAGTCCCTATTAATGCAAGAGGTTGGAGCTGGCAAGCTTACACAGGGATTCTCCGTCCAGAGAGCCCACCGCTCCCTACAGAAACGACCCCCACCGGGATCACACCCACGCCCGATGATAGCTAAGATCTTAAACTTTCGCGATAGAGAGACGATCCTCAAATTCTCGAGGGACGGAGGCGAGATCAGACGCAATGGCTCCAAGATCGTTATCTACCCAGGTTATACCCCGCAAGTGCAGCGCGCCAGGAACTCATTTATACCTGTCAAAGCCCAACTGCGGAAGCTTGATCTTAAATACATGCTCCTGTACCCCTCGCGCCTTAAGATACTATACAAAGGCAAAGCTGTCTTCATGGAGACTCCGGCAGCAGCCACTATGTGGATGGAGCACAATAATTTGGCTGAGGGAGAAGATCACGCCCTGACGCCCAACGGCTGATCACAAACAGATCTCTTTGCTGTAATGATCAATTAGTTCTTTCAAGGACGGGAGCTATATGGACTACCCACGGACATTGTCACAACCCACCCCACCCCAAGCATGGCTGGCCTATGGCCAACACCACATCCGCACCTCATGACCCGGATCGGCCAATGGGTAGCGGAAGCCCCCGAGCGTTGTCCTCCCAGAACGGCTGCTGGGGGCAACACACAGTTATCTTTCATATTCGATCCACCTGTTCGAGTGGAAGTTAAATTTGTTCATAAGTCTCCGTTTAATACATCAACACAACAATCATGGTCAACAGGAAGATTACAATGCGCATTGCTGACGGCCGACCCAGGGGGCATTTGCTCAGCACACGAAGCTGGCTTGAAGACGGACGAGACTGCCATGAGTTCAGCGCTCCAACTCCTCGCCACCATCATGTCTACGCGCCTTAAGATCGCCACTTGGAATGTGAGGGGTTTGGGTACCTACTTACGCCGCAACAGAGTTAAATCCTATCTACACAGGAAGAAGATAGGGCTGGCCCTATTACAAGAAACCCACTTAACCAAGGAATCCACCGCGACGCTCCAATCATACTGGGGTGGACAGGGGTTCGGGTCCGCCTATTCTAAATTCGCAAGAGGGGTGTTCACTTGGATCAGCCCTCACATCCCCTTCCAGCTTAAAAAAGCTGAACAGGACCTGGAAGGAAGGTATGTGATACTCTGGGGCCACATCGAACAAACAGAGATATGCATTGTCAATTCATACCTCCCCAACAACAATATCCCTGCGCATCTCGCTATGTTGTACACAAAGATTACACTGTATAGAGACACATTCTTTATCTGGGGAGGCGATTTTAATTGCGTCAGTGACTCAGTGCTTGACAGATCTGCTCCTCCCTTGGGGGGCCCGTCGACCGCTACCACCGCTATGAACGTCATGCTGAACCGCCTAGACCTGGTAGACATCTGGCGGGAGCAACACCCAGGGGATCGAGGCTATTCCTTCTACTCCTCGCCACATAATCTTCACACCAGAATTGACTACTTCTTTACCGGCAGAGAAAGCTTTCCCCAGATTGTTTCTTCCAATTATTTGGGCCGCACCATCTCTGACCACTCTCCCCTGGTAATTGAATGGAACATCACTTGCCCCAGACCTCCTATACCTACATGGAGGATGCCCACCGAGGCACTTAAAGATTCGGAGTTCATGGAAGATCTCAGGGAATCCCTAGAGAACTACATTCGTGAGAATAAAGACAGTGTTGACCACCTAAGCACAGTCTGGGATGCTCTCAAAGTGGTTGTAAGGGGAGAGGTCATAGCAAAGGCTGGAGGAATGAGGAAACGCCTAAGAACTGAACTTGAATTACTAGAAACTGAAATAGAACAGCTAGAATCCAACACCCTGGACCCCCAACCGCAGGAAGACAGGCTTGCCAGTACTAGGGCCACCTGCAAGGAAGCTTGGGACAGACTGGCCAAATTTGATTACATCACCAGAACCAATAAAGCACACGCCCACGCTGATAAACCTGGTAGACTGCTCGCCTGGCTGTGTAGGAAAGAACACCCTAAACATTCGACTACAGCCTTAAGAGATGCTGATGGCACTCTACATCGGACCCAACATGGGATTAACGACACTTTCGGGCAGTTTTATGCCCAACTATACTCCCATGATGACGTGGTGCCCCCTGAGGAAATTTCAAACACCTTGGATGAAATTGGCCTGCCCCTACTCCCGCTGTCACATAAGGAGGCCTTGGATGCTGATATCACCATAGATGATATAACCGATGCCATCAAGTCTCTGGCCACTTGTAAGTGATGGGCTACCTGCCGAATTTTACAAAACCTACGAGCCGGAATTGACTCCGCTGCTGCACGAGGTGTTCCTAGAAGCCTATGAGTCGGGTATCCTGCCTGGGAGTATGCGTGAGACTTTGGTGGTTCCGCTCCTCAAGCCAGGTAAACCTGCAGATGACTGTGACTCCTATCGCCCTCTTGCGATGCTCAATTATGATGTTAAAATCCTTACAACCATTCTGGCTAAGCGGCTGTCCAGGGTGATCGGAGGAGTGGTGCACCCCGACCAGAGCGGCTTTGTGCCGGGCCGCAACACCACTGCCAATCTTCGTAGGCTACAACATGTATTATCACATTCCACTCATGTAGGGGAATATTATGCTTTGCTCTCTTTGGATGCCATCAAAGCGTTCAATTCTATTTTCTGGGAATGGCTAATTGCGGTGCTTCGGGAGTTTGGCTTTGGAGAACGATTCGTTAGATGGATCACAGTTCTCTACACTAAACCACAAGCACGAGTAAAATCTGGCCAGCTCATCTCCACGGCATGGGACCTACAAAGGGGCACAAGGCAGGGCTGCCCGCTCTCCCCTATGCTATATATACTTGGGCTCGAACCCATCGCCATTTTTTTTAGGAAACAGTTCTTCGATGCTGGTATAAGGCTAGACGGGGTGGACCACATAATTTCCCTGTATGCAGATGATGTCCTCCTTTATGTGAGGGACCCGCAGTTGAATGTCCCAACCATGCTGGAGGTCCTCGGCAACTTTGCCAAGGTATCAGGCATACACTTCAGCAGACATAAGTCTTGTCTGTTTCCGTTGGGTGCCCTCCAAAACACACACGTCGATGACCTCCCCTTGCTGGGTATAAGTTGGCGCCCCATCACGTTCCGCTATCTGGGCATTAATATCTATCACACGCCCGAACTTATGCACGTCAATAACACGGCAGCGGCGCTGCCTCCCTTGCGCAAGTCGATTAGGTTTTGGGCTCGCCTCCCCCTATCCATGATGGGTAGGGCTTCCATCATCAAGATGATTGTTCTCCCCAGATTTCTTTATGGTTTCCAAAACATTTTTTATTATATTAGGACACCCTTCTTTCGCCTTTTGGGGAAGATACTTAAAGACTTCCTGTGGGGAATTAGTAGGCACAAATTTGCATTATCCACGCTGACCCTACCCTATGAGCAGGGAGGCATTCGGCTCCCTGATCTGGAACGATACTACCTGGCTGCCCAACTAAGCTTCGTGGCTAAATGGCTAGCCGATGATGACACCCCCGAAACAATGCTTTTACAACGCTCAATTGCTCCGATCCGGCTAAACGAACTCATCTGGGCCCCTCAATGTCTTGTGAATGGGATTCCATATTTAGCTACCCTGGGTCGTCAGATATGGTAAAGGGTTAAAATTCTTCTCCACTTGAAACATAGATATACTCCGGACACACCGCTCCTTGCCGACCTGTGTCAGAACTCTGTAGACCTTGCTTCCATTAGATACTGGGAAAGGCTGGGAGTGTACACTTGGGGGGATCTATATAACGAGGGGTCCTTCCGGGATTTCTCCTCCTTGCAGTCAGTCGATGGCGTCCCGGCTGGCCAATTCCTTTGGTTGTTAAAGATCCGTAAATTTGCTCGGACCAAATGGGACGCGTGGCCAGAAGAACCGGAAACTGACCCCTTCATAACACTCCTATATAGTTTGGGAGATGGATGGAGGCCTGTGTCCCGTATATACAGCCACCTAATCGATAGGCCCAATCCCCGCAGTCGGGATCTCAAACTCAAATGGGAAGGAGACTTGGGACATGAATTGTCTGAAGCAGAATGGGGTAGAGCACTAGCGTTTCCCAACGTGGTATCTAGAAACTCTAGATTTAAATTGATTCAGCTTAATATGTTATATCGCTCGTACCTGACACCACTTAGAATAGCCAAAATATATGAGCTACCCCAACATAACTGCCCTTGGTGCGGCAGAGATGAAGCAAATCTTTTACACATGTTCTGGGGATGCGTCCAGGTCCGGCAACTCTGGGCGAGAGTGGAACTCCTCTGTAGCGAGGCAGGCATGACCAGATATGAGTGGACCCCAAAAGAGTGCCTTCTTGGAACGTATCCCAGACTGGCCAAGTTCAAACACTCAGTTAAGCTCATGGACCTAGTATGCATCCTGGTCAAAAGGACCATTGCTATGGCCTGGAAGCGACCTGGAGGCCCACGATACCAGGTATGGCGTAACGAACTGGAGCGCTGGATAGGGGCAGAAACCTCTGCTTGGGAGGATGGTGTTACCACATCCCCCGAAGACACGAGCTTGGCACTTTCTGCCTGGAAAACTCTCACCTGGGCCTTACTTAACCCCCCCAATGACGATAAGCCCCCTTGAGTAACTTGCCCCTATTGATACATGCTATCTGACACGGAATATTTGCGCAGTCCCTAACCTGAACTTATTTGTTGCCTGATTTCCCCACGTTGCTTACGCTACTGACCATACGGAGACTTGTTAATGTTGTTTATGTTTTGTTGTTTCTGTTTAATTGTTAATTTCTATTTGGCCTATTTTGTTTAATCCTGACTTATACCAATGTGATCGCACAATGTTACGATGCAACTGTCTCTTATATAAATGCCAATAAAGAAATTTGAAAATTAAATTCACAGTCTGTCACTCTATATTTACCTTTTTTTCCATCAGGTTTCATATTATTTGTGTATGTGTAGTTTTGGGCTATTTGGTATAGACACATGTTTTCCAAAATATTACTTCTGTTTGGGTAGTATGTGTCCAATAAATTGTTTTTTAAAATGTCTTGGCTGTTGGGATCATGTTTGGCTATTGTTTCTATATCTTCATATAATTTTAGAACTCGTTTTCTAGATTTAGCTGGACCAAGACTTAGCCATACTATATTTTCAGATTTACCATACAATGAAGTACCAGTTAAACGATCAGCTGCTTCATAAGATCCACATTCTCTATGGGTGAGCATTTTTATGCCCAAGCTGTATAATTTCTGAGATACTGTTTTATCTGATGACAGGTCATTCCAGAGGTCTTGGAGCTCTGTCTTTTCTGCTTTAGTTAATATGCTGTGACATATCGTGCAACTGCAGTAGAATTGTCTGCAATGTACTGCACATCTATGTTTGCATTCCATAAGTGGGCAATGATTGCATTATAATCATTGATATATTTTTCTTCTACTTTTCTTTTTATGTAATATGTATTTTTAGGTGACTTACCTTTAACACTATGTCTAACTGAAGACATGAGGTTGTTTACTTGACCTGTATTTGTAACTGGTCTAGGGAAACCAAATCGGCATTTGGTGTAGTATTTGCCTTTGTTTTTGTATTTGCGACGACAATATTTTCCACATTTGTGTCTTTGAAATTGTAAAATTTGTGCATGAAGAACACTATTTGTGGCTTCTGATGGAATTTCACAAGTGACATATTTTTCAATAAACTGTAAAACAGTGGCATCACCAAATTTAGGAGCATCTTTAATCCATAAAAGCATGTGGATATCTGGTGCTCCTCTGGATTGGTATTCTTTTCTCCAAAAGAAGTGTTGCACTTCTCCAAGAGAGGAACAGTTTTATTACAAATAAAATGTAGCATAGCAATGAAGCGATGGTGAAAATATCTTGAAACATTAACAGGATCCAAAGAACAAAGTTCTCCAGGTGTTAGAATATCTATGTTTGTTTTGTTTTTATTTGATATGCGTAGGAAATCATGTAAATCTTCCCATGCATATTCTGCACAACTTAATGTAACAAACCAAGTGGGTGGGCCAAGGTTTCTGATCAAACAACGTACATCTCCATGACGTCGAAACCAGCACTCTTTAGTACCACGCATATTTGCTAATAGATTTGTAATATTTGATTGTAAAACCTAATCCTTTTGTTGCACTTTCTCTAATAATTGTGTAGCTGTCATATTTTGAAAGTGTGATCCTGATTTTAATATGTGTGCAACTCCGTAACATAAAGTTGCTAGTTCACTTTCAAAGAGTAGGTGGAATATGTATTCCGCATTTTGTCTAAATCTGGGATCTTCAGAATACATCCGTAATGAGCGGTATTCTGAAGCTGATATTTGAATAGGTCTATCATCATACCTTCCTCCTTTGCCAGTAGGAAAGAGTAGAGGAAAAGCACGTGCTTCTATACTTTTTTCCCATATACTGATTGGCGATCCTTTTGTTTGACGCATTTGGTAAGTTTCCAGTACATCTTGTACAGTGTCATTACAGTGCAAAGGATGAATTGTATAATGGTCTAAAGTATTTGATATTGTAGCAGGATCTAGTAGCTCAAATTGACCAGCTTCTTGTGTTTCTTGAATTATTTCAGTTGTATCTTTCAAATTTTCTTCAATATTAATTTCTTTGTAATATTCATTATTCTCTTTAAGATATTGGAAGGCTTGTCTAACTTTATATAAATCTACCAGCTGTTGCCATATTTTTTTGTCTTTTGTAGGTACTCCATTTACTAATATAATTAAAGATTGCTGCATTGGACGTTGCACTCCTAGAGTATGCACATTTTCTTTTAGATTTAATGGTAAATAAACTACTTTTCCACAAATGCCTTTTACCAATTCAGAGGGAGGTAATTTTGCTGTTTTTGGTTGAAGGCGTATTATTGCTTGAAATGGGTGTACTGTTTGAATTATGATGCTCTCATATAAATTAAGTTGTTGTAGAGGTTTTGGTACTGGGTATAATTCCAAATTATTTGTGATAGAACGTGAAGGAGTTTGGTTGTTGTCAAGTTTTGTAGTGCAATAACTCCAAAGTATTAAGGGCTCAGTTATTTCATATTTGTTTTCTGCTAGAAGGTAGAGAGCTATTTTAAACCATTTAGAATCTTCATTGTCTTCTATTTTGTATGATAGGTCCACAGTTTTTGTGTTACTTTTATAAAAAATTCTACCGCAACAAACACATACATGGTTTGGTACTTCAGCTGATGCACTTTTAAATTTTAGTATTTCTTTTTTGTATGTGTTTAGCAAAAGGTTGCCATGTGTAGAATTGTTGCTTAATTGGTTTAAAGCTATTTCATTCTGTAAATGGCTTTCACTTCCAAAATATTTTTTCTGGATATAGTGAATTTCTTCAAGTAGGTCTTTTGCTGTACCATGTAGAAGGATGTTATTTAACTTTGCTAGTGCTAAGGCAGGACTTTTAGCATAGTACAGTTTATAGACTAGATTTCTTATAGTTGAATGATGTGTTGATATCCTTTTGATATCATGGAAAGTGGTTTTACAAGTAGGTCCTGTAATGCAGGCCAATGAATGTCCTTGTAGTCCTGTGTACTTGTGCACTGGACAGGTATCTATATTTTGCAGTAATTTAATTTTGATTTTGTCTTTGCTTTTTACATATTTATTGAGGAATTGGTGTAAAGATTTGAAACATTGTTTGGGAATGTTACACATTGACGTGCGTGGCCATTTGTACACTAGACGTTCTGATTCAGTTGAATGGAGGGGTAATTCTAAGTTTTCAGGGCATATTTTTGTAAGGAGTACTTCTTGTTCCATTATGGTATTATTCACTTTTTCATAACCTCGACCCCTGCTATTTATGGCAATTTTATTTGTTTGCTTTTGTTTGTACGCTTCTTCATTAAAATATGGTTCTGTGCTCGTAGTGTGATTCCATTCACCTCCGCAGATACTTAAGAAGTTCTTTCTGTTGAAATTTCGCTTATTGAGAAGCCTTTTTTGTAATTTAGTTATTAGTTTTGTTAGTGGTTTCATTTTGTTTAACAGTAAAATAAATACATTTCTTTTGAGAAGAATTGCACTGTCCATCAATGCTTCTAAGATTAATTTCCTATGAAGGACTTTGTGACAGTATATTTTGGCTAAAATACTTTTCTTGGTATGCTTACTTTGCACTATATTAAAATTTGAAGAAGTAGTTTTATCTGTACTGATAGCTGATTTTCTGTTAATTGTTTTTTGGTTTGTTTTACATTTTGATAGAGGAAGCGAAGTTGTTGTACTTGAAACTTCTTGTGTTTCACTAAATGATTGTATTAGCTGTTTTGTTTCAACTTTTTTTACAAATTCTGCTAGAGATGGATGCTTATGTTGGACACCTTTATTTTCATTAGCTCTACTTTTGCGTTGCTTTCTACTGACTTGACTTTTGGTAGGCATTCTTTAGGGTCTGTTGAAAAAAATAAAGAACATATGGGTTGGGGTGTTCTGGAATGTATGTGTGCTGTGTGCATGAGTGTTTGAGTAAGATGATAAAGATGTATGTAATGGTGTGTGATTGTGCATTGGGAACTAAAACGAGTAGGGATGGGTATTCTTGAATTTATGTGTTACTAAACTGGGGTTCAGATGACAAAAAAAAAGTAAGCTAGTGGTGTGGAAAAGTACAAATAGTAAATCTAATGTATACAATTAAAACAGTTGTTTGTTCTATAATATGAAAATTGTAGTGGTTCAGTTGGCTAATTTGTGTGTCCAAAAATAGAAATTTGTGGGCCGTTCTGGCTGTAAATCGCTGTTTAAGACCTGGACATTTTTGGACAAAATGGTACAAAATCTCTATTTTAAGAAACCAAAATAGCTCGTATTAATGTTATAGTATATTCGATTAATAATATAAATATTATGGTGATATTTTACTTACTTTTTTTTAAAATTAACAGGTAACTTCTTAGTTTTTCTTTCTTCTTTGAATTTGGCTGCTTCTTTTCAGGAAACTGGTCTTCACTGCAATTGTAAAAGCTTCAAATTAGTAACTTTGTTTGTATATAGCACTGTTTTTAATTTAGATATTGATTTTTTTAATTGAAATCCTCAGTGCCTTCTGTAAAACCATTAAACGAATTTATTTAAATAAGATACATTGAATCAGTTCATGAAAAAATGATATGTTCTTAATGAACAAATTGTATTGAATGACTAACTGTAGCAAAAAAAAAATATCTTTACTATGTCTTGTGAAATTTATAATATATTAGTGAATACCACTATTTCTGTAAGTAAACTGTTCTAGGTAATAGCGCCTCAATGTCATGTCTAATTTAAAGTAATTAAGTAAATAAATAAATAAAAACAAAAAATATGAAATTGTATAAGTATTTTTATAAAGGTTTAAACATAGATTGTGTTTGCATGCAATTTTGTTTGAATATATGTAGTCAATATATTTCATTTAAAAAATGTTAGTTTAACATGATTTGAGTGTGTGTGTATAAAGAAAGTAAAAAGCATAAAGGTGTATAAGTGATAGTTGATTTTAGGAAATTGAAAAAAGTACAGTAAATTCATTTTACAGATTTTACAAGGTAAAAGTCTGTTTGAAAATGTATTCATCTACCATAGCTCTCAACTCACACGCTTTTGGCGGGTGTCACACGCCTTGTAAAGGGCAGACTCACCCGCCAAGCCTCCTGCATGCCCATTCATTCCAATGAGCGTCTCACCCGCCAAAAACAAAATCGGGTGATTTCAACCGCCTGTAAAACAAAAATGGTTGAGAGCTATGTCATCTACTAAACAGAAAATATGCATACCTGAAGTTTGTGTTCATGCCTATGGATATGCATGGAGCTGCAAGTAGAAATCTTGAAGACTTGTACAGTATTTCTGGTAGATGCTGCTTGCCAATGATATGACACTTGTACTCAGAGAGATTCAGAGTACATTTGCAGTGCTGATCTATGATGATGCAGTTAGATGTAGAGGTCTTGAATGTGATTGGTGCATGGTCATGTGATTTTTGAGGTACATCCAATGAGGGAATGGCAGAGAGAGTGTAGTGGAAATGGTAGAAGGGCTGTTCATGTTATGATATGTCCGCGGACATGGCGGTAGTTTGCGGACATCGGGAGTTACATCCGGGGATTTTTGGGTTCAGAATTCATGCAAATGAGAATAAGCACTGAAAGGGATTGGTCAGGAAAGTTTGGTGGGTGTGTTGTGCCAGGAGAGATTTTCTCAGATACTCTTTTTGCTGAGAGAACAAAAGATAGCTATGGCTGTGTGTTTCAGAAAACAGATTGTTTGGATTTTAGGAGATTCGTGGATACATTGGTTGAAGGTGCATGCAGAAAGCTGTGGAGTAGCTGTAGATCTTGGATTCCCACATGTGGAAGTACACTGGCATGGAGTACGTGGAATGAAGTGGTTGGACTTGCTACCTCTCTGTGCTACTTTGGAGACAGAGCAACATCCAGACATAATTGTAATTCATTGTGGAGGGAACAGTTTAGGACATGTGACTGGAATTTTTTGTAATTTGCTATGAAAGAAGGACTTAGGAAGATTATGGACATGTTTCCTAATTCTCAAGTGATATTTTCACAGATTGCGCAGAGACAAATGTGGCTTCGTTCTTCTTCATTTGGTCCACAAATGGAAAAAGCAAGCCGCAATGTTAATAAGGCTTTTTGTGGCTTTCTAAGAGATTTTGGCATGTCTTCTTTTCACAATTAAAATATTATGTTTTGTAGTACATACATTTTTCGCAGAGATGGAGTCCATCTTACTTATGCTGGCAATCAGATTTTTCTGAGAAATGTACAAAATGCATTGCAAACTTTTTTTGAATTACAACAACGATTTTGAAGTAGATGTTAAGCATTTACAATTTTTGACTTACAAACACCACCCAAAGGCTCTTTTCAGAACCACCACTTCTTTCCAGAGAAAATTATAATGTTTGTGATGGAGTAGCAACCCAATTTTTTTAATGTTCGTGAACTGTCCGCGGACTTCTAAAAAATACAAAGAGCCCTGCTTCATTTATTTTCACTTCTATTTTTTAACTGGGAAAGGCGGCTCTGAAAAGAGCCTTATTTTTTTTTGATTTTTGTAATTTTGTATTTTTTTTGGTTTTTCAGACACGACACACTAGGAGAGGAGGGTAAAGGAGGGTAAAGGGGGGGACACCAACCACAGGGATAAGAAAGGGCGAGCTGAGAGAGGAAGATGTAGAGTGGGTTTTATTTGGGTAGTGAGCAGGTCTTCTCGTGCTCTGAGACGATAGTCTCAAAAGCACTCCGAAGTCGCTCCCCCCTGCAGAGTACTGTGTCACAGTACATACATACAACAGTGACCCTCGAAAGGTAAGGGTCATCAGCATTCTGTATGGCCTGTGAGGCAGCTTGAGGAAGACGCTGTCCCACAGAGGTGGTCCTTGTGGTGACAGGATCAGAAACAGAGGATGAAGTAGAGGAAATCAACCTGCTACGTTCTTCACAAGGTACAACCCGGCGAATAGCCCCAGAGTGAAATGACCTCAGGTGTCGCTTCATAGTAGTGGTCCCAAAGCTGTACTTACCATGCTTCCCATGACTGAGTATCATTTTGCACTCATTGCAGGTAACACGGTTCGCACGAGCCTTAGGAACATTACCATGAATGGTAAATAACCGCCACACCCAAGACTCACGCCTAGTGCGGGTAGTAGGGTTTTCCTCTACCTCATTCTCATCATCCTCTTCTTCCTCCTCCGCATCCTCACTCCTGTTCCCATCTTCAGGCCCTTGGGGAGGTGGTGGTGGTGGAGAGGGTGGGGGTGGTGCTGAAGCAGGTGCAGCACCAAGTGGCAGTTCAGCAGCCAAGGATGCCATCTTGATGATGGTGTAGTCTGCAGGTGGCAGCAAAAATCACTGTGTTCTGAAGAATAGCCAGAAACACAATGGGAATAAGCTCTTGGGCGTGGTCTTTTATAGGGGTGCTTGTGCGCAGTTCGCGGACATGCGCACTGTCCGCGGACAGATCGAACACAAAAAAAGGATCGGAAAGTTTCAAAAGGTATATAGAAACTCAAGATTGCTATGTGGGACTTGTGCCATGGTGAGATTTTATTGAAAAATATTATGGATTAACTGAAAATGTACTTTTAAATTGTTCGGGAACACGAACAGTGTCCGCATTTCAGGACACACGATGAGCGTGGGCGCGGTCATATGATCCGTTCGCGAACTAGTCCGCGAAGGAAGCGCCTGTCCGCAGGACACCAAGTGCACGCAGATTGGTTAGCGCAGGCGCATTGATGTCCTACGGACACTGTTCGGGTTCTGAAGTAATTAAAAGTGCGTCACACGTGAAACGAACATTTCAGGACACCGCGTGTGTTCTTAGAACAGTTTAAACTTGGTAGCGAACAGTAAGGACAGATATAGTGTTCTTCAGGACACGTGCAATTTCGTTTATGTATGAACATTTCAGGACACCAATTGTGTTCTTAGAACAGTTTAAACTTGGTAGCGAACAGTAAGGACAGATAGAGTGTTCTTCAGGACACCTCCATTTTCGTTTACGTACGAACATTTCAGGACACCAATAGCGTTCTTAGAACAGTTTGAACTTGCTAGCGAACAGTACCGGACAGGTATAGTGTTCTTTAGGACACTTTAATTTTTGTTTGTTTACGAACAATTCAGGACACCGCGTGTGTTCTTAGTACAGTTTCATGTTGTTAGCGAACACTACGAACAGTTGTACTGTTGTTCAGGACACATCATTTTCGTTTATTTACGAACATTTCAGGACACCAATTGTGTTCTTAGGACAGTTTTAAGTTGATAGCGAACATTACGGACAGATATAGTGTTCTTTAGAACACTTTAATTTTTGTTTCTTTACGAACATTTCAGGACACCACGTGTGTTGTTAGAACAGTTTCAACTTGCTAGCGAACAGTACGAACAGGTGTGGTGTTCTTCAGGACACCTCCATTTTCGTTTATGTACGAACATTTCAGAACACTCGCACTGTCCGTGGACACTTTTATTGTTTTTAAAAAAAAAAACGGAAAACTATTTTTGTGATGTCATCTTTGATGTCATGGGTGTTATTCTTAGCAATGCACTGTGGTGGCACGAGTTATGGTTGCTTAGCTTACCATAACTGGCAAATTTCAGGGGGTTTTCGGTTTTACTTGTAAGCATAACATCCCTTTAACAAAGATTTTTCATTGAATATAATATATACTTCTTATTATTTTGGTTCACTGATGTACATGTTTAATTCATCCAATAATAAATTGATGTAATGCATAGTAATCGTTCCATTATTGTGCTGAGAACATATAAATAGGCATATTACATAATGCTCCACATGCCAGCTATTAAGGCATTGATGAATTGTATTATGCTAAATGATTGTTCTATAAGAGTATACATGATTCTATTGGTTATTGATGGTCTTGTATGTAAACACACCAAATGATATGTTAATTATGCACATTAACTGCTAATTAGGGGTTTGAAATTAATGTTGTGTATTGAACTATGTATCATTTTAATGAAATTGTACGCAGCTCTGTGTTTGTGGACTGACGACTCTGGGAAATCCCCGAGTGCCTGTGATAAATGACTGGAATGATTTTGTCATTTTCGTTTTTAATTTGTTTGTTTACTTGGAGAAATACGTGTGACACCCTTTTGTGATGAATGCTTGTTGTGCGACGGCTGCCATAATCATGTGGACTTGGTTGGGACCTGCTAGAGAAAGATAGAGAAAGATAGAGAAAGATAGACAGAGAGATAGATAGACAGATAGATAGATAGATAGATAGATAGATAGATAGATAGATAGATAGATAGATAGATAGATAGATAGATAGATAGATAGATAGATAGATAGATGCAACACTTCATTTAAGTCATTCTACTTTATTTTCACAATGATAATTTGTATTGGTGAGCTAAGTGGGTGAAATGCAAAGCACTTCACATTGTAAAAGCAATAATTACCTTGCAGGCTGGCTTTGCTGCTGGTAAAGGTCTACGGCTCTGAAAAAACAGCCCACCTGAAGTTAGGGCCATTACCAAGTTTTGTGGTTGTCAGACAATACAGCCATAGCAGTTAGAACGCAGTCACAAGGTATGAAGTACAAGGTATAAAGTGCTAATAGTTCATTTAGCTTTTTAGTAAAACAAAACAAAAAAAAAGGTTCTGGTGGGATGTGCTGATTATGTTTGACAAAAACAAATGCATAACAAGATGACCACCATGGGAATAGAAACGAGAGCTATTGGAAGTGCTCCTTTTCTATTTCCATGTTGGCCAGAAAAACAAGGAAGGGCCATAACTCGGAGTGTGCAGGGCCTGTGTGGAAGAGAAAGCATCCAACAACTCATTCGGAATTCAGTCTTCTACAGTTCGTTTCAGCTCAAATTCCTGAATGGTTGGGGTATCTGCGCTAGGTGCTCATTAAAAATGTTCTTTACAGCAATGTATTGAAGTATTGCATAACGAATTCGAGGAAACCATGACATACTTGGACTAAAGGAAGCGACAAAAACACCGGTGAAAACAATGTATGCTGTAAAGTGTGTGCATAATATTAACATGGTTGGAATGAACGTGACATTAACGAAATAGGAAATTAACTAATCATTATTGTGGAGCTTCAAGAATCAATACATCCTCATTATTTATTTTTCATTGTAATTGTTTACTTGTAAAGCCCTGATACAAAAGTGATTATTCCACTTCCTTAAAATGTAGTAAATGCACATGAAATGAAAAACAATGAATGCAATAATGTCTGTTTTGGCACAATGTAATGCCCTTGTATTGCACGCTTCAAAATTCAGAATCCTATTCACATCCCACCTTAGATATGTAATCTATTCTGTACAGAAAACTGTCCCTAGGTGGCGCTGACACTCTCCGATTACCATCGAGTAAACATACACTTACCCAGCTCATTTTTAGCCAACCTCGGTGGCTTCCATTGCTGGCAAATGACATGCAGTCACCAGTGCTTCAACACTGAACTCTGGCCATCAATGATATATTTCTACATAGTTTGTGCTTTTGTATTGCTGTGAACCGTGTAATGGCCGCATGGAAATAATTTAAAAGGTCAGATATATTGAACCCGAGACAGATATTTGTGCAGCTTCAAGCTTTATATCTTTTACATGTTTTATTCTTTGGGGGATTCGAGACTGAAATCCAGAAGAGAAAATGACAAGGAATGACAACGAAATATTAAAGTCACTGCTCAATGTATACGCTCTTTTCTATCCGTTCGTTAAAGGTTGTCATCTGTCGCGTGTAAGTAATAACTGAATTAGCATTACCGTCGGATGTGTTCCCCTTTCATATGCAATGCTTCTTAGGTTTGAACAAGTACTACATGGTAGGCATAAACTGTCTGCAAGTGAGGACTGAGCGTGTATATTGGTTGCAGTTTAGGAAATGTCAATGGGCCTCATTCCGAGTACGGCGCTAACCAATGGCGCTATTAACGCCTTGGTTGACGACGTACCCGGACCGGCAGCGCCTTGGTGGATGGCGGAATCACCGCCCCATTCCAAGGTTGGCGGGGCGGTAATTCCCCATTCACCAAGGCTCTTCCCCATTCCTGAATGAGCCCCCATAGGGCTCAATGGGAATGGGGAAGATGCAAATAACGGTGACCGTTCATTACGGTCACCGTTATTGGCTTGGAGGCCCCTTTGCGCCCTCGACTTTAACACCTGCTCAAAGCAGGCGTTAAGGGCGAGGGCGCAGAGGGAACTCGGAGTAACCGGTGGCCGCTATCCCTTACCGCCATACTCGGAATGAGGCCCAATGTCTCTAATTGTTTAAGATGGAAGACTGTTGGCGGACATGTGCACCTTTCCTAAATTAGATGAAGTGTTTCACAAAATGGGGGAAACAGTAGACCAAAGAGTCGACCATTCACCATAAACCTAGCAGACCTTAAAAGCCGAACTGTCTTCTGCCCTATTTTTACAGGCGGACCAGGGATTTCCTCGTTTGCAGATTCGGCCCCTACCAATCTTGTAAATAGTGTTCAGGCTGCTGACAATACAAGGTCACATTAAAAAAACACACAAAAACCCAACACAAGTGACAAATTGCCTTGACTAAGTGTATGTTGCTCATCGCACTTTCCGAAGAGGAACCTGATTCCTTGAGCTCATCTGAGGAAGGACAACCTTAAACAAATTCCTTTTCCGCATGCAGCCACTTTCGTAGTTTTCTCCAGCCCAACTCTAATCGCCTTACAAATCAATATATCGACATTATCTCATGAGATGGACTTGCCTGGCCACATACATTCTTCCTTCCAACTTTTTTCTTTAAGGGGGTCAATATGGGGGTAGACGCGTTGGTAAGGGTCCTGTCTGTAATAGCGAAGCCTCTGCAGCTATCTTGTAAGGCAAACATTCTCTCGGGATCATGGGGCCCGGAACTGAAAGAGTCCTTCTGTCCTGTTTTATTATTATAAAATGGCACATGGGTAATCAGACCTTTACAGGATGGTGCGGCCAGTCTGCACTTCCAAATATTCTGGTTTAAGGTTGACAGCAGGGCCTAAGGATCCCAACCAGGGGCATCACGTTGGTGGGTGCTATTACAGATTGAAGCACCCCATGGGGATACGCATGTTCCCTTCATAACAGTACTCAGCTTTCCCTTTGTGTAATTTGTCATTCACGCTGAATGCTTCAGTGAGCCTGAAAGCTGACAGGCGCATGCAGCACTCCCAAGTGCTACATATCCTGTGAATTCAGAAATAACTTTTCATTTTGATAATATGCACAGAGACTTTGGGCCTGATTTACAGAAAATCGTGCAAAATCCTGTGCAACAATATTAGCGCATGTGCTAGGATTGCAGAGCGCAAAAGCATTGTGCGAGGAGGCGTTTCACAGAAATAAGCGCAATTAGGGACCAACAGTGCAAAGAAAATAGGATGTACGCGGATGATTTAATTCTCCTCGATCACACACCAATCGGCTTGCATCGCCAACTCAACAACCTGCACCAATACATCTCGAGCAACAACTTGGAGATACACGAGAAAAAAAAAATCATGATATTGACAGCAACCAACAAGAAAAAAGAAAAGATCTTTCTGGGCCTAAAAGGTTTTCCTATAGAAAAGGTGCGGGACTTTAGGTACCTTGGGGTGACCGTAGACATCTCAACGCATGAGACAGCTATGCAAGACACCTTAAGAGACAAAACAAAAAACTGGCGGCACAAGGGAAACCGATTGTTAAGAAATTTGGCCACTTCTCCATGATCCCGGTGTTGATATTTTATAAAACAAAGGTGGTCCTAACCTTGACATACAGAGCAGACAGAATGCCAAATATACCAACGACATTATGGCTGAAACTTGAGGCCTAGTTCCGGAGAACAGTACTCGGTTTACCGAATTCTACCTCCATTGTCTCTATCCGACAGGAACTCAGCTTGCTGTCCCTACTAGGTACGGTTAGGTGCAACGCATTGATGCTCTTCTGGAAGTGTAGGATGTCAAAACCGCCTTTAATTTACAACTTGATACATCAAGAACTTGATACATCAAGAAAGCCTAAACACCAGCTGTAAGATGCTTACACTTTGGAACAAGATGAATATAGATATACTGCTCTCAATTGCAAGCGACGAAGAGGAACTGTGCAATAACCCTGTAAAAGTCCTGAAGAACCTCAAGGAACAGGACTGGATAAGGACAGTGGAAGTGGCGGCCAACAACAAATTGACGACCCACCTTCCTAGCAACACAAAGAAACTAAATGAACTTCAACCGTTCATCCAGAAATTTCCGTCAAAACAGGCTTGCGATCTTCTACTGGGAGCCAGGCTTAATATATTACCAACAAACAAAATCTTAGCCATTAGAGGTTGTTCTGCTACCAGCCTTTGTCGTCTCTGTGAACCTCCTGGAGAGAAAGAGTCAATTTGGCACCTGCTCCTCTCTTTCCCTGTCACACGAAGGATAAGACTTCACTACTTACATCATATCCTCTCCAACTTCTCACTGATGGATGAAGAGACTTTTTGGTCTAGAATGATTGATCGCGGGTGATAGAACCCCCTGGTTACTTGCGACTTACAAAATTCGTCAACACATTGTGGGATGTTTTACCCATGCATCCGAGCCCTACCTCAAAAACTGTGCAGTACTGACATGGAAAACATCATGATGGCCAGAGCTTCCCAGAAAATGCACAGGGAAATGCATGAAGAATAGGCTGCCACTCATTTTTGCCGATGTTATGGGCACAGAAGGGCACTGCCTAAAACCACCATTGGACTACCCACACAGTAGTCTGAAACCATTGGGAATGGCAATGCTGATTGCCAAAAGCAACCTAGAATTGTGGGGAATTCATTTTCTTAAATCCCAAAAATAGGTGCATTACCAGTACTCACCACTATCAGAAAGCCGGCGTTTTAAAACAACACCAGACTTTTTTTTTGTATAAAACTGAATAAATGAACCCAAAGCAGGCCAAAGAAAGACTTACTGAGAGGTGGATACAATCTAAAGTTATATTCTGAAGTGACTTGAATGTTCATAACAAGACTGGCTGAGCTCTGCAGGTCTGCAGCAGCCTAACTGAAACTGGATTTAAAACTACCAAAAATCTAAATGTTTAAAAGAAATGAGTGACCTACTTTTGAGTGTCACATAGGTTGCAATTGTTTAAATGTCATAGTTTTAAACTTAGAATCAGCATTCTAGCTGCATATGTAAAAATGGTTAATTTTATTTGAATGCAGAAAACTGGGTAACTAAAAGTGACATTAGCTGGGGCCTGGCTTAAGGAACTGAATTCTGCCCACCAGCTACCCCCGACAGGAGATGAGACTTGCACAACAGCTGTGTTCCCAGGCCTAGCTGCCCTTTTGCTGCTCCAACCAAAAGGGATATGACATTTCCCTGATTGAATTACCTGGGCTCTGCAGGAAATTGAACAAAGCCCTGTCCTGACTCAGGCAAATGTTTTATTATGGGGGCCGTAAAAAGTGGCTTCCTCCTGAAAGGAAAGGGGAGGAGCACTGCCTGTGAGAGCAAGCTAGCTTGGCAGAACTGGAAAAACCAGAAATTCAACCTTGTGCTGGGGGAAACCACACCCCTGTAGCCAGAATATGGTGCTAGAAAAAGATGAATAACTCATAGTACGGACTTGTCATAATTATTTAAATGATACCATAATTCTTGTGATTTTTCTGCCCACATTTTAAGAGGTTTTTAGAACCGGTGGCATGATCTGGGGGCAAACTAGCAGTTAAGAGGGTATTACTTAAAATGTATGCATGTTAAAAGTCTGATACTTCATCAATTAATGCCTGCATGCCTTGCACACATTTGGGTAAATTTGAGTAAGAATCTGATATTGGTAACCTGACCAAAAAGTGAAATATGTTGCCATTTCTGAATGCAAGCTCCCAGGAAGAGCAGATTTGGACAGGGTATACCTCCTGTGATATGTGATGGGTGCATGTAATTTTAAACAAATGTGTACCTGTGCAAATATGTCTTTTGGGTCAAAATATAGATTGTGTGTAATTTGACAGGGGTGGGTTCTCTGTATCATAAACAGACCTCATCATGATGACACTTCATTTCATTCCCCCAATTAAGGGGAAGAGGATGAAGTGGCCAATGACAAGTGGAGAGGGGTAGAGCCTAGTGATGCTGCACACACACCCATTTTCAAAACACATAAAAGCAGACAGACAGGACAGATAGGGACATTCAATTCCATTTGCTGCAGAGCATGCTGCCGGACCATACAACATCCAGAGATCCAGACTTCAAATCCATCAATCTCCAGAATCCAGAGAGGCTAGACCAGCAGAGCAGAGCTGACCCAGACCGCTGTTAGCAGAACCAGAGAGCTGACCCAGATCACTGTGAAGAGACCCAGACCAGACCGGAGCCCAGTCCAAAACCTGACCAGATCCGTGGCGAGGCCTAATTCAAAAATATATTGTGAGTACCTAGCAGAACTGTGCAGAACCAATCTCTTAGTTAAAATAATATTATTCAATCTATTTTAATCTAAGTAGAACTGCCTCCTAACTGTCACCTGTCATTTTGCAAAGCTCTCACCTGTCATTTTCTAGTTGCTAGCTGTCACTTGTCACTTGTCCTATTCCATACAATTTTGCCGCAATCGCGAAAAACGCACTCGCGAATTTTGCCGCGATTTGCAAATTTCTCCACGTGTGAAAACAGCAGTTTCCTTGCTAAAAATTCATTTGCCTCTTAAGAACCATCCCTGAATCATTGCTAGAGTGAGCCTGGATTAATATTAACTAGATACCACTCACCCTGAACCTCTAGAGGGAATTAAAAGCATTTTAGCATATTTTTCACTTCATTGCCAGCACATATAAAATCATTTTGGCCCTGTGTTTCAAACTTCTGTATTCTAAGCTTGCTGGGGTGAACTGAATTACATTTGATTGCATTTCTGAGAACTGTGTGCTTTCTTCCATTTCCTTGCATTGCATAAAGGGGGGGAGTGGATTGCCAGAGAAAAGTGATTACATTGTTTTGGTGAAATCATATTGAGTATTTTCTGTACTGAATTTTCATTCAACATTGCATCCATCTGAACTTATATAAAGCATTCTCTACCACCTTATTCTTCTGTTCCTATTCACAAGTGTGCCAGTGCCAGACTATCCATTATTGATTACTGCTCATATTAAGTGTCATATTCAATTATTAAATTATTATAAAGTGTGATATATATATCTATTGTTTAAATTATCAAATAAACCTTTTAACTTGCAAAACAGAACTACTTCTTGGCTCAGTGGGGTCAGGGGGATTCCAAGAGAGGGGTGTTATATAGGGGTAGTCATCCAGAACGCATGAACTGGACATAAAGATATATCAATAAGGGTTTACATTCAGTATCCCAGACTAGGCATTGACTTAGCTGTAGTGTTGAATTGAATCCTCTTACAAATTGGGGGCTCGTGCCGGACGTTTGGGTTAGATCTATCACTTGTGCAGATTAATACAGCGTGCCAGCTGACCAGATACACATATCCGGTCGGATCACCACGCTGTGTTACCCTGTAAAGCACTCCTCAAAGGAACGCTCTAAGAAAAAGGTCTGTTTTGCAAAAATAAAATACTAATTTCTGTAAGTCAGGACAGAGACCAATCTCTAGAATGACGACCTTAGTAGACATGAAAATAGCCAGAGAGCACTTCTTACATAAGTTATTTGTGAGAGGTGAGTGGTCTCACCAGGACCGCATGGTCTGGTTGCAGGCCATCACGCAACAGGTCACTGAAACAGGGTCAGATATATGGGGAGATCAGGGTCCCCTACATGTGGCCCTGAGTGAACCATACATGGCTCCTAAAGCTAAGGATGAACAAGACAAGATGGTTAGGATAGCGGCATACCTGTACCTATATATGGGAGACATGCAGGATAAATGTACGGAAAGCCAAGATCTGGCGAACAAGCGACAGATGGCGTTAGAGAAGGTCCAATCTGACCTGGTCTCTTCTGAGCAGAGGCTGCAGGGGAGCCAGGAGTCAGAAAACGATAGTAGGCAGTATATCATTAAAATAAAAGAGGACATGGATATACTGCAACAGGAAAAGACAGACCAGGATACCAGAATTCTGGCTTTGCAGAAGGAACACCAAGACAGTTTGGACTCCCTACTGCAGAGCCAGAAAAAGCTGGAGCAACAGATCAATTTCAACAGGGCATGCACAGAGCAGGTAGCCACCCTGCAAATCCAACTAGACAGAGAGAAAGAGGAGAGCAATAAACTGATCCTGAAAGACCTGGATACCCAGGCAGAGTTTGATCAGGAGCGCCAGAAAGCTGTTGCCTTCCAAAGGCAAAGGGACGACCTGGCGTCACAAATTCAAGCTCTTGGTCAGGAAAGGGACACCTTAGGCCAGGAAGTCTGCCACTTAAAAAGAAAAATGGAAGAAAATCACCTGGCCCACCAGGGACTGGGTGACCTCCAAAAAGAACACCAGAACTTGTTAGAGCACACCAGGAGGGTGGAGGATGCTCTAGCAAGAAAGGAGCAGGCCAATAGGGACACAGCTCAGGAGGTAACCCTCCTGCAGCAGAGACTGGCCCAGTACTCCAGGACCAATCAGGAGGCACGGAGAGAAAACGAGGCTCTCTGCCAGCACAATGATAGGCTCCAACAACAGGTAGCGATGCAGGAGAGACTGATAGAGTCTAGTAAGGCCTTAACTGAGGAACTGAAGGCGCAGGCTCTTGCATTGCAACAGGGAGCAGGGGCAAATAGAGATGAGGTTCGCTGGGAAAGGGAAACTCCGGAGCATAACCTCAGGAGCCCTAGTACCAGAGGCCTTTATCTCTCTCAGTCCCTGGACTCTGCCACCCCCATGTCCCCTGGTGCACATGAGCACCGGGCCACAGGGATGGCAGATTACTATCCAGCCAGAAGCATGGGGCTCATAGGCCAGTACCACCCAGGAATGGAGGGGCGGGCATCCGGGTATGGGCACCCAAGCACAGTGCAATTTGATGGGGAACCCCAGGTGAGTAGGCCCATTAAGGGCATCCTGAAAACCTCTGCCCAGTTAGGTCAGTGGGGGGGGTACCCATCAAATCCTGGCAGCAAGGAGGGATCTGAAGACTCCTCTAAGCGGTACAGGACACAGGAGACGAGGTCCCCACATTCTGCCAGCCATTCCCAGGCTCGCAGAATCCGGGAAAACCTGGAAGAACAGACGGGAACCTCTGGGAGCAGTGCCTCTGAGTCAGAAGATGAATGGACCAGGGTTACCCGGACCAAAAGGGCCAATAAGGCAAAAAGGGCCTTGCTTAAGGACCCCTTAAAGCAGATTAGGGCAATCAGGAGCGTCATCACGCCTTATCATAAGAACGCCAAGTATTCTGTTTGGGAGCACTTAGAGTTGTTTGAGCAAATGATGGAGACTTTCCATTTGAAGGACAGCCAAAGCTGTATTCAATATGTAAAGTGGACCTTCTCCCCGGAATACTCCAGTTTCTTTGCGGGGCTGGAGGACCAAAATCATTTAAGATGGTCCACCTATAAGGCGGCCATCTTGAAACATTTTTCTACTCATAGAAATCCTCAAGAGGCTCGCAAGGCAGCCTACAATTTACAATGTCGGGAGGATCAGGTCCCACAAGAGTTTGTGCAGGAGTTAAAGCGTGCTTTTGCACAGACCACAAGAAGGGTTTGCACGGATAGCAGAGAATTTATTAATACGTTTTTCCATGCCTTGCCCAAATACATAATGACCCAGCTCGTGAGGGATTTTCACGAGAAAAGATCTTTAGACTGGGTCATTGAACAGGCGACCCGGATCTATGAGGTGCAGAAGCCAATAGAAAATAAAAATAATGCGCCCAAAAACCCCAAAGCCAACAACACCCCTGCTGCTGCCAAGGTGGCAGAGGTAAAGGTCACCCCCGTTTTGGATTTGGAGATGGGGGGGCCTAAAAACCTACCTGCACCTAATAATGCTAGGCCCAGAAGTTGCTCGGGCCAGTCACAAACAGGGGGTCAAGGAGGTAGTCCCACAAATGGGGTCCCTCGCTCTCCTGACTATGTAAGTCCCCGTTACAAGGGTAATCGACCCATCCTGGATTATGTGTGGACTCCTCCAGCCCAAGGGGGGGGATCCAGCCAAGCACCTAACCCAGGGAACTTCCCTCCCAACTTCCCACAGGAGGGCAGAAATTCTCCAAATCCTGGACAGAACTTTTTCCCCAGGTATCCACCCAATGTCCAAACCCAAAATCATCCATCCTTATTTCCCCAATTCCCTGAGCCCAGACAACCTAATCCAGGAGAGGGGAGGCCAAGGGTGGAGGGGTATCCAAATCTTCCCAACCAGGGGTACTACCAAAGAAGGGATAGCTACCCTCCCCGGGATCAGCCCAGGGCAGAAAACAGGGCACTGTATCAGTCTGAGCGGGTTTCCCAGTTAGAGCGCCAGGTCCAAAATATGGCACGGGATCTGGGTCAAATACTGAGGGCGCAGCAGAACCCTCAGATGGGCATGCCGGCACAGAATGCCCCAAACTCTGGACCTGGTACTCCAGAACAATGACGGGGGCAGCACCCCGATAACACACCGGTTCCCAGGGAGGAGGCACAAAGGGAAGGGGGGTGTAAAGCCTTGGAGGAAGCTTCCTTCCTCACTTGTAAACAGCCCCTGGAAAACCAGGAACCGGAAACAAAATCTCCTGCCCCTGAAAGTCTGTCTCCTAAGGAGCAGAGGGGGGGTAGGAGAAACAAAAGACCCAAACAGACACAGTTTGAGGAGGAGGTACAGATCTTCCAATTTGAGGGAGAGGGATCCTTAGAGGATCCTGGGAAAAGGATCTTCTCCTTCAGAGAGGGGGGAACTCCTCCCAAAGAAAAATGGGTCCCTAGGGATGCAAATCCAGACTGGGGAGATGTGGAGAGTGAGCTACCGCCGCCCACCATCTCATCCCAGAACCAACAGCAAGAAAATCCCCTGGTTCAAGCCCATCCTGGTGACTGCTTCCAAAAAGGGGGGGGGTGGCCCGGAACCGGAGCCAGGGGAACCCACAATGGCTCTGATCTCCAGTTGCCAACTTTTTCTTTCAGATTCCCAAGGCTCTCCACAGAATTCTGCCCAAATCTCTTCGCTAGCGATGTCCAAAACCAGAAAGTTAGCCCACCAGTTGTCCAAAAATGTGCATTATCTGTGCCCCCTTGAGGAGAAGGAGGGAAGATACTATGCCCCGGTACAAGTACAGGGGCAGGGTACAATTTTGGCACTGGTGGACACTGGATCTCAAGCTACCCTTCTGTCCAGAAGGGCCTTTGACGAACTGAATGCAGGAAGGGGAGAGAATTACCAAATTCCTCTCACCTCTCTTCCTGGACAACTCCAGAACTTTGACGGGAAGGAAATTCCCGTCGAGGGGACGGCAGATTTGGACATTAAAATTGGGCGACACAAGGTGAAACACCCGGTCATAGTTGTGACTCCAGAGGGCACCCCTTGTTTACTAGGGAATGACCTCCTGAGAAGGTTGTCACCCCTAATAGATTGTGTAAACAAGGTCCTCTGGACCCAGACTAGCCGACCAATAAAATTAAAACAGAGTGTCAACCATGTTAGTTTAAACGGCACCTGCCACATGGTTGAACAAAAACCTGACCAAGTAGAATTTCACTTCCAGAATAGCCAAATTCCAGACGTGACAGTAATAGCAGTAGGACAACAGACTGGTGATGGGGGGTCCTCTCTATTTCTGAAAATCAACCTTCCTTCCAGTTTAAGGTGGTATTCCACACTGGAAGGAAACACCCTGAAATTCTATACTAATCCACAATCAGAAACTCCCACTACTATAGTCCAGAAAGATGTGAAATCAGCTCAGAGCCTGGCTGATATTCAGCAAATTGGAGAGCAGTTGTTCATCCCTGTCCAATTAAATGATGGGAAGGACTCTGTTCTCGCTCGAGTGTGTGTGAACAACGGTAAGAGCTTCATCAGCGAAGCCATGTTCCGCCAACTCCCAAAAGATCCAGCCATTCCCACATTCAAACTGATAGACAAATGGGAAATGGACCTGGAAGCACCTAATTCCAAACAGCTCCTGCCAAGCAGGTGTATGCTCAAAATCTCCATTGGCAACAAGAGCATAGTCCATAATTGTTGGGTCGTGCGAGACGTCACTGCCGCCTTTTACTTAGGCAGTGACATTCTCAATCGCTTTGCCGTTAGTTTGGACCTAATAAACTTCAAAGCTTGGTCCCGATTAGCGGATAATCCCATGGGCTTTGATGATCCGGAAAAAGCATTTAGGTCAGCTCAATTGCTACCTTATGCAGTTGAAATTCAGATTAAAGAGGAAGTCACCATCCCAGAAAGGACCCGACAATTCTCCCTGGAAGTGAAAGTTAAAAGAGGACAATATCTGCAAAACCCTGATGCTTACATACATCTAAACGCTTCTCTCCAACAGCAAGGGTTGGGGGTAAACCCAACTCCATTAGTCAACATAGAACATGACACCATTCCAATAGAGGTGGATAACAGCGACTTAAAGAGTATTACTCTAGCCGCAGGCACCATTATTGGAATGGCGGTTGATGACCGACATTTTTCCATAGATTTAGGTAATGAACTGTTAGGGCCAATCCCCAAGGACTGCTTTGACAGTGACAGTGATGACAATACAACACCAGACAGGATTTTTACCCGGCATGGGGGGAACTTCCTGGTGTACACTTCTTGCCCTTATGGTAAGGAAGATGTGACTTGTGACTTCAGGAGGGATGAGGTGATTTTCCAGGTCCATGAGGGCTGCCTTTCCCACCTGAAGCCTCCAGTCCAAATCAGCACTCTGACCAGGGACTTCTCCACCCAGCTGGAGGAGGCCGCTGAAATAGCCAAACCAGAAGTCTTTCCAGGCTTCAGGCAGATGGTGGAAGAGAGAGTCAAACTAGCTGATGCCTGTGTGACTCTGGAACAAAAGCAGAAGTTGAAACAAGTTTTCTTGGATTTCCAAGATCTCTTTGCGGTAGACTCATATTCCTGTGGTCGCACTGACATCCACACAACAACAATCCCCACGGACCCTGGCATGACTCCAGTGTTTGTGAAGCAATATCGTTTGCCTCTCGCATCCATGGAGTCCCTTACTGAAATAATTAAGAACCTTGAGTCCCGGGGAATAATCCGTCCAGTCCACAGCACCTTCAATAATCCGGTGCTGGGAATATTGAAGCCAAACGGCCAGTGGAGACTCTGCGCCGACCTCAGGGAGCTCAACAAACGGGTCCATACTTCCCGATGGCCTCTGCCCTACATTGACCAAGGGCTGGCCCAGATCCAGGGGTCACAGGTATTCACTGCAATTGACCTGACCAATGGATACTGGACCGTGCCTGTCAGCAGGGAGGACCAATACAAACTGGCTTTTACCTTTGGGGGCCACCAATACACATGGACCCGGACTCCCTTCGGATACCTCAACTCCGGCAATGAATTCAACATTTTCCTACATAAGGCCATGCCCGACCTGGGTGCGAGGGGTAACCTGGCTTATGTAGATGATGTCCTCATCAAAAATTCATCTGTGGAGGAACACATAGCGGAGATCCGTTATGTTCTGACCCAGTTGAGGGCCGCCGGAGCAAAACTTTCCTTTCAGAAAGCACAGTGATGTAGAACCCGTGTTAATTTCTTGGGGCATGAGATTACTCCTCAGGGTCTCTGTCCCCAGGAAAAGAAAGTGGAAGCACTTCAGAAACTGAAAGACCCCACAACTCTGCGGGAACTAAGGAGCCTCCTTGGACTGACTAATTACAGCAGAAAGTTCATTGAGGGCTACGCAGAGATCACCAGACCCCTGATTCATCTCCTGAAGGGGGGGGGGTCAAGTGGGAATGGGGTCCAGAACAAGCCGAGGCAGTAAAACAACTCAAAAGAAGCCTCTCACAAGCGCCTTGCCTAGCTTACCCTGTCAGAAACAAGGAGTTCTTCCTGGAGACGGGGTTCTCTAATACGTGCTTGACGGCAGTATTATACCAAAAGCATGACAAGGTCAATAAAGTAATCTCCTATGCGGGCAAAACTTTATCCTCTGTGGAGGAAAAATTCAACGATTGTGAGAAGGCACTCCTGGCAACGGTGTGGGCATTGAAGAATTACCGCCCGTTTATCCATGGGGAACACATCATAGTGGAAACTCCACACCAGCCTCTGCAATATCTCCAAAGTGACAGAATCCGGGCCGGAAATGTGAGTAATTCCCGAATTACTTCCTGGATTCTGTCGATGCAAGGCTTTCCTGTGGAGGTCAGATATGGCCAAAACAAGAAGAGTCCCCTCGCGCAAGGTCTGGCTGACTTGCATGATTGTGCCAGAGAAAACTGTCTCGAGGACGAAAGTCTAAAAATAAAGGACAACATGGAGGCATACCTTAATTCCCCCCACAAAGTCTTTGAAGAAGACAAGTGTGAGGGAATGCCCACTGTGTATGTGGATGGATGCTCTTACCATGTTGACAACGACGGGGAGAAAGAACTGGTGGCCGGCGTAGGGAATGCATGGGTGAATGAGTCCCCAGAACCCTCCGCTGGATACAAAATTGGTCCCCGAAGTAGTCAGGTGGCAGAATTGATGGCTGTGCATCAGGCCATCCTCACTGCTGTCCAGGATCAACTCCACGAACTGGTCATAATCACAGATTCGGATTATGTACGGAACGGGTTCGTGGAGCACCTGGTTAATTGGAAAACCAGAGGCATGTTATGTGCTAACAACAAACCCTTGAAACATGGGAAGTTGATCCAAAACATTGATGATCTGGTCACCTCGAATGAGATGACCATCTATTGGAAAAAGATCAAGGGTCATTCCAAAGTAGAGGGACCAGACAAAACTGGAAATGACTTAGCTGATCAGCTGGCCAAAACCGGGGCCATCCAAGGGGATCTAATTGAGATTGAGTCCCTGTTGGGGTATATCCAGGTCACTGCTATCACTAGGTCCCAGACAAATGTTCACAACGACCTTTCAATTGCACAATGGAGTAAGGAGACCCCTGATGCTGATTTGATTACCGCTCAGAAGGGGGATCAAATTATTGGTAAGTTTTACCAACACCTTGAGGACCCTGAGAACTTTCCCCTGACGGATACCGATTACATTGGGAAAGAGGACCTAAGGGTGTTGATGAAATGTCCAAAAATTTTCCGGATCCAAGACGGTTTGCTGGTAAGGAAATCCAAAGCTGGCCACGATCAGAGGGTGGTTCCTACCTCATTCCGAAGCCTGATGTTAAGTCACGCCCATGATGCGGCCACCGCCGGTCATAGGGGGTTTCACACAACATTGGAAATCTTAAGAGAGGTTGCATACTGGCCACACATGGGCCAGGACCTCAACCAATACTTGAAGGGGTTTCTTGTGTGTGCACAATTTCAGCCGACGTCCCTCACACACCGCGCGCCTCTCCAAAAGCGGGGGGTGACACTGCCATGGTCAGATTTACAAATCGACTTTGTAGGCCCCGTAATTCGCTCTGCTAGGGGGAATAAGTACATGTTGACTGTGACATGCTTGTTTACCAAGTGGGTGGAATGTCTCCCAGCCCCAAATTGCAAGGCAGAAACTGCTGCTGCCCTGATGATTAACCACATCTTTTCCCGTTTTGGTCTACCTCAAAGGATTGAGTCAGACAGGGGTAGCCACTTCACCAGTGAAGTAATGACAAAGATGTGGGAGATACTGGGGGTCAAAAGGAAGTTGCATATTGCTTACCGGCCAGCTTTTTCTGGGGCAGTAGAGAGATATAACCGAACCATTGTGAGCATACTAAAAAAGTTTGTGGCAGATTCTGGGCCAAGTTGGGATATCCGATTACCTCTGGTCCTAATTGCCATCAGATCTACCCCTTCATCTGCAACCACCTGTCACCATTTGAGTTGATGACTGGGTGCTAGATGGTGCTTCCTCAGCATTTGCTCTACAGGACCCAAGAGCAGACACTGATAAATGCCTCCACAACTCATGAGTATGTGGAGAATTTAAGGAAACACCTTCAACATGTTTTTGCTTATGCTCAGCGGAATCTAGAAAGATCAGCTGATAGCATGAAGACCCACTATGACCTGAAGATTTCCAGGAAGGAATATCAGGTGGGGGACTGGGTCTATCTATACAATTTCCAAAGGAACCAGGCCAAACAGCGAAAAATGTTGCCTACATGGAAGGGACCCTATGAGATTATAGACAAAATCTCCCCTGTGGCCTACAAGATCCGCATCCCCAAAGGCGGTTTGGCAGAGGGGGAAGACAAGTGGGTGCACATTAACCAGTTGAAGTGTTGCCATCCCAGGCACACTCTGCAACAACTGGAGGAATCCTCTGGAATCCTAGAGGGTACCGTCTCAGATTAATTCAGTTCTAACTTAAAAGATCCTACATATCGCCTATCAAATTCTGAGTTTCTCAATGTGGGTGTTTTCGTTTTTGAATGCAAAAAGAAATGCGCATGTTCATATGTTTTGACTATAAATTTATATGCCACCCCACTATATCAATGGTGGGGGAAAAATGTCTATGAATAGGTATTGCCGCTCTTCCTTTGTCGTCCTAGGAGAAAGAAAACCTCGAGACTGGCCAAGGAGGACGATCCGGAGACCGGGAGCAGAGACGCGAGGGGCCCAGTGTACCGCCCAATATTCCCATCAGGACCGGCGAGGAGAACCGATCGATCAGTATCGGATGGAGGAAAAGATGCTGAACTGTGCCATCTATTGGAAGAAGATGAGGAAACATCCCAGATCTTGCGAGTCCCATCAGTGAAACAGAATGGCCATCGCAAGAGGGGGGCTTGTGGGATGTTTTACCCATGCATCCGAGCCCTACCTCAAAAACTGTGCAGTACTGACATGGAAAACATCATGATGGCCAGAGCTTCCCAGAAAATGCACAGGGAAATGCATGAAGAATAGGCTGCCACTCATTTTTGCCGATGTTATGGGCACAGAAGGGCACTGCCTAAAACCACCATTGGACTACCCACACAGTAGTCTGAAACCATTGGGAATGGCAATGCTGATTGCCAAAAGCAACCTAGAATTCTGGGGAATTCATTTTCTTAAATCCCAAAAATGGGTGCATTACCAGTACTCACCACTATCAGAAAGCCGGCGTTTTAAAACAACACCAGACTTTTTTTTTTTTTGTATAAAACTGAATAAATGAACCCAAAGCAGGCCAAAGAAAGACTTACTGAGAGGTGGATACAATCTAAAGTTATATTCTGAAGTGACTTGAATGTTCATAACAAGACTGGCTGAGCTCTGCAGGTCTGCAGCAGCCTAACTGAAACTGGATTTAAAACTACCAAAAATCTAAATGTTTAAAAGAAATGAGTGACCTACTTTTGAGTGTCACATAGGTTGCAATTGTTTAAATGTCATAGTTTTAAACTTAGAATCAGCATTCTAGCTGCATATGTAAAAATGTTTAATTTTATTTGAATGCAGACAACTGGGTAACTAAAAGTGACATTAGCTGGGGCCTGGCTTAAGGAACTGAATTCTGCCCACCAGCTACCCCCGACAGGAGATGAGACTTGCTCAACAGCTGTGTTCCCAGGCCTAGCTGCCCTTTTGCTGCTCCAACCAAAAGGGATATGACATTTCCCTGATTGAATTACCTGGGCTCTGCAGGAAATTGAACAAAGCCCTGTCCTGACTCAGGCAAATGTTTTATTATGGGGGCCGTAAAAAGTGGCTTCCTCCTGGAAGGAAAGGGGAGGAGCACTGCCTGTCAGAGCAAGCTAGCTTGGCAGAACTGGAAAAACCAGAAATTCAACCTTGTGCTGGGGGGAAACCACACCCCTGTAGCCAGAATATGGTGCTAGAAAAAGATGAATAACTCATAGTACGGACTTGTCATAATTATTTAAATGATACCATAATTCTTGTGATTTTTCTGCCCACATTTTAAGAGGTTTTTAGAACCGGTGGCATGATCTGGGGGCAAACTAGCAGTTAAGAGGGTATTACTTAAAATGTATGCATGTTAAAAGTCTGATACTTCATCAATTAATGCCTGCATGCCTTGCACACATTTGGGTAAATTTGAGTAGGAATCTGATATTGGTAACCTGAACAAAAAGTGAAATATGTTGCCATTTCTGAATGCAAGCTCCCAGGAAGAGCAGATTTGGACAGGGTATACCTCCTGTGATATGTGATGGGTGCATGTAATTTTAAACACATGTGTACCTGTGCAAATATGTCTTTTGGGTCAAAATATAGATTGTGTGTAATTTGACAGGGGTGGGTTCTCTGTATCATAAACAGACCTCATCATGATGACACTTCATTTCATTCCCCCAATCAAGGGGAAGAGGATGAAGTGGCCAATGACAAGTGGAGAGGGGTAGAGCCTAGTGATGCTGCACACACACCCATTTTCAAAACACATAAAAGCAGACAGACAGGACAGATAGGGACATTCAATTCCATTTGCTGCGGAGCATGCTGCCGGACCATACAACATCCAGAGATCCAGACTTCAAATCCATCAATCTCCAGAATCCAGAGAGGCTAGACCAGCAGAGCAGAGCTGACCCAGACCGCTGTTAGCAGAACCAGAGAGCTGACCCAGATCACTGTGAAGAGACCCAGACCAGATCGGAGCCCAGTCCAAAACCTGACCAGATCCGTGGCGAGGCCTAATTCAAAAATATATTGTGAGTACCTAGCAGAACTGTGCAGAACCAATCTCTTAGTTAAAATAATATAATTCAATCTATTTTAATCTAAGTAGAACTGCCTCCTAACTGTCACCTGTCATTTTGCAAAGCTCTCACCTGTCATTTTCTAGTTGCTAGCTGTCACTTGTCACTTTGAATTTTAACATTCCAAATCCGAAATACTACCTTTATTTAATCGTTCATAACTCTGTAACTGTTTGGGCTAGGAACTTGCAGTAACTTTCCTCTGAAAGCTTAGAATCTTAGCTTTTCAACGAACCTAGTACCGCATTCCTATTCCATACACTTTTGCCGCAATCGCGAAAAACGCACTCACGAATTTTGCCGCGATTTGCAAATTTCTCCACGTGTGAAAACAGCAGTTTCCTTGCTAAAAATTCATTTGCCTCTTAAGAACCATCCCTGAATCATTGCTAGAGTGAGCCTGGACTAATATTAACTAGATACCACTCACCCTGAACCTCTAGAGGGAATTAAAAGCATTTTAGCATATTTTTCACTTCATTGCCAGCACATATAAAATCATTTTGGGCCTGTGTTTCAAACTTCTGTAGTCTAAGCTTGCTGGGGTGAACTGAATTACATTTGATTGCATTTCTGAGAACTGTGTGCTTTCCTTCCATTTCCTTGCATTGCATAAAGGGGGGGAGTGGATTGCCAGAGAAAAGTGATTACATTGTTTTGGTGAAATCATATTGAGTATTTTCTGTACTGCATTTTCATTCAACATTGCATCCATCTGAACTTATATAAAGCATTCTCTACCACCTTATTCTTCTGTTCCTATTCACAAGTGTGCCAGTACCAGACTATCCATTATTGATTACTGCTCATATTAAGTGTCATATTCAATTATTAAATTATTATAAAGTGTGATATATATATCTATTGTTTAAATTATCAAATAAACCTTTTAACTTGCAAAACAGAACTACTTCTTGGCTCAGTGGGGTCAGGGGGATTCCAAGAGAGGGGTGTTATATAGGGGTAGTCATCCAGAACGCATGAACTGGACATAAAGATATATCAATAAGGGTTTCCATTCAGTATCCCAGACTAGGCATTGACTTAGCTGTAGTGTTGAATTGAATCCTCTTACAACATTATCTGCAATTTGTTTCCATCTAAGTCGCAAACACTCGAAAAGCCGTGAGAGGTTCTTAAGGAGTAAGCATAAACGTGACAGCATCTCTCGGCTACAATGCAAATGATACGACTGATCAACAATATGACTGATATATTCTATTTTGTAAAAATCTTGTAACACAAATACATTTAAAAAAAATAGGATTGTTCCTGGCACGCCCACAACATGCCCCTAGTGCAAACCAAGGAGCCACTGAAAAAGACTGTTTTGCACTCATTTTGACCCGTGACCCCAGATGCAGTAAAAAATACAAAAATATCATGGCAAGTACCCACAAGCAATCACTATTAGCTGCACCCATATGAACCATCCACAACCCCATGAATGAAATAAATCTGTGCACAACAAAGGCAGCGTGCACCTACACCCATCATTCCTAATCCCTGTACACCCACCAAACTAAGCCACTCACATGCAAACTGCAACTACATCCACCATTCCCACCCCTTGCATACCCACGAAACACAGCCAACCACATTCAAAGTGCACCTACGCCCACTACTCCCACCCCCTGTACACCCGCTAAACAGAGCCAGCCACATACAAAGTGCTCCTACACCAAACAAACCTAACCTCTGTACTCCCACCAATCATAACACAACTCACATAACCACACACCCACGCATCCCCCTCAAAGGACCAGCACACACAAGGTGCACCACAACACAGCACCCATGCCTTCCTCTTGAATCCAAAAACAGCACACAAGTCCAAACCATATAAATGCCACATGGATGTCACCATCATCACACACCAGTGGGGGCACAATAGTTGATGAGAACTGTCCACCCCACTTAGCGGTTGTGTGGTCCTACATGTGAATGCCCCACCTGCATGTGTGCAACATTAAGGCAGGGAAGTAACCACACCACACCAGGCCTGTGTGCCCCCAGTACATGTGCCGCCCCATTGCCCTGAGGACAGACTGAAGCTGAAGTGAGACCCAAGCTGTGGGCCATTTGGGTGCCTGCCCCTGGTTGAGGTACCAGGGGAAGAGCTTGATGTGCACCGTGAGGTGGAGCATACCACACTGAATCCTGACCAATGGGCACCCACCAAGCTGAACAAAAAGCCCAGAGTTGAATGTGAGTCACAACTAGGCACATCAGCTGGGCGCATAGGCAAGGAGAATACTGTGAGGGCTGGACCTTGGGCCTGGACATGGCCACAACAGGCAGAGTCCTCCTGGGACTGCATCCCACAAGAACTTAGCCCTGTGCCCAAATGAAAAATCCAACGCATGCCAGCACATAGCCCAATACCCAACAAATCCCACTAGAAGTGTCATCCCCTCCAGTGTGCAACCACAACACCCTACTGTAACCTGTTGAATGAGCAAACATCATCTAAACTGCAAACTGTGTGTGTTTCAATACAAATGAGTGTCTACAATCACTGACGCAACTTGTTTTTGTCACTACCCCAATTACTGACATTGGCACCATATGTCCGGTGTAACTACTAGTCCACCCCTCCTGAGCAAATTGACTCCACATGTCCCGCCACAAAAATAGGACTACCACCTGAGTGTATCTGCATATCTACATGAATGTGTCGCACACCATCCCTAGAAGTGTGAGTGATCAGTGCTACATCACATCCCCACCCACCATAATATAGCAGTTGGGCAGATACAAATACTACACAGATGTGTCCCACATGATGTACACAATGGAGAAATCAATAATTACATACTTCAGAGTTACACGTGGTGATGTTGACACACATTCACCTGAAGCACATGTTTAGCCTCAAACACCCATATGCTCACACCCATCAGACCTACAGATGTTGGATGGCTGTTTGGTGAGTAACACATGCATCAGCAGCATTGGTGAATGAAAAGAATGCAACCCTGCGCAAAAGTACAAATCCGGGACCACAGACATTCTCAATACATATACTGAACATGACAGCAACCATCACTTGGATCATCAAAACAACCAAACAGCAAACACCATCACTGGCAACATAACCACACCCAGCACACCTGTGACACCCATGCAACATCGACAAAGCCTTGGCGATAGCAACATCACCCATGAGATAAACACCATATCGACGACACAATCCCAAACAAATATGAGTAGTTGGACCATACACATCAACCACACCACATGTAAACATGCATCTCCAGTGCAACATCCATGCCCACTGCAAGGCACAGTCATCATCATCACAAATAGTGAAACATAAATCTGTATAGGCAACATACATTGATAATTGACCTACTGTGCAAGGAACATAATGCAGGATAACAATAACAAGCACAATGACAAACAATAAAACCACCACCACCCTCACCCACCACAGATGCACATGACAGTCTGCACACCACACAAATACACGTACCAAGCCCATGCACATGCATCTACTACATACATGGACTGAGAAGGCCACAATGAAAACATCTACAAATGCTAAGCCATCGGTGCATGTCTGTGATCCTGACAACCGCATACAGCAAACATGTCACTTGTTGGCAATGTGCACATGTAAGTGTGAATCCTACATGCACAGTGAACAGATGCATGTACAAATGCCACACAGAACCTTGGCAACATCCAACTATGATAGGCTGACATGATGACACATTAATCCCAAGAAGCATACCACATGATAATGTGGCATGCACCCACAAAAACAGACCAGTGTGACATGCACTGTAAAATATGACTACACACACACATAAGTGTTGCAGAAAGTGAATAGCCCAAACAAATTTAAATAACCACATGATTCAGATAGAACAAAAACACTACTGTATTGGTATCGAAACTGAACAAAAAGCATGGAACAAATCGTCCAAAATAAATCTACAGGAGTCCTCCTTCAAAATCTAAAAATAATGAGGCCAACACACAAAACAATAGACATGAACAGTCACCGCTGCAGTCCAAGTCCTGACAACTCAAGCTGTAATAACTCAAATGACTCTGTCCTCCACTTGCCACAGGCGTGCCTCTGTGCTGTCCCTGAGTGCCTGCAGGGTCTCATGAGTGGACTGCTCAATTTGCTCAGCCGCCCTGCTGCTCTCCACCAGAATGTCAACACATAACTCCTCGACCCTTGCATGTGCTGCATCCCTGGCTCTGGCAGCTGCCTCCTCTATAGCCTGCAGCCTTTATTTCTCTTGCTGCCACATGTGCAGTCGTTGGCATGCTGTGGCCACATGAAATGTTAGCTGGCCTCATCAGCCTCATCCGCGCTACCCTTTAAATTGAAGTGGCCAATACGTTGATGTTGACGCTGGTGGACTGGCACTGGGTCTGTAATGCACCTGTAACAGAGGCATAATTGTTACAACCTTCAATATGACAACATAACAACACTCCATTTGTTCCCCACGGAGCATACCCACAATTCATGGCCCCAAGTATGCTCCCAGGAAGTTGTCCCCCATGCCTGGTCCAATATTGATTCTGCCATACATGGCCAATCAGCCACTGCCAATGTCAGAGCTGACACCTGGACCAGAGCCGAGACACTCACACATGTGCACACAATGACCAGCTGTACATGTCTCTGCAGCACAACCAACTCAGGCCCATTGCCTGCACAATTCTTGCATCTGCTCCCATATGCATGAGGGTACAATTTTTAGCTAATCACTATGCATTGCAAAGGTAAGGTTGTAACATGTGCATATGATTGCATAGGCACTCACACTGCACCCATCACAACATCACCCCCTCCCCATGAGTGCCACCAACCCGCCCCCACCTTCCAGAATGCAGCCACAAAGCCACCAGTTGCCCTTTTGCTATTTCCCCACTCACCTGTTCTGGGTAGCAGCAGGCAGCAATGATGTGAACTTGTACCAGTGTGCCACTGGCAATGTACAGCTAACTGTCAATGAAGTCCATACCTGAGGGATTGCAGGAGTGTGAGAGCAGGCCGAGATAGGTCATGAACCGATGGCATGGAGCTTTCTGTGGACATATGCAACTCTGGATGTCAATACAAGCTGGCCCATGTCATATAAGTTAGGCGTGTCACTCCATGCAAACCACGCATATCCGGCATACTTAGAATATGGAGAGCATGCACAGGATGCACCTGCTTTGAATAATCGTAATGGTTGGAGGACGCAGAGCACTTCCTTGATCACCATTACGGGCGTAAGTGGAGGGTATGCGGCACAAATATATAACCGCAGGTTTTGCAAATATCCATCTTCCAGACTCCTGACATGGATGTAAGGGGAACTGGTAGGACTGGGTGAGCAGTGATGGCGAGGAGACCATTGCAAATACATACCTGGGGGAGAGCACAACCACCATGTGCTGAGGAAGCGCCACTGGCACAGACCGGCAATGGCCCTGTCGCTGCAGGTGCCACTGGTACCCCTGTGACCCAGGGACAGCCACCAGTCACTGTTAATGGTCAGAGCCTGGAAGAGGAAGTTTACAGATGAGGAATTACAAGTCCTCACACACTATGTGGATGAACACCAGTCTGCACTGTACCCCTGGGCTGGAAGCACCCTAACACTGGCCGAGTGTCGGCAGAAGTGGAAGGAGGTGACTAACCTGGTGAATGACTGGGGTTGGAGAGGCGTACAGCGAAAGAGGTGCATAAGCAGATGAATGACCTAACCAGACGTACTAAGGAGAAGCTGGTTGCAAATGTGTCATGGTGGTTCACTGCAGATTGAGGATCTCTCTCCTTTTGAGGAGGCAGTCTCTGGCCTCATCTCAAGTGAACAAGTTGTTGCCGTTGGAGACATCGACACATTTGGACATGATGCAGGTGAGTGAGATGTGTGACTGATACTTGTTATAATGATATCACTGTGCATGACAAAGGATGAGTGATTTGATGTTGCACAGTGGATACCACTTCATAGGATTGACATTCCAGCTGTACATACATGTGCATCCTGGAGGCTTACATGGCATGTCGTAGTTGCATGGATTACAGTTTTGTCGTTTATCAGTTTTACACTGCCATCATGCCGATTCAATTTCGGGTGTCTGGGGTGTCATGCTAATCCTGCTAGGGTTGGCATGGATGTGGCAGAGGAATACGGGAACAGTTTGGAATTCTGTTGCATCCGTCTGTAGGCCCTTTGTGCTGCATTCATTTCATGTGAGGCATGGGTTTATATCGAGATGTAGCCCTATTTTGTGTTGTCTTACTTTTTGTAGGTGAATCTTCAGCTGAGGGGGAGCAGGTGCCAGAGGGTTCATCAGGGGATGCACAACCAGGCAGCAGCAGTTGCCGGGCTGCTGTGCATGGCAAGAACCCACAACTGTTGCAGGCCATCCTCAGCATGTCTGCACAGGTATCATTGGGTGAGTAGGATGAGGATGATGATGTTGCAGAGTTTTTGAGGCATATAGTGGCTCAGCAACCACTAAATAGTCCTGACCCCAAGTTCCTCCTTGAGTTCATGGAGATAACTGAGACTAGCAGGGGGGCAGGAGACCGTGGCCTTCCTTTGGTGAGCCATATATCTTCAGACAGCCCTGTGCCTGCCACATTGCCCACAACCGTCCTGGTGGCAGCAGAGGTGTGTCTGGTAGTGGTAGGCATGTGCACCCACAAGCCATGCCAGTGAAACCACTCAGGCAAGGACACACTGCATCATCATGTTTTTGGCACCCACGTACACGTGGGGGACGTATGCCTGCTCCACGCCTTGACTGAGATGAGGAGGTAATCCATGAAATCGTGCAGCAGGGGTGGGTAATGCAAGAAATCAGCAGGGATATGCATTGCCTTGCTGACAACATCATTGTTTTCAATACCCCAAAGTGCACAGAATATCAGCTGTGGCATGGGGAGATCTCTGCCTTGAGGGCATGCCTGCATGAGGAGATGACAGCCTCATGGGTGAATCTCCATCTTGAGATGTATTCCCTGAGTGACACCATCAACGTCCAGATGGATGCATCAAGGGCTGCTATGCAGGCAGACAGGAGTGAGACACAGAAGTAGAGTGAACGGGACCTTTTTGTAATTGGCTGCCTGTTGCATGCCTCTGTGTCACGTGTGGCAGTCGCACAGGAGGACAATGCATCTTTTGTGCGTGTACAGGGCTACACTTCACATGATGATCCAGAGGGTGGGTCATAGATGGGATTTTGCCAAGTTAAGCTATCTTCTGAGTTCCATGCACTATGTTCTTAAGTTACCTCTCACCTCACCACGCCCCTTCCTCATCACCAGCACAGCCATGCATATTTTATTTGCTGTCCAAGGTGGACTCATTTTCTTTCTTTGATGGATATTGCCATCTTGCACTGTTGTGCAGTTGGATCTCTCACGGTGGACATTTGCAAGTGATGCTGAAGGTGGCATCTTCAGACTAACATGATCAGTGACATTAACTGACATGATGAGACATACAAGTAAACATAATGTGGTCCCATGATGTGCATTATGAGTGGGATATATGTTACAGGGTACATGTACTCTAATGGTCAATTATCTGTTTTCAGTTCAGGTCACCTTGCACAGTCAATTCACACCCACCCTGTGAATGCAAACTAGACACTCTCCTTTAATCCAATTCCCCATTCCGTCTGCTGGACACTGACCCTCCTGACACAAATGAGGAGGTACAGTGTTAGGTGGAGGTGGTGGGGATGCACAGCACAACAACAGTGACACAAGGTAAGGTAGTCCACACCAGGCATTGGCATGGGTGTTTTACTATGTATTCCAGTACTGTTCTGATGTGGCACAGGTAGGGTTGCAAATGACTGTGTCTTTCTGGTGTTATGTGGGTGATTGTCACAAGCAGCTGACATGGGGGTGGTACTATTTCAATTATTCTGTATGTTATTTAGGAATGTTCTGCATGCTGGGTTAGTCTGTCCACTTGTGGTGTTTATGTGCACACTTCTCTGGTCCTTGCCCATACACTTACGTCTTAGTTTGTTCTTGGAAAATTAGGTGTCATGTCCTGTGTTCCTTGCATGCCATGTCCTGCCATGATTGTTGTTGAGGTAGCCAGTCCATCCTTCATGTGCATCTTGCACACCTGAGACTCACCTTCCACAAGAGGGGATTTTTTTCAGTGACATGCAACATCATTCTTTGTACTTTTCACATGCTGGCGTGTCTGTTATGTTTTTTTTCAGCTCATATGTTCTCGAAGGATGCAGGCCAAAGTCCAGCCTGTGTGCTCAATCACTTTGCTATGGCATGCTGTACACCTCTGTGGGAATGCTCCCTGGCTTGGCCAGTGCCACCCTAGGGTATTGCACCCCCTCCCAGCCATCCTGCCCTGTGTGCCCAGTCAATGTGTGCCCTCTGGACTGCCCCATGGAGGGTGCTGTGGAGGCACTGGTACTAACATGGCCCTGCTGATGAGGTGCCAGCACACGCAGTGTGAATGTGAGATGGCCCACACACATCAAGTCAGACACTGTACATGCATTATTGTGCTGGTGCAGCATTAAAACTGCCCCAGCCAGTCTTGGGTAGATGCTGCCTACAGCCGCCAGATTTCCCATTGTCCTGGCAACTCCCGACCCACAAAAGAATGTGGGCCCTCTGCCAGGGGTGGGGCTCTGCTTTTAGTGGCATTTCAGTGGTATATGCTCATTATCGGGGTGAGAACCAGTCATTTACATTGTACTTATTGAGGTCTCAGGCCTCGTCAACGGGTCATGGTCGTGACTCAATGTGGGAAGGTGTGCCATGCTCTTGGATGGTCATTGCTTGATGGCTCATGTCCATGTAACTTTTTGAGTTGATGTGTGTGTTAGGGAGAATTCTCAAACATATGCTAATTCCCTTCACCTTGGATACCCCGAGCAACGTTGCTGGATTTTGAGGACTTGATTTTTTTACCTAGAGAGAGTGTGACTCTTTTTCTCACTCTCTCATGTATTTTGACATGTGTTTTACCTCTGTGTTTTCTTGGTTATGGGGTCTAACCAACTCCATAAGGCATCATCTTTTTCAATTGTGTCACACAGCACCCTCAGTTCAGTGACACAGGGAAGCCTTTTAGGCTTTTCCAAGGTTTAACTACCTTCTCTGGGATAAACTACTGTTTCCCAGAGTATATAAAGTGAAATTGACTTTACTTGTCTTTTAAATTTGTAGACCCAGCCCCCCCTATCTTACAATAGAGTGCTAGAGGGGTTACTTAGTATCCCCTGTGTCTAGATACTCATGTAGCATTCAAATGTTACCCTTTCCTCTCAGAATGGCTGGTGGCAGTGGTTTTACAACTAACTACCATGATTTTTCCACAGCTCCGGTAACGCTAAATCGCGGGAGCCATGTTTTTCAAGATGGCGCTGAAGCCCCCTTTGTTAAAACAGAACAGGTCCCGGTCTTTGTTTTTTGCCATTTCTTTGTGGAAAGGTCCTTCTAGAGTTTTTCTCTGACCGCCAAGCTAGGTTTGGTCTTTTTGTTCATTCGCCTTTGGCAGGCTTCAGGAGTGAAGACCACCTCTGGCTCCAGAGTGTCTGGGGTAGGCAGGAAGTGATAGAATTGCCCAAAACTCTCTGTGCAGTCTCCTAGGAGACCTAAATGCACTCTGTACTGATTGGCTGGCTGACTGTCTGGCAGGAACATCCACCATGCTGGGTGAGTGGCAGCTAGGCTGGAATGAATGGGAGAGAACTGAATAAAAGGCGAGTCTCTTGGCTTGGAAGGCAGATTCGACCACTGGACGAAGGAACCGAAGCAGAGCTTGAAGAGGACGAGTGCTGCAACTCCTGGACCATTGGTTTGCCCGGTGAAGCCATGTTGCATGTCCGAATCGCCAAGTTCGCATCGACGGAGAAGCCCTGCAAAGGAAGACTTCTCCCTTTGAGTTGGAAGGACCAATTAACTCACCAAGTAAGCCACCTGGACACCTATTTAGGAGCTGGTTGCATTTCCTCAGAGTGCTGCAGGAAACCGTAGAGCCAGGGAGAGGGACACCAGATTGTGTGCATTGCTTGTAAGCTGGCCTAAAGCATTTGAAAGATCCTCCGGACTCCCACAACGTCAGACCGACCAAGCCTGACCCCCCTCAGCTGAGTGTGGGACCTCTGAAGCAAGGACAGTCCACCTTGACAGCCAGGAAGAGCTTTGTTACCAGTGCAGTAGCTGAAACACAAAACAGCCACTGAAATTTGAAATTTGCCAGTTGCGAGCTTGTGACCAGTCTCAGTGCAGTGCAGGAGTCCCCCGACGTCCTCCCTCTTGTCCCCACGACTGAGGCCCATTGACTTTGGCCTAGCCTATTGAATTGCATTGACTCTTCTGGTGAACTCAAAATATTAGCACTGTCTAAGAATAAATGTAGTCTTTTATGTTCTGATAACCTTTGCCTTTTACTCCTCTTGAAAGGTATTCTGAATGCCAACAGTGAGATATTCATGTTCCCAACACCCTTGCTACTAAAGTGAACTGTAGGTGTAAGTTGTGTCTGTGGGCCATCCCAAAAGGGCCTTGTCTGATTCAGAAACTTAGAGTTTACTGCATTGAAGTATATTTGTGTGTTACTATATGATTGCCTGCGTCTAATGAATGTTTCATAACTGACTAATAAATAAATTAATAAGTATTTATCCAAGAAACTTTGAGTGTAAGAGTTTATTTGAACACCTGTGATTGTTGACTTCTGTGTAACATCATTACTGGGATAAGCCTGGCTGCTCAACACGCTATCAAAACTGTGTAGTACAGACTTATACCAAAGGTTGGTTTGCTTACTCTTGTAGTCCTAGTTGTGAGTAGTGTTCTGAGAGAGTACTGCATACAAACGTTGCCTAATAGTGTGTGCCAAGTGAACCTTTTTTGTCTGTATTTGCAAGCTTGTGTGAGTGAATTTGGATATGCAATGTGTAATACCAGTGACACTGCCCAGGTGTTTATGTTTTTCTATGAGGTTGTGGATGGAGGAAATGTGTGTTTTTTACAGGTGTGACGCACACACGACATGTCTACCCCAGAACCTTTACCTATTGGACTGAGGGAGGGAGGAGCAAGAAGAAAATTATTGGACCCCTGGTGTGATGAGGGGCCCTGATTGTGCAAATACAAGGAGGAGCACATTGTGGGCAGATGTTGTACTTCAATAGCCCGGTGCAGAGACTCCAAACCTGGGACTAGAAGCAAGAGGGAATCAGACCAGGCACGTATCCTGGTGTTGGTTGTAGGGCAGCCGCTACATGGTGTGGCCACCTTGTTTGGTAAGTGCGGGGTGCATATACAAAGTGGGACTGTACTTTCAATGTTTCACTATTCAACCCATTTATCCAACAATATTTCATCTTTTTCATTAAAATCTTCAATGATGTTAAGGAGGGGGGGCGGTAGCCTTCCAAATGCCCAACCAAATTAAACTGTACCACGATATCTGAATTGGAACTGTCTAGAACCCAACCCACACACTCCCGTTGTGTGAACCTACGTGGGTTCTACTAGCACCTTAATAACTTGTCACAACATATATTTGTATATAAGAAACAGAGATTTAATATCTAACAATTTCAACACAATTTATCTTGCACAACCAAAAGGCACACATTAATAAAACATTTGGCAAGAAAAACTCTCATTTGCTAAACAGATATTATTATCAGTTTATCCTACCTTCACCATTCTGCAAACACAAAAAGAATAAAGCTTTGTGCATCAAAACGAATTCCAAGTATATCTGCATCTAGTAGTCGTGCTTTTAATACAAAAGAATTCAACATCAATGAGGGTTCTATGGTGCAAATCCAATGTGTTTTGGGACAAAATGTCCCATCCTCACATATAATCCCCAATTTACCTAAAGAATAATCACAAACAAAGCAAAATGATTCACTAATGTAAACTACAAAAGTTCACAGATCATTTAAAAGACACAGGCCTCATTATAAGTTTGCCGGTCTGGGAACTACGTTACCGGTAAGCTTGTCGTTACTGTAGTTCCCGGACCAGCAAACTAGGAGTTGTGCTCATGGATGCCTTTCTGCCCGCCAGGTCAGACCTTTGGGGCAGAAAGGCACCCACGAGCACAGCATGTCAGATTCACCGGCACGTTATAAAACGGGCTGCAGGAGTGGACGTCCAGCTCCGGTGCTAGCAAGAAAAAGAAGAGTGAAGTTTCGCTCTCTTTGTGTGTAGTAGGTGATCCGGGTCGGCTCCCACCTCCCGGTTGCTCTCATTGGCTAATAACAGCCAGGGCAACAATGGGAGGTAGGAGCCAGGCAAGCTGCACAGACATGGCCAGGTGGAGCGCCCATCTTGGAAGTGCTGAGGTGCACAGAAACACCAGTTCAGGAAAACAAAATAACACTTAAAAAGAGACCCAACAATGGGTTAAAGTCGTGGTAGGATGGGAATCCTGCAATCCTTAGCGAGCAAAAATAAGCTTATATCTCCGTGTACAGATACAGCAAAACCGTACTATAGGCACTGAATACACCATAAATCAGACAGGCTTACCACAGGAATTGCGACGGGGAGGCAGGCAGAAGGGCTGCAGTAGGTGACATCCAGCTCCGGTGTTAGCAAGAAGAAGAGTGAAGTTTTGCTCTCTTCGTGTGTAGCAGGTGATCCAGGCCGGGTCCCACCTCACGGTTGCTCTCATTGGCTAATAACAGCTAGGGCAACCAATGGGAGGTGGGAGCCAGGCAAGCTGCACAGACAAGGCCAGGCAGAGTGGCCATCTTGGAAGTGCTGAGGTGCAGACAAGCCTCAGTTCAGGAAACCAAAATAACAGTTAAAAAGAGACCCAACAATGTGTTAAAGTCTTGGTAGGATGGGAAACCTGCAATCCTTAGTGAGCAAAAATAAGCGTATATCTCAGTGTACAGATATAGCAAAACCGCACTGTAGGCACTGAATGCACCAAAAATCAGAAGGCTTGCACCAGCAATTGCGGCACAACAATCTAATTTGTCCTACATCATAACCAGAAATTGTATACACCAGGTTGTCTTGCCGTACCTACTTGCAGTTCTTCGAGCAAGGGTCTGGTATCTCTCCCGTATGCTGCACTTTCTACTTGAGTGTGACCTGGAAGCGGAATTCCAACCTGTTATAGATATGACACAGAGTCGTAGCAGGGATATACCGACCTGCCCGCCATCTCACAAGTATCTGTAGACCTGCCTTAGCCCATACAACTGTATGGATCTGCATTATGGTGTCATGATTCCTGCCCCTCATGTCCCCAGCCCTCCAAGATGTCAGGCTGGAGCCAGGCCACGATCACATACATGGGCCTCAAGGGCCTCTCCATCCCTCCAAAGACCCACTTGGAGTCAGACTTGCCACTTGTGGCACCAGACTCACTCACTCCCATAGGATAACATTTGGGATTGGACTTGCAGTGCATTTATGGGGACAAGATGGATGCCCCCACATATTTCGGTTCCCAGAACTGCATGTGCAGTCTAGTCTTTTGGGTGTGGTTCAGCCCAGAGACACCTGGGATACCCAGAGACTATTTAAGCCACGCCCAGGCTGAGAAACATGCTTTGCGTTTTCTGCACTTGCAGCGTGACACTCACCGTGTTCGGATCGGTCTCCAGTAGGCCTGCATCTTTCTTCTGCGCTCAGCTCCTGAAAGAACAAGAACACTGTTAGGAACAGCCTTACCTTGCAGCACTTCTGCCCATCATTCATCGCTCCTTCTGTTCTGCAGGCATCTTTGTCAGTGTCTTTCCCATCCCGGCACGCCGCTTGCTAAGGAAAAGGGAAAAGAACAGAAAAAGGCATTAGTAAGCTTTCTGCAAATCTTCGCTTATTTTTAAATACTGTTCGAGCTACAAACGCTTACCTGAATCCCAGCCGCTCTGGGGGAACACTCTCTCCGGAACTTCTCATCCATCTGCAAGAGGGGAAAGACACTCCAGGTTAGCGTGGAAACATCTAGAGGCGATGCATACCACGCTTACTCACCGCATTTGTTCTTCATAATCGGCATCCACGCTGAAAACTTCACGGAACCTAAAAGACACAGAAAAAAACCTCAGTTCAATACAAATACGATAGGGGTGCATTGCGCATCGCGCTCTAACTCACCTTCAGCGCTACTCATCTCAGCAGCACGCCGCCATCCCCGGACGCCGGACATCATCTAAGGAAGGAAAGGAACAAAGTTAGAGAACTGTTCAAAAGACTCATTATACTTACCTGTCGGACTCTTGCCAGTGAAGTAACTAGGCAGCAACGAGCCTGCATCAATCAACGCGCCCCTGCGCTGAAAGCAGGATGGAGAGCACACTATCCAAGAAAACAAGGTGAGCTGTGGATCAAAGGGAAGTGTTGGACCCCGGAAAAGAAGGAGTTCAAGCACACAGAGACAATAGGGAGTTAAACTCTACCAATCTTGTGTTTCAGGCCCAGCCTCCAGTCGAATAGCCTCCAGGGTAGGGTTTGAGGTTGTAAGAGGTCAGAAAAGGCTGAGTGACGTCCCCGTGGATACTAGGTGAACGTTACAGAACGCAAAGCCTCACATCAAAATCCACCTGGGCGTTATGGAAACGTCAGAAACCGACCAGTTAGCCCACATGTTGGGGCAGCTATGTTCCAAAGTACATGCAGCCAGGCAGGAGACCAACACCCTGAGGAGAGAGCTGATAGTAGCCAAAGAACACACTGATGATTTAAGCCGGCAACTTCTCCAGTCACAAGCAGGGCATGCACCATTGCCGGGAAGCGTGCCCTCGATGCCAGCACCATCAGCCAATCCCGTTCAGATAACCCTTCCTGGGGCAGTTCCCTTGGCCCCGCCCGAACGATTTACGGGGGATCCCAAGAGGTTTGCAATGTTCATGAACCAGTGCCGCCTGCACTTCCTTTGTATGCCAGGGCCTTTCCGAATGACCAATCACGGAGTCGCTTTTGTGCTATCCTACCTGAGTGGTAGCGCCGCGGACTGGTCTGTACCCTTTGTGGCCCAAGACGATCCTTTGCTGCATGACTTCAGGGGCTTTCAGCAGGAGATGTAAAAGCTGTTCGCCCGTCGTACTCATGGGCAGGCATTAGACAACAAACTTCTGTCCCTACGCCAAGGGAATCAAGACCTATTAACATACATAGCCACGTTGAATAGACTCGTAGTTGAAGCAGAATGGCCAGTGGAGAAGAGAACCACATTATTTCATCGGGTTTGCGGGGGAAGCTCAAGGATGTTCTTGCACAAGTAGTGAAACCCCCGAAAGACTGCTAAGAATTCATTGTTAAATCCTAGCTCTTACTCTGTACACTATTGAAACCAAACCATGAAATATTCCCAGCTGTACTTTGTAACCTATCACATATGATGTAACCAAGTAACCGCATGCCTTAATTGTAATCCTGCTTAGGTACACTTTCATGTAAAAAGCACCTCAATGCCTTTGGGCTATAGTGCGCTCTACAAATGTAAAAAATAAAATAAAATAAATAGATGTGTTTGGGCACTTTCAGTAGCAAAAATCAGTTCTTGTTCAAAATGATGGTACATATATACATCTGCATATCACAGGGCCATACTGGTCCCCATAGAGGTACCTGTGATTTGAAGATAGAAATCATCTCTGAATCTGAAAAAGTTGTTTTTCAAAACCAACTTAAGTAAGTTTGGTATGAAAACCTTATCTGCCCTTATGTCCCTTTGTTGCAAGAAAAAACATTCCATGGAACTCAAACCCTCCTCATGGGGCATCAAAGTGTGGAAGCTGATAACATCACATGTGAATATCATTAAGTGATAGAAGATCTAGTTGTCTTAAAAAATCACATGTATGTTTTTAAAACGTTGAGGAGGACATTACTAGAGATTTCACAATTCTGTAGATATAAATTGCCAGTGGCTCTTATAGGCTTTCTTAGCTGCCACAATTGGTCTGCCAGGTGGATTTGTCATTGATTTATGAATTTTTGTCAGAATGTAAAAATTCAAAGTCAGGGGATATCTATTGGTCAGAAACCCTTGGGTTTTGTCTGAAATCAGACCTTCCTGTTCTGCTTGGTCCAGTAGTTCCTTTATTTTTTATTTTTTTATTGTTTTGGCTGAATATACAACCTTTCAATTTACAAAAATATCATCAATACAATTATAGTAAAAAAATAAAAATAAACTTACAACAAAAAACAGTTCATAGTTAATACAATAAGTTCTCATAAAAATGGTCTCTTTCCCCAAACAGTTAATAAAAGAAGTAGAAATCTACAAGTCCAATTCATTCAAATAGCCAATAGTAGCTAGTTTAATAGACATTTATTTAGCACCAAATACTAAAACGAGAATTTTTCGTTGTCAATTTCAATTGTCCAAAATGTCGCAAAAAGTAATTGCAGCGTTTGACATGCAGTGCGGGACAATATACAACAAGATGCTTCAAGGTTTCTGTGTATTTAGTGCATTTACAAAATCTACAAATATTCTCATCAGATGCCAAGACCTTTCATCTACATTGAATATCCTTAGTAGACCAGAGGTTACAACGAAACCTCATATAATCTCCTCTAAATGTATGTGAAGGATACTTAACCAGATAAGACTCAGGAGTTTTGTACCTTTTGTGTCCGTACTCAGCAGGAACCAATCTCTATGAGTTGAACACAATTCTCTACTTCCTTTATAAGTGTCTGTACTACTGAGGTGGGGTACAATTCTAACCTCATGTAAGTTTTTTTCATCTAGCAATTGTCTTTCACATTCCTGAATGTAGTCATGAGTGTTTAGTGTCACTAAGGCACCCCCCATATCGGCGGGTTTGAACACTATCTCTGAATTAGTTGCTAACTGTTTCCAAACATTTCCAAACATTCCTTTGATTCAAACTTAAATTCCCTTCAGATTTGGGTCTGAAGTTAATTCTCAGCTAATATCAGTGAAGCAAAATAGAGAATTTTTCTTGGCGGACATTTTATTTATTTATCATTTTTGGTTATACAAAATGAATTGTGTTGAACGTAGGTTCACACAACAGGAGTGTGCGGGTCTGGGTTCTGGACAGACATTGTGGCATAGTTTTAGTGCGGGTGTACTCATCAGGATATATGACAGCCTCAGTACTGAAATGAGATGCATGACCAGAGATTGCTATGGTTACCGGGTTGCCACATCTCCAACAGCAGTGTTGGGAGTCATCGGCCACACAACTCTGTGTGGATCTGGAAGAGGCAGTGTTGGGCACCTTTCTGAGGTTTCGCGTCAAGCTTCAGGGTCCCCTTTGATCAGACCGCCAGATTAAAACTCTCCACTCATGTTAATGTTAATGTTAATCCCAAAGGCGTCAGTGCGCAGCAGTGGCATGACACAAAATGTGGGGGCCCCCCTGTGAGACTTCCAAAAGGGGGCCCCCCTAAACTCCGCCACACACATTTGCTCCACTCGTATATTTATGCTACACTCATAGCCATTAGTCATACATAGACGAGCATCTGCACTCAAGTACAACGTTTGCACTTTTATTTTGTAAACATTGCTACCAATTAATGTACAATGTATTGTATCTAATACATGGCACAGTCAGAATATAATGCAAAACGTATGTTATCTTACGACACATACAAACTAAGCAAATATACATAAAGAAGTGATAAAGATAACACGCCCCAAATAAGAGTATAGTGATCAAAGTTAAATATTATAAAATGTATGCTTCTGCTTGTCAGTCACACAATATAGTCAATATCCCTAATCAAGTATTGGATATTTGGAATTGCAGGTTTTCAAAAATAAAACAATCTTAATGACATATGTATATTTGCATATAAATACAAAGAAAAGGCATGTGTTCATGCCAATAGACAGTGCATAAACATCAATGAGAAACAAAAAAGGCAATTGAGCAGGGTAAAAAAAAGGGCAAAATAGTCGCAGCAGCTAGACAGTGTGAGAGCACATCGATTTAGTGAATGAAGTCCTTGCAATTAACAGTGTCACAGTGACAGATCCTTGTACCTGGAGTCCAGAACTATAATTTGAGGAAAGAAACAAGAACAAAATAAAGTACTTTACCTTGCAACATACACATCATACATTTAACCATCTAGCAAATTGCCCTATCATTTTAAAGTAATAATGTATCTGTATATGAACTGCCTTGAGATTTGTTTCCTAACAAATAATCAGATGCACTACTTCATTGTTAGAAATGCTATGCGAATGGTTGCTAAAACAAAACTGCTAATTAAAGTAATTTCAACATCACTTGTAAAAGACATTTTTGGAGAAAAAAGGAACATTACAATAATGAATACCTCATATCTATGAAACTCTTGGCTGTCATACTCGACTGGAGACTGACTGCTTGGCTGGTGAACTTGACTGTCACAGATGAACGCTTAGCTGGCCCACTGAACTAGAGCCTGGTGACTACTTTGCTGGCAAACTGGACTGCTTACTGCTTGGCTGGAAAACCTGACTGTTGACTGCTTGGCTGGCAGACAAACTGGACTCCACCAATTACTGCTTTGCTGTCACATTGGACTACAGACTTACAGACTCATGGCTGCTTGGCTGGCAAACATTACTGTTGACAACTTGACTGGAAAACATGACTGTTGACTGCTTGATTGGCAGACAAACTGGACTACATCAATTACTGCTTTGCTCTCATACTGGAATACAGACTCATGGCTGCTTGGCTGGCAAACTTGCCTGTTGACTGCTTGGCTGGGAAGCTTGACTGTTGACTGCTCGAATGGCAGACAAACTGGACTACACCAATTACTGTTTTGTTGTCACACTGTACTACAGACTTCTGGCTGCTTAGTTGGCAAACCAGACAGCTGACTGCTCGTCTGGCAAATGTAGATGGATGACTGACTGGCTGTAAAAAATGATGACTGCTTGGCTGGCAAACTGGACTGCAACCTCATGACTGCTTGGCTGGCAAACTTGACTGTTGATTGCTTGTTTGGAAAACCTGACTGTTCACTGCTTATTTGGCAGGCAGACTGGACTACACCAATTACTGCTTTGCTGTCACAATGGTCTACAGACTCATAGCTGGTTGGTTGGCAAGCTTGACTGCTGACTGCTTGGCTGGAAAGCTTGAAAGTTGACTGCTTGATTGGCAGACAAATTGGACTACATCAGCTACTGCTTTGTTGTCACACTGAACTAAAGACTCATGTCTGCTTGGCTGGCAGACTTGACTGTTGACTGATTGGCTGGAAAGCTTGACTGTTGACTGCTTGATTGGCAGACAAACTGGACTACATCAGTTTATAGCGTTTTTGCGATCCCGCAAAATGCCGCGAAAACGGCCGTTTTGCGCAAAAACAGCAGCTTTAAAAAAAAAAAAATTTTTTTTTTTTTAAAGTAATTTGCAAAAATTACTGTTTTAAGAAAAATTATACTCCGATCTCATCACTTGCGCCCCAAAAAAGTGCAGCCCAATCCACAAGGGACACATGAATGGGCACATTTTATATGCGCACCCATTCAGATGGCCTTTTTCACCTCCTTGATCAAATAAAGTGGCGTTTCTGTCAATTTAAAAGCGCATCCCTCATTTCCAAGCAACCCTAAGCGCACGGGATGTGGGGCTGCCACTGCATGACTGGGTCTTTCCTGACCCTGCAATGCATTTCTTTTAAGGTATGAACCGCTGCTGTGTCGCTTGCATTTCTGTTCCTCAAACAGGATAAAAATGAATTATTTGGGTCGCATTTTACAGGGGCAGGCACCTGGAGGGCCTGTCCCTGTGAAAGGAGCTGGGAGCTTGCAGAACACTGTCGGGTGACCGATTCTATTCAAATTACTGCCCATTTTGATGACAAAAATCTATCGAATGTTCCAATTTGACCTATTTCGTCCAGTATTGTTCGATTGATTTTTATAAATACTGAACATGTGTTGCAGGGGTGTCACCCGCTCCCTATGTTCAGTATTTTTGGTCTAGGGTGGTTGCAGCAGTATTTTCCCCTTTTTCTTCAAAATTTGAGGCGGGACAGAAAAAAAGAAAATAACGAAAAAGGGACCCTGCGGAGTCGGATCAAACCCGCGTTAGAGGGACGGGTCTGGCACCGCAGGGATGCAGGAGAAGCGGCAGCGACCAAGCAGTTAAGTAGGGGAGGGGATAGGATGGTGGTGAAAGGTACATTTTGGCTTGTTTGGCAGAAGTGCAAATCAATTTGCAGCAAAATTGACTACGGTCAATTCCGCCGCAAATAATTACACTTCGGTCAAACAACCCAGATCACCATTCAAGGCCACTGGCCAGCGCACAATTTGCGCTACAGCTCAAGCCTGTGAAAATGCGCCGGTCACCTTTGAGAATAAGGTGACCTTCTCATTTCCAAAAATGGCTTGTCTAAAAATAGCATATCCTCCGTTCTTTTTTTAAATGCCCCATTATTTGAGGAACTGGGTCAAAATGTACCATTCAAAAAAATTTAAAAAATGGTTACACTATGAGAGAGAGGGAGAGTGATGGGTTAGATGTGAAGTGATAGGCAAGAAAGCAGAGGGAGAGCAGTGGGTCAGAGGAGGAAGCACTGCACAAGAGAGCAGAGGAAGCAGTGATGCGGTGGGCCAGAAATCTGAGAGCGAGCAGAGGTACAGAAAGTAGAGGGAGCGGGTGGTCAGTGAGCCAGAAAGCAGAGAGGAAGCAGTTGGCCAGAATGAGGCAGTGAGCTGCAGACTTGGAAAAAGGATGAGGGAGGAGTGCGATAGAATGGGAGAAAGGATGCAAGATGCAGAAGCAGCACAAAAGAATGAAGGACTGTATATTGCGGGAGGAATTGTAGAGTGTAAGGTGTGAGTTGGCAGTATGATTTGGAGTGTGGCAGGGGCTGGGCAGTGTAAATTGTGACTTGACAGTGTGACACAGCACGTGAGTATTTGTATGACAGAGTGAGAGGTTAAGGAATGCAAGTTGTGATGGAGAGTTGGTGAAATGTGTGTTGGTGAGAGAGGTGTGTGGGTGTTTGGGGGATTGGAGAACATGGAAGGGGAATATTTTCAGCATCACAATTGATAATGATCAATTTAGTTAATACTATTAAATAGGCATGAACATTAAACCAGAAATGTAGCCAAATCAAACACTGTTCTGCCAAGCCAGAGACATCTGGGACTCTTCCTATTAAATTAATACAAAAGATACATAATAATGATACCCTGGCTCTCTTGTAGCCTTGCACTATGCCTATTTCCTGCAATGTGGCAATCTTACACACTCCAGTTAATACAAAATGTCCCGCAAAAATGCTGCAATAAATAAAGGTTTGTGCCGCACAATTTGCCATTTCATGCCGCAAAATCCTGGAAGGTCTGATCAGTTACTGCTTTGCTGGACTGCACACTCATGAATGCTTGGCTGGCAGACCTGACTGTTAACTGCTTGACTGGAAAACCTGACTGTTCACTGCTTGACTGGAAGACCAACTGAACTACACCAATTACTGCTTTGTTGTCACACTGGACTACAGACTTGTGGCTGCTTAGCTGGGAAACCTGACAGACGATGGTTCAACTGGAAAATGTAGACTGATGATTGTCTGGCTGGAAGAAATGTTGACTACTTGGCTGGCACACTGGACCACAGACTAATGCATGCTTTGCTGTTGGCTGGTACACTGGACTGATTACGCATTGGCTGCCAACCTGGACTTCAGACTTTTGGATGTTTGCTGGCACATTTGACTGTTGACTGCTTGACTGCTTGACAAAATGGACTACACCAATTACTATGTTGCACTCACACTGAACTACATTTTGATGACTGATTTGCTGGTAAATTAAAGTTGTAGAGTATTAGGGCAAAAGACACTTTTTGTACCGTTAATCAAGCACTATCTTCATACCGCCGTTTGTTAAGCACTTTCATGTTGTTCGTCAAGCACAGTTTAAGCTCTGCAAGTTTGAAAATTACTTTTCTGTTTTACTTTTCCACTAGTTAGGTTTGTGGCTTTCTTAACATTGTTTTTTTTTTTAGTATCCATGCATTCCGGAACATGCTTTTATGACTAGATAAAAGATACATTTGTTAGGCAGTGTATCCCACTTTCAATCAAGAAGGAAAGGTTATGTTGCTCTGTGATTTCGAATTACTCCTTGGATTAGAATTTAAATGTTGCTGGCACCTTTCTTTGAAACTCTGATACTCTGCTGAAATAAAGTTTGGCTGCTTGCCTTTCTGTGTGCAAACTCATGTGTTAGCTCCTTAACATCTACTTTCCTTGCTCTTTCACTCTCAAGATGGACAGTCCTGTCAGTCTATCCTGTGTCATGGAACTTCTAAGGTGATATTTTATTAATTTTAGCTTAGAAAAAGATTGTTCCGCAGTAGCAACAGTTACTGGAATGGTTAGGAAAACTAATAGCTGTTGCAAAGTCCAAAACACTAGGCAGAATTCCACTATTTTTCAACCATAAAAGGTCTGCCAAATCTTTCATTGTTCCCACTGACATGTTTTTGATTTGCCCATTCAATGCATTCCTCAATTTTAGAAGTTGCAATGGGAAGTTTGAGGATAGGTCGTCCTTGTATTGAGCTGCAAGGGATTCTGACGATTTAAAAAACAAATCATCAGCTGCTTTTAGAATTTCGAATGGAGTCATGCAATTAAATCTTGGAACAAAGGTAGCTATATCTGAACATCTTTTTTGTAACTGTGTTACAATGATATCAATATTGGTGTAAAATATCTTCAGGGTTGGATAATCGTTTGTCTTCACATAATTCGTCAAAATGTTTTTTTGTGTATGGGATTCTTTTTTCAGTAAATTGTGGTACAATTCCCCAAGCAGTTGCAAGAGAACAGGCAGTCTTTTGAATATCGTCAAAAAGTCCTCTGAGACTTACAAATGTTGTAGTTGTGCTCGTCACCATACCAGCTGCTTGCAAAAGGTCCATATTCTTAGACTGTAGCACCTTTGAAAACTATGTGCACATTTTCTAAAACTTTACTTTGTACTACAACCATGACAACAAATTCAAATGTCTCCATGCATTTCTTAAGCCCAGTAGCTCCGGTACATTCATCTCCTTTTTTAGACAGTAGAATTATTTTAGCCAGTGCTTTCTTGACATCCAGAAAGCGAAAACATAGTGCATGAAGAGCATCATGTCGTGATGCCCAGCGTGTTGGACACCGCTTTTTCAATGTGGGATTTGTAGATGAAGCTACTTCCCTTGAATTGGTAAGAAGTTCCCACCGTTTGATGCTGTCACTGATGAATGTATAAACTCGGTGCACAACATCATACAATGCTCTAATTTCAGATATATTCATGCAGGCACCATTTAAAACTAAATTTAAATTATGAGCAGCACAGTGTAGATAGACAGTATTCGGCTCTCTAGAGCGTATCCTAGTTTGGATACCTGAGTATATTCCACTCATAGTGCTAGCCCCATCATATCCTTGGCCTCTACATTTTTCGATTGACAATCCTTTATTTTCAATCATTTTTAGAATTTCTACTGTAAGGCCCTCTGCACATTGGTCTTTTAAATTGTGAAAACTTAAAAAACATTCTCTCTCTCGCTTTCCCTTTCTCACTGTCTTTCTGAGTCTATCCCTGCACCATCAGGACAAGACAGAGGTGCCTTTCTGGTGCACCTTGTCAGCCGGTTCTAAACTCAAACTCAGACTAGATGTTCTAGTTGTCAACCCCACTAGAGGAATCAGGCCAGCAAATATATGAAGAAACACGTCACGTGCGCAAAACTAGCTGTCCCATGATTACATGATTGTCTTTTGAACTTTATGGTGCCTGGCTTTGTTGGTATACCTATCCTCTGCCACTTGTAGATCTGCTTCATCAACCTGTACCACACCCCCCACCAAAATACCCATGTACGAGAACATCATAAGGTAAAAAGAAAGAACATCTTGTCTTCTAGTAACGAAACAAACCCATTCACATGTGAATACAATTGAGGAGATCACCGCCGGGCCTAGTTTACAAAAGCATATTCCCCATCCCATTGAAGAACGGTTTGTAAATCAGGCCTCAAGAACTTGAATAGCATAATAAAGATTACATGAAGCTGATTCAATACTCATTAAGCAGTTTGTGGTACAGCATCAATAGTGTCAAAGCATGTTATTGGTAAAAAGTGTTAAAAACAACTTGAGGGAAATCAGGTATATCTGGAGGTTTCAAGGAACAAACCTGACATATCTTTAACAAGAACAAAAAGGCTCCCACACCTATTATAGGTTTGGACTCACAATTCACTGGATAATTCTGGGGTTATCACACTTACAAAACAGTTAGAGCAATGGCAAATGGAGTTTCATGGAAAATACAACCACAATTCAATAAAAATCATTGGCAAAAAGTGTGCCATTTGTTCACAGGTTTTGCACCCAGCATTTAGCTCTCTGCAATACTTAAAATAAAAACTAAAATAAACATCAACATGTAAATGCTTATTTCTCCAAGTTGGTAAAGTGTAAATGCATCTGCCAATCCATGAACGTGCTGTACAAATAGACAAAATGGAATTAATACACATCACATATAATGCATTACTGAATACAGGTACCATGTAGTGTAACATGGTTATGTGCAAGTGCATATACCATTAGATGTCGATACTGTGCAAATTGGCAATTTGATACATATCTCAGCAGCAATACTTGGAATAAAGTGCATGTGCATATCTCATTTAACATATCTGTTACATACATGAACAAAGAAAAACATATCTGAGCATTGAGCGGGTTCCTAATAGCTGGGCAGAATGCTCTATTCCAATGTCCTATATTTAGCACTGAATGAGGATACCTCTTTTGTTCTTAGCTATACATTATATGTCTAATGATAAATACACTTGCACTTTATTTATCCAGTGGTATTTGTAACAGCATTTGATTGACCAGTTATTCTCATTAAGGCTAATCTGTATTGTGCAATCAGTATGTGGTGTATCTTTAAAATTGGTGTTCATGGTTTACATGTCATCAAGCATTCTCCCCAGCTATTAGGGACCCTCTCAATGCTGAGATATGTTTTTCTTTGCTCATGAAACACACACCAGAAACTTTGTACAGGCAGGTATTTTTGCACCAAGGGAAATTTGCCCTAGTGCAAAAATGCATTTGAAAGATCATGGGCTTTGTTCAGGACAAGACGAGGACAATGGCAGCAGTGGCGCCCCCAGACATTTTTTATAGGGGTGGCCTGATGAGGCCACAGGAAATCTTGGGGTGGCACACCAAAACAAACACATAGCTGAATTTCCGGAAATCTATTATGCCAATATAGTATATGGACCAGTTGAAAACTATGTATATATGAGAGTTAAGGAATTCCATATTGATATAGTTCCATTTATTATTTAACTGTAACTAATTCATTTATCTGATGCACATAGACTAATATCAGTATGGTTAACATTTTGAGTTCCACAATCCTGTTTGTGCGAGACTTGTCCTTAGCCTCAAGCCCTGGGATCATATCTCTACGCCCCTGAAATCTCTTCATTGACTCCCAGTGGCTGCAAGGATTCAATTCAAGACCCTTTCCATTGTCCACAGGGCTTTCTGGGGCCTGGGTCCAAAATACCTTCAACTTTCCCTCCGTAAATACCTTCAACTCGAGCTCTTCGCTCCTCCACCTCCAACTCCCTCAGGATCTGTCGCTTCTCCAAGCAACGAGTTGGTGGCAGATCTCTTTCCTCAGCAGGGGCCTCCCTCTTCAACAGCCTCCCTGCCACTCTGAAACTTGAGGAGAACCATCTCCGGTTCCGGAAGCACTTCAACACCTTCCTCTTTGCTTCTACCTTCACTCCCCCTCTCCCCTGCTGATCTGTCTGCTTTGGCACAATGCACCTGCTGGTTTTCCCACTGCTTTCGGGCCCAGGTCCATGCCCACCCAGCCACTCACCCGCATTGCCCCTGACAACACCTGCACTTGGGTCTGTATCTGTTACCCTACAGTCCCCTTACCTGCACTTACCAGACACCCCTTGTCTGCACTCAAAACCTGCACTTGCCACCTTGCTGGCTGCAATACCTTTTGTATTGTTGTACCCCTTGCTCATCATTTTCCTCTTTTCCACTCTCCCTTGCACTTCCCCCCTTTGGTCCCCCCTGCACGTGCACATTCTCAATGTCACTGGGTCTAGTAAGATTCTTTTTTTGTCTTCCTTTGTCCCCATCCCTTGCCTCGTTGCGCTCTGAAACACTTGTCTATGAGTGCAATACAAATAAAATATATCATATAATAGCCAGAGAATCCCCTAAATCCTCACTTATGAATTTTTAATTGCCAACATGTCTATCGAATATGGTGCACTCAGCAGGGTTTGACTTATGTAGGAATAGAATAATAGATGTATCTTGCCATTGGACTGCATTGACAATGGGAATGCACCCAGTGGTACATTTTACACATTGGTCTCCACAAAAGAATCTTAGGGAAGTCAGGTTGATAGTAAGATGAGGGTCTACCAAAAGGCTGATTTTCAGTTTCTGAAAGGGCAACTCTTCTGCTATCCCCAATTTACTTTTCAGAATGTTACTTGTAAGTTTGAGCAACACATCTTTCCTTTACCATTTTCTGTTTCACTGAGAACACAACCCAGGTAAATTCACCACCTGTCAGTTTGCATAGAAAAACCCAGGCAGTTCAAAAGTTAGACTTTCTTAGGAATGCTCTTACTCTTCAGGTAGTAGGTGGGATTGGCCATAAGAATAATCATGGCCATGGGCAGTCAGTGGGATGGTAAATAAAACACCCTCAAGTGTCCCTCCTCACAGCCCTGTCATTCCTAATTGTACTCCAGTTCAGTAGTTTCAGCTTACAAAATGGAATGAAATAAAACTAAGGTAAAAGTGAACCTCTCTGGGAAGCTGCCCCTCTGGTCCTTGGCTGCTCTGGTGAGCTCTCCTCTGGTCTTTTGCTCCCTTGCAGGTGAACCTTTGGTCCATCCCTCCTTTGGTCTTTGGCTCTCTAGTGAGTTGGTGTCAAAAACAAGAAGCAAAACGCTTCAATTTTCTGTCAATCATACAAACAAGTACCTGAGCTACCTGAAACGCATATAACCAGTGCGCCACACAGCTGAAAAAATATCTAAAACGTTCACCGTACAGAGCCATATGTTTTAAGATCTGCAAGCATCAATGTTGTAACAAAGCAATCTTGGCCTTATCCCACTGCTACTGCATTATGGCAGAGGTGTGCAATGGAAGACTCAATATCATAGCATAACAGGACATTGCAGAGTGTGGGGCAGTACTCTGGATGGCACAAGCAACTTCCGTGGCTGGGAGCAACAGGGGAGAAAATGTAATGTTGGTTCAACCACAGTTAGTCTGCTATGCTAGATACTCTGGTGCACTGACTGGCTGGTGAGACTGTCTGCCTGTCAAATCAAGTGATTGGAGATTGGGGAAGGGCCAGTGCAGCAATCATGAAATTATATGTGACAGTATTGGAGTCACTAGCAGAGGAGCACCAGGCTACACCAATTTGTCCCTACAATTATTAAAACTGTCCTATTGTAAGGGTAAAACATAATCACTGACAAGCACTCCAATTTTTGCAGTTGAAGTCAGGGTGAGATTGCATTATTTGCCCTGGATAACAAGCTTATGCTAAACAGCGAAGCAGGGATTTTAACCCACTCTCCAATTTAGGCACAACCACCTTCTTCCATGCTTTACTTGGAAGAAATAATAAAGCTTTGCGAGTCGAGGCCTACGTTGATACTGTTTTATAGAGTTTACTTGTAAAATACATAAATTGCATAATAAAGCATCATGATGACATGTGAATCCATATAGCAGCATGTTGAGATAAAATAATATCAGAGTACCTTTATTTTCCACAATGGAAAACTATAAGATGCAAAAGGCAAACTATCTATTTATCCACTTTATTTTCAGTGCTTTAAGACGCACAATAAAAGAAGTTGTATAGTAAACTCACTTAGGGCTGGAGATTTGTCACAAACCTCCAGTGTGTTGTGCATGGTTTAAAGAACATTCAACTAAGGACAACAACGCAAACTTTACTTTTCAGCAAATCAAGCTATTAGACATTTTCTTTTTTTCTTTTTATTGTGTCTTTAGTTATAAACTTTAACACATATACATATTTACAATCGTATTTAAAGGACAAAATCGATATATAAAAGAGAAGAAATTAACATTATCAAAAAACATAAAACAAATCAGCCTAATCAATATAACACAAAGGAAAGAAAACAGTTTCTTACTGATCTGATTATAATTTATTTATTTATTTAACATTTATAAAGCGCTCACACAGCCCACAGGCATCGAGGCGCTGTTACAGGAATTGTTTGTTTTTCTTAGTTGTGTAATTGTGTTGTTTTGTTTGTCTTAGTTACGTATTTATAACGCGCTTAAACACCCAGAGGTTTCAAAGCGCGGACCCGGGGATCGAACCTGTTGTTGCTTCGTGTCGTCTTGCTTCCAAGACGCGCACGCTGCCGCTGAGCTATCCTCCCGGGACATAAAAACTTTATAATGCCTTATCGGTCATGACCAGAAGAACAGGACACAAACAAGACCCTTATCCAGGCTTATCAACAGTATCACATCGTCTTCAAATTTGCATATAAATTCATTTGCATGAAGCCAAATTTGGGTGATGGCAATTATCAGACTTTTATTATACCCTGTTATGCATCTAAGCCATATATATTGGTCTCATTTTAACACAGCAAGTCAATATATGTCTAGCAGATTCTATGCAGTTACCATCCAAGCATAGTCTGCATTTTCTCATCTCCTCAGGAATACCCGTCCATGCCCTCTTATTTCTAGGACATTCAGACGGTTAAGTCTTATGTCCATAAAGATTCTGCGGGTAGCAGGACAAGGAAACTGCTTTAGATACCTTTGCATTTTTTTTATACTCAAAAGGCATTTTAGAAAAGGTGTGCAAGGATTATATATTCGCTACCTTATCATGGTTGGTGACCCAGTCCCACTTCTCAGTGGAATCCTTAACGGATTTTAGAAGTGCACCTTTGCCATAATCCCAGTTGGGAACCCAGCCTATTTTATCAAATAATAGCCTAATCTATTAGACATTATGTGTATGAATACATATTTCAAAGGGTGCTTTAGTGCTAAATATACTTTTATGAAAATCTAACAGTTTGCTGCATTTTCCTTATTTTGTGGCGCTTGACCTACAAGTGGAGCAGGGCTCCTTCTGAGCCCTATATACTTACTTACACTTTACCGGAGTAGGGGGTTTATTTACTTCGTTACTCCACTGTTCAGCTGCCACCTTTATTTATCTAGCGCAGGACACTGATGGTTGGTATTCCAAAATACCCCCCACTACTGTACGATTTTGAATATATACCAACAGTCCTGATACGCTTGTTATTCGATACAGAAAGTGTGTCCAGTACACAATGGCACATTACTTAAAAAACCGTGAAGAAGATGCTAACAAATTATTTGCACCTAGAGGAAGCACTTTACATGCATTTAAGAATCTTAATCCTAAGAAAGAAGACCTAAGGTCCCAATTCGTGAAACTAGAAAGAGCCTCCAGGAAAGAAATTGATAAGTACTGGGAAATGACGTCTCTGCAAAACTATTTAACCAATAATCAAATCCCCAGAGGACTACGAATTTTGATATTTCCAGATTTCACCAAAGACGACGACAAAGACCTAGCTGACCTTTGGGAAAGAAATTTGAATCATAGCTCAAAAACTATGATGGAACTGCTTGTGGAACATGCCACACGTGAACATAAGAGAGCCACTGAAATAATTGAAAATTTGAAAAAAGAGATAGCTAATACACAAGCTTTGGAAGCAACAAAGGAAAGAAATTTTGAAAAAATGTACGAAATACTCAGTGACTATCAAGAAGAAATTAAAATCCGTAAACTCAGAAAATATTGGCGAGATGAAAGAGACTATCGCGACGATCGGGTTTACACATTTCAAGATAAATATAATCAATTTAATAAACCACTTTCAAGAAGTAGTACACCGAATACCTCGTCGGCCAGTTCTGATGTTGAATCAGATCCTGAAAAAGATCAAGAAGTTAATATCTCAGAACAAGTAACCAACAAACAACAAGGCTTCCTCAATCAGATTCGCAGATACAGGAAAGGAACTCGAAACGCAAATTTCACCAAACAAGTCCGTTTTCAACTACCGACCCAACCATACAAAAAACCATTTATATCAGGCGAAGAGGAAGGCGGGGGAAACCTAGCCAACATAAGCGAAATAAACGAAGACAGAAGACAAACACGAGCAAATACCAGAGAAGCAGCGCGCCGCAACAAATAACAAACTTAGTACTTAATCTCTCAAGTCTAAATTTGAGTGAAGAAGAAACCTCACTTTTAAATAAAGGATTGTCCTTTGCCCCCACATATGTCTATGATACTACGGAAGTACATATAGATCTCTTCCGATTCGTACGGAAACTAAAATTAAAAAAGTATTTTGAAACCCTAGTATCAGAACAAAGACCTCAGGAACCACTACCGATTAAGAGTGACATTACTATTCAAAATTTGGAAAATACTTTTGCAATCAGGTCTTTCCAAGAACCATCTTCTTATTCAATACACCAAACATTACAAGAACTGAAAATTAAGCCTATCAGCCTTATCAAGGAAGAAATGAAACCTTGTTCTAAATTCACTCCTCAATTGAGCCCTGAAAACACGATTGATGCATTCTACAAAGCTGTGACAGATGATTTAGATAAGGTAAAACTTACCAATAGAAAGAGACAAAATAATTCAATCCAGAAGGGAGTTTGGACAAATAACCTGAGCCCTCTTGAACAACAAGCTCTGAAGAAATTCAAAAACAACAAAAATATTGTAATTAAGGAAGCCGACAAAGGCGGGAATATTGTAATTATGAACAGATCTGATTACCTGATGATGGCTACTAACCATCTAAGTACACCGGGTTGCTATGAATTACTAGCAACCAATCCTCGACCAAATATACAACTGGAAGTAGAAGAACAAATTCAATTGTGGTACAGGAAAGGATTATTAACTGAACAAGAAAAAACATGGATTTGGATCAAACAGCCGATCATACCTATAATTTATTTCTTACCCAAGATTCATAAACCTTACCAAACCATACCTGAAGGTAGACCCATAGTTAATGGGATTGGCTGGGTCACCGAAAGATTTGCAGAATATCTAGACCATGTACTCAGACCTAGGGTACCAAAAATACAGGCCTTCCTAAAGGATTCTACAGACACAATTAGGAAAATTAGTGAAATTGAATGGAAATCTGATTACCTACTAGCAACCTGGGATGTCAAGGCGCTGTACACCTCGATAGAATATGAGGCAGCAATGAAAACATTACACTACACATTCAAAGATGAATCTGCCTCTTATTATCACTTTGTAGAAATGTTAAAAGAAATGCTATCTCTAACCTTAACCAATAACATCTTTCTTTTTAATAACCAGTACTATCGACAAAAAAGAGGAGTAGCAATGGGAGTTAAATTTGCCCCAGCCATTGCCAATTTATTCATGGGAATGTTTGAAGATATACATATTTACACGGATACAATGTACAGAGAGAATGTGGTGATGTGGTCACGTTTTATAGATGACGTACTACTAATATGGAAAGGAACATCGGAGGAACTAAATGAATTCATGAAGAGAGCAAACGGCAACCCCTTTGGAATAGTCTTTACTGGTTTTTCCAGTAGAACAGAAATCAATTTTTTAGACCTCACCATTTATGTTCAAGAAAATAAGTTACTAACAAAAACATATCGCAAACAGACAGAAGTTAACTCAACCCTTTTTGCTACAAGTTGCCATTTTGATCCTGTAAAGAACAACATCCCTAAAGGCGAGTTCATCCGAGCTCGACGAAACTGTACCGACTCACAAATATTCGAACATGAATGCACAACGCTACATAACAGATTTAAAGCACGAGGATACAAGACAAGATTTATAAAAGCTGCCTCGGACAAAGCCCATAAGATCACTAGAGACCAAACTCTTAACCGAACAAACTCAGGATTAGCAGCAGAAAAAAGATCGGACATTGTAAAATTTATCACCACTTTCTGTGCAAACAATAGAATTATACGAAAAATACTACGCAAAAATTGGCATCTCTTGAAACTAGATGAACACATTCGCAAATACATTGACGACCATCCAACAATGATCTATAGAAGAGCTAAAACAATCAAATCAACTATTAGTCCCTCCATGCTACCGGAAGAAGATCAACATCCAAGATATACCTGGCTACAAACAACTAACATGGGGTTTAGAAAATGTGGGTGCTGTACAATGTGCAAACATGCACATGGTCCCACCATAAAATTTACAGACAGTTTTGGTATCTCCACCATGATCAAAGAAAATATTAATTGCAAATCAAAATTTGTAATATATGCAATTATCTGTATTTGCAACAAGATATATGTGGGCAGCACTATTCGTGAGTTAAGGATACGGATAAGAGAACACCTTTCATCAATAAGGAGCCAGGACTCCTCACTTCCACTTGCAGTTCATTGGCAACTGAGCCATCAAATGGATGACAAAAATGGTATTAAATTTATTGGCCTCAAAAAAATCAGCATAGGAAGAAGAGGGGGAAATCGAGAACTTTCCTTGAGACAACAGGAAGCCCGTACCATATGCCACTTCAGAGCTACAAGAGTGGGCCTTAACTCGGACAATGAGATGGGAGTTTTCCTCTGAATTAATGAAATTTATGCTTCTTTGCAATGTAATATTTTCTACGATATTAATACTGAATAATATTTTTGGATTGAGAGTTGTGGATACTAACTAACATTAGAAATAGTTTATGGTAATTTGGTCTTCTATCATATATACTAATATGCAAGTGGTAAATGAGTTACTTCATATATAATACACAACCCATTAGTTACAAGCTTCCACCGATAGAATTCCAATTCACGTTCGTACTATACTTTAATATGGGGAAACTGTTTTCAAATATAATCTACTTAGTCGTATTTTTGATCAGGTGTCTATATTAAGTCCTGACCTGATTTTCACATAAACAGTTTAAAATTTGAAATGTTCATACCTTTAAAAGATGGCGCCCAGCTTTTCGATCGCCATTGTGAAAGGGTAGAAGGACTACCGTCACCGTAGCGACGGCAGTTTTATTACCGATGCATAGCGCGGCGTCTATGCTCGCTTCCAGACGCCGACGCTTGCGAAGGAGACCACCTCTTGTGAGGTAAGTTCCAAGCACTTCATCCTAGTATTAAATTGTCCTTGAATGTACTCGAGCCGGCACTACAGTGCATCATAAGCAGTATATTACGAAAAATGCGCTAACTACGCACATTTAAGGAACAAAACTTGTTTAATATTGTATAAAACTAATGTAAATACTATCTAATCACATTTAATATAAAGAACTCGCCCATTAATATGGGGAAACTGTGCTCAAACATAATGAATTAGTCCTATTCTTGATCGGATGTCCATGTTAATTTTTAATTTTATTTACATACAATTTAAATTTGAAACGTTTACACTTTTAAAAAATGGCGCCTGGTTTTTGACCGTTATTTTGAAAAGGTAGAAGGACTACCGTCACCATAGCGACGGCATTATCAATACCGATGTATAAGCGCGGCGTCTGTGCTCGTTTCCAGACGCCGACGCTTAGGAAGGAGACCATCTTTTTGAGAGGTGAGCCCTAAGCACTTCACTTTAGTACAAAATTGTTTTTTTAAATACACTCGTGCCGGCACTATAGGGTACTAGTAGCGGTATGACACGAAATAAGCTAAGTATGATCCCTTTTGACATAAGTTACCAAGTACCTATATTGTAACTACTCGCTGGGGCACAGTGCTCGTAAAAACAGATAAATGCTCATTTTATATCCAAAAAGAGTATACTCATGATTGGGTATAATACATAACACATTTTTTTACAGGCGGGATTGATCCCATGAAATTTATCACCATATTTGAAAAAGTGAATTATAGTTCTCACTATTTAGGTAAGCAATTTCTTTGTACTTTATGAACACTAACACACATATAATTTGTACATACAAAATATCTAATGACTTGTTTCTCTTGTTTTTTCCTTTTGTGATGTTTTCTCTATTGTTCCTAATAATCCTTCCCCCTCCCCCTCCCTTTGATTTCTGTCTTACTAATTAGCCCTGATTGAAAAAGGCGAGTGATTCGCCGAAACACGTGTCTCTATAGGGCAACTGTTTGCAAAATATACTTTTATGAAAATCTAACAGTTTGCTGCATTTTCCTTATTTTGTGGCGCTTGACCTACAAGTGGAGCAGGGCTCCTTCTGAGCCCTATATACTTACTTACACTTTACCGGAGTAGGGGGTTTATTTACTTCGTTACTCCACTGTTCAGCTGCCACCTTTATTTATCTAGCGCAGGACACTGATGGTTGGTATTCCAAAATACCCCCCACTACTGTACGATGCTTTATTGTGTTGCTTGCTTTAACTGTCACAGATTTGCAAGGTGACTGGTGGTCCTAGGTTAGCACAGACAACCTCTTCCTGTGTGGCATAAGTGCATGTGAATGAGCTGAGGGTAAACATAACTCACTGTGACACCCCTTCACTACATCCATTATCACATGTGGTGGATAACTGTGCCACCTCTTCTCATCCGATATCCACAAAAGTGTATTCCTCTGATAGAAAATCCTCATCTACCGCTGGCCTGGTTTGCAAGATTGCAGCAGAGTTTAGCCTTAGAGCTACCGTTTTGTAAAAGTGTTCATGCATATGCTTGTTCTGTTTGACCAACATCATCATATAGGTTGTCTCACATAGTCCCCTACATGCCTGAGCACCCCAGCTGTTAAAGTATCTAATCCTAATAATATAGTTAAGATAATTAAATATCCGTCAAAGGATAATGTTTTATGAAAATGTTCCTCTGGATGTCACTTACCTGCAAACTAGCGTTATGCTGGAGCTCTACAAATGCACCTATACTCTTAGCCATGATGCCAATCCTGCACAACCTACATGCAGCCTGAGGAGGAAATCCGGAAATAAACACAGCCTGGAAGTGCGAGCCAAAGCAGAAATGCACGCATCCAGGCTCAGGCTGTCTTTATTTCCCGGTCCGTCCGGCCCTGACTCCAGACCATTGCGGGCAGTTCCTGGGTCCCATGGCATAAAAGCAAAAAAATACACTTTTTTTCACACTGAACTGGACATGTTATTGTCCATGCACAGTTCAGTGCGGAAAAAAAGATATACATTTTTTGATTGCTTTTTCGTGGGGTGGCCGATGGGGGGGCCAGCATTTTTATAAGGGTGGCCATGGCCCCCCCTGGCCACCCCTTGGTGGCGCCCCTGAATGGCAGCTACAGCGTTTCCCTTAACTAGCCTGCTTGTCTCCACTTTTGTCAGGTCTACGAGGTTTAAAGGAAACCAACAGGGGGCCGAAAGCGCAGTGGTGTTGTAGCACCACACCATCCCCCTTAATGTTTGGGCAATTACTGACGAGAGAGTAGTCGAACAGGGGAGGAGGGGGGTCTCTGTGCTTTGATTGAGAGGCTGGAAGGAATGTCAGGAACAATGAGTGAATGGGAAGGTTGAAAAAGCAACGCATAGCAGAGAGGCACTTTAAAAGCCAAAGCTCTCAACTAGAGCAATGACCGTGGGATGAAGGAACTCCAATCTTGCATTCTGGGACTTGTAGGCCGCATATATAATGGTAAAGCAAAACTATACTCTGAGAATGCAAAGAATATAAACAGAGGTTAGGGTGGGTGGCCCTAACATGGTTCTTGTCAAGAGTTCTGGAGAAGCTGAGTGCAGAAAGGGAATGTGTTTGGGAAAGCTCATCCAGGGTGGTGATAGAGGCATCCTCCCTTGGACTGGCCAATAGTGCAATGCCAGAATTGCATCCCCAACATGATAGTGTGGGCCAGTTTCTTTAGTGAAACTGGGCCTGCCAGTTGTTTGCCAAAGTGGGCCAGTTTGGTGTGTTACTTTGCTGTGCAGGCAGTTTTGAAGAGTGTTACTGAACAAATGGTTTTTAAAATGCACACATCACATTGCTACACTTTTTTACAACACCCCCCCCCTCCCCGGGAGTACTGTTCAAGTAGTCGGTCGAAAAAAGAAAAACGACTGATATTTGAGATGGTGAGCCATTTTTTCATTGGTGCCCGAGCCAATAGTATGCAGTGTGCAGTTGTTCACCAGTCCGATCCCAGGCCTGACGAACCCAGGGGAAAAAGCCAACACTATTGTTTTTTACCTGCCTGAACCTCTTGGTCACCTTTTCTGTAATAGTTCTCTCCCTGAGCTCAGTGTGCTATCATGAATACTATTTAAGTGTGTGACGTGTCCCTTGTTTGCAGAGCGTTTTTTTTTTTTCAGTGGGCATTTCGTTTTGTGAATCTGGACAGGGCAGGCCCAAAATATTTCAGATCAGACTCTGGGGGTACATGAGCACACACACACTATCATCGTAAGGCCGCCTGCAGACAGTTAGTTAGAATACAAATAACTTACTTTAGTTGGCGAGTCGACAACATTCAGTCAAAGTGAAAGTGAAGTCCTTCAAGTCCTGAGTCCCGACCTCCCAAACTGAAGCCTCAATTCAGTAGATTGCACTCCGACACAATATAATCATAATCTTATCTCTGTCTCACTATCACATAGTGTCAGGGTGCGGCTGAGGCTCCCTCTCCTCTCGAAGAACTCGTGCAGGGGCAGGGCTTGCAAGCTGCACATGCTCCTTGCAGCACGCACGGCAGGCGCTGCTCAGCAAATGTGCAAGGCAACTGTGTGTGTGTGCCTGCAGCTTGTGCCTGACCCCGCCGCTGCCAGCCCAGGCGGCGATAGCCCACTCTGCAGTGCAACTTCAGACAGTTAGTGCAGCACCCCGACAGCTGCACCGTGAGAGACCCAGCTGAGACTACAGTCCCTCTGGATTATACAGTGCCTCTGTGAGGGTGGCTCTGACTGAGAGCACAGTAATGTGACAATGGCGTGGGGGCCCCCCGCACCGCGAGGGCCCCTGTTATGCCACTGGTGCGCTGCAAGTAAGAAGAAAGAAAAGGAGCCATGGAAAAGCCAAGAGAGGACACCGAAATCACTAAAAGGGTTTAATCATCAGAGTTAAAAAGAAATGTTTTGAGATATTACTTAAAAGGAAGAAACTCTGAGGAAAGACAGAGTGGCAGGAAGCTCCGGAGGTGTGCGGCAACGAAGCGAATAAGCCTGTAACGTGGCTGTTCAAGTTTGTTGATATTACTGGACCAAAGTGAGCGGGAGGTACAAGAATGCTTGATCCTTGCCTTCAGGTAAGATGGTGCCTTATCTGTAAGGAGCTTAAAGGTGAGAGACATCACCTTGTAAGTAATGCAGTGCTTAGCAGGAAGCCAATGCAATGTTACGTGCTTCAGAGATGTGACTCCTTCTCGACAGGCCACACACTGCTCGAGCAACACTATTTTATTTCTTTCTTTCTTTATTTATTTGACATTTGTATAGCGCACTGGCCGTGGAGAAGGTGGCATTTGGGCGCTTAAACATAAGAAGGTTGATTACATGTGTTGCTTACATAGGTGGTAACTTACAGACTTTGTTTACATCGGTTGCATCTTACATTAGGTTACAGTAGTTACACATTACATTAGTTTACAATTTAACAGCTAGGTTAGGACATCGTTGTTACACAGTTTGCGGGAGGTCAAGGTCCGAGGTATGTGACTGGTGCAGGTAACTATTTAGTTGAGGTATTTCTTGTTTAAAGATGTGATCCTATGTTTCTCCCACATGTTGTATGCACATTTCATAGCTCACAAGACATGATTGTTCCTTCTTTATTTCAAGACCCCAAAACCTAAGAAAAAGAAGCATGGCATTACATTGATGCAAATGGAGTGGTCCTATAATATCTTCCTAGTTCTGAAGATTTCAGAAGATCTCACAGACGTTTGGTGAATCTTGGGGCAGCAGGGGCCAGCAGAAAGGCCTTGGTGGTGAAAATTACCTGATGGGTTGACTCACTTGTCTATTAGCCTATGGGGCATCTCATTTGCCATTGCCTGAGAAGGTGCAGCGAAGATCAACGAGGGGTATTGAAACCTTGTGGGGGGACACATTGGAGTGTTTCCTTGCAGGAGATCTGTAGGGCAGCCACCTCTGGAGTCTTGATTATATTGGTAAAATACTACAGACTGAATATAGGCTGCCGCATTGGTGGTCGGTTTTTAAAATAGGGGTGCCCATGGCTAGATTGAGTGATTGGTTATGGTGAATTGATTAATAATTGACAATTTTGGTACACCTAAAAGACAAGTACTGGGACATGGATGAGGATCAAGGAGGTCAGGGCCGAATTTCTTATCATTAATCTGAATTGCCCCTAATCCTATATATCTTTGTCACAGTACTAACATTCCTTCTCACCTGGTTGCTGAAGATCCCATGATCCGGCTTGGGAAAAATAACAGTGGATTATGACAATGTAGGAGGTATTATACCTCCAACAGAAAAAAAGGTTCATGTGAGGAAGCTGGAACCTAACAAGTAAGCACTGTGATGAGGAAGAGTGGGACTAGGAGTAATGAATATTACTGCTAAGTCGCAGGTGTGTTACCTTGCTTCATTTGTCTGTCTCTACAAATGGATATTTGGTGGTTGGTGGCAGGCACTGTCTCTTGCTGTTTTATATTTTAGTTTCTTCTGCTCAAACCTGGCAAAACAATTCTGACTGCTTTGTTCATGCCATGACATAAGGGGCAAAAACATTGCACCCAAAAATGGTAGATGGAAAGCTCTTCTGCAAGACTTGACAACATTGGTTTCAGGTAGTTTTAAATCAACACAATACCTGGATGTGAAGGCAAGGAATCAAGAAAACACTGAGACCTTGGGGAATATTTTACCCCTTTAACATACAACAAATCGGGTATGAAAAAAAAAGGGGTTCAATAAATTTGCACTGGTTCATATTTAAATCTTTTCACATATAAGGGTATGGCCAATGAAACTAGTACTCCACTTTTTAATTAGTTTTTGTTTTATTTAACCTGCCGGATAGCACCAGAGCAAAAAGAGTTACTGCTACTCGGTCTGGCGCTATTAGCGCCGGGTCATGAGTAGCGGCACAGCAGTAAGTTCCTGTTCCCCATTGGGTCGATTGGACCCAATCGGTTTGGGGGCACAATTACCACCGGGGGTAATTACGGCAGTGATAATAGCGCTGAAAACGGGCAGTAAGGGGACATTTTTACCTCCAACAAAAAACTTGACTTAAAACTCCCACTTACCTCCCGACTCCTGATTGGGACAACCCTTAAATGTGGCGGTAATAGCGTTACCACTGCATTTAAGGGCTAAGGCCCAACTCATGATTAGGCCCTTTTGGCAGTTTTGTACCCAGCATACTCAATTTTGTTTTAACTTTGTCATTTTGATTGCATCCTATTTCTACTACAATGGTAGTTGCTGACCATAGTTGCAGCCGAGTTTCTCCTTGCTCTCTATGCTCCCAACTTCACATTAGATTACTATACCTAAGACACAGCCACCATTTCTGAGTAGTTTTATATGACACAACATAACATAAATGCTGTTTCACAAATGCATATTGAAACATTTAATTATATCCTCAGCTTAGTTTTCAGAGTCATGTTACCATTCCTATGTATGTTCAATTACTTAGTGTAAGTTTAAAGACTATATAAAAACAAACTAATTCTTAAACAAATATAAACTACTTGTTACTGAGCAATGCATATTTACATCATATGTTAACTGTATTTTTTCGATTGAAAGTCTTCCTTATAGTCCCATTCATTTCTGAAAACGTGTCATAGCTTACGTAATTTAACTTCGTCTTGGTGCTGTTTATGGATTCTATCTATCTAAGGTAATATTCACAAAAGGGCTTTCCCAATATTTGGGATTGACACCCCCCACTAAATGGGAATATAATGTATGAAATCAAACAAAAGGAAGGTCACTGTCTATTAATAAAAACGTGTGTACCCTTACTCACAAACAGGGACTCTTGCTATCAACCTCTGCAACAAATAAAGGGCGATAACATTGTAGTGAGCACTGCTTAAAATGCAAGCAATCAGACTGTAGTGCAGTGTGCTTAATCACTGACCGCTCTGCCTCAGGATTTGTTCATAGAGCTAAAACCAGTTTAATGCTGGGGAAGCATGCTTCACCTTTTCTCTGCACTCAGTTTACTTCAAGAAATTAGGTATTAATGAACGCATGGGGCTCTACTGGCTGTCATCGGAACTCTGGAGGAATAACGGTTGATAATAGTATTCCGGATGAAAATTTAACACAAATCGATAATGGCCTATTCTAAACAGAACTTAAGGTGAGGATTCACACTCCCTAGTCTAATACATACACACCGTTGCAAAGTGATGGAACCCAGGTCACTCTCTATCTCATCGATAGTCCAGGGATATATCCCATATTGGGCTCCTTGGCGCGCACAGTCCAGGGTTGTAGAGCCAAGCAGAATTTTCTGGATTCTTGACTCCTCTTCGTGGTTGCAGCTTGGGCCGGTTGCTCAGTGAGCAGCCGTCCCAAGCTCTATGATGCAGTAAATGCCTTGCAGAATACCTATATATATACAGATGCTGGCTGCATCTCGTTTTCTAAACGTATTTAAAATCCTGATAGTCTTAAAAACTATTTGAATAAAACATGTAATTCTATATTCATAAAGCGACACCTTGTTATTTAAACGTATCCATCTGAATTTGGTCTTTTTAGGTTACTTCACCTGCACCAGACACTAAAACTCATTACTGTGGTCAATAAAACAGCATCTCTTAAATAAATAATGCATTTGGTAAGTTCGTTTTTGTACTTTGTTTCCACAAAATGACGCAGAGACACCAGTGCCCCTCCGAAAAAACAGCAATTTCAGCCCATTGACATTTTGTGACAGCCCAATCATTTAGACATTTCTGGTTATGCTACTACAAAAGTGCTGCTAGTTTATTGGGCTCTTGTGGATATTCTCCAGTAAAGCTATTTCACCCTAGTCAATGGGTTTTGATACTTATGGTGAATAATATCTGGTCTCTACAATGTTGGAACAAGGTTGTTTGTAAATCTGCTAAACCACATGTATCTCTTTTTGACTTGGCCATATATAAGAGGAAATACATATTGCATGATCAGCAGGGATAAGTCTTTGGCAGAAACAATAAAAAAAGGTCAAATTACCACCCTGCGCACGCAATATAAAAATAGGGTACGCAGTACCAAATTTAAACTTCACTCCTCCAACTGGAAAATGATACAAGTGCTGTTAAAAAGGCATGACTAAAAAAAAATGTTATTTGTTTCATACTTTTATGTCATGCGATTCAGCCCAGGAGGATTGTGGAGTACCTGAAGAGGGTTGGGTCTCCCATATTGTAAACATGTATTGGGATAATACCTTGCTGCCTGTATTTCCGCTTAAGTGTAACTCATTAATGAGTGGTGAGCTTGCTAGTATTGATATGGATGACATCCTACTAATCATTAAAAGGATTAAGGCTGGCGGCGTGGCTAGGCATGCCATCAGGAAGATGGCTGCCTGAGTTTCTCTGGTGTCAAGAGGTTGGGGCCTCATTATGAGTCATTTATTTTCTGCCGCCCGGCAATGGGAAACTACCGGGGCATTACCGCCCCAGCAATCCCAGTAATTCCCTATTGGCGGGCGCCAGAAAATATTACTCCCCATTCATATTCACGTACGTTGGACTCAATGGGAATGGGGAGGACGGATGCACCCTACATAATATGATTATAGTGTGATGCTAACCCAGAGCCTGCCACCGCTGCAGGGTTAAATTTGGAGGCCTGTGGATCCCTGCGTCTTGAGGATTACCCCAATGCTGTGCAGCTGGCCTACTGAGAAGATGGCGTGCCTACTTGCAACTCTTACTGATGACCTGCGCCAGAGTTGCCTTCGGTGCAGCCTGTGACTTGGTGAATGCTGCACCCTAACACCATTGCTGCTCCGAAGGGGTGCCCATGCTGGGGGGTGAGCGTGGTGACCGGTGCTTCCATCTGGTGTGCCCCCTGGCTGTTGTGGCTATGATGTTCAGGAGCCTGATGCACGAGTGGTGAGTTGGCGGCGGTCCGTGTCCCCCTGGGTGGTCACCGCCGGCGCTATTGCTGCAGGACCTGGGGCTCGAGGAGCAGGAGCACAAGCCCTTCTTCCCCTCTTCTACTGCACCGGGGGCACCCATGCCAGGGTGGTTGCCCAGCAGGCTCTGCTAACGCACCAGCAGCTCCTCCTCACGCTGGCTCCTGAGCTCTGTGCTCTAGCTGTGCTCCATCTCCTGCAGCGGCCAACAGGGGAAAGTGTGAGCTGAAATGCGGGACAGCACGCATAGAAAAGTGACTATAAAGGCTTTGAAAGGTAAAGGCTCCAGGAGTTATGGGAAGGCACCCAGTGGTGCAGTGTAATGTTTAGATGAATTGCTTCTCCTACATTATATTATGAGACTCTACCAGCATTTGATCTTACACTGCATGGTGCCCAGAATATTTGGCATGACACAGTTACATTGGGTTACTCATGACCAGTTTGATGTGTGAGGTGGCTATTGCCCTATGGCTTGCTGTCTATGCCGCTTGACTGGTCATCGCAGAACATCTCATGGGTGGGATAGGTACACATACCCTGTCCGACCAAACCCCTGTGTCAGTGTCCCTGGCAGTAGTGGTTAGGCCGAGAGGCCCAGACACCCATGGAATTTTCAGAGAAAACAAGAACATTGGTCAATCATAGGACATTGTGTGGGATGCTATGAAAGCAAAGATAGGGGGGATCTCATCAGCAAATCTGCAGCTTACACTAGAGAGCGACAGCTGGTTAGAGTGGGGTTAGAAAGGGAGATTACTCAGGCTGAACAGGGGCACAAGAGGTTGGGGTCTCGTAGGGCCTTGCACAAACTCAGGATGGCACGCAAGAAATTGGAGGTGCAGCTTGCTGACATGATGGCTCAGGCAATGCCGAAAAGTCTTCAGTATTATTCAGCAAATGGAAATCGAGCATATCACCTTCTGGTGGCCAAGCTACATAATCTCCAAAACCAGAACTCTGTATTAGCCTTACGAGATGAGCAAGGGATGGTGCAGCGATGCGAGACAGATAAATTGGGGATCTGTTAGGCTCATTTTAAATCAGTATTCAGGGGTGAGCTTGCCCTGGAAGAGGCACAGGCCCAGTATTTGAGAGACAGGAATCCGCCCTGTCTATCTTGTGAGGATCAGAAATCCTTGGAGGTGCCAATTTTACCAGGGGAAGTGGAATGGGCAATCAAGATCATGAAGAACAAGGCTCTGGGTCTTGATGGATTCACAGCTCCCTTTAATAAGAAATGTCATGACCTCCTGCCCCCCCCCTGGTAAATCTCTTTAATTCCTTTGTGTCCTCTGGAAGGGTTGTCCCTTCGATGGGGCTCTCTACAAGTGTCCTAGTTCCCATTCCAGGTAAGGATCCACTGATTTGCGACTTGTATCGCCCCATTACCCTCGCTAACATGGACTCAAAGCTTTTATCCAAAATGTTGGCCCGTTGAATGATGGAGGTCCCTCCAAAACTCATAGACAGTGATCAGATGGGTTTTATTGTTGTTTGCAGTGCCCATGATAATGTGCAGCGAGTTCTGAGCCAATTGGAAGCGGGGAGGCGTTTCGGGCCTAGATTTGGCAATTATTGCACTGGACACCCATAAGGCTTTTGACAGAGTGAACTGGGGGTATCTCCGGAGGGGTCTTGGAGCGGTTTGGGTTTGGTCCGTTGTTATTAGTTGGGTAATGGCAATCTATCAACACCAATCTACATGCCTTAGGGTTAATGGGGCGCTGTCGTCCAGACTGCTAATTACCAGGGGTACGCCTTGTGTATGGAGCCACTTGCTAGCTGAATTAGAGCTAATAGGGCAATATAGGTTATTCGGGTTTGGTAAATGGACTATAAGGTGTCCCTTTACGCAGACAATGTTTTGCTCACCCTGATTAATTCCCTTTCCTCTTTAGCTGAGGTGCTGCAAGAATTGGATGGTTTTGGTCGGGTCTCTGGGTTCAAGGTAAACTATGAGAAGTTGCACAGGATGGATGTTTCTTTGAAGCCCCAAGATAGGAGTGTGATTGGTTCTCTTGCTCCAAATCAAAGGACCTGGGAGAATATCCCCTATCTGGGGGTGCACATCCCTAGGCAGCCCGTGGAGGTCTTTCAGGCTAACTTTCCACTGCTGTTTCAGGAACTGGCTGAAGCCTTAACCAGGTTGGGATGCCAGGAGGTATCTTGGTTTGGTCGTATTGCGGCGGTTAAAATGAACGTGATCCCGTGCCTGCTTTACCTGTGTTTGGCATTGCCTGTGAGGATCCCCAACTTGGATCTCTGCATGCTTCAGGGGAACATTTTCAAATGTGACTGGGGGAACAAGAGTTCCAGGATATCTAGGAAGGTGCTGTGGCCTGGGGGTCCCCCATTGTCTTCCGCTATAACCTAGCCAAGTAGTTTTCGCCTGTCTTTACCTGGGATGAGGCCAGCTTACAACCAAAGTGTACATTATTTGAACAAGCACAGTGAACGGTCAACCTGTATCAGCTGCTTTACATGAATGATACATATCTGGTGCAGCAGTGTGGATTTTTTTCTGGCAAGAACTAAATGCACACTTCATTATATGCGGAGAGCTCTCAGCAGGTGGGATGTGTCTATGGGGGATGTGGCCCCTTACACCTATGTGATACAATCCAGGTTTCCAGCCTGGCTGTGACCGAGTGTATTTTGGGAAGTGCGTAGCAGGTGGATCGTCGAACCTGCATCAGCTTTATAAAGATAACCGCTCAATAACTTTTGATGAATGTAAACGTCTATTACTCTGCAGGAAACAGAGCGGTTCTGCTATGCGCAGCTGCGGCATTGGGCTTCTCCTCCACTCACAAAGCAGTGGGCTATTAGACTGCTGCCTGCCCTTGAGTTATCATTACAAGCTGGTTTGTCACAGGGCCGGATCTCAAAGCTATACAAGTTACAGGACATGGGGGACCCTGTTGTGCGCCTACTCTATATGACTAAATGGGAAGTTGACCTGGGAGCGCCTGTTGAGCATGAGGCGTGGCTGAGAACATGGGGTAGAATGCTTAAGTCTTTCAGATGTGTCACAGACAGGCAATGCTCCTACACAATTTGTTACAGATGGTATCTCTCTCTGGAAAGGTAGCACCACATCATCAGAGATTTTTCTGTGGCATGTTGGCGGGGTAGTGAGACTGTGGGTTCTCCTTTTCACCTGGTGTGGTTGTGTGCAAAAGTAGGCCTCTTCTGAAAGGAGGTGCTCTTTACAATAAAGGACATTACAGTGATATCACTCACCATGGACCCATGGGTGGTAGTCCTGGGTGACACGGGTACAGGACTGTTGCCTCTTACTTGCCCAATGGCAACGCTCATTAGGCATTTTCTCCTGGCAGCTAAACTGACCATTGCGCAAAACTGGAAGTTTGTTGATGGCCCGGTGGTTCAGATGTGGTGTGTAAAGATATGGGACTTTATGGTTGTTGACAAAATTACATTGTTGTGTGAAGGGTGGTATGCCAAATATATTTTTGTTTCGCGGCCCATTTAATAATGTTGCAGAGAATTATTCGGAGATTGTTACCCAGCCTCCTCTGTTGCGGCACTACCCATCATTATAATGCTATCTGACCTTTGGGATGGTGTACGGGTTGACACTGTTTGTGGGGGTCAAGCGGTGGAAGTTGGGTCTTGTTTTTAATTGTACTATGTTTGTACCACATAGTCCTTTGTCACAAAGAAATTGAGCTGTGCCTGTCATTTATATTCCTTTCTGTACCCGCAGTACGTTAAATACAAGTTTGTAAACATATTTTTAAAGGATTAAGGATTTGTGGGCACCTCACCGCGATGGGCTTGCCTTTACATGAGCTCTTTGATTTTGTTATAAAAACTGGTAAGATACCCAGAATTTTCTAATATTCAATACTGATTCCGGTGCATAAAAGGGGCTCATGTTCGGATCCCTCTAATTTCCGTCTTCTGGCTATGCAGGATTCCAGTGGAAAGATCCTTGATGCACAATTGTTGAAACAACTTACTAAGTGGGTAGAATGCATGCAGGCTGGATTTAGAAACGTTTGCAGCATGTTTCATAGTATCTAGGATTTGAACCTTCTTATGTCAGTGTCAGATGCCCTTTATAGTACGGATACTTGTTTGTATCTTTGTTACATAGATTACACGGCAGCGTTGGACGGTGCCAAACTCTGGGACAAGCTGGACTGATTGGGGCTTGATCCCTCATTGTTGTTCTTTATGAAACTGCTCTATTCTGACACCTCAGTGGTGGTTAGATTGACACAGGAGGGAGCTACATCTGAGACATTTGCTAC